>NC_091769.1:7564166-8225833 GCF_029378745.1 Bos indicus | reverse complement strand
TCCCCTTCTCTTCCTGCCTTCAATCTTTCCCAGCCATCAGGGTCTTTTCAAATGAGTCACCTCTTCACATGAGGTGGCCAAAGTATTGGAGTTTCAGCTTCAGTATCAGTCCTTCCAATGAACACCCAGGACTGATTTCGTTTAGGATGGACTGGTTGGATCTCCTTGCAGTCCAAGGGACTCTCAAGAGTCTTCTCCAACACCACAGTTCAAAAGCATCAATTCTTCGGCGCTCAGCTTTCTTTATAGCCCAACTCTCACATCCATGTGATCACTGGAAAAACCACAGCCTTGACTAGACAGACCTTTGTTGGCAAAGTAATGTCTCTGCTTTTTAATATGCTATCTAGGTTGGTCATAGCTTTTCTTCCAAGGAGCAAGCATCTTTTAATTTCATGGCTGCAGTCACCATCTGCAGTGATTTTGGGGCCGAAGAAAATAAAGTCTGTCACTGTTTCCATTGTTTCCCATCTATTTGCCATGAAGTGATGGGACCAGATGCCATGATCTTAGTTTTCTGACTGCCTAGCTTTAAGCCAACTTTTTCACTCTCCTCTTTCACTTTCATCAAGAGGCTCTTTAGTTCTTCTTCACTTTCTGCCATTAGGGTGGTGTCATCTGCATATCTGAGGTTACTGATATTTCTCCCGGCAATCCTGATTCCAGCTTCTGCTTCATCCAGCCCAGAGTTTCTCATGATGTACTCTGCATAGAAGTTAAATAAGCAGGGTGACAATATACACCCTTGACGTACTCCTTTCCTGATCTGGAAAAGTCTGCTGTTCCATGTCCACTTCTAACTGTTGCTTCCTGATTTGCATACAGATTTCTCAAGAGGCAGGTCAGGTGGTCAGGTATTCCCATCTCTTTCAGAATTTTCCACAATATATTGTGATCCACACAGTCAAAGGCTTTGGCATAGTCAATAAAGCAGAAATAGATGTTTTTTCTGGAATTCTCTTGCTTTTTCAATGATGCAATGTGAGATTATGTTCCTTATAAGCATGAAACTAAAATACAAGCTTCCACATATTTTTTTTCATGTTACACAGAGGTTAAAAAGAGAAAGGTGGTAAGACTGATTATATACTGATTATCTATGCATTTCATAAATGATCAGATCTGCTGCTACCACCAAAGCTGGAACTAGAGTGAAGCAAGCAAGGCACCAAAGGCACAAAATTTAAGGAGGCACTCACACTTAGGCTCATCAAAGTTTAAGATAGTACCTGACAATCAGTACCCCCTTGAATTTTTCGCCTTAGGCTACTGATTGCCTTGCCCTAATCCTGGTTCTGGCTACTACTACTATTACTGTGAACAAGATAATTTATTTAGCACGTGCCACATTCTAGGCACTGCACTTGGTACTCTGGATGACATCTCATTCATTCTTACAACCACCTTACAAACTGGCTGTCTTAATCCCCATTTTAAACATGAGAAATTTAAAGAGATAAAGTAATTTGCACAAAGTTTCTTTGACTTCAAAGCCTGTACATTTATGTATTTTCCTGCTAGTTGAACTTCAGTTCTCAAGCCAATTTTTTACTGCTCCAGATAAACCACTATCTAGTACTTAGCAATGACAGTTAACAAACTCCACCCAACACCCGGGGAGGCTGACTAGAAAGATAGTAAAGAGTCAGTACTATCATTAGGAAAGTTACAGCTTTCTGTGCATTTCAATTTTTCATATTAGACAACCATCAAGTTAACACTAATAACCAAAATGCTGGCTCTTCAAAGACTAGCAGAAACATTTTTAGAATCTCTGTAGCAAGCAGAACTTTCACAATTTAGAATTATAAAAGCATTTTTTTTAAGGCTATCAAATTTTGCTCCCCTTTCCCCACAATATTTTAACCGTATTAGTAGTCTCCTGTAGGTGTCCAAGAAATAGCTGTTGAGTAACCAAACACAAATTTTCTATATCATAATATTAACAACTCCATACAATGGTCACAGAAAGTCACTGCAACTCAGCACTTATTTGCATAGCTTATTTGACAAAGCATAACAAAGTCTGATATTGTAATTTTCACCCTACATATGTGGTTTTAGGAAATGTACCAATATATGTCAAAGGACAACAGTTTAACTGAAATTAATAATTACATGTAAATATAACTTGTTGGGAAAGAATGCAATAGCCCCAAAAAATCAAGCTGGAAAATTATGCTGCTTAAAAATTCAAGGGGGTACTGATTCTCAGGTACTATCCTAAACTTCCATGAGCCTAAGTGTGAGTTCCTCCTTAAATTTTGTGCCTTAGGTGCCTTGTTGGCGTCACTCTAGTTCCAGCTTCAGTGGTAGTAGCAGATGTCTGTTAGTTTAAATATTTGCCCTTACTGTATTTTATGGCAAAGAGTTAGCTGTTTAGTGTCTTTAACAAGCAGAGTTCTATCTTCCCGACTTCCACCAGACAACTCAAGATAAATGCCCAGAAAAACCTCACATTAATACCTTCTTGTTGTTTAGTCGCTCAGTCGTGTCTGACACTTCACGACCCTATGGACTGTAGCCCATTAGTCTCCTCTGTCCATGGGATTTCCCAGGCAAGAATACCGAAGGGGATTGCCATTACCTGCTCCACACGATTTTCCGAACCCCCCTACTCACGTCTCCTGAATTGGCAGGTGGATTCTTTTACCACTGAGCCACCAGGGAAGCCCCCTTACATATCCATAGCGATCAAAACGGTGAAATAGCTTATGGACGCTTAATGTGACTTAACCTTCATCAGTTGGTGCCATCATTCTCATTTTATGGGCAACCAAGGCTCAATTCAAGGCTCAACCAAGGTCGCAACGAGTCGGACACGACTGAGCGACTGAACTGGAACTGGAAAGCTCAATTTCAGTTCACCCTTCTAGACAATGATAAATGGGGCTCTGATTGCAATTGGTGCTTTACAAACTCAAAAAGTGATATGGAATATTATAAATGTGCCTACTGCCAAGGGGATTTTACAAGTGAGAATGAAAACTCAAGGTCCTTAAGTTCACTTCACGCCCGGCCGCAACTGCAGCTCACGCATTTCATCTAAACCGAGTACCCCAACTCTTAGGTTTGTTCCAAAGGTTCTTGTAATTAAAATAGCACAACTTTTAACTCTCCCAGGTACTCTCTAAAGCAGTCCAGGGCCCTGCCAGGGAGCCCTCCCGAGGCGATCCCAGCCCTCGAAGGCCTCGCAGCGGGCTGGGTGGGGCGTGGGGCTGGAACCGGAAGGCGCACCTGGGTGCGGAGCTCCTGGTTGTTGCTCTCGGCGCTCTGGTACAGCCGCTCCGTGTGATGCAACAGCTTCTCGATCTCCCGCACTTGTCGCTTGCAGCTCCGCAGCTCGCGTTCCAACGTCTCCACCTTGCGCCTCAGCTGGGCCAGCTCAGGCTCGGGGGAGGGTGGCGGCGACGGAGACAACGAAGGCGGCGGCGCCTCGGAGGCCATGGGGTCCGGCGCGAGGCGGCCCGTGGGCGCGGAGGGGGCTGCGCTCAGACCGAGGTGGACGCCGGCAGACCCGGGAGCCAAGGGAGCGCGCGGGCAGCGAAGGGCGGCCTCAGCTCCGCCCGGCCGCGGCGGCCCCTGGCCATGACGCCCTGAAGCTTGTTCCCTGTAGCCGAGAGGGACTGCGGACAAACAAACAAGGAACAGATAATGGGCACGGCCCAGCCAGGCCGGCTTTCAAACAGTAAAACTTTATTGGTAACTTCCCGTCCAACCGATCCCGTAAGCCGCAGAAACGTTAGACAAATGGGCGGGATAGAGAAGGGACCGAAGCGATCCGGCCGTTTCTCGGCGGAACCGGAAACGATGGTGTTGGCGGTGGGCCAGACGGAAAAGGAAGCGACGGGAACCGAGAAAGGCCTTACGGCGCACAAGCGCGGGCTACCGGGTGGGCGGGGCGGGGGCGGGGCGGTACCGAGGGCGTGGAAAGCCAATGCAAAAGCTGCTACAGACTGTAGCCCAGGAGAGAGGAACTAGGTCGAGCATTCTTGCGGGCTTTTACCATCGTAAGCTTTCAAAACGTTTTCAAACTTTTTGCAGAGTTCACTTCCTAGCTGCTTATTTTACAGATAATAGCGAATCTCCAAGAAATTATTTGCCAAGAATTAATGGCTCAAGCGGTAAAGAATCTGCCTGCAATGCAGGAGACACAAGAGACGCGGGTTCCCTGGGTCAGGAAGACCCCCTGGAAAAGGAAAGGCCAACCCACTCCGGGATTCTTGCCTGGAAAATTCGATAGACAGAGAAGCCTGGCGGCCTGCAGTCCATGGAGTCTCTAAAGAGTCAGACACGACTTAGCGACTAAACCAAACCATAGAATTAATACTAAACCAGGACTGAAACGTAGTCTTCTGATGCTCTGCTTGCTTAGTGCTTCTGCAGATTCTGTGAGGTTAGGAACCCCCAGTACAAGAAAACAAATTCCTTTAGGTCTGGCTTGCAGAAAGAAGCATCCCTGGTGGGAAAATAAGCAGCAAGATTCTATACAAGCAGGAGAGAAAGTTTTTCTATTACAGTGGATCTATTTGGTGTTTCGTCTACATTAAACTGGCCTTTGCTCATGCTGAGCCTGAGCCCTTAAACTGATGAGGGCTTCTTGAAACACACTTCCTTCCTTAGCCAGGGTTATTTAGAATTAGAGCCTGACCTCAGAATGCTGGGCCTGAGCGTTTGGAAGTCAGCTACTACATCTTGTCCGTCTTCTCCCAGGGCTCAGCCCAGTGCCGGTCACAGAGCTGCTGCTGCTAAGTCGCTTCAGTCGTGTCCGACTCTGTGCCACCCCATAGACGGCAGCCAACCAGGCTCCCCCGTCCCTGGAATTCTCCAGGCAAGAACACTGGAGTGGGTTGCCATTTCCTTCTCCCGTGTATGAAAGTGAAGTCGCTCAGTCGCATCCGACTCTTCGCGACCCCATGGACTGCAACCTACCAGGCTCCCCGTCCATGGGGTTTTCCCGGCAAGAGTACTGGAGTGGGGTGCCATCGCCTTCTCTGCAGTCACAGAGCAGGGATCCTTAAATATTTGCTGAACATAAGAATCCTGTTAGATGTCCTAGTTCAGTGGCCGCTGTGACTGCTTTTTGTCCTGTGCACTGCCCACTAGTTAAGTCACGGGGTGAGCTCTCCAAAGGGGACCTGCCCTCTCTAGGTCCTGCACACTTTATTCCTTAGGCTTTAAGAGTCCTTCAACAAGGAACCACAGTGCTCTCCTAGCCATCAAAAGATATTTAGTGAGAAGACACAGTATGTTCTCTCCGATGTAAAATAGAGATGTGCTGCCCGCACCCCCACCATCTGACCTACCTTAAAGCATTATGAGTCTAATCAAGAATTTGTCCAAATCTTTATATTAAAAGCTATTTTTCCATCTTTGAGGTGGGGGCAGTGGGATAAGGAATCCCATAAACACCACTTGGAAGTAACTTTAAGGTAAAGGGTACTTCCTAGCTCATTTTATAGATGAGATTTTAAGTTTTAACCATTCATTATAGAATGAATAAATAAACTTATTAGCTGCTACTTGAAGTAATTTTTTTTTTTAATTTGCCTCAATGGTAATCCATTTAATCCTAAATTCTGACCTATCCTGCAACTAATCTATAACTTACCTCTGATCATTAGTCTGGAAGAAAAAGTGACAATTTTTTTTGAGGAAAAAAAAAGCTTTGTGTATCAGGTGGAAATTGCAAGAAGGTTCTAGGTAACATACCTTAGTCTGTTGTGCCATGCCATATGTCCTTAAGTATAAATCTATCCTTATCCTTCAGTTCAGTTCAGTCACTAGTTGTGTCTGACTCTGCCACCCCATGGACTGCAGCATGCCAGGATTCCCTGTCCTTCACTATCTCCCAGAGTTTGCTCACACTCATATCCGTTGAGTTGGTGATGCCATCCAACCATCTCATCCTCTGTCTTCCCCTTCTCCTCCCGCCTTCAATCTTTCCCACCATCAGGGTCTTTTCCTATGAGTCAGTTCTTCACATCAGGTGGGCAAATTATTGGAGTTTCAGCTTCACCATCAGTCCTTCCAATGAATATTCAGGACTGATTTCCTGTAGGACAGACTGGTTGGATCTCCTTGCAGTCCAAGGGACTCTCAAGAATCTTCTCCAATGCCACAGTTCAAAAGCATCAGTTCTTTAATTGATTGAATTAAGCTTCAATCAATTCCTTATTATTTCTTTTTAAAATTTTTATTAGAGTTGATGTACAATGTTGTGTTATTTTCTGTACAGCAAAGTGAGTGTTATATATTTACATATATCCACTCTTTAGATTCTTTTCCCATATAAGTTATTACAGGTTATTTCCCATATAAGTTATTACAGGTTATTATTTGTCTTTTTCTGTCTGATTTACTTCATTTAGTATGACAATCTCTAGCTTCATCCATGTTGTGCAAATGGCATTTTTTGTTCATGGTGTATAGGTACCACATCTTCTTTATCTACTACTCTCTCAGTGGGCATTTTTGTTGTTTCCAAGTCTTGGCTATTGCAAATAGTGCTGCAATGAATATTGGGATGTGTGTATCTTTTCAAATTATGGTTTTCTTTGATTAAATAGAACCCAAAGAATGGGAGAACATATTTGCAAACAAAGTGACCAACAAGAGATTACTCTCCAAAATACATAAGCAATTCAAGCAACTCAATTTAAAAAAAAAAACAATTAAAAAATGAGCAGAAGATCTAAATAGACGTATCTCCAAAGAAGACAAACAGATGGCCAAATAACACATGAAAAGATGCTCAGCATCACTAATGATTAGAGAAATGCAAATCAAAACTATAATGAGGTATCACCTCATACCATCAGAATGGCCATTATCAAAAAACCTACCGATGCTGCTGCTAAGTCGCTTCAGTCGTGTCCGACCCTGTGCGACCCCATAGACGGCAGCCCACCAGGCTCCTCCATCCCTGGGATTCTCCAGGCAAGAACACTGGAGTGGGTTGCCATTTCCTTCTCCAATGCATGAAAGTGAAAAGTGAAAGTGAAGTCACTCAGTCGTGTCCGACTCTAGCGACCCCATGGAGTGCAGCCCACCAGGCTCCTCCATCCATGGGATTTTCCAGGCAAGAGTACTGGAGTGGGGTGCCATTGCCTTCTCCGATCAAAAAACCTACAAACAATAAATGTTGGAGACAGTGTGGAGAAAAGTGAATCCTTCCACACTGTTTGTGGGAATGTAAATTGGTACAACCATTATGGAGAACAGTATGGAGGTTCCTTAAAAAACTAAACATAGAACTACCATATAATCCAGCAATCCCACTCCTGAGCACATATCTGGAGAAAATTCCCCACTTCTCTATAGCTTGTGTTATACCACTTCACCTCTACAGAAGACCTGCACTGGTACCTGTCTTTGCTAACTAAAATCCAGAGGGATTTCCATTTTGATGAAAAAAGGCAGAATCTGAAAATAGTGTTCAGCATTTGTTTTGCAGCACCCAGAGCAGTAAGAATGGCACCACCCAGCTCCTTGCAAAAGAACTATTTCAGCATCTCAACACCAGCCTACATGGCCATGAACTGTGTCTGTGAATATTTGTGCTTTAATCTCCATTTACTTTGTGCACACCCATGAGCAAGATGTATCTAAAGGTATCAGAAAGGTCAAAGAGAGATCACAAGAATGTTGTACTTAGCATAAAACTGGATGTATTGATAATTAAGAATTTTTATCATGGTGAACAAAATAGACGCTGCACGTGCATTGAACTTGACTGCATCCACCCTGTGCACCAAGTGCACACAGGAGAGGTTCTTCAAAGCTGCCAAAGTTACTACTATTTCTGCTAGTAGCAAAGTGGTCTCCTTTGGTTGGCATCCAGTAATTGATAAAATGGAAAGTCTGTTGCTTGAGTGGACTCATAGATGTACAAGGTTCACTGTTAAGTTATCCTATGCTTACAGAGAAATCAGTACATCTTTTCAATAAACTGAAACAGAATGATGGTGGTTCAAGTGTGGCAACAGTGGAGTTTAAAGGAGGTCATGCCCATCACAAGCATGGAAATCAAAACTGTAATCAGAAATCTTCCAGCAAACAAAAGCCCAGGAACAGACAGCTTCACAGCTGAATTCTACCAAAAATTTAGAGAAGAGCTAACACTTATCCTACTCAAACTCTTCGAGAAAATTGCAGAGGAAGGTAAACTTCCAAACTCATTCTATGAGGCCACCATCACCCTAATACCAAAACCTGACAAAGATGCCACAAAAAAAGAAAACTACAGGCCAATATCACTGATGAACATAGATGCAAAAATCCTTAACAAAATTATAGCAAACCGAATCCAACAACATATGAAAAAGATCATACATTATGACCAAGTGGGCTTTATCCCAGGATTGCAAGGATTCTTCAATATTTGCAAATCAATCAATGTGGAGAAATCAATTTGCCTGACTTCAGACTATACTACAAAGCTACAGTCATCAAGACAGTATGGTACTGGCACAAAGACAGAAATATAGATCAATGGAACAAAATAGAAAGCCCATAGATAAATCCATGCCCTATGGACACCTTATCTTTGACAAAGGAGGCAAGAATATACAATGGAGAAAAGACAATCTCTTTAACAAGTGGTGCTGGGAAAACCAGTCAACCGCTTGTAAAAGAATGAAACTAGAACATTTTCTAACACCCTACACAAAAATAAACCCAAAATGGATTAAAGATCTAAATGTAAGACCAGAAACTATAAAACTCCTAGAGGAAAACATAGGCAAAACACTCTCCTACATAAATCACAGCAGGATCCTCTATGACCCACCTCCCAGAGTAATAGAAATAAAAGCAAAAATAAACAAATGAGACCTAATCGAACTTAAAAGCTTTTGCACAATGAAAAAAACTATAAGCAAGGTGGAAAGACAGCCTTCAGAATGGGAGAAAATAATAGCAAATGAAGCAACTGACAAAGAATTAATCTCAAAAATAAACAAGCAGCTCCAGAAGCTCAATTCCACAAAAATAAGCGACCCAATCAAAAAATGGGCCAAAGAACCAAAAGATATTTCTCCAAAGAAGACATACAGATGGCTAACAAACACTTGAAAAGATACTCAACATTACTCATTATCAGAGAAATGCGAATCAAAACCACAGTGAGGTACCATCTCACACCAGTCAGAATGGCTGCTATCAAAAAGTCTACAAGCAATAAATGCTGGAGAGGGTGTGGAGAAAAAGAAACCCTCTTACACTGTTGGTGGGAGTGCAAACTAATACAGCCACTATGGAGAACAATGTGGAGAGTCCATAAAAAACTGGAAATAGAACTGCCATACGACCCAGCAATCCCACTGCTGGGCATACACACCGATGAAACTAGAATTGAAAGAGACACACGTACCCCATTGTTCATCACAGTGCTGTTTACAATAGCCAAGACATCGAAGCAACCTAGATGTCCATTGGAAGATGAATGGATAAGAAAGCTTGGTACATATACACAATGGAATATTACTCAGCCATTAAAAAGAAATGTATTTGAATCAGTTCTAATGAGGTGGATGAAACTGGAGCCTATTATACAGAGTGAAGTAAGTCAGAAAGAAAAACACCAATATAGTATACTAACGCATATATATGGAATTTAGAAAGATGGTAATGATGACCCTATATGCAAGACAGCAAAAGAGACACAGATATAAAGAACAGTCCTTTGGACTCTGGGAGAAGGCAAGGGGGGGATGATTTGAGAGGGTAGCATTGAAACGTGTATATTATCATATGTGAAGCTAATTGCCAGTCCAGGTTCGATGCATGAGGCAGGGTGCTCAGGGCTGGTGTACTGGGATGACCCTGAGGGATGGGATGGGGAGGGAGTTGGGAAGGAGGGTCAGGATGGGGAACATATTACACCCATGGCTGATTCATGTTGATGTATGGCCAAAACTACTACAATACCGTAAAGTAATTAGCCTCCAATTAAAATAAATAAATAAATTTTAAAATAAAATAAAATGACCTAAAATGTGAAAAAAATAAATAAAGGAGGTCATGGTGCTTTGATCAGTTTTTGAGGTGAGGGGAATTTCATTGCCTAAAGGTTACTGGAGAGAGTGTTTTGGCTGATACTGAGGCTACCAAAAAGTTTCCAGAACTGAAGAAAATAATTATAGAAGTTGGTTATTTATATAAGCAAGTGTCTAATTGCAAGGAAACAGCAATTTATTGGGGAAAAAATTGCCAAGAAAAATCATTAATTTCAATAAAAGAAAGGCAGGCTAAGGGATGTAAAGAATTGAAGGACAGGCTAACCCTGTCCTATCATTAAAACCTCTGGTAAGGTTATCCTTGCACTCCTTCGCTCAGCCGTGTCCGACTCTTTGCAACCCCATAGACTGTAGCCTACCAGGCTCCTTTGTCCATGGGATTTTCCAGGCAGTAGTACTGGAGTGGATTGCCATTTCCTTCTCCAGGGGATCTTCCCAACCCAGGGCTTGAACCCAGGTCTCCCACATTGTAGATAGACGCTTTACTGTCTGAGCCACCAGGGAAGTCCTTAGGCCTTTACTAAGGCACACTCAAAAAACCCGAGGGCATGTAAGGACATCATTAAGAATGCACTTCCTGTTGTGTTTCATTCACATCCAAGTGGTTGGAGTACCCAAGTGATTTTTTTCTAAGTGCATAAGTGGATATATTAGTCCTTTAGTTGAAAAATACTGTAGAGAAAATAACCATGATAATAGGCACCTTTTGGCTGCCTCTTGAGAAATCTGTATGCAGGTCAGGAAGCAACAGTTAGAACTGGACATGGAACAACAGACTGGTTCCAAATAGGAAAAGGAGTATGTCAAGGCTGTATATTGTCACCCTGCTTATTTAACTTATATGCAGAGTACATCATGAGAAACGCTGGACTGGAAGAAGCTCAAGCTGGAATCAAGATTGCCGGGAGAAATATCAATAACCTCAGATATGCAGATGACACCACCCTCATGGCAGAAAGTGAAGAGGAACTCAAAAGCCTCTTGATGAAGGTGAAAGTGGAGAGTGAAAAAGTTGGCTTAAAGCTCAACATTCAGAAAACGAAGATCATGGCATCTGGTCCCATCACTTCATGGGAAATAGATGGGGAAACAGTGGAAACAGTGTCAGGCTTTATATTTTTGGGCTCCAAAATCACTGCAGATGGTGACTGCAGCCATGAAATTAAAAGACGCTTACTCCTTGGAAGGAAAGTTATGACCAACATAGACAGCATATTCAAAAGCAGAGACATTACTTTGCCAACAAAGGTCCATCTAGTCAAGGCTATGGTTTTTCCTGTGGTCATGTATGGATATGAGAGTTGGACTGTGAAGAAGGCTGAGCGCCAAAGAATTGATGCTTTTGAACTGTGGTGTTGGAGAAGACTCTTGAGAGTCCCTTGGACTGCAAGGAGATCCAACCAGTCCATTCTGAAGGAGATCAGCCCTGGGATTTCTTTGGAAGGAATGATGCTAAAGCTGAAACTCCAGTACTTTGGCCACCTCATGCAAAGAGTTGACTCATTGGAAAAGACTCTGATGCTGGGAGGGATTGGGGGCAGGAAGAGAAGGTGATGACAGAGGATGAGATGGCTGGATGGCATCACTGACTCGATGGACGTGGGTCTGAGTGAACTCTGGGATTTGGTGATGGACAGGGAGGCCTGGTGTGCTGCAATTCATAGGGTCGCCAAGAGTCAGACAGGACTGAGCGCCTGAACTGAACTGAACTGAATTGTGCTGCTTATCTACCTGGCATTGTTGAGGATGGTGGTAACATTTGTGTTGTGTTCTTACCACTGAATATAACATCATTGCTTCAATGTATGATCCAGCCTGATAGCTAAAATTAAGGTTTACTCAACACAAAATGTGATCTGTTTTATTATAAATGCTATTGCCAGAAAGGGAAACTCCAAAGCATCTTTATCAGAGATGCTTTGGAAATTACTACAATATAAAATTAACAATCATCAACCTTGGAGATGCTCTTGATCAACTAATAATCTCAATGAGAAATGGCATTTGGAGGAAACTATGTCCTGAAGCAATGAACCAACAATAATTAATACAGCAAAATTGACTTTGTGTTGGTGGAAGTTGGCAAAGATGAGGTGGAAGAGGTTCTGGCATTCTATGACCAAGGTGAAGAGTTATCTAGGAGCTGGCCATGAAGCTCTCCTGTGAGCTTTCACTGTGACTGACAGAGCTACAGTGACTGCAGAAAAGCGTGACTACAATTTGGAAAGTGCACACAGGTTTAGGGCAGTTTTGCAGGAAGTTCTGAGGACCTACAAAGACTTCTATGACAGTGTCCCACAAGGCTAAGTAGCCAAGCATACTGTCATATTTCAAGCCTTCTATATCAGCCATGCAAACATCTAGGCAGGCAGACACAGAAGATGTAGACGCTAGTGACCTATGTGTCCTGATGAGTCGAGATGATGATGAGATGTTAATAGCTGACCTTCTTCCTCTCCCCTCCAACCCATCCACTAGCCGCCACCACCCCACTTCTCACGACTCAGCCCAATACACCGTCGTCACTACCTCTTGGCCTTCCAGGGTGCTTGCTGCCTTCCTGATTCTGATAAGTGAAACCACACTTATTTCTACTTCATCTGGCCTGTGTATTTATCATGTCACTCTAGTTTTTACTATATGTTCCAGTTATTTTAGGTTTATATGTCATTTGGTATGATTTGGTAGGTTATTTATTGAGTCTGGGAATGCTCAAATGCTTTTCCATTTAAAATAATGGTCATTGTCTCTTTGCTTTACACAGTTTGGGTTTATAAAAGGCTTCCTAGGCCTGTTCCGCTTTCAGATAGTGAGGGAAACCAGTATTCCACAGCAGAGGAATCCTATCAATTAAATAAAACCTGATTTATACCCAGTTTCTCTTCGAGTATCATCAATTCTATGTCTCATGAATGCTCACCTGTCATAATTTATGTTGAATCTGGTGGGTAGCCAACTCTCCTATCTGATCCTACTATTTGATAGCACACAAAAATATCTAGGGAGCCATAGTATTTCAGTAGTTCTGATTTATTGCTCTATATTACTTTTAGTCAATTGACCATTACCTGTTTTCTCCCCCTGGAGACCTGAGGAAAGAATGCGTGGGTGTAGCACTAAAGCCCTGGAGTGATGGTAAAGGAAGGAAGCCAAAGGAAACGAGGCAGGCCCATCTTGTCCATCCCGCAAATGAAATACTTACACTGCGTCTTCATTGTTTAATTGTATAGTGAATTTTTTAAGTACTATATTGTACATTTTCCCACACTGTTCTTCCCCCTACCCCCACCCCCGCCCCAAGGCACACATGTCTAATATGGTGAATGCTGACTCTCCAAGGAGAATCCGTCTTCACTGGACTGATTCTAGATCTTTAAGATGCAAAAATCAATGCTTTCAACTTCAGCAGTACTTTCTCAAACTCAGTGGTGAAGGACAATTTTTAAAAAGTTCTAATCTATCGTAGATTGATACTTTTGTAAAGTATAGCAAAATGTGTGTGTGAGTAGGCGAGGGAAGAGTGAGGGATGCAAGAGGTTTCTGAGTAGTATGAAATGGGTGCATGCATGCTCAGTCATGTCTGACTCTTTACAGCCCCAAGGACTGTAGCCCACCAGGCTCCTCTGTCCGTGAAATTTTCAGACAAGAATGCTGGAGTGGGTTGCTATATCCTCCTTCAGGGGATCTTCCCAACCCAGGGATCAAACCTACGTCTCCTGGTACAGGCAGGTTCTTGACCACTGTGCCACCGATGATTACCCCTCAGTAGTTTAAGAGATACAAGTTAAAGTTTGGATTAAAAAAAAAATTACTTGGCTATTTGAACTATACTTTGACTTCCACTGACCATCATTAAGTTAGCATTAAGATGGGATACAAGATACAAAAATTTGCAATTAGGCATCATTGTTAAATTCTTTTGAGGTGTTCATTGCTAAATTCTTTTGAGGTGTTCATTGCTAGTGGGTGCCTTTCAGGCATCCTACAGCATAAGTGGGAAGGTGCCTACATAGTTCTTTAAAAATCACTCAAGCTAGCCTATGCTGAACTATGTCTAATCGTCCATTGGTGGAAACACAGGTATATCCTCATCCTGAGCTTGAGCTTGCAAGAAACTTTTATTCATAATGTTAAATTCATTCATTTTCTCACTGTCTCCAAAGTTCCTGGGACTCAGACACTTTCTGCATTCGGTGTTTATAAGTGTTTTTATGGCAGGCACAGCTAGTTGTCAATCCAACAGCCATTCACCCTTCTTCCTTACAAGAGAACCCAAATTTTGTGCAGGGTATCAATACACATAACTAAAAGCATGTACTTCTCACCCTTCATTGTAGCTGGGTGACCATGTGACATAACTATGGCCAAAGAAGTTTAAGTAGATGTCTAAAGGCAAGTCTCTTCGGAAAGCTATTGCTTTCCAACAGAGAAGGACAGATGCAAACGTTTGCCTTTGTCTTTCTCTTTATTCTTATTCTCCCTACCGGGGAAGTGGATGTTATGCTAGAGGTGGAGCAGCCTTAGTGTGACCATGAGGCAGTTATGAAAATGAACACTACATTCAAATGAAAACAGACCAGAAAGAAGGATCCTGGGATGTTAGTGAATGACACTGTGAATTGTCAGTCTCTAGACTTCTTCTTTGAAGAGAAACATAAATCCCTTTCGATTAAGTTACCATTGTTGGATTTCTAGTTCACTGAGCCAAATGTAGTTCCTAAATGAGAGTTATTTTTATAGACAGTATTTTTATGTAGTTCATATATTTTGCTAGATGTCTCAGTAAGTTTTAATAACCTAACTTTTAAATGAATAGAGCATTTCCTACACTAGACATATTGGGTTGGCCAAAAAGTTTGGGTTTTCTGTATGATGTTACAAAAAACTCAAAAAAACTTTCTGGCCAACACAGTACTCTATAAGAGTTTCATCTCATGAAATGATTGCTAATAAAATAACACTAAAGCTAAGAACTTCTGAATTCTTGGTTTGGTTTGCAATGGAAGATTTGAAGATATATAATTTTTTTTCTTGACCATCTTTTGTTTTTCCTCTCTGTGACTGGCCTAGGAAAACTTCCAGTTAAGAAACATTTCAATTGGCTCAGATATGAAAGTTTTATACCCTCTAGAGAACATACCCTTGTTCTCTAGAAGCCAAGGATTAATTAATTGACAAGTGTACAGAGATTAACATATTTAACTTACTAGGATTTGGCAAAGAAATTGTTGTGGATTCTTTTCTAATCAGTTTGACAGAAAATATTCCTGGTGTGTGTTGAAGTTCTTGACTTTTCTCCTTTCCCTTTGGCAAATATTGGCCAAGAAGTGGTGTATAGAAGATGTTGTGTCCATGGTGGAAAGGGGAGACTGACTCTGTGTGTGTGTATGTGTGTGTGTGTGTGTGTGTACATGTTTGTTTGAGACTGTAGCCCACCAGGCTTCTCTGTCCCTGGAATTCTCCAGGCAAGAATACTGGGGTGGGTTGCATTTCTGTGATCTTCCTGACCCAGGGATTGAACCCACGTCTCCCACATTGCAGGCAGATTCTTTACTATCTGAGCCACCAGGGACGCCACATATGTTTGCTACCTGGGTTCATTTGGAAATTAAAATTTGTTGCATTTGCAGATAACTTTGATTCAGGCTTTTACAAATGAGTTGTGAACCTAAAATGCCCTAAAACAATAACATCTATTAAAATGAGTAGTAAGCAGAACACCTGTGTACTGAGGCTTTGCACACACACCCAAGATAGCAAGTGTTCGGTATATGCTTGCTGAATTGAATGGTAAGAGCATTAGGGGCATGAGAAAACCCTAGTAATTTACAGACAGATGGCTGGAGTTGTGCAGAACTGTGGAACTTAGAGTGTACAAGCTGAGGAAAGTTTTCTGAAACATTGGTGATATATGATTATTCCATGGTCCCACTGCCTCCCAGCATGAGATGTGACCAGCATATACATGGCAAAGATGCAGCCACTCTGCACTTGGTTCCTCCCACTGAATCCAAGCTTGACTCCGTAATCCCCAACTCTTCACTTTCTTGTTACTCTCCCTATCCTTCATGACCCTCAGCACAACTGTTCCTGTTGGTCACAACCAACTTATAAAACCATCATGTGTAATAAAATTAAATCATCAGTGAATTGGGGGCACAGGAGGCCTACGTCCTTAATATGGTTCTGCCAATATTCTTCTCCATCCTTATTTCTAAAATATGCATAAATTTTAAAGGGAAAGGCTTTCAAGGGAATATAGGGTACCATCTATTTGTTTGACCAAAATGTAAGAACACAAGTTATGTGCCAAGCATGGTAGTGGACTTTGTTCATACAATCAGTTCAGTTCAGTCCAGTCGCTCAGTCGTGTCCGATTCTTTGCGACCCCATGGACTGCAGCACGCCAGGCCTCCCTGTCCATCGCCAACTCCCGGAGTTCACTCAAACCTATGTCCATTGAGTCGCTGATGCCATCCTACCATCTCATCCTCTGTCGTCCCCTTCTCCTCCCACCTTCAATCTTTCCCAGCATCAATGGTAAGTGAAAATAGATTCAGTTCATTGTCATTTACAGTCTAGTTAAGGAGACAGACACTACTCAAAAAATCACTTGTAGTTCTAGTATTTCTGAATTCCTATGTGATATTTCCCTTGTGGCTCAGCTGGTAAAGAATCTGCCTGCAGTGTGGGATACCTGGGTTCAATACCTGGGTTGGAAGATCCCCTGGAGAAGGAAAAGGCTACCCACTCCAGTATTCTGGCCTGGAGAACTCCATGGGCTCTATAGTCCATGGGGTTGCAGAGAGTAGGACTGAGCGACTTTCACTTTTTCTTTCATGGGATATTTAGTTGGAGAAGACTCTTGAGAGTCCCTTGGACTGCAAGGAGATCCAACCAGTCCATTCTAAAGGAGATCAGCCCTGGGATTTCTTTGGAAGGAATGATGCTAAAGCTGAAACTCCAGTACTTTGGCCACCTCATGCGAAGAGTTGACTCATTGGAAAAGACTCTGATGCTGGGAGGGATTGGGGGCAGGAGGAGAAGGGGATGACAGAGGATGAGATGGCTGGATGGCATCACTGACTCTATGGACGTGAGTCTGAGTGAACTCCAGGAGTTGGTGACAGACAGGGAGGCCTGGCGTGTTGCGATTCATGGGGCTGCAAAGAGTCAGACACGACTGAGTGACTGAACTGAACTGAACTGAAGTGTGCTTAAGACAAAAGGACTTGAAAACTTTCAGAAGGCATAGTTTAACATGTTTCTCATAAAATGAGATTGGCAGCACAGAACCATAACAGCCATTGAATACAAATTATTTTGTAGAACTACAAGTCTTAATATGTAATGGAAGTTATCTTTTTTAAAAAATGATAAAGATTGTCAAAGAAAATAGAGTAAGGAAAGTCTTGCAGCAAGGTCTTTAGTTCCTCTAATTAGATTTTTAAAAATAAGCAAAGCAAATTATCTTCTAGAGAATCAAACCAGACCACTGGGACAGAATAAACATTTTTCCTTGTTAGGGAACCAAAACATACTTAGAACTTTTCTCCCAATTCTTCCACATTCTGGCATTCTCCCTAGAACAGTTAATTTCACTCAAGATCGATGTAACATTGTATATCAACTGTACTTCAGTTTAAAAAAAACTAAATTAAAGAAAGATAGTGTAACAAGATAGGAATGTTTAGACCATTTTAATATCATTATCTCTAACAATATATAAAGTTAATATTTTATACTCATATTGCTTATCCTATTTATATTTTAATATTTGTTAACATGTTGGAACAATTATAAATGATATAATAATAGAGTATGATTTCCCCCAAGGTTCTTAGAAAAGTCTGAAGATCAGTGAAGGTTAAGGGAAAGGACTGGGTTCTGAGCTAATGCACATCAATCTATCATAAAGGAACACAAGACTACAACCAGGAGAAAGAAAGAAAGGAGTATCGTTAGAGAAGGCAAGAAGCTAATGGAAGGACAAGTTTTTCCTAACCAGAAGGAAACAAGAGGGTGGAGGAAAGGGGAAGCAAGGGGCAGGGGCTGGGAGGGGAACCAGGAAACACAGCTTAGGGAGAGAGAGGGCACTGCCCTGGAAGAGCTGGGCAGATGCATCTGAGATAGGTCTTCCGTGTGATGTTGATTCAGGGTCCAGGACCCGGTTAGAAACTGAGCCATCATCTCTGATTTGCCCTGTTTTCATCCAGGGGAATGTCTCCACCACCTGTACTAGGGGACTCTGATAACTGTCCTCCCTTGAGATCCATGAGGACTTCATTTCTCTAGCATCCTCCCCTCCGACTGTCTAGGAAGACTGGCTGACAACCCCCTCTCCCCTATTTGCTGCCAATGCATACAAGAATCCCAAGACACCCTTGAACTCACGAACCCATAGAAAGAGGAGAGGACTGCTGGGGTCTAGACTGGACCCAACCTGTAGAATAGATATGAGAAACATCTCATGCTTGGGTGGGGGCTCTGAAGGAACCCATCTTGGTGCTGGAGGAGCTTTCACCTTCCCTCCCTGCCTTTTTTCTCTGAAATAGAGTAATAGTTTTTGACAATTCTCTTGTAATAATTAAAAATATATGAGTAAGGGAAGGAAATTAAAGTTAACCAAAGGAAACATTAGAATGCCAGAAATACATATGTGCCTTCTTGCTCAGCCATGATCCTATCGTTAATTGAAATATATCTACTTCTCACCTTGCTTTGTTCATGAGGATTTAATGTGAGACCACAAGGAATGAATATTTAATCACCAAAGTAATGGCTTTAATTTGTTGAAACAGTCTCCTGAATACAAAAGATAGAATGTTTGTGAGCCTAAAGATGTTGTTATTATTATCAATGTTTATTAAGCATAGCCACGGTATTCTGTTTGACAGTAAATGTATCTAGATATAAAAGTTATAAACAAATTAAGGCTCATCTGAATATATGCCAAAAACTCGGAAGAGAAAGACAAAATTGGTTGTTTATGAGCTATAATTAGGGTTCCAGAAGACAAATAGTATAGAATTAATTAGATAAATCAGTGAAATGGTTTAAATGCAATGGGGACATATGTGGCATAGTTAAATAACAATGCTTAGATGGAGGTAGGTTAGCTGACTCTCAGCTCTGCCACATATTAGCCGTGTGACTTGGAGCAGGTTGCTTAAGCACATTGCGTTTTTTCAGTTTCCTCTTCTCTAAAATGGAGGCTAAAGAATAGGATCATTCACATAGGATGGTGGAAGGTGAAAAGCCAGAAGGGGTGGAAAGTGCCAAATTCAGAACCTTGCATATGATAAGTCTGGAGCGAAAAATAATCATTTCTATTACTGTTTTATTTAATGACTACTTACACAGTGTACCAGACACTATTCATCTATGTGCTAAGCACTCTTTTAAGCACTGTACGGATATTAAGCAGTTAAGTTCTCATCGCAATCTGTGGGGTAGGTACATTACCTACATTTGATGGATAAGGACACTGAAGGCCAGAAATTAAGCAACTTGCTTAAAGATAATAGCCAGTAAGAATCAGAGCCAGGATTCAAATTCAGACCATCTGCTTCCAGAGGCAGTGCTCTTAACCACGTGCCACCTGTTCTCCACGTGTTAGCATCATTATCAATTGAGGGTGATACATGAGACATCAATGTATATGTGTTTGGTAGCTGATTAATAAAGTTTTTTCTGTTTTGTATTTTTGTTTTGATAAAATTTTCATAAATGTTATGTTTTCATAGAATTTTCATAAATGTTATGTTTTCATAAAATTTTCATAAATGTTATGTTTTCATAAAATTTATATGTCACTTTAATAAATAGAATTATATTTTAAGTACCAAAGGAAGCTTGGTAATAAAAAAAATATACATGGAATCATTCTAGAAAGGTTAAAAAGATTTATAAGACAAACATTTGTAAGGAAATTTAAGGACTCATCAATAATTTCCTATCTTCTTATGGGATAAAAATAACTCCATTCCTACTTGCTTCTTAAGTTAATAGAATGACCAAATGTGAGAGCACCTGGGAAACTTAAAAAAAAAAACAACCACTATAATTATCTGCCTTTATATTTGTACATATACAGAAGAGTATTCATTTGTGTGCGTGATATAAATAAACATATAATATATATGGACATTCTTGAAAAGTTTCTCAAGAGTTACATGATATTCTGTCCATGTTGGTTGCCACTGGAAAAGTGAGCTGATTGGGACTTAACTTCTGTCAAACCCTTTCTGCTGAAACCTAACGACTTGCAGAAATAACATCGAGCACATTTTGACCAGAAGGTGGCAATACAGCATCAATCCTTTCAAAAGGTTCCTGGAGTAAGGACTACTGGCGGGTTTTGTATATCCTTGTACATCCAAGGAACCAGAATATTGTCTACAGCTTTTGATCATCCAGATTCTATGGGCTACTCCTCACCCTCACTCGTCCCTGCCCTGGAGGACCCCCAGGCTCAGATAAGACGTGGTGGGAGCACAGTGCTCTCAGTGTTGCCTTGGAAAAGTACAGGGCTCGGGGCAAGGTCATTTATCAAAAGGTATGACCCATCTTAGAATTCTCATTTAATTTTATTATATTAGTGAAATGATTATTGGGGTATTGTGGTCATTATTTTTAACTCTTTGATGAAGTTTTCCATGTACCAATTTTACTGCATCTAAGAATGTACTTTCTTTTCTTCTTCATTTAAGCAATGGCAATGATATACTGGGAGACATTGGATACCCTTTAATTTGGTCCCCTCATTGTTCAAACAATCATGAAGACACTGACAAGGCTCCCTTTATTCTGGGAAGTACACATTAGCATTGCCTAGAATAGTCTAGAGAGCCTGGGATTTGTTTTCTAATTATTCTGTCACTTGTAAGGAAGACTTTATGCAGGACCACTGCCACAGGTATAGCTGCCAAGACTATTGCAAACAGGGAAAGAGATTGGACTCAACTCCAAATACAAAAACAAGTGGGGATTTATAGCCAAGGAATAGGTGTGGGGGTGGGGTGGGGGTAGAGGGACTGGATGGAAAATTATTTGAGGAGTCTGATGAAAAGCGGCAGATGGGTGCATGGCTTGCATACCAAGAACAACCTCACAGGCAAGTTGTTTGTTATCTTTAGGAATTTCCTTACCCTGGGAAAACCAGCCCATTCCTAGGTCTGTGAGCTTTTAAAATACCATTTATGGCTTACTTCACTCTGTATAATAGGCTCCAGTTTCATCCACCAGAAGTAAGCCAGAAGGAAAAACACCAGTACAGTATACTAACACATATATATGGAATTTAGAAAGATGATAACAATAACCCTGTGTACGAGACAGCAAAAGAGACACTGATGTATGGAACAGTCTTATGGACTCTCTGGGAGAGGGAGAGGGTGGGAAGATTTGGGAGAATGGCATTAAAACATGTAAAATATCATGTATGAAACGAGATGCCAGTCCAGGTTCAATGCACGATACTGGATGCTTGGGGCTAGTGCACTGGGACGACCCAGAGGGATGGTATGGGGAGGGAGGAGGGAGGAGGGTTCAGGATGGGGAGTACATGTATACCTGTGATGGATTCATTTTGATATTTGGCAAAACTAATACAATTATGTAAAGTTTAAAAATAAAAAAAGTAACCCACATTAAAAAAAATAAATAAATAAATAAAATACCATTTATGTCAACCAACCAATCACCTTATCAAATGAGAAAGCACTGAATTGACAAGATTATCTGATTTCCATTAACTAACAATTACCATAAGATAATATTTAATTAGTTTCTTCTATATGCTACCCCTTGAGCTAAGTATTTTAAATGTGTAATTCTATCTAAGTCACATATTTGTCTCTTGATTATAGTGGTGATTATACACAGATCTGTACATGCGATAAAATACCATAGAATTATACACAAAGTCCTAACCAAATAATAATAATGCATGCAAAAGTTCGTGAAATTTGAATAAGAATGTCTAGTTAATTGTATTGCGGCAGTCAATTTCCTGGTTTTGATAATGCAGTATTTATCTAAGATGCCACCACTAGGGTAAAAGCTAAGTGATAGATATAAAGGACCTCACAGTACTATTCCTATAACTTCTTGTCAATATACAATTATTTCAATTAAAAAGTTAAAAGTCTTTGAGGCTAATACTGTTATTACTCCTATTTTATACATGAGGAAACTGAGGCTTGGAAAGGCTAAGTAACCTGCCTAAGGTCATTCAGTTAGTAAGTGACAGAGTGTGGAATTCTGACCCGGAGCTGATGCATTATCAACTCCCCTTCAATAGAGATAATCTTCATATAAAATAGTAATTCCTGCTACTCACAGAATGTTCTAGGTTCCAATAGGGTCTGAAAATATGTAAATAAATTCAATTACATTACAGTGCTTGAGAGTTCAACTTCACACATGTAAAAGTACAGGCGTTGGGATGGGTCCATGCCAAGAAACAATGAAGTGATGACATATTTTATGGGCTTCTTTCAGCAAGAAACTGTAAAATGTCAACACTCATTTTTCTTTTTTTTTAGTATTGTAAAACACCAGACACTAAACTAACAGCTATACAAAGATTTTCTTCATCTACCGAGAGAAATTTTAGACCTGAGTCACAAATAACAGATAATACATTTATTTTATACAGCTCAGTCCTCTCTAATGGCAAAGAAATTGTCAACATGTTTCCAGAATTCTAATTCCATCGTCGGTAGATGAATCATAGCATTTTCCATGACACACTTGTTAGACGCCTTTTCACTTCATTTAGTCTTAATTACAGAGGCAGCATAGAGCACAGGATCAATTGAGTGCTCATATCTGATCTCAATGTTTGGAAAATGTCAGAAATACAAGGTAATCATAGACCCAGTGCTTTTCTTTAATATATTATGTGCCTATAGAATTAAATTCATAAAGTATAAGTCAGTGACCTCCACAGTTTTACTAAATGCTTTGTGTCATTTCCTAAACGTTTTCAATTACGTTTTACCTTTGGCTATTTCTTGTATTTGGTTTAGTGTGACCTGGTCTTATGGGACTCAATAATTGGATATCAAAATCCAGAAGGCCCGGGGCCAGCCATGTTTCAGCGTGATGCGACGCTGTGAGCTGAAACACACAGGAGGAGAGGGTGATGTGCCCAGCTCAGTACAAGAATTGCCATAACCCTCAATTCCTGACCCTAAACAGTCTCTAGGGGGCAGATGGTCTGTAATAGGGAGGCGGGGGGCAGAGGGGGAGGTCTCACTGTGAGTGAGGGCTTGTTGATGATGACCATCGCCAGCTCCACCCTGGCCTGGCCGCCTACCTGCAGCGAGGAAAACCAGAGTTCTATTTCATCAACCAATGGCTTCAAATAAGATTTTGAGAATTTTGCTGTATGGTTTTCTATGTAAAGTGCTACATGGGTTAACTGAATATCACTTTCAAAGTAGGGGGAAAAGGAAAGAAAAGCTAGTATGGAGCCACTAACATTCTTTGAGCATTCTACAGAACTCCCAGGTAACAGGATTATCTTCATTTTTTATCTTATTCATTGGGACTGATTTCAGTTTCATCAGTGTTTCTTTACTGGTGTTCATCATTTAGTGTTTCTTTACAATTAACCTAGACTTTAATTCTACTCAAATACCAAATGTGCTTGTTCATTTTAAAGTTTCGAATATTTTCTCAGACACATTTCCATCTGTATGTCAAAAGAATGAAGCAGGTTGAATAAGTAGAGTTTTCTTTATTGTATCGCACACATTTTGTTAAGAATACAAAAAAGGTCCCGTGCAACCAGCCACCAGGCAATGCTCCCAGCTCACGATGGAGTTAAGGGTTGCTGCACACACACAAGACATTGTGGGTCCCTTTGATACGTGGACCCCAATCTAACAAGACAGTGAGCAGAAGCCAGGAAACACGATCTTAGCTGGCTTTGTGAAGACAAAAATCAGGAAGTAATACAGATGTAAAACTACAAAGTACATCTACACCATGAAATGCTCAGTTCAGTTCAGTTTAGTCGCTCAGTCGTGTCCGACTCTTTGCGACCCCATGAATTGCAACACGCCAGGCCTCCCTGTCCATCACCAACTCCCGGAGTTCACTCAGACTCATGTCCATTGAGTCAGTGATGCCATCCAGCCATCTCATCCTCTGTCGTCTCCTTCTCTTGCCCTCAATCCCTCCCAGCCTCAGAGTCTTTTCCAATGAGTCAACTCTTCACATGAGGTGGCCAAAGTACTGGAGTTTCAGCTTTAGCATCATTCCTTCCAAAGAAATCCCAGGGATGATCTCCTTCAGAATGGACTGATTGGATCTCCTTGCAGTCTAAGGGACTCTCAAGAGTCTTCTCCAACACTACAGTTCAAAAGCATCAATTCCTCGGCGCCCAGCTTTCTTCACAGTCCAACTCTCACATCCATACATGACCACTGGAAAAACCATAGCCTTGACTAGATGGACCTTTGTTGGCAAAGTAATGTCTCTGCTATTGAATATGCTATCTAGGTTGGTCATAACTTTCCTTCCAAGGAGTAAGCAGTTGTCAAATGGAAAAACAGGGGGTAGAGTGACTGTATTTAAATGCGTATAGACTATATATTTTTAGTTTGAAATATAGCTTTTTAGTTAAAAAACTATGTAGTATGATCCCATTTCTATATATGTTTACATATGTATAGAAAATAGCCTGGATAGATAAACAGCATCATTTATATAGGTGTTCTATATGGTTGAGAGATGATGGATAATTTTCCTTTTTATTTTCACTTGAGTATATTTCCTAGGTTTTTAAATTAGCTTATATTAGTTAATAAAACTTTCAGGAGATAAATGAGAAGAACAAGTAGCTTGTAGTATAGGAATCTGAAAACTAACATTTAATTCAGTTACCATTACTAACTCAAAAGACACTTAGCAGGTACTGATTATCTTTCTACTATATGCTCAAATCATTGCTATGTCCTGAGGGAAATTTAAATATGTACAACTGCTTCTCCACCACTGAAGACAATTTTAGTATTGGTAGAGGCGCACACACAAGCAACTAAAATTAACATAGAGGCAGAATGGAAGATACAGAAAAAGAACAGACACAGTGCTGTGCGAAGAGAGGAAAGAGGAGTGAGCGCTGACGAGACACTCACAGCCACGACCCAGAGCACCAGAATGAGAGCCTTACTTGTTAGGAGATGCTTTGGAGCCGGGCTTCAGCACTGCTTGCAAGCCAGGCTGAGGATCTCCAATAACAGAGCTAAGTCCTGTCTTCTACTTAAATCTACCACTTTATGCTCCAACTTAACAGTTTTAGATGTAAATTTATCACTCAAGCAAGAGCTCTTGCATTGCAGATGTCTGGTATTATGCATTCACCAGGAAATATATGGATGTATTTTCATGTGAGGGATGAAATATATTTCTCATCACTTCAACCAATATGCCCAACTTTTCACAAACAGAGGGACGATGGCTAGTAAACAAGCGACATAGATGCAGGGAAGACTAATTCAGGGACGAGATAGGGTGGAGGGGAGATAAATGTTTTCATTCTGGGGACTCCATCTGGGATGAAGTGCTTAGGTGCCCAGTAGACTGAGAGAAAGCGGCAGCGACAATAAAGGACCAGAGGCTGCCGGTGAGACGTGGATCCAGCCACCAAATCATACCCCAGACATCCCGTTAGTGGACTAGTTGTGACTGGGTGACATACACAGTGCCTGCTTTCCCCTGCTTATCCGAGTTTCATATGGAGATAAACCTTTTCTACTCAATTCCACACTCTGCTACAAACTTTCCTCTGTCCTGGAGCTCAACTGTACGGTTAAAAAGAAGATGCAAATGGAATAGATAATTACCAAAATCATCAGAGTCCAAAGCATTGTGATAATATTCTCTTACAAATAAACAGCTATAGGGATTAGTAGACGAGTGTGTTAGAACAGCCACAGTGCTATAAGAACATCCGGTAATGCAAGCTTGTCTCACCCCATGCTTGCTTCATTGCTCATCCTGCTCTCCTTGACTGAGGTTCAGTAACCCTCTTTTCCATTTGCCAGGGCTAAAGGTGTATGTATTTTGTGGCAAAACCTCAGGATTGGTATCATTTTCTGATACATGTAATCCTGAGTAGGATGGCAACTGTATTGATGGCAATTTATTAAAGGTTGAATTTTCCTGTTCAAAGGAATGAAACTCAATAGAATGAAGGTGTGAACAAAAAAGCAGCTTAGAGTTGTGAATGCAGCACACCTAGGGATTATTCCATGGTGTCGAGTCCTTTTCAGTCACTAACAATAAACCTGTCCATTCAACTTAGCAAGCAAGCTGATCTCTTTCCCAAGTTGGTGAGAAAGTGCTATATTGCTATCCACCTGTAGTTAATATAACTCTTAAAACTGGAGCTAGCTCATCCATTTCTGTTACAGCTTAACCTACCTAAGCTGTAAGATATGCACAGACATGGCTTCCTTTAGATAGGGTATTTTCTAGAGAAAAGTTATTTGACAATTGGATTGTTTCCTCACTGAACTGAATTATAATATTATCAATGAGTTTAATGACTATTTTTCAATTGAAAACAACTTGGTTTTTAGAATTTTAACTTTGAATTTTTTCTAACAACTATTTATTAAGGGCTAAATCACTGCAGATGGTGACTGCAGCCATGAAATTAAAAGACGCTTACTCCTTGGAAGGAAAGTTATGACCAACATAGATAGCATATTCAAAAGCAGATACATTACTTTGCCACCAAAGGTTCATCTAGTCAAGGCTATGGTTTTTCCAGTGGTCATGTACGGATGTGAGAGTTGGACTGTGAAGAAGGCTGGGCGCCGAAGAATTGATGCTTTTGAACTGTGGTGTTGGAGAAGACTCTTGAGAGTCCCTTGGACTGCAAGGAGATCCAACCAGTCCATTCTGAAGGAGATCAGCCCTGGGATTTCTTTGGAAGGAATGATGCTAAAGCTGAAACTCCAGTACTTTGGCCACCTCATGCGAAGAGTTGACTCATTGGAAAAGACTCTGATGCTGGGAAGGATTGGGGGCAAGAGGAGAAGGGGACGAAAGAGGATGAGATGGCTGGATGGCATCACTGACTCAATGGACGTGAGTCTGAGTGAACTCCGGGAGTTGGTGATGGACAGGGAGGCCTGGTGTGCTGCGATTCATGGGGTCACAAAGAGTCGGACACGACTGAGCGACTGATCTGATCTGATCTGATCTGATGTGTGTATATGGAGCTTTCCCATTACTGGGAAGGACACAGAAAATGTGAAGTATAGTCCCTGTCCTTCAATAGCCTAAAATATAATCATGGAAGGCATAGAGAATTCAAACAATTAATAGACAAGTTAATAAAGTGATGATTAAGGCAGACAGTATTCTAAAAAGAAGAGATTTGGGTGATCTGAAAGAAATAGGTCTCCAAGTGGACCTATTTAAATAAATGAAATGGACCAGGAAGGGCATTTTAGGCAGTGAGCTAGCCTGGGAAAATATCTGGTGTCACTATTGAACCTGACTTATACTGAGATGGTAGGAGTGTTTAACAAATAGAAATACCTTGTAATGTAACTATTATATACAGAATGGATAAACAACAAGATTATTCTGTATAGCACAGAAAACAATTAATATATTCAATATCCTATGATAAACCATAATGGAAAAGAATACAAAAAAGAATGTGTGTGTGTGTGTGTGTGTGTGTATGAAAGTGAAAGTGAAGTCGCTCAGTCGTGTCCGACTCTTAGTGACCCCATGGACTGCAGCCTACCAGGCTCCTCCATCCATGGGGTTTTCCAGGCAAGAGTATTGGAGTGGGGTGCCATTGCCTTCTCCGGATTATTTCACAGTATATACAAATATGGAATCATTATGTTATATACCTGAAATGAATATAATGTTGCATGTCAATTATACCTCAATTTAAAAAACATACAGTTGTACTGTCTTACAGTTCTGTAGAAGTCCAGTGCAGGTCTTATTAAAATCAAGGGGTCGACAGGGTAGTTCCTTTCAAGAGTACCACCCCTGCAGCCTGTTTCCTCGACATTTTCAGCTTCATTCTTTGGCTTGTAGCCCCCTTACTCCATCTTCAAAGCCTGTAAGATTGCAAGATTGCATCTCTCTGACCATTCAGCCATATTTATGTCTTCCTCACTGTACAGCCAGGAAAGCATCTCTGTTTTTTAAGAACTTGTTAACTACATCGGGCCCACCAGGACAACCCAGGATATTCTCCCATCTCCAAGTCCTTAACCTTAATCACATCTGCAAAGTCTCTCTTGTCACATAAAGCACCAGTTTTTTTTCTCTAATCACTTTCTTTCCACCCCCATAGTGTTAGTCTACGTTCTTATCCTTGGACTTGGGTTTGCAGCATAACATGCTAACTGCTCTCCTTGCAGGAGTTTCTCCTTCACTTCAATCCATCCATGCTTCAATTTCATACAGATCCTCTTAACACACTGTTAAAAAGAAAAATTCAACTGAGTACATTTTAAAGATCTTACAGGCTTTATTCAATAATCCATGAATTGGGCAGCATCCAATTCAGCAGCTAGAAAGGAGTTCCCAGGAGCTGTAGAAAATGAAAGACTGACGGGCAGGAGCAGGAATAAGGAAGTGATACTAGGCAAAAAACAAGTCTGGTTGTTGCAAGGATAATATCTTAGGGGATGGTAGAGGTCTATCAAGCTGATGGCCTAACTAGTATCGATTGGACAATTCCAGATTGACCGGATAACATTCCATTTCTGGGAGAGCAGAACTTGTAATTTTTGCACCTATTAATATATATTCTGAATACATGTAAAACATTTCTGAAAGGATGCCCAAGAAACTGTCAAGGGGTGGAAAGGAAATCTTAACTATTTACATTTTATGCTTTTCAATATTGAGCTCTAACCATATCAATGCATTCTTTTAAAATTAAAAAAACTGGCATAATAACTTTGATTTAAAAGGACTGGATGGGAGGGGATATTAGGGGAGAATGTATACGTGTTTATGTATGGCTGAGTCCCATCGCCGTTCACCTGAAGCTATCACAACACCACTAGTCAGCTGGACTCTAATACAAAATAAAATGTTTTTAAAAAATGAGAAAAAGTCACTGATGAACCAGTTACAGTACTTTTATTTTGTATAATCTCTATTTTCAAGTACAATGTGGTTGAAAACAACTAACAATAAATGGTGCCAATGATAAAAATTCAACAATAAAAGAAAACATATTTTTGAAGGAAATTTTAGATTTGCAGGGGAAAATCACTACTATTTTTCTCCATCCAAACACAACTACTATTCAGAGTGAGTAAAATGTTATTTAAAAAAAAAAGTCACACCACCAGTCTTCCAAAAAATCTTGGGAAAGTGAAGATGGCTAGACGCCCCCACGACATTGTCCTCTAAAGTGCTCCAAGTGCTGGACAAACAGGTCCCACTGTGGGGCAGCAGGGAGACGAATACTTCTGGGTAATCAACAGGAAAGAGACCATGTCACCCTTGAAGTGCCTGTCCTACCAGGTGCTGGCTGAGACGAAGCAGAAGCAAAGAGTAAGTCAATCCCTAACCCACGGAATTTACACACTGCTTATGTTTGAAATTAAGCAAATTTAATGATCGTGGGAAGAATGCTATATTTACAACCTAGCTAACATTTAGAGATTAGAGTCATAATGAATTAGCACTTGTTTTCTCCTGGAAAAACCAGTGGAGAAAAAGTACTGTAAGATCTTAACTAACATTTATTAAATCACAGGATCTTACTCTGGAGTCAGATAACTAGGATTTAAACTTGAATTCTTCTATCTTCCAGATGCATGGAGAAGTCTGGATGAGTTATTTGACTTCTCCTAGGCCTCAGTTTTCTCATCTGAAAAATGGAGAGATATGAAGTACCTACTGCCTAAGGTGGTTGCAGGGACAGAAGAAAATAAATGAATGAAGTGTATTTGATGGGGTCTTTCAGGGACCCTGTTAATCTGGCTCCCCAGGAATACCCCGGACAGTGCCTGCCATGGGAAGACCTCATTCAGCAGCAAATGAACTGGACAACTGATACAACCTAAAACTATTATGAAAAATGTTTCAAGAAGGAGCAGATAATTACGAAAGTCTGGGAACAACCCAAATGTTAACTGTTATGGCTAAACAAAGTATAGAATACCCATAAATACGGATGCTCTGCAACTGAAGTAATAATGGGGAAGTTTTCTAATCTTATATGAAAGGAGCCCTATGATGTATTATTAAAATATAAAATGGAGAAAAACAAAAACATATACATACTTGTACTGCCACTGAAAAATTCTACAATAATCTACTAGAAACTAATAAAAGTGGTTATCCATGAAGATGGAGAATATGAATTCAGTCCAAAGGGTAGTGGGAGGGACTTTTTTTTTTTTTTACTGTATTTGTTTTTATATTATTTTAAAAATGTAGAACCATGGGAATGGATTCCATATTCAAAAAATAAATGAAAACTTTAAAGAAAAACAAGGAGCTATGCTACTGTTATTTATGCCCGTCAGGGCTCTGGTGCAATGTTGGAGGGAGGTTTTTGTTTCTGTTGTTTTTTGTGAGATGTTATTTTCTTAAGAGTTCACTCAAGGTCAGAATTCAAATGGTAAAAAAAGAGTGTATCATGACAAATGTCCTCCCCGCCTTAGCTACAGAGTTCCCCTTCAATCAGCCAACCAATGTTTAAAAGATTCTCGAACACAATGGGAGGTTTTGGATATGTAGAATTTTAAAATGTATTTATTGATGTGATTTCAAGCAGGATCATGCAACTGTGGTTTTAGCAAGTCAGGACTCTCTTATGAAAAGCTAACTCTTTCATTAAACCATCTTTTCTTATTTTGCAAATGATACGCTGTTGCGAGCTCCTGACAACTGCTGCTGCTGCTGCTAAGTCACTTCAGTCGTGTTCGACTCTGTGCGACCCCATAGACGGCAGCCCACTAGGCTCCCCCGTCCCTGGGATTCTCCAGGCGAGAACACTGCAGTGGGTTACCATTTCCTTCTCCAATGCATAAAAGTGAAAGTGAAGTCGCTCAGTCGTGTCCAACTCTTAATGACCCCATTGGGGACTGCAGCCTACCAGGCTCCTCCATCCATGGGATTTTCCAGGCAAGAGTACTGGAGCCCGACAACTGCAGGCAACACAAATGTAATGACGTTGGTAACAGGTGGCAAAGAGTGCCCCTCATGGATGTCAGTGGAGTAAAGAAAATACTCAGAAATAGTAAATGCTCAGCCCACTTGGCCTTGCTTGGTTCACGGTCTTCAGGGGAGGGGGCTGTGGCAAGGGGGCCATGAAGACCAGAAATTGTTGCCGAGGGCATCTTTGGACTACAACACAACTCCTGACCTCCTGGGCCACCAACCCCAACTCCAGCCTCTTCCCACCCCAGTCTAAAAGGGTTTCCAATGCAAAGGATCTGCACAGAGAAAACAGGTTGTTTACAACAGTGCTTCCGAAGTGGGGTCCCTGGATCAGCAGCATCAACATTACCTGGGAACTCGTTGGAAGTACAGATTCTCAGGCCCCTCCAGACCTCCCAAATCAGAAACCTTGGGGGTTGGAGTGTTTTCTAACAAGCCCTTCGCGTCCTTCTGGTGCAGGCTACAGTTTGAGAACCACTCATTTAACTCACCATTTTCTCTTGGACCTAGAGATGATCATACTAAGCGAACTAAGTCAGAAAGAAAAAGACAGATGCCATATGATGTCACTTATATGTAGGATCTAAAATAAGACACAAATGAACTTGTCTACAAAACAGGAACAGACTCACAGACATAGAGAACAGACTTCATGATTGCCAACACAAAGGGAGATTGGGTTGGGAGTTGGGGACTACCAGATGCAAGCTATTACGTCCAGATGGATAAACAGCATGTCCTGTCCTACAGCACAGGGAACCATGTTCAATATCTTATGGTAAACTATAATGGAAAAGAATATGAAAAGAATATACACATGGATAACTGAATCACTTAGCTGTTCAGCAGAAATCAACACAATGTTGTAAGTCAACTCTACTTGAATAAAATATATTATAAATATACATTATTTATATTATACATATACAATATGTATAAATATACATATTATAAATATACAAAAATAAAAATATACAAAAAAAAAAGAACTTTTTCTCCACTTTTCTGGAGTCAGGGGGCAAGGAGGTGGGGAACTCATGAAAAATGCATACTCCCAGTGCCACTTCAGACTCACTGAATCCAAATATTCCATGGAGAAGCCTTGGAATCTACTTCCAGGGACAACTGAGATCCTGACTTAAAGGGAGGGCTTTAAGCTGCTTTACCAGCTGCATGATGTTAGCAAAACAAATCCACCTTCCTCCCTGAATATATTAGATGTTTCTTTCTCTTAAGAGCAAACATCCAGGCTGACTCTACAGCTCAAACAAGATTCTTTCAAACTCTAATAAATAGCAACCTCTTCCGGAACATATTTGGCATTTCTGACCCCCAGCTGCACAGTGGTCTACATCTCCCAATTCTAATTCGCCAGTAATCAGGATAAGGAAGCACAGATCCTGTATTTTGCTCTTACCCACTCCCATAAATAAACTCAGAGGTGAACTCAGTGTGTTCCCCACTGTCGTCTCACAGAGAGGGGCCTAAGAAATGAGACCCGAGGCAATGAATTTACACAAAGGCAGGATTTAAGAACAAGGTGTTGCCTGTTGCCCTGGATAACTGCAGACAGCTCTGAGGAGAGAAGCATGTCAAGAGTCTCAATTTCCTGCATTGAGTCATATCCTGCAGGTGGTTGAGTGGTTGCATCACTCTTCAGCTGCTTTAAAAGGAAGAGAACTTTCTCATGCCCAGTCCTCCATCCCAAACTCCTCATCCCCTGCTCTATGATGGGGGACAGGCAAGGGGAGGTGCTGCTGGGTGCATATTTTCTACATCTTGCTGCTGCTAAGTCCCTTCGGTCGTGTCCGACTCTGTGCGACCCCATAGACGACAGCCCACCAGGCTCCCCTGTCCCTGGGATTCTCCAGGCAAGGACACTGGAGTGGGTTGCCATTTCCTTCTCCAATGCATGAAAGTGAAAAGTGAAAGTGAAGTCGCTCAGTCGTGTCCGACTCTTTGCGACCCCATGGACTCCAGCCTACCAGGCTCCTCCATCCATGGGATTTTCCAGGCAAGAGTACTGGAGTGGGGTGGCATCGCCTTCTCCATTTCTACATTTTAGAACTGGGTAAAGTGTTAGTCGCTCAGTCATGTCCAACTCTGCGACCCCATGGACTATAGCCTGCCAGACTCCTCTGTCCATTGGATTTCCCAGGCAAGAATACTGGAGTGCCATTTCCTTCTCCAGGGGTTCTTCCCAACCCAGGGATCTAACCCAGGTCTCCTGCAACGCAGGCAGATTCTTTACCATCTGAGCCACTGGGGAAGCCCTAGAACTGGGTAAGCACCATACATTGGAGTTCTTTCCCTGGCAAAGCTCTAAGGGCTGGCGCTTCCATAGGAAAGCAGCGGGGAGAGGATGACGAAGCCCCCAGGGAGTCAAACTCATCCAAGGGGTGGGTGCAGTGAGTGGGCTCAGCCACAAGCTCAGAGGTAGACCTCCCCAGTGGCTCACTGGGTAAAGAGTGTGCCTGCAGTGCAGGAGAAGGAGACACAGGAGATGGAGATTCAATCCTCTGGGTTGGGAAGATCCCTTGGAGGAGGCAATAGCAACCCACTCCAGTACTCTTGCCTGGAGAATCCCATGGACAGAGAAGCCTGGCGGGCTACAGTCCACGGGGTCACACAGAGTCATACACGACTGAGCACAAGCAGTGCTCAACCAGTACCAACCCAGTCCGAATGGTTAGAAAATAGCATATTCAGGAAAATGGAGACAGTAATCATTTACAGAATACTTTGATGCCTCCTATCCATTCTATAACAATCAAAGTCCACAGCAGTTTTGTCCCAAGGTCAACTACACTGAAGAAATCAGACCACAGCTTGCTGGTCTGGAGTATGTGACGAGAGACTGTCCAAGAACAACAATATAGTCCTTGACAAACACAGGCACTTAGGAGCATCGCTGTAGCAGGAGAAAGATCCACAGTTGTTAAAATCAGCCAATGTTTCTGAACAGCAATTGTCACCAGCTTTTTTTTTTTTTTGCACCGCTGACCACCACTCTGTAGCTGAAAGTCTGGAGGCCTATTTATTCTCTGCACATTCTAGTACAGTCAGCTCCATTTAAGAACAGAAAGGGAGAAAAAAGACATACTGTGGAAGGCAGGACAGGGCAAGAATGTAATGGCTCTGAGGATCCCTGGTTGGGAGGAGGCAGCTGATGTATGATCACTTCAGGAGGAGAAAAACCAAGGGGCATCTCAGCCTCCATCTGCTGCGATGAGCTGGTGTTTTGGACTTCAGATACCTTAGACTATCGTTTTGTTTTGTTTTGTTTTTAATTCATTATTTCTAGGCCAGTTTGCTGTAGGAGGAAAAAAGCTCCCCAGCTGAACATGGAGCCACACCATTGTGGAGGTTCACTTGTGAGATGCCTCAAGGCCTCAGCTCAGGCTCATTCCATCCCAGGTTTCTCCAGCGCTGTCAGATGGTCAGGGAATTGGGGCCATTTTTTTCTTTTTTTTGGTAATGCTTTTGTTGCCTCATTCCATGAGGCTTCCCACATTTTACCCGCAAGAGGATTGAGAATATGAAAAAGCATCTGAACAAAAAGAACCAAGGGTGGCTCCTTCTAAAATGAACATAAGCTCCTTGAGGACTAGGATCTTAGTTTTGTTTCTTACACTGCAGTGGACTGAATGTTTGTGCCCCACAAATTCATATATGGAAATCCTACCCACTAAGGTGATAGAAGGTGGGGCCTTTGGGAGGTAAGTAGGTTGAGAGGGCAGACTTCCTCATAATCAGAATTAGTGCCCTTAGACAGGAGAGCTAGCTCACCCTTTCTGCCATGTCAGGTTTTTCTGACAAATAAGGTTATCTGTGAACAAGGAAGGAGGATCTATCTCATCAGACACAGAATCTGCCAATGTTACATCTTGGACTTCCAGCTTCCACAACTGTGAGAAATAGATTGCTATTGTTTCTAAGCATATAAGCTTATGATATTTTTGTGCTAGGAGCCCAAATGAACTCACACCCACACCATCCTCAGTGCCTAGAACAGTTCCTGATACACAGTAGGTGCTCTATAGGCATTTATTATATAGAAAAGGAGGATACCCTGGTAAGGAGTAGAAGCCAGCACTCCTCAAGGTCATTGACACAGGGCTACAGTGGATTTGTCCTACCATATTTATACCCATTTCATTTTTCCCACCAAGGAGGACCAACACTCACATCGTTCACCCATATGCTTGAGTTTCATGAGATTTCTTTGCATTATTTTCGATTGTGTCATGCTTTTGTCACTACATATACCTGCTTTATTTACTAGCATGTTTACTCTTCATAGTCACTGCAAAAGCTGCTCAGAACTTCAGATGAGTGTCATGGAGTGCTGGAGAGTCAGGTGCCCCACTCACATGCCAGGAGACGGTGATACGCTGAGGTAGGTGGTATAGGTCTGAAGGAACGCTGACCAACACATAGTCCAAAATCCTTGTTATGCAAAAAGGGACGCTGAGATCCAGAAAAGAAAAATCATCTGCCTGGGCGCTAGGCAGCCACTCACTTGTTCAGAAACACCTTGGCCCACCAATATCATGGCGATTTAGCATTACCCTTTGGCCTTCCAGAGTCCCAGCTAAAACAAAAATGTGCTATTTGGGAAAACTAATTGCTACTGGAATCCCTTAAGCTCTTTGATTTTCATGATAACTTTATGGTGGGGTTTTCATGATAGGTTTTATGAATAACTTTACTCATAAACTTATTGGGATGCAGGACAAATCGGTTTGAAGTGGGGGGTGGAAAAGGTCTTAATTCACTGAATAAAAATAGGAAAGGTGAACCACCATTTCTCAGAGGCAGCGCAGCATAGAGAGTGATGACTTTGGAGCCGGCTAGCCTGAGCTCATGTCCCGGCCCTGCCGCTCCCTAGCTTCGGAGAGCTACTCAGTAGTTCCTTGTCAGTCTCCCCATCTGTCCTTATCTGTAAATGGGAGGCAGTAATAGTAGAGCTAGTTAAGTACAAAGAATTCAGGATAGCACCTTATGGCTACAAGTTCTCAGGATATAGAAACCATTGTTTTTTTCCTCTCCAGGTCTCTTCAGGTAAAACTTTGCTTACATTTGCTACTTATTTCTAGCATAAAACACATCCAGATCTGTGGTGCATGACCTACTCACCATGTACAAATATACTGTCTTTCTACTTGGGCCAAGAGGGGAAAAGATGAGGAAAACTCCAGAGAGGAAACGGGGCTGGGATGCTACATACGCTGTTTACTTCAAGGGCAGACTTTGCAGACATCAAATTTACTGTTCCATAATGCTCCCGTTTTAATCTATTTGAGGATCATTTAAAGAATCTGGGTTCAGTTTAGTGTTTAACGTGATTGCTTTGGGTTTTCTGGGGAAAGTCTTCATCGCGAGAATGTAAACGTGGGGTCTCACAATACACATGAGTAATTCAATTCAACAACTATTTTTGGAACCGATATCAAATGCAAAGCATCATGTACAGAGTTCTGAAGGATGTAAAGATAACTATGAAACAGTTCTCACTCCTGTTGAACAGAGTAGCTGAATGCATCTAATGACATTCCTGTCTAAAAACAGGTGAGGAAGGGATCATTTATAAGAGTTTATCGCACTGTCCTTAATTCCCTCCAAACGCCTCTTTTCAACTTCACCTCTAACGTCATAACATTATCCTAAACATCCATCTCTGTGGTTTGCTTTGCTGCAAATATCCTCCGGTGAACTGAGAAGTAAATTACATGATCAGAGATTATTCTGAATGCCACCTAAGAGAAATGAAGGTTTATTTTCTGATGCAAAAGAGTAAAGTGACAGCTCCATAAAATAGAATACTTTCTCCTTCCAAGATCACAAAGATATAGAACTGTAAAAGGAAGAGCATTTTCCCGTTAGCTCTCTGATGAATACCTAGTAAGATTTTATTTTCAATTTTATCTCAAGAAATCTTTAAAGGTCTGAATTGTCAATATTCACTTGGAAGTTTTACTGTATTAGTTAACTGAAAATTAGCTGAATTAGTTAACTGAAAACCAAAAGTAGCGATGTATAAAACTAGGGGAAATGCCTTTAAATGAAAAAGTTGTATTACCTAGCATTATCATTTTGTTCATTTTCATCCTGCAGTATTAGTATTACATGATACTGAATTGTAAATACAAGCCTTCAGTGGTTAGCCAGTAGTCTAGAAAGCTGGGGGTTTTGGGTATAAATTCTAGTTTGGTATTCACTCACTATCAGCACTTCTATAAACCTCTCAATATTGTGTTTGCTCATATACTAAGTGGAGATATCCATATTCCCCTGATTCATAGAGCCGAGTCCTCATACACTGCAGAGATTAAGTGAAATAAGATACACGAGAGCCCTTGATGAAGTGTTAGGAAAAATACAAATAGTAGTAATAAATTACTATATCTATTAGAGCACAGAATGCATGCCAAGCAACCTAAATCACACTAATACAACATGTGTAAATATCGTGCTACATTAAACAAAATATATCCAGAATATGATTCTACTTGTCATAATAGCACCCAAAGAAAGCCCTGCTGACCCATATTATATGACTCCTATAACATGTTTAACTTCCTTTAATAATCAAGCCCATAATTCAACATATATTACTACAAGTCTTTCTGGTGACAAAATAGACAAAGTCCTTCTCCTTCTGGAGCTTACACCCCAGTGGACAATTGCTCATCTTTCTCAGGCTTGAATGTGCATACGAGTCATCTGAGAGTTTGATACAAATACAAATTCTAATTCACTGGGCCTGGGGGGAGGCCTGCTAGTCCTAGAAAGGAATTAGGAAGCCAACTTTCCAAGCCACATGACAATAAAAATGCTCTACTTCTTAAGAGAAGAGCCCTTTAGGACTTACAGTAATATTCAGAATTTAAGGCAGCTGATGGTGGCAGAGGAGGAGAAGACATGTATAAACAAATGGACCTTTTATAACCTTTCAATAAGAGGGTTAGCTCAGAAAAAACCCAGGAAGGGCAAGGCCCACATGCACTGCTCTGCTCCAATTTTTCTAGGAGGGAATCAGTACCCGCAGGAAGTCTCCCTTGATCAACAGGGTGGATCATATACATCAAAGGTTTCCAACCCTGGTTGCAGCATCTCCAAAGCAAACTTTCAAAGTGGGGGCAGGACCCAGATATCAGCACTTTTGAAAGCTCTCCCAGATGATTCTAATGCGCATCCAGGATTGAGAACCATCATCTCACAGGTAGGGGTTTTCAGACCAGTTCCTTCAGGAATTTTAATTATTTTCTTTAAAGACACATTATTATAAGTAATTGTAAGTTATTTTTCTAGATTTCAGTAAACCTTTTTATATACATACATTTGTAAATCGGGTGAACATCGTTTTACATAGCATCTATCCTAGTTTTTAGTTTGGAAAATATGACAACTATTTGGAGGAATAATATTTGCAATGTAGATGACAAACATTTAGTGTCACTGGAATATAAAGCTTCCTTTAAAACCTTAGAAAAATACCATCTCTGCATAGAAAATGGGCAAAAGAAATGAACAGGCTAAAAAGGAAAAAAAATGCACGTGACCAACAAGCAGCTTTTAAAGGTTGACCTTATTAATAATGAAATAGAAGCAAATTAAAACAATGAGACTTATGAAAGAGAACAAACAAAAAATCTGAAGGAAAACAAACTATGGAAGGTGTGGGGAACTACAAGTAAACTCGGGACTTGAAGCTGCACCTTATTCTCTAGGCTCCTTGTTAAAGCCTTCAGCCACAATAGAATGGTCTCACCGCCCTGAGGACACCATGCTGTGAGGGGGCCACACAGACAGACCACGGCTAGAGGCCCTGGGACAAGTGGAGAGAGACATGCCCAGACAGCCCCCAGCCACTGCTTTCCTCTGCTGTTCTAGCACCAGCCATTATCTGCAACCACAGAAAGATAATGAGCTACAAGCTGGGAGTTGAGTCCTCCCCAAATCTCTTAGACACAGAAGCTGTGGGAAATAATAAAATGATTATTATTTTGATTATTATTATAATGTGTGTTAGTCACTCGGTCATGTCCAACTCTTTGCAACCCCGTGGATTGTAGCCTTCCTGGTTCCTCTCTCCAAGGAATTCTCCAGGCAAGAATGCTGGAGTGGGTAGCCATGGTAATAAATGATTATTAGTATTGCATGGGGTGATTTTTAAGCCTGTGATAGAGAATTCAGTGCCTGGAAATTGAGTGCTGCCATAACAAAACCCTAAAGCAAGTGTCACCGGCTTTGGGAGAGGGTGGTGTATGGAACCAGAAGGGCCTTGAGGAAACCATTAGCAGAGATCTGAAAGCGAGAACCAAACCAGAACCACTCCACTGAGTGCTTCCTAAATGTCCAACCCACAGCCAAGAGAGTTAACAATGAGATTATTATTACTATTTTAAGCTAGTAAACATTGGGGTGTTTTGTTACACAGAAATAGGTAACAAAGACACCCCATTTCTGGTACCAAATTCTAGACTGACTGCTGTTCAGTAGGAGAAGCAGAACCACCATAGGGATTAGACACAAGGCAATTGTGGCAGGTGGTTAGGCAGTCTACATAAGGCTGCAGCTTCCGCTTCTGGTGTTGGGCTTGAAACTGGCAGACCCAGCACCTGAGAAAGGAGGATAGACAAACTAGAACCTGTGAAAATAACCCCAGATTCAAAGATGACAAACTGAACCCCACATCTGTGTCTCAACCTTAAAGATGCAGAGAACCTGCAGGGTAAGTTTCTGCCCTTCAACACAGCACTGCATGTACAACTGCCTCGGGATTCGGTCGATAATGGAGCCAAAGTTGCTAGAGACTGTGGTCGCTCCACCCTAACCAGAGACCCAGGTGACGGTGTGGGAAGCTGCAGCAGCACCTGGTCCCGGGTCCCAGTGAAAAACAACGGCCACAGCTGCTTCTCCACCATCCATCCATCTCCACTCACATACATTTCTCCTGTGACCAACTCTAACCAGTGCCATATGGGGAAGGGAATTCTGGGAAATATAGTTTCAGCTCACTTGACTGAATTAATATGGAAGCACACTTATTGACAAGGAAGATATTTACAAAATACAGTTCAGGAGCAAAAGCAGATGAAAAAAACAAAAAATATGGTATGATCTCATCTTTAACATATTAATAATATTTTTAAATAGAGAAAAAGTCTGGGAGAATATTAGCAATATCAGCAAAAATATTCAGTTATTCCTGCATTGATGCTGTTATATGCTTTTTATTTTCCTTTATTTTGCTCACTGATTTTTCTTATCTCCATAATCAACTTGCATTATTTATGCTAATAAAGAAAAAGTTTTTTAAGTGGCTTAAGATTAGCACAGTGAAAAGACACACTCAAAATTGTTTTTCTGAATCACTTGAATCATCTGAAAACCCTGAAAGTCTATTTAAATGAATTTTGAGCTCAGACAACACACACAAAAAATCCTGATTATAAATTAGGAGAATCAGTCTTCCTCAACACCAACAGTCGGTCTGTCTTCCAAAAACTGCTCTTGTCAGAAACCATTCATTTTTTCTGGAAGCAAGGAAACCCAGCTACAGTGTCAGAGTTCCAAAGAGAGAGAGGAGAGAGAGTGAGCAAGTAGGCGTTCTTTATAGTTTAGATTCAATTTCTGCAGCTCACAGCTCAGATATCGACTTTTTCTTTCCTTTATATTCTTTTCTGTTCCATTCAATTCCTTTTTCTCTTATTTTATGATCAGCCAAAATTGGTGCTGGCTTCATTCTTGGTGCCAGAAATCTCTTCTGTTACTGTTGTCGCTTCAATTACAAGAAAATGTAAATGTTATGATTTTTTGAGACAGAGAATGGCCACAGGGATTTTTTTGTCTCTTTTTCAGTGTCAACAATGCCCAGTGAGATCATATTTTCATCCTCTGCCTGCTCCATTATCTCCATCTACACAGTAATGGTAATGGTTCCATCACATAAAGGTCTAAGCCCACTAGAGACAAGGGTGGTCTTGCTAAGCAGGAAGCCCTTATAAATCTCTCTTCCATTGGATTGGATTGGATCTGAGAATAGGCGTTTGTCCCTGAGATGGGTGTGTTTGTGTGTGTGTGTGTGCGCGCGTGCGCGTGTGTGTTTGTGCCTGCATACATTTGCAATCCTCGAGTTACCCAATGAACACTCGAAAGAATGCAGGGGCAGGTCCACAGCTTCCATGAAGGAGCACTTGAATAAATTTAATGTACTGTGGCTCATTCTAGATGACCCTGCTAGAAGCCCTTCATCTGGAGGATACTTCTGGGCTGGATAATTCAGAGTTAGGAAAAAACATAGCTAGGGCTATTATCCTAAACTGTGGGGGAAGGGAAATCAGTCCTAGAAGGAAACCAATCCCTAATGTAGTGAATGAGATTTCCCAAGATCTGGGTGGGGATCTGAATTTGAGTAAGGTGGGGAAGTGCTGGAGCCCCATGAAGGGCTTACTTCTCAGAGAGTTTTCTTTAGAGTATAAGAGAAGTCATACTTTCCACAGTTTTGAATTCTTTCCAGCACACTTTCAAATTCCTTTCATTTCCCTCACTCACTGTGCTAGTTGGCTAGGGCAGCCATAATGAAGGACAACAAACTGGACGGCTTCAAACAATAGACATTTATTTTCTCAGGGTTCTGGAGGCCAGAACTCTGAAATTGAGGTATTGGCAAGGCCATACTCTTTTGGAAGGCTCTAGGAGGGGAATGAAAATGTTGCCTTAAAAAGAAAGAGAAGAGTGAAAAAGTTGGCTTAAAGCTCAACATTCAGAAAACAAAGGTCATGGCATCCGGTCCCATCACTTCATGGCAAATAGATGGAAGAACAGTGGAAACAGTGACAGACTTTATTTTGGGGGCTCCAAAATCACTGCAGATGGTGACTGCAGCCATGAAATTAAAAGACACTTGCTCCTTGGAAGAAAAGCTATGACCAACCTAGACAGCATATTAGAAAGCAGAGACATTACTTTGCCAACAAAGGTCCATCTAGTCAAAGTTATGGTTTTTCCAGTAGTCAAGTACAGATGTGAGACTTGGACCATAAAGAAAGCTGAGTGATGAAGAATTGATGCTTTTGAACTGTGGTGTTGGAGAAGACTCTTGAGAGTCTCTTGTACTACCAGGAGATCCAACCAGTCCATCCTAAAGGAAATCAGTCCTGAACAGTCATTTGAAGGGCTAATGCTGAAGCTGAAACTCCAATATTTGGCCACCTGATGCAAAGAACTGACTCATTGGAAAAGACCCTGATTCTGGGAAGGATTGAAGGCAGGAGGAGAAGGGACTGACAGAGAATGAGATGGTTGGATGGCATCACCAATGGACATGAGTTTGAGTAGGCTCGGGGAGTTGGTGATGGACAGGGAAGCCTGGCATGCTGCAGCCCATGGGGTTGCAAAGAGCTGGACAAGACTGAGCGACTAAACTCATTGAGGAGGGGAATCCTTCCTTATCTTTTCCCAGCTTCCGGTGATCGCCGGCCATCTTTGGAAATCTTTGGCTTGTGACGGCATCACTCCTGTCTCTGCCTCCTTTGTCATGTGGTCTTCTCCTGTGTGTGCCTCCTCTTAGCATCTGTGTGTCCTTGGCTCTTATAAGGACACTGACGACTGGATTTAGGGTTCAGCCTAACCCAGTTCGACCTTGTCTTAACTAATTACATCTGCAAAGACTCTATTCCCAAGTAAGATCCCGTTCTGCAGTTCCTAGTAGACATGACCACGGGGGACACTATTCAACCCACACTACCCACTACACTACACTGAGGCTGAAGCTCCAATGCTTTGGCCACCTGATGCAGAGAGCCGACTCATTGGAAAAGACTTTGGTGCTGGGGAAGATTGAGGGCAGGAGGAGAAGGGAGCGGCAGAGGATGAGATGGTTGGATGGCGTCACTGACTCAATGTACATGAGTTTGGGCAAACTCCAGGAGTTGGTGATGGACAGGAAAGCCTGGCGTCCTGCAGGCCATGGGGTCACAAAGAGTCGGACATGACCGAGTGACTAACAACAACACTCAGGAAAATGTTTGGCTCAGTGTGGTGATGTTATGGAGGGAAGTAAAAGAGAGAACCAAGAGGGGAAGTGAGAGCTGCATGGCCCTCCTCACCCACAGTCCCTCAGGTGGCAGATGGGACAGCAGGCCATTAGTCCCCTGGGCCGCAGCCAAAAGTGAAGTGAGCAGGCATGCAACGAGGGGAGAGGCGGCAGCCAAGGTCAGGAAGATGCCTCAGAGAGGCCCTGAGACAACCCGCCTCCCTTCCCCCACAGCGGGGCTGTACCCACAAGCATAAGACAAGCTGCTGAAAGGGAAGTTATGGGCCCTTCTTATTTTTCCTTCAATAGTCAAAACTCACAGAAGCATAACGAATAATGAGGAGTTTCAAACAGTTGGGAAGAACTAAATGTAGACACCTTGGTGTACCATCTGGGTTGGGGCTGCTGATGACCTGAGATAACTGAGAAGGTGGTTCTCCCTTTCAGGGAAAGTATATCAGATGTTTGGTTATAAATGGTCAGAAAGCATCCTTAAACAAGACAGGGGTATTGATCAGAAAATAATTGTTTGCTGGAAGCAGGGTAGTCTTTTCCATGAGTAATTAAGATGGTGTCACTTGATACCGACTCCAGGGAGCATCACTTTTCCTGTGCAGTGTTATTAACCCGATGTCATGGCAACAAGCCAGCCAGGGATTCTCTCTCTGGGGTTTTCTTTTATTAATGTGTCTGCTCTTCACAAGTTACAGCTTGCCCTTTCTGTTGTGTTTCTCTAAACACAACTTACAAGCTGGAAGAAAAGGGAGGTAGACTTTATTATTTAGAACAAGCCTTCAAGAAAAGCAAAAACGATAAACCAACTGCTGGCTAGCTATATTGAAAGGTAATCTCCTTCCCCCATACAGGTCCCTATACGTTCATAACTTATGGACCAGTAGCATCAGCATCTCTCAGTTCAATTCAGTCGCTCAGTCACATCCGACTCTCTGCGGCCCCACAGGCTGCAGCACACCAGGCTTCCCTGTCCATCACCAATTCCTGGAGCTTGCTCAAACTCAGGTCCGTTGAGTCAGTGATGCCATCCAACCATCTCATCCTCTGTTGTCCCATTCTCCTCCCACCTTCAATCTTTCCCAGCATCAGGGTCTTTTCCAATGAGTCAGCTCTTTGCATCAGGTGGCTGTGGGAAATGCAGATTCTCAGATCCAACCTTGGAATCAGAATTTGATCTTTGATCCCCACAAGTTTCATATTATGGTTCGAGAAGCGCTGCCAAATTTAACTTCCTTTTAAATAGTAACACAGCCAGCAGCTGTGTGCAAGGCATTTCTCTTTTAAGGCAATATGTTTTTTTGTTTTTTGTTTTTTTCATTAGCCTTGCTGGTCTGATGAGATTTCACAAAAACAAGTGGAAAAGACTCACTGTTTTCTCAGTAAGAATAAGGCTTGGCAATTTAGGCTAAGTTGATCATAAGAAAATGATTGCAGGCTTAACCGTGTATTTTGTCGCTGGGCTTCTCTGGTGCCCTGTCTTAATTAGGAGACCTGCCCCACAGACTCTGAGCTCACCTAGTCAGATCAGAGACTGCAGTCTGTGGGTCAGGAGCCATGTTGCAGAAGCTGCAAATACAGGAGGCTTCTGGTCTAGAAACAGTGCCAAAGAAAAGCTCAAAAGCAAGTTTTGTCTCTTCTTACCAGGACACAAGACTGTGCTGTTGTTTCCTATTCATCACAGCAATGAATTCGTTGTCTAAACCTTGACCCAAGGATCATTACGAAAATGTTTGGATAGCTAGAACACCAGGTGTGAAGGGCTTTCCTTCATTCCTGAGATATGAAATACAAGTCAGATTTTATGCATAATGAAATGAAAATGAAGAAATGACCCAGTACTTCCATCAAAAAGCAAACAATAAATCCATTGAATTATCTATATATTGTCCCCTAGACTTTGGACGTTCCTATCTGGGAGGGGCGGAGGGGATAGAAGAGGAAGGGTAGTAATAGAAGAGTGAGATGAGACTGTAAAACAGATGGTACTCTTAAAAAATGATCAATAATTAAGAACGAGATGAGTCATTGTAACCAAGAATTAATCTTGACCAAGGAATGTGAAATGCTTTCCATTATGGATGAGTAGCTGTATGACCTTGGGTGAATGTCTTAACCTCTTGCCTCCTCAGTTCCTTAATTTGTGAAATAAAGATAATACTACCTACCTCTTTAGATTGTTGTAAGGTTAAATTAGGTAATAAGTGTAAACCATTTCACAATCGTTAGTAGCAGGTAATAAACACTGAATAAATGTTAGATTTACTATCGTAGAGAGATCAATTCTGGGACTAAATTCTGAGACTGAGAATTTAGTCTGAGGTAAATTCTGGGACTAAAAGAATGCATTATTACAAAAATTGGAGTATCAGTTAAATTAATATCTATATACACAAAGAAGTAAAATGAGGAATTGAGGTACTTCACCAGATTACTTAAGAAAAAAACAAAACAAAATGACTACAACGGGAGTTAGCAGATGAATCAGGACCTGGAGAGTGACTCAGTCTGTTTGGGTCACCATAACAGAAGTATCAGAGAGGATGTGGCTTAGAAACAGCGAGCATTTATCTCTCACTGTTCTGTAGTCTGGGAAGTCCAGTGGACTCGGTGCTTGGTGAGGTGCCACTTCCCAGATGGCCATCCTTTCTTTGTAACCTCAGATGGCAGAAAGGGCGGGGGCGGGGGGGTTGGCTCTCTTCTATGAAGGCACTAATTCCAGTCATCACCCAAAGGCCTGGCCTCAAAGGACCATCACAGAGGGGATTCATATTTCAACATACAAATTTGGGGGCAGCACAAGCATTCAATCCATAGCAGATGAGTTGCTGTAAATCACTAATTTTGTTCTTCTACATTCATTTATTCAGTTCAGTTCAGTTCAGTCACTCAGTCATGTCCGATTCTTTGTGACCCCATGAATCTCAGCATGCCAGGCCTCCCTGTCTATCACCAACTCCCGGAGTTCACTCAAACTCATGTCCATCAAGTCAGTGATGCCATCCAGCCATCTCATCCTCTGTCGTCCCCTTCTCCTCTTGCTCCCAATCCCACCCAGCATCACAGTCTTTTCCAATGAGTCAACTCTTCGCATGAGGTGGCCAAAGTATTGGAGTTTCAGCTTTAGCATCAGTCCTTCCAATGAACATTCATTTACTAGAAGTGATCAGTTATTCATAGCATCTTTATGAAACAGTAATATTTGAGAGAATTATTTTAAAAACCTGTGAAGTTGACATGATACTATATATAGAAACCCCTAAAGATTCCACACAAAAAACTACTAGAACTGATAAATGAATTTAGCAAGGTACAAGATTTATAGAAATTGGTTGCATTTCTTTACACTCTTAATGAATAGGAAGGGAGTGTGAAAAAAATCTCACCAAAAAAAAAAGAAAAGCTACTTAGAAATAAATCTGACCAAGGTGATCAAAGACTTATATGAAAGTGAAAGCTTTTGTGACTCAGTTGTGTCCTGCTCCTTGCAACCCCATGGACCACAGCCCATCAGGCTCCTCTGTCCATGCAGTTCTCCAGGCAAGAACACTGGAGTGGGTAGCCATTCCCTTCTCCAGGGGATCTTCCTGACCCAGGGATCAAACCTGGGTCTCCTGCATTGCAGACAGAACTATAAACATGAATAAAGGAAAGTAAAGATGATTCAAAGAAATGGAAACATATCCCACGCTCTTGGATTAGAAGAATTAATATTGTTAAAATGGCAATATACCCAAACCAATCTACAGATTTAACGCAATTCTTAAAGAGATGGGAATACCTGACCTGCCTCCTGAGAAATCTGTATGCAGGTCAAGAAGGAACAGTTAGAACTGGACATGCAACGATAGACTGTTTCTAAATTGGGAAATGGGTAGGTCAAAGCTATATATTGTCACCCTGCTTATTTAACTTATATGCAGAATACATCATGAGAAATGCTGGGCTGGATGAAGCACAAGCGGGAATCAAGATTACCAGGAGAATAACCTCAGATACACAGATGACACCACCCTTATGGCAGAAAGCAAAGAAGAACTAAAGAGCCTCTTGATAAAAGTGAAAGAGGAGAGTGAAAAAGTTGGCTTAAAGCTCAACATTCAGAAAACTAAGATCATGGCATCCGGTCATGGCAAATAGATGGGGAAACAATGGAAACTGACAAGACTTTATTTGGGGGGGGGCTCCAAAATCACTGCAGATGGTGACTGCAGTCATGAAATTAAAAGACACCTGCTCCTTGGAAGAAAAGCTATGACCAACGTAGAGAGCATATTAAAAAGCCAAGCCATTACTTTGCCAACAAAGGTCCATCTAGTCAAAGCTATGGTTTTTCCAGTAGTCATGTATGGATGTGAGAGTTGGACTGTGAAGAAAGCTGAGTGCTGAAGAATTGATGCTGTTGAACTGTGGTGTTGGAGAAGACTCTTGCGAGTCCCCTGGACTGCAAGATCTAACCAGTCCATCCTAAAGGAAATCAGTCCTGAATATTCATTGGAAGGACTTATGCTGAAGCTGAAGCTCCAATACTTTGGCCACCTGATGCAAAGAACTGCCTCATTTGAAAGACCCTGATGCTGGGAAAGATTGAAGGCAGGAGGAGAAGGGGACGACAGAGGATGAGATGGTTGGATGGCATCATTGATGGACATGAATTTGAGTAGGCTCTGGGAGTTGGTGATGGACAGGGAGGCCTGGTGTGCTGCAGTCCATGGGGTCACAAAGAGTCAGACATGACTGAGTAACTGAACTGAACTGATCAAATTACCCACAGCATTTTTCACAGAAGCAGAACAAATAATCTTCAAATTTATATGAAACTATAAAAAACACCAGAATTGCCAAAGCAATCTTAAGGAAAAAGAACAAAGCAGGAGGCATAATCCTCCCAGACTTCAGACAATTCTAGAAAACTACGGTAATCAAAGGAGGATGCGGACTTCTCTGGGGTCCAGTTTTTAAGAATCTGCACCAGACCATGCGGGGACACTGAGATCCCACATGCTGCGAGATGATGACGCCCATGCACTGCAACCAGAGATGTCCACAGGCTGCAAGGAAGATCCCACAGGCCACAACCAACATCTGCCATGTGTTAGTCGCTCAGCTGTGTCTGACTCTCCGCAGTCCCACAGACTGCAGCCTGCTAGGTCCTCTGTCCATGGATTCTCCAGGCAAGAATACTGGAGTGGGTAGTCATTTCCTTCTCCAGAGGATCTTTCCAACCCCGGGATGGAATCCAGGTCTCCTACACTGTAGGCAGATTCTTTACCGTCTGAGCCACCAGGGAAGCCCTAACACCTGACACAGCCAAATAAATAAATAAATATATTTATAAAGGAGCAATCCTCCATTAAAAAAAAAAAAACAGCATGGTATCGGCACAAAAACAGACATATGAATCAATGAAACAGAGAGCCCAGAAATAAACCCACAAACCTATGGTCAATTAATCTTCAACACAGGAAGCAAAAATATACAATGGGGAAAAGATAGTCTTTTTAGCAAGTGGTTCTGGAAAAGTTGGACAGCTACATGTAAATCAATGAAGTCAGAACACATCTTCTCACCACACACAAAAATAAACTCAAAATGGCTTAAAGACTTAAATATAAGACAAGATACCATAAACTTCTTAGAAGAAATCATAGACAAAACATTCTCTGACATAAATTGTACCACTGTTTTCTTAAGTCAATATCCCAAGGAAATAGAAATAAAAGCAAAAATAAACAAATGGAAACAAACCAAACCTACAGGCTTTTTGCATAGCAGAGGAGATTAAGCCAAAAGAAAAGACAACCTGAGAAATGGGAGAAAATATTTGCAAACGATGTGACCAACGTGGCTTAACTTCCAAAATATACAAATAGCTCATACAACTCAACAGCAAAATAAACAAACGACTCAATCAAAAGTGGGCAAAAGACCTAGACAGACATCTCTCCAAAGAAGACACAGATTTAATAGGCACAAGAAAAGATGCTCGACATTGCTAATCATTAGAGAAATGCAAATCAAAACTACAATGAAGTACCATATCACACTGGTTAGAATGCCCATGATTAAAGTCTCCAAATAGCAAATGCTGCAGAAGGTGTGGAGAAAAGGGAACCCTCTTAAACTACTGGTGGGAAAGGAACTTGGAGCAGCCACTATGGGAAACACTGTGGAGGCTCCTCAGCAAAGTAAAGGTAGAATTACCATAAAATCCAGCAATCCCACTTGCCGGCATATATCTGACAAAATTACAATTCAAAAAGATACATGCACCCCCTATCTTCATAGCAGCACTATTGACAATAGCCCAAACATGGAAATAACCTAAATGTCTATCTACAGATGAATGGATAAAAAAGATACATGTCTCTTCTTACATATACACAGAGGACTACTACTTAGCCATATAAAAGAATGAAATAATGCCATTTGCAACAACATGGATGGACCTAGAAATTATCATGCTAAGCAAGGTGAGTCAGGAAGAAAAAGATAAATATCATATGATATCACTTATATGTGGAATCTAAAACATGAACCTATCTATGAAGCAGAAACAGCCTTATGGATACAGAGAACAGACTTGTGGTCCCCGAGGGGGATTGGGGGAGGGGCGGAGTGGGAGGGCGGGGTCAGCAGATGTAAGCTTTTGTATATAGAATGGATAAACAGCAAAGTCCTACTTTATAGTACAGAGAACTGTGTCCAATATCTTATGAGAAACCATGATGGAAGAAAATATAAAAAAGAATGTGTACACACGTATAACTGAATCACTTTGCTGTACAGCAGAAATTAACACAACATTGTAAATCAACTATATGTCAATTAAAAGTGATTTTTAAAAACCCCCCAAAATCTGCAAAGTCTATGAGAAGCTGAATCATTTATAATGAGGAGAAGCAAAAGGCCTACGTATCATGCAGTGATCCCATCAGGTGTTCATCAGTGCCTCTCATTCTGCCCTTCATGCTTCCTAACTTCTTTGAGAACTGATTTTCTCAGCTTGTCCCATCTTTTGAACCCATCCATTGAGCTTTATATTTCACTGACTTTTCTTCATTCCTTAAATTTATTATATTTTAAAAAAACGGAATCTTCTGAGGTTTTCCCCATAATGTTCTGCTCTCGTCACACAGTTGCATTCCAGATGTTTCTGCAGCCTTGGGTAGAGCACACGTTATCAGTGATCTGAGGAAACACATTATTCAGCCCTGCACAATGGAGCACTTTCCAATTAAAGACATCGCTTTGAAAGAGTCTTCCAAATTGGTTTCATTGAGGAAAAAAAAAAAGGAGGCTAAAAGCCTTTCACTCGCAATTTGACAATATCTGGAAAACCTTTGCTAATCATGAAGGTTAGGTGATAACATTTAATTAGCACTGGTTATAAATAGAATATAGGGCTTCCCACAGGGCTCAGTGGTAAAGAATCTGCCTGCCAATGCAGGGGAGACAGATTCAGTCACTGCATCAGAAAGATCCCCTGCAGAAGGGAATGGCAACCCACTCCAGTTGTTCTTGCCTGGGAAATCCCGTGGACAGGGGAGCCTGGAGGGCTAAAGCCCATGGGGTTGCAAAGAGTCAGACACAACTGAGCATACACACACATAAACAGAATATAGCTTGGAATTTACGTAGGCACAATCTTAAAGTTTCTGTTGACTGTTCTTTCTACAGTTCCTTCTAAAAATGGGACAGTGACATCTAGCAGCCTTTCTTATTTTGGACTTTCAGAGATAGTTTATTTGGGCGAGAGCTGGGTTTTATTTTGGCCCTTACCACCTTCAACACCTGGTTCTCAGGTAAATAGACCAGGGTGAAGTGGAGAAGGAGCTGATGAATCTGCGAGCATCCACTCCTCTGCCTTTGTGTTCCTGTATATGAAGTCAGTGTGTTTGCGATCACGAGGCCACAGAGGACTATGCAGAGAGAGAAAATACAGAAGCACCTCAGATCCTTCATTAGCAAATAGGGATTTAGCTACAGCTTTGTTTATAGTACATTAAGTTTGGATAGAAGGAAAAGATTTTCAGGGAAAAAAAAGTAGTATTTAGAGGAAAGCACAATTTGAAAACATACATGCACCCCAGGGTTCACTGCAGCACTGTACTCAATAGAGAAGACATGGAAGTGATCAAAGTGTCCATCCAGATAAAGAAGATACGTTCTATGGACTTCCAGTAGTGGTATGGTGGTCCAGTAGTTAAGAATCCGCCTGCCACTGCAGGGGACGTGGGTTCAGATCCCTGGTCTGGGAAGAGCCCACACAACGCAACTACTGAAGCCTGCAGGCCCCGGGGCCCTGCTCTGCAAACAGAGAAGCCACAGTGAGAAGCTCTCACACTTTCTCACACAGGAAAGCAGCTCCTGCTCATAGCAACGAGAGAAAGCCTGTGCACAGCAACAAAGACCCCGCACAGCCAAAAATAATTATATAAATAAACATTAAAAGAAAGAAGATATAGTATGTATATGTGTATGTATGTACATATATGGGCTTCTCTGGTGGCTCAGTGGTAAAGAACCCGCCTGCCAATGCAGGAGACAAAGGTTCAATCCCTGGGTTGGGAATATTCCTGGAGAAGGAAGTGGCAACCCACTCCAGTATTCTTGCCTGGAAAATCCCATGAACAGAAGATCCTGGTGGGCTACAGTCCATGGGGTCACAAAGACTCAGACACAACCTGGCAACTCCGCACACATGCACGCATGTATACACACACACACTGGAATACTACTCAGCCATAAAAAAGAATGAAATAATGTTGTGTGCAGCAACATGGAACAACCTAGAGATTATCAAGCTAAGTAAAGTCGGCCAGAGAAAGACAAACATCATATGACATCACTTATGTGTGGAATCTAAATAAATAAATAAATAAATAAACTTATTTACAACACAGAAACAAGACTCACAGACTTAGAAGACAAACTTATGGTTACCAAACGGGAAAAGAAAGGGGAAGGGATAAATTAGGAGCTTGGGATTAACATATATACACTGTTACACATAAAATAATCACTGAAGAACTACTATATAGAACAGGGAGTTCTACTCAACATTCTGTAATGACCTAAATGGGAAAAGAATCTGAAAAAAAAGGCTAGGTATATGTATAACTGAATCACTTTTCTGTATACCTGAAACTAACAGAACATTGTAAATCAATATACTCAATAAAAATTTTTTTTAATTTTTTTTAATTTAAATAAAATAAATGAAAAAAAAGAGTATTTAACTTGTTAGTCAGGGATCTCCAGAAAAATAGAACCAACAGGATGTTCCACCTCCCTCAGGGGTCCCCCATCTGTTTTCTCTTAAGAAATAGTGAAGTGAAAGTTGCTCAGTCATGTCCGACTCTTTGCAGCCCCATGGACTATAGCCTGCCAGGCTCCTCTGTCCATAGAATTCTCCAGGGCAGAATACTGGAGTGGGTAGCTGTTCTCTTCTCCAGGGGATCTTTTCAACCTAGGGATGAAACCCAGTTCTCCCGTACTGCAGGAGGATTCTTTAACATCTGAGCCACCAGGGAAGCAACTTCAGCTGATTGGATGAGGTCCATCTGTATTACAGAAGATAATCTACTTTCTTCACTGATTTAACAGTTAATCTCATCTAAAAAACACCTCCACCAGCTACATCCTGACATGCATTTAACCAAATATCATGCATTTAACCAAATGGCCTAGCCAAGTTGACACATGAAATTAGCCATCACATTTAGCTATTCTGAGACTTGGAATTGGGATTGATTTGTTACCATATCCTCAGACAAATGCCATCAAATCACTTTGAATGATGTGTTTTGATAGAGGAATAAGGGCCAAGAAGCTTTCAATGTCACTGCTGTGCTGGCGGAAACTGTGAAAGCAGCACTTCATACTTTACTTCAGTACGGGCTCCCGCAGGGTGGAGCCGTAATCAAGTGGGCAGGCTCTGGTGTCAGATCACTGGAGTCTGCATCCTGACTCCACTGCTTTCTGTGCGGTTTGACAGCACTCCCTTTTATTCCTCTCTCCTTCAGCTTCTCCCTTCATCAGTGAAACAGAGATGGGTTTGAACGTACTAAATCACAGGAAATGTGCAGAACAGTGCAAGGAACGTGTTAACTCTTCAATAAATCTTAGCTTTTATTACGACCTGTATTAAAAAGAAACTCAAACATTTTCTTAACATTTGCCCATCTTAGAGACAGGCTTTTTTTTTTTGGTTTTGGCTTACTTGTTTTGTTTTTCAACCTGGGGCCTTACAGAAAGTTACACCAGCTTCGCCCCTTCCTACCTTTACCTGGGGCTGGCATTTCAGTGTCCCACAAGGAGCACTCAATGTGAGCATGTTGTTTTTCACCAGGAAAGCCAGGGAAGAACTGTAGAGGCTCTTGTTAATAAGCCTGGACACGATGGGTAGAAGATTGGTTCTTCAGTGAGCAGATGGCAAGAAGGTGCTATGATTCTATGAAACTTGCAAGTGGACCACCTACTGCAATAAATTGATTAGTAAATACTACAGCAGTAAGACTAGCCTAAGGAAAAAATATGTAAGAATTTGATGTTACAAAAACAACCAGCAAATTCACATCACTTAAGAGAACCATCTCTTAGTTCCTTTAAATAGCTCTTCTTCACAGCATTTAAGATGGAATTTTATTACCAAAGCCTTGACTAATAAACAACTTGTCCAGGAAATGGATGCTCATATTTATAACATCTTCCATGTACCGATATTGCTACTTGGCATTTCATGGGCTATCACATTGAAGAGGTAGGTGCTCCTGTTTATGGTGCTTCCCAGGTGGCACAGAGGTAAAGAACCTGCCTGCCAATGCGGGGAGATGCAAGAGATGCAGTTTCTATCCCTAGATCAGGAAGATTCCTTGGAGTAGGAAATGGCAACCCACTCCAGTATTCTTGCCTGGAAAAATTCCGTAGACAGAGGAGGCCGGTGGGCTACAGTCCATGGTGTCGCAAAGAGTCGGACACAACTGAGCATGCGTGCTCCTGTTTACATTTTGCATGTGAAGAAGATAATTCTCAAAGAGGTGTGCTGACTTGCTCAAGGGTTCACAGAAGGTATTGGTTGATAAACAAATTCAACAAAGTAGCAGGATACAATATTAAGTGAAATTCACTCAGTCGTGTCTGACCCTCTGCGACCCCACGGACTATACAGTCCAGGGAATTCTCCAGGCCAGAATATTGGAGTGGGTAGTTTTTCCCTTTTCCAGTGGATCTTCCCAACCCAGGAATCGAACCGGGGCCTCCTGCATTGCAGGGGGATTCTTTACCATCTGAGCTATCAGAGATACAAGATTAACATACAGAAATTGATGGCATTTCTTTATACCAACAATGAAATAGCAGGAGGAAGGAGTTAAAAAAGTAACTTTTAAAATTGTATCCCCTAAAATAAAATACTTAGGAATAAACTTGACCAAGGAGGTGAAAGATTTATATGCTGAGAACTATGAGACATGAACAAAGGAAATTCAGTATGATTCAAAGAAATGGAAAGATATCCCATGCTCTTGGATTGGAAAAATTAATATCATTTAAATGGTCATTGCAGAGTACACCATGCAAAATGCTGGGCTGGATGAATCACAAACTGAAATCAAGATTGCCAGGAGAAATATCAACAACCTCAGTTATGCAGATGATACCACTCTAATGGCAGAAAGCAAAGAGGAACTAAAGAGCATCTTGATGAGGGTGAGAGAGGAGAGTGAAAAAAATGGTTTAAAACTCAACATTCAAAAAACTAAGATCATAGCATCCAGTCCCATCACTTCATGACAAATAGATGAGGACAAAGTAGAAACAGTGACAGATTTTATTTTCTTGGGCTCCAATATCACTGCAGTCAGTGACTGCAGCCATGAAATTAAAAGACGCTTGCTCCTTGGAAGGAAAACTGTGACAAACCTAAGAGTGTATTAAACTATGACATCGCTTTGCTGACAAAGATTGCATAGTTAAGGCTATGGTTTATCCAGGAGTCATGGACGAATGTGAGAGTTGGACCATACAGAAGACTGAGCACCGAAGAATAGATGCTTTTGAATTATGGTGCTGGAGAAGACTCTTGAGAGTCCCTTTGACAGCAATGAGATCAAACCAGTCAGTTCTAAAGGAAATCAATCCTGAATATTCACTGGAAGGACTGAAGCTGAAGCTGAAGCTCCAGTACTTTGGCCACCTGATGTGAAGAGTCAACTCGTTGGAAAAGACCCTGATGCTGGAAAAGATTGAGGGCAAGAGGAAAAGAGGATGACAGAGGATGAGATGGTTGGATGGCATCACCAACTCAATGGACATGAGTTTGAGCAAACTCCAGGAGAGAGTGAAGGACAGGGAAGCATGGTGTGCTGTAGTCCATGGAGTCTCAAAGAATCAGACATAAGTAAGTGACTGAACAACAACAACAAACGGTCATACTACCCAAAGCAGACTACAGATTTGCTGCCGAGTCACTTCAGTCGTGTCCGATTCTGTGCGACCCCATAGATGGCAGCCCACAGGCTTCCCCGTCCCTGGGATTCTCCAGGCAAGAACACTGGAGTGGGTTGCCATTTCCTTCTCCGAGACTACAGATTTAATCCCTATCAAATTATCCATGACATTTTTCACAGAACTAGAACAAATAATCCTAAAATTCATTTAGAACCATAAAAGACCCAGAATTGCCAAAGCAATCCTGGAGGAAAAGAACAAAGCAGGAGGCATAACCTTCACAGACTCCAGACAATACTGCAAAGCTACAGTAATCAAAACAGCATGGTATTGGCACAAAGACAGACACATGGATCAATGGAACTGAATAGAGAGCCCAGAAATAAATCCACACACCAATTGTCAAAAAGCTTCTCTGTCCATGAATTTTTCAAGCAACAATACTGGATCAGGTTGACATTTCCTCTCCCAGGGGATCTTACCCACCCAGGGATTGAACCTGAGTCTCCTGTGTCTCCTGCATTATAGACAGATTCTTAACCATTGAGCCATAGGGGAAGCCCTAATAATGATTAGCAAAACCTTGAATGATGCTAAAGCTGAAACTTCGGTACTTTGGCCACCTCATGCAAAGAGTTGACTCATTGGAAAAGACTCTGATGCTGGGAGGGATTGGGGGCAAGAGGAGAAGGGGACGACAGAGGATGAGATGGCTGGATGGCATCACCGACTCGATGGACGTGAGTCTGAGTGAACTCCGGGAGTTGGTGATGGACAGGGAGGCCTGGTGTGTTGCGATTCATGGGGTTGCAAAGAGTCGGACATGACTAAGCAACTGAACTGAACTGAATACAGTTAAATTAATTACTGATGAGATCACTTCACTAACTAGTTACCTCTGTGTTTTGAGTGTTTTAATACAATTAAGTACTCACAAACTACTTGCATAATTATTATAAAAATACATCTTAAGGGGAGAAAAAGAACAAGGATTATGAAGGTGTGAATTTTGGTGATGTTTTCCATAAAGTAGGTCTTTCACTGTCCCTCAAATCACACCACATGGGTAGCCACCTACTTTGCTTAGCTTGACTGGGTTGATTCCCTCAGAATCACTAATAGAACAGGATCCATTTTTTATACTTCAGAAAACTGGAGAGAGGAGGGGAGTTGGGGAGCAGGGAGTCCTTCTTCTTACTGCTGCTGCTGCTGCTGCTAAGTCGCTTCAGTCGTGTCCAATTCTGTGCGACCCCATAGACAGCAGCCCACCAGGCTCCCCTGTCCCTGGGATTCTCCAGGCAAGAACACTGGAGTGGGTTGCCATTTCCTTCTCCAATGCATGAAAGTGAAAAGTGAAAGTGTATTTGCTCAGTCGTGTCCGACTCCTAGCGACCCCATGGACTGCAGCCTACCAGGCTCCTCCGTCCATGGGATTTGCCAGGCAAGAGTACTGGAGTGAGGTGCCATTGCCTTCTCCGTTCTTCTTACTAGGAAACCCAAATGTCTGATAACTCATCTAGTTACAAAGATCATGGTTCTGTTCAACTCACACAGCTGTATGACCTAGTATTGATAATGTCTTCTCCATCAAGCACAAAACACTTCACATTTTCAATTTTTCAATACAGAGGGATTGAGTCAACTGTTGTAACCAAGAGCAAAACCTTGAGTCCAATTTGGAGACCTTGATTTTCATAATATTTTCAAATCCTCTAATCAAGCCTTCTTTCTCTTACCCATATGTTCCCCCTTGCTTCTCTGCTTCTTTCTCTACATAATTTGTCTTAACACATGAAGAAAGCACTTTTAAATACAAAGAGGAAAATGGACGGTGGTCATTACAAATGACTTATTAGAACTGAGGCCATTAAGTTCACTTATTTCAGAATACAAAAGTGTTTCTTCTGAAATACCCCCACGGCACTGAGATAAGTGTTTTCAGATATAATTTCATGTGATTACCCCATAATAAGAGCCCTTATCCACAACTCTCTATCAGGTCTGGTAAGCACATATGCAAACTACCTTCAAGTAAATCCTATGCACCAAATTTTTATTTTTGTTCCATGAAGATTCTACTTTGCCAGCCAACTTTTATAATATTGCTGTTGTTTAGTCACTAAATCATATCCAACTCTTCTGCAATCCCATGAACAGTAGCCCGTCAGGCTCCTCTGTCCATGAGATTTTCCAGGCAAGAATACTGGAATGGGTTGCCATTTCCTTCTCCAAGGATATTTCTGACCCAGGGATTGAACCCAAGTCCCCTGCATTGGCAGGCAGATTCTTTACCACTGAACCAAGAGGGAAGGCCCTGATAATGTTGTCACTCTATTAAAACAGCAAGAAAGGAAAGTTTGAAGTTGGGAGAGATCTGGAACAATCTTTGTCACAAAAATTTATCCCATGTCAAATATATTTCCACCCTGAGAAAAAAACTAGAAAGCAGGGCAGAAAAACCAATGGAGTAAAAGGCAAAGTTAAATATTTAAATATAAAACCAGAAACATGAAGTTGCTATCATGGACTTACTTTGCTGCCAAATGAAGCAAAGAATGTTTTAAACTAATATTTAAGAGATGGCAGTGCAGTTTCAGAAGACTGGTATAGAATTTATTTTTACCCATTATTTTCTCCTAGAGCAGGGATTTTTATTTTGAAACTTTTATGGGCTTCAGGGATTTGTGAATTCTTAGAAATTTGGAACTGTTCTTGTGTATACAGGCTTTCCTTTTTTTTTTTTTTTTTTTTCTGGGAGATGATCTGTAGTTACTGGCCAATTTTCAAAGGAGTCTAATCCAAGAATCACTGTTCTTAGAAGATTTTTTAAGACAGATGGGAAAGTTGAATGCAATGATATCAGCTCAAGTCCAGAGTTCATGAGATCAAAGACTTGCATTTGAGGTATGTTTCTTTGGAAGACAATCAGATCAATACTGTCTGGACAGTTGCAGCAAAACCAGACAGAAATTAGAGAACAGCTGAGAACTCGATTTAGACAGGCCCACGGTAACATTCAATGCTATACCAAAGTCATCATTATCACCATTTCAGTAGCTGAACCAGAAAAATATTTTTTTACTTCTTGTTGTTGTTCAGTGGCTCAGTCATGTCAGACTCTTCAAGACCCCATGGACTGCAGAACGCCAGGCTTCCCTGTCCATCGCCATCTCTGGGAGCTTGCTCAAACTCAGGTCCATTGAGTCAGTGATGCTATCCAACCATCTTATCCTCTGTCATCCCCTTCTCCTCCTCTCTTCAATCTTTCCCAGCATCAGGGTCTTTTCTAATGAGTCCGCTCTTCGCATCAGGTGATCAAACTATTGAAGCTTCAGCTTCAGCATCAGTCCTTTCAATGAATATTCAGGATTTATTTCCTTTAGGATTGACTGGTTTGATCTCCCTGCAGTCCAAGAGACTCTTAAGAGTCTTCTCCAACACCACAATTCAAAAGCATCAATTCTTTGGCACTCAGCCTTCTTTATGGTCCAACTCTCACATCCATACATGACTACTGGAAAAATCACAGCTTTGACTATACAGATTTTTGTTGCAAAGTGAAGTGAAGTGAAGTCGCTCAGTTGTGTCCGACTCTTTGTGACCCCATGGACTGTAGCCTACCAGGCTCCTCTGTCCATGGGATTTTCCAGGCAATAGTACTGGAGTGGATTGCCATTTCCTTCTCCAAGGGATCTTCCCAACCCAGGGACCAAACCCAGGTCTCCCGCCTTGTAGACAGACGCTTTACCATCTGAGCCACCAGGGAAGTCCAGGGAAGTTGCAAAGATCCACGTAAAATCCAATTCCTGGTCAACAGGCAGCCTTCCATGAGATCATTCAAGGATCCATGCTCCTTGCATCTTATGACTCTGTCTTCTTGTATGGCCTTGGAGTCCTCTCTTATAACTTAAATATCTTGCCAATAGATAAGGGAAGAGAAAGAAGGTATGGAGGATCACATGAGGGTTGGACATCATTTGACCCGTACGTCTTCAGTCAAAATTCAGTCACAGAACCAAACCTAACTATAAGGGAGGTTAGAAAATATAGTCTAGCTGCATACTCAGGAGGTAGAAATATAACTTGGTGAACAAAACACATTTCTGCCCTACTCTCGTAAGTGAAAATAGCAGTTCCAGGAAGAGTTTGGAGAAGAAGAAGACATAATCCTTCAGATACTGGGAACAAGTCCAGTGTCATAGCCAGACCAATGTATCCCACACGTAATAGCTGGAAGACAGAAGCAGAGGAGGCAGAGGAGGCAGAGAAGGGTCTAGAGGGTCGGGTGGGCACAGTGACACAAAACCTACGAGCAAACCATTCAGAATTTCAGACACAGAGGCAGCAGGAATTGGGAATTTCCTTAGTCAGTAGTAGAGCCAGAGTGACTCATTTAGTATTTAGATGTGCAGTTTGGAGTGGAGGATAAGATTAGAGTCAGACAAGAGCTAGGATGAAATAACTGAGGGCTAGGAAGATTATAGAGATGTGGCCCGGGCACAATGGTAGGGAGTCAAGGCAGACCACATGTGACTTGACTCCTTCTTAACCAGTGTGGTGGACAAGAGCTATGCAGAGTCCTTCTGTTTGAGGTCAGCATTGGTGCTACAGCCGTGCAGGGCCTACAGACAGGGTCAGCTGGGAGGGGAGGCACAGGAGAACTGATAAGACCTTCCATCATCTACCCTCAAATGGTATCAGTAACCTTACTCTGCTTCTTGGTCCCGGAAAACAGCCCTAACTCATCCTAACCTCCTGACAAGTGTCCTGGGATGAAACAAGACAACTGAATCAGTACATGCCCTTCAGAGCATAAAGCAAATGCCCCACTGAGAATATGGAGGACCTGGGACAGCATATTTGCTTACAAGTGAAAATTAATAATAAAAATGACAGTTAACATGTACAAGATACAGCGCTTACCCAATTTTACAGATTTAAAATTGAGCAATAGAGACTTACGAATGACTTGCTCAAGTAAGTGGCAGGGCTGGGATTCAAAGAGATCTGGCTCTCGAGTTGACAACCTTAGCCACTATGCATACGGCCTTTTTTATTTAGAAAGTCAGATTTGGCCAGAATCTCACGTAACATATGACTTTCTTAATGGCAATGCGGGTGAACATTTGCACGTTTCCCCTCCCCTGAGAGCTCATCTGCCATTTTGTTTCTAGAAAGCCATCCCATCCTTTTGGAATGAAGACTAAATCATGGTTATCCAAAGAGTAAGTCACAGACAGTTCACTGAAGTGACTGCCCTCTCAAAGAGCGTACTGTAATATGCAGTGACAAGCTCTGAAGTCACATGTCACAACTAAATGACTGCAGAGTGTCAAGATTCGAAGAGACCTCAGGGACCACAGTTCCACCCACTAAAGTGCAGAGAGGCTAAGTAGTTTTCAAGATGTCCCTCAGGGACAAAAGCAACCTGTCCCACTTCCATGTAAAAACACTTGCCTCCTGACAGCGGACCATTCATTTTCCCTACTGAGTCTAAGGGCATCCTGAGTGTTAACAGCCAGAAACTTCTGATGGTGATATAAGTGACTGCATTAATTCTTTGGCCGCTAGAGGGACTGTGAAAAAGATAAACGGGTTCAACTTCATGGAATTTATTTTCTATAAAATAAGAAACCCAGCATCTTACATAACTAATCAGGAATTATATAGCCATCTGTTTAGACATTTATTCATTCATCCCAGCATTTATCCATCTATCCATTTAGGCATTTATTCATCCATTTGCTATTTCCAGAATATCTACTGAGATAAAATTTAGGCTCAAACCTGGGTATTTTTAGTATTTTCAGTCACTATTTTTCTTTCTGCCGGGTTGCCAGATTTCGTTAACAATCCCAGAATATGGGATTCCAGTACACTCTATTATAAAATTAACTTTATATTAAATATGTTTGGGGACCCAGAATCAAGCCATTAGTTATGACACAGTTTTCAATGTTCATTCATTAATCCAAAGAAGACTTGTTCACTCTGGAGTATTTCCTTTGTTTCTCAAGTCTTTATTTCTGACCTCAAGATGTCTTTTTACAGGCCCACACGCTTGATCTCAAGCTGATTGTAGACAAGGTTCAGTCAACGATAAACCATCTTTGGTACCAAAAAAGTACTCAGATTTCTGCTTAAGGCCTCTGTTGACCTTGAAAAGTACACTCTTCACTGTGGCAAAGACATGTGCTCTCAGTTTTCTTGGAGAAGAGTGGGAAAGTGGTCCCCACATCCTGCTTCCCTATCATGACCAATCACTTAGTGTTGTTTGTACAAACGCTGAAAGTTTACCTTTTGCACCTAATAATTCTACTTACCAACCCAGAGTTCTCTGAGCTCCAAGAAGTCTAAAATGATTTAGTTCAGCATTTGGTTCTCACCTGAGAACATTATTTTCTGATGGTAGTAAGGTAAGTAACTACTCAGGTAAACAAAGCAGGTTGCTGAGGTGCCAACATTCTGAATATGTTTATTCATGCTTGTATTTACGATTGCAAAATGTTTTCCATACTACAAATGTTTGTTACAAGCAAGCTGTTACAAATCGATAAATAATACTAGCTACAACTACTCTCTACTATAAACAGAATAAGCAGAAACTAAACAAATCCTACTACTTTGGTATACACAGACATGCATTTTCTGTTATAAAACTGACAACACCATCATTTTTATTTCTTTGTAGTATCTTCCCTTGTGATACAAGTTTTTTATTGCACATTCCTTTGCACTTGTCTTACCAGTTTAGGTTGAAAGCATATAAAAGAGAGAGGGGCTTATTTTCTGCCATGTGGTCATTTATATAACAAATGAAAAAGAAGCAAATTAGTGTGTGTGATATGTGTTCAACGTTGGGAATACTGACTGGTATGAAAGGTTCTTAACTAGCTGCTCATCAAAATCATATATAATAGCCATTAAAAACTCCCTTAGCTAGCAGCATGGAAATCATTGACTTGTTTATTCAAAGAGTAGACAGACAGAATTCCTGGATACTGTTTCCGTTCGGGTTTTCCAGCTCATATGGTTCCAGCTGACGATACTCAAAAGTCACGCGATTTATATGTTTTCCACTGGAGACCATGCGCAGCACCGTGTGGTCACAGCCAACTTTCATCTGGGCTATAATTCACGGAAAAAGTAAGTTTCCCAGCAGGTTAGAAACCACAGAGCCAAGCCATTTCTATCCACAAGATCATTCAAACAGGGCGAAAGCAAGTTGTAGCTTCCTCTCACGAACTCAAACCAAGCCATCTACCATCAGGTGAAACGGCTTTGTTTTCATTTTCATTATAATATACAGCTGACCCATGAACAACCTGCACGCTAGGGCCAAGGACCCTCCCCACAGATGAAAATCTGCATATAATTTATCATCTCTCCTCCACATCCACAGTTCCTCCAGATCGGAGGTTCCACATCCTCGGGTTCAATCAACCCAGGGTGGTGTAGCTCTGTAGTATCTACTACTGAAAACAACCCTTGTGTAAGGGACCTGAGAAGTTCGAACCCGTGCTGTTCAAGAGCCAACTGTGTCATTAGTTGTTGAGTAGTGAAACTGAACTCAGCCCTTTGCCTCGTGTGCAAGAACACTGTCAAATAAAACTAACTATAAAGAAGTAAGAAGATGTCTCCTCGTGCTTTTTATGTTCTCCTGCCTCCAAGGCTTGGTGGTGAAGGCGGACGAAGGCAAGCGTCTGTCCCTGCCACGCCTTTCCTCTCGCTGGATTCTCAGTGAGGGTAGTGCTGCCCCCTTGGGACAGGTTAGAAATTTGCAGGGCCTGTTTTTTTTCCCCTTCTGTTTGGGGGCGCACGTGGCATGTAGTGGGTAGGGCTAAAGGATGGACTGTACTGCCAGACAGTTATGTAGACCAAAAAAATCACCTGTTTATTGTTTTCTAGCCTGGATAATGATTCTGTTTTACATATAAATAAAAATAGCATTTGCATGGTTTAGACATACACTGAATGTACTAATTTTCATTCTGTTGTTCACCTGTACTTTTTCTAATGTTTTCCTGTATTTCTTACATGGAATGACTTTTCGATCCTTGCCTGGCTCCTCTGTCCATGGGATTTTCCAGGCAAGAATAATGGAGGGGGTTAAATTTTTTTTCAGCTTTGTTGAGGTATAGCTGACGGAAATTGTATGTGTTCGGGGTGTACAACATGATGCTTTTATATAAATACACATTGTGAAATGATCATTACAATCAAGCTAATTAACATTCATTACCTCACAGAATTACCTTTTTTTCTTTTCATTTCCCACTCCCTTCCCTTCTGGCAACCAACTATTTGTACCTACATGAGTTTCTGTTCTGTGAAACTCACTAATTATTAAATAATTATTAAAAATTATTTTTAGTTTATTTCTTCAACCTCAAGCTGGTTCCTGAGGCAAGATTTATCTACCCTACAATAATCCTTCCTGCTATTTTAACTTTCTCAATCTTTTCCCCCCTCTTTGTCTCTATAAGGACTAAATTCTGAGAAACATTATTATCCTTGTATAACAGCTACTTCAAAAACATGCACCTGGGTTTCAATGAAATGAAACAGCCAGATAGACTTATTTAGGTAAAAGTCAATTTGGAGAGATAATAAAATATAAATCCTGTAATTATTTTAATATAAGCGCCAGGGAGTCTAGGCTAAGCTTCTATGACAAGGTCCAAAGTTAATTTTATTTAAATGATTGGGAAGGTCATTCTTTTCTGATCTTACTCTGAACTTTAATCTACATAATGCACCTTATTTCCTTTAGTTAATGTGCATACCATTTATTTATTATTTGACATATTCCTAATTCGATCTAATCTAAAGGGCAGGATATCTAAGAGTTCATTGTATGAACAATTTAGGAGGGGCTCATGGAAACATGATGAATGAAAGAAAAAAGTGAAGTCTAAAATGAACCAATGGGTCAGATAAGTCAAGCCTTCAAATTATTGTAAGACTGGTTTCAATCATTTACATAAAACAGGCAAAATATTTGGCCTTGATCATATCCTTTTGGAGAAGGAAATGGCAACCCACTCCAGTATTCTTGCCTGGAGAATTTCATGGACAGAGGAGCTTGGCAGGCTACAGTTCATGGGGTCGCACAGAGTTGGACTAACACACACACACACGTTTACCTAAACCAAGTTATATAATTCATGCACCAAAATTACTATAGCTTCAATTATCTAAATTTTAAGGGATGAGTGTTAGATCAGTTCTTAATCCAATCTTTTTATCCAGCTCAAACACATCTCCTCACGGGTGCCCTCCATCAGCATGGAAGGATCCAGTGCCTTTGAGAACGCAAATGGAGAGAAGCCACTGGTTTAAACCAGGGCTCAAGTGTAAATTAGCATAAACTAGCCCCAAATTTTTAGCAAAGTGTGTTTTTAGAAATATTGGCAAGAATACACAGAAGAACTGTACAAAAAAGATCTTCAAGACCAAGATAATTATGATGGTGTGATCACTCACCTAGAGCCGGACATCCTGGAATGTCAAGTCAAGTGGGCCTTAGAAAGCATCACTACGAACAAAGCTAGTAGAGGTGATGGAATCCCAGTTGAGCTATTTCAAATCCTGAAAGATGACTGTGAAAGTGCTGCACTCAATATGCCAGCAAATTTGGAAAACTCAGCAGTAGCCACAGGACTGGAAAAGGTCAGTTTTCATTCCAATCCCAAAGAAAAGCAATGCCAAAGAATGCTCAAACTACTGCACAATTGCACTCATCTCACACACTAGTAAAGTAATGCTCAAAATTCTCCAAGCCAGGCTTCAGCAATATGTGAACGATGAACTTCCTGATGTTCAAGCTGGTTTTAGAAAAGGCAGAGGAACCAGAGATCAAATTGCCAACATCTGCTGGATCACTGAAAAAGCAAGAGAGTTCCAGAAAAACATCTATTTCTGCTTTATTGACTATGCCAAAGCCTTTGACTGTGTGGATCACAATCAACTGTGGAAAATTCTGAAGGAGATGGGAATACCAGACCACCTGACCTGTCTCTTGAGAAACCTGTATGCAGGTCAGGAAGCAACAGTTAGAACTGGACATGGAACAACAGACTGGTTCCAAACAGGAAAAGGAGTACGTCAAGGCTGTATATTGTCACCCTGCTTATTTAACTTCTATGCAGAGTACATCATGAGAAACACTGGGCTGGAAGAAACACAAGCTGGAATCAAGATTGCCAGGAGAAATATCAATAACCTCAGATATGCAGATGACACCACCCTTATGGCAGAAAGTGAAGAGGAACTAAAAAGCGTCTTGATGAAAATGAAAGGGGAGAGTGAAAAAGTTGGCTTAAAGCTCAACATTCAGAAAATGAAGATCATGGCATCCGGTCCCATCACTTCATGGCAAATAGATGGGGAAACAGTGGAAACAGTGTCAGACTTCATTTTTTTGGGCTCCAAAATCACTGCAGATGGTGACTGCAGCCATGAAATGAAAAGATGCTTACTCTTTGTAAGGAAAGTTATGACCAACCTAGATAGCATATTCAAAAGCAGAGACATTACTTTGCCAACAAAGGTCCATCTAGTCAAGGCTATGGTTTTTCCTGTGGTCATGTACGGATGTGAGAGTTGGACTGTGAAGAAGGCTGAGCGCCGAAGAATTGATGCTTTTGAACTGTAGTGTTGGAGAAGACTCTTGAGAGTCCCTTGGACTGCAAGGAGATCCAATCAGTCCATTCTGAAGGAGATCAGCCCTGGGATTTCTTTGGAGGGAATGATGCTAAAGCTGAAACTCCAGTACTTTGGCCACCTCATGTGAAGAGTTGACTCATTAGAAAAGACTCTGATGCTGGGAGGGATTGGGGGCAGGAGGAGTAGGGGACAACAGAGGATGAGATGGCTGAATGGCATCACTGAGTTGATGGATGTGAGTCTGAGTGAACTCGAGAGTTGGTGATGGACAGGGAGGCCTGGCGTGTTGAGATTCATGGGGTCGCAAAGAGTCGGACACGACTGAGTGACTGAACTGAACTGAACTTCCCTTTATCTATGTATATTAATTCTATTCCAGAGTTTTTGCTTAAGATCCCAGCATTAGCTCAGAGAGTGAAAGTACTGGTGGGCAGATCTGGGTTTAATTAAAACAGGTAACAGCTGATCAAAAGGAGGTCTGATTTGCAGTTTCATTATTTAGTTGGTGTGTGATGTGTGCTTATGAGAGAGGAAGGGGGCTATGATAAGGGATGAAAGATTGCTCTTCTGTTTGACTTTTGTCTCTTAATCAATAATCCCCGGTTCCTGCATCAGAAGGACAGAAATGGGAGACCTTTATAGAAAGGTTTCACATAACCCTCTCTCTCCCCACTTGGACTTCATTAATTAATGTGGTCATGAGTCAGCAACTCCACCTTTGCCCCACCCCACCTGAGCCTGACCAAATGGAAACTCCTCACTGATTCGTAATAAAGAAGACCTGATTCTATTTGGTGTTGCACCATGAGCTAACCTGGTCTTTTATTACCAGGGACCACTTTTAGATTTCAGAATTTACTTCTCTTTTGGCAGTAGTCTTTCAGAGGCTGGTTTTGCTGTTAGAATTTGGGGACATTCTAGCAGTTCTGGGAATTTCTAATAAAGTGAATCACCTTTTAATGTATTTACTACGAGTAATACACACACACATATACATATATATGGTAAAATGACTTAGATATTACTTTATCATTACATTATTACTAATTGATGATACATACACTATATGAACCATGGTTTTCAGTCGGCAAACTCTTTAGTCTCAAGAGGATGAAAGCAGGGACTTTCAAAAAGGTAGAACAAGCACAGTTCTATGCCATTTTCACAGTTTTACCTAGGGCCAACCTTAAACATGCAAGTTTGTTACTTCATAAGTTTCTCTCCCAATGTCAGATATTGTGGTCATGCATTCTTGATACTGTGTATAGGCTCAAATGCAAAATCCTCACATTGGTTCAATGTGCAAAATCACACTTTTTTTGGTGGAACTTGCCCTTTCACGTATAAATAATTTGAAGTGTTTTATTTAAGGACACAGTCTTGTTGTTCAGTCACTCAGTCGTGTCTGACTCTCTGCAACCCCACCGGACTGCAATACCCCAGGCTTCCCTGTCCTTCACTGTCTTTCCCAGCATCAGGGTAAAACAATCTTAATAGGCACATAAATAATAATCAAAGAACCATCTTACCTGGGCCACGTAAAGGGTAGCAGAGATCAGCTAAAAGCAGCATCTTGGAAGGGTCCAAACCAGTTCCTCCCAGCAGCTCCACAAAGTCCCCTATTCCCCCACAGCCTGCAGAGGACTTCTAAGAGAACAAAGCAGGAGAGGAAGACATATTTAAATCACCTAGCAAAGTCAAACCCATGGCAAATTGGTGAATTCACTCCTTTAGGCCCAGAAATCCTGGAAGTGCCCTTTAATTTAACATCCAAGACTCCAGAAATTAAGACTTTTTAAAGAAAAAAAAAAGGAATTGCTTTTCTAAATTGGTTAAGTAATCATTTTTTAAAATGTGTGTGCATTTAAAAAACATTTTTTTATAAGTGCAAGGACTACAATGATGAAATCAGAATCTTTAAACTCCATATACGGTATATAAAAATTGCATCTAAAAGTGGTTTGATTTTTAAGTTATTTGGACACACATATTGAATTATTTGAATTTCTTAATGCATGCAATCAGTGTTTTTATAAATAGGACTTCCATATCAGTTTTTTCCTTTAACTTACCTCTTTTCCTCTTCTTTATAAGACTTTTTTTTTTTTTTTTGCTAGGGAGACAATTCTTACCCTTTCTATTGATAAGGATTTAGATTAGTTATAAGAATATTAAAGAAAAAACCAAAACCCTCATTTGGGCTCAAATTAGCTAGAGTTACCATCAACTTTCTCCATCCAATGAAAGTAAATTTATTTCAAACTATTCAAAATAATTATCTAGTCTAAAACTCTATGTGATCCACCATAACCACTTTTTCTGCTTCCCTTCAATCCTTTCCACATGTCTCGTCTACAGAACTTCCTGGGCTTCAGTTTCCCAGGCAAAAAAAGCCACCCCTCTCCGCCCTCTCCTGTGATCAGGGCTGGCCTCGTGATCCCATGGCCCACATCCACAGGGCTCACACTTATGAGGCCTAGAGCTTGGCTTAATGCTCTGTTGTCACTATCTTGAAATTCTTAATAATTTTAAAATAAAGTCCTCGTGTTTTCATTTTGTGCTGTCCCCTCCAAATTATACCACCAGTTTTGCCTATGATCCTCTTCTTCATTGAGGTACACTCAAGAGACCTAGCTGAGTGTGGCAAGATGCGTAGAAGTTAACCAGATAGACCATACGACATAGGAACCAAAGTCTAAAACAGAGAGTGCTGAATACACACGTACATAAACACACACAGTCCAACATTAGGAAGATACTGAAATGTAACTGGAACAAAGCAACAGATAGAAAATACTGTTACAGCATCCATTTGTCCAGTGAAAGGAAGCAAGTGGTGGGGGGTCGGTATGCATATTTAAAGCACCTATTATGTGCTCTGTTCTAAGCATTTTACACAGTTCATCAAACCATAAAATACAGGATTAGTCAGCCCCACTGTGTACAGGGCTCATGTTCTTGTACGAAGAGTTGAATAAGCCATTTAGAAGTAAAGGGGAAAAAAATGTAATTGCCTTTCCCTTGAGTAGAGGGTGTCCAGGGAGAACATGACTTAAGATTAAACATTCCAGCTGGTTCTATAGGTTCCAAATTTCACAGGAGGAGGTGAAGGGCAAAAGGCAGACTCAGGAGAGAGAAATGGGAAATAGGAAGTTGGGGAGAAATAGAAACTAAAATGAGGGCAATAGGGATTTCCCTGGTGACCCAGTGGTTAAGACTCCATGCTTCCAAAGCAAGGGGCGTGGATTCAATCCCTGGTCAGGGAGCTAGGACCCCAAATGCTGTGCAGGGAAGCCAACAACAACAAAAAACAAAAATGAGGGGAACAAAACCCAGAAACAAAGAGGTGGGGAGCACACACTCCTCGCATTCGGTGACTTCACTGTCCTCTTCCTGAACCTCTCAGCTATCCTCAGTAAACAACGGCAGGAGCTGGGTTGTGTAGGGACCTCTACATTTCTTTGTGGAGGTTCCACCTCCCTGGACTAAGTTACTCTCACCTCTTGCCTAGACTATGACGATGGCCTTTTAGGTGCACTCCTGCACCACTCGGGCCACTACAGCTCATTCATCATCATTCATGGAAGCCAGAACGGCATTTGGGCAATCCTCTCCTTCCCATCATGGACTCCGTTATTTAATTTGGTCACGAAGCCAGCAATCCCAGCCCCCTCACCCACCAGATCACGATCAGATGGATTATGCCCGAACCCCTCAGTGGTTTGCCACTGCACTCAGAGCAGGCTCTTAACTCTTTACCATGACCCGCTGGGCTCTCCACCCCGGCCCTGCCTGTCTCCCTGGTGCCGTACCATACCACAGGCCCCTACCTTCTTTGCTTCTTTCTGTTTCTGGAACTCAGGAAGCCCATCCTGCCTCCGAGCCTCTGCACTACTGTCGTCCTGTTCCCGGCTCTCCTGGGGCTGCCGGCTCCTTCTTACCTATCACTGAAATCTCACTTTAAATGTCTCCTTTTCAAAAGCTTTCTTTCCTGACCATCTTACCTCAAGTAGTTGCCTGCCTTCTCTCCCACGTTTTCCCCAGCCACCACTCTGCTTCATTTTCTGTAGGGTACTCATCACTATTTGAAACATATTATTCTTTTGCCTGTCTCATCCCCTAGCATGTAAGTTCCATGTGAGCAGGACCTGTTTTGTTCATTGCTAATTTCCAGCATTTAGAATAAGGCCTTGCACATAGTAAGCACCCTAAAAAAATTCTTTTTGTAAAGCAACAAGTACTTAGAACACTGCAGACTTCACACTGTTTTAAATGGTAAGCACCAAGATTACTCCTCACAGCCAAAAGTAGCTAAAATGCAGATCTCTCAATCTACCATACATGCTATCTTCTATATTAAACATCAAGAATGACATACAATCTCAAGCCAGTAAGGTTATGCCAGAGACATCCACTTATCCCGGTCTTTATCAAAGGATTATTCTTCCACAAAGGTTCAATTTAAAAAAAATATAAGCACTGGCCTATGAGTTTAGGACTTAAAGGAAGTTGTACATACTGCTTTTCTCAGCCCGGAAACCAAATAAATCTGTCTGATTAGGAATTTTCTTTGATGACTTTCTTCGATGCCGATGAATATATCAGTTATCTTAACCTATCAGTTATCTTAACCTTAACCTATATGAGAACATAAAAGGAGGTGAGGGTGACTCAGAGGAAACGAGCTGCCAGTGCAAGTAAATGTGGTCAAGGTCAGCACAACTGCAAAGTCCATACAGCAGTTCATGGGGGGAACAGTAGATGGGGAGTCTCAGCTAATGTTCTGTTGCAAAATGTATGGCATGAAATGTAATGCAAAAAAAAAAAAAGCTTCAAAACTTTACTGTATTTTGCAATATAAAAATCCAATTTCATATTTTCTGCTACACTTAGCATTCCTTCATCACACAGTTCTGTCAATGAAGACACTTCCTTCATGTCAAAAGAAAATTCCAATAATCAGAAAAACAGCTGTGTAGATGACTCACACTAGGTTCTGCTAGGAGAGAATTTCTGTAAAAGAGGCAAGTACAAGAGAGTTCAATTGTAATTATATGCCACAACTTTGCCAGTTGGAAACATTTCTTACATCACGAAAAAAGTATTCAAGTAGGCAGAAGGGGCACCTGAGTATGCAGCTTGCAGCATAATGGAAATAGAAGAGGAGTGTGTTCAGGCAGTGACGGCAGGCTCGTGTGAGATGAAATGGTCAGATAGAAGGACCTGCCTCTCCCATTCATCCACGTTCGCCCTGTATGATTACTTTTGCTCTCAAAAGTTTGCTGGGGCCTTAGGAAGTGACTGGGAAGCAATAAGCAACTCACCTTTAACTGCAGACCATTTAAGTGTCCCAGGGTGAGATCGGATATTTTGATCGCTACAGGATAAATGATGGAGAAGCTGCAGTTGCGATGCTGATGTGGCACAACCAGAGTAAACCTTCCATTTGGGGTCTGGGAGATGATATTGCAGGCTTTATAGAAAAGCAAAATCACATTTTCACTATCTTGTATGCTGGGCTTTTGTGGAAATTTATCTTATCCTATTCTAAGCTTCTGTTAATGGTCTAGGGGCTTGGGGCCTAGAAGAGAATACATATCACAAAGGCGATTTTGGAGATGGGAAGGACCTGGGGAAGAAAAACCACCAGGGATATATCCACATTGTTAGGAGGCCCTGGGCTGTAAGGGGCTTCTAATTGTAATCTCAGGGGGTCACCTTATTTATAACACTCACAAGACATAAATTAATAACCAACCAAACAATACTAGGTGGTGTAAGTTCTAGGAATACTTCATTAACTAGGGTCTTAGTTCAATCTGGAAGTCTGAAAGAATCAAGGCTTAAAGAGGAGATCAGAATTCAAACCCCGGTGGTCTGAAACCTTTATTAACTGAACTTGGAGATATATGTTACTTTTTAGATAATAAAGTAAAGAAATATTGAACCCGTTAGAAAATAGGCTGAGAAAATCAGAAACCAGGCTTATGTCTGATAAATACTGGGTGTTAAGTGGTAAGTTGACTAAAAGGTAAATCTTTAATGTTTATTTACTCCCAAAATTTTCTGAAAATTTTTTTTGTATCTCAGGTCTAGACTTACAATAAATTTGTTCTCTTAGCTATGAAACTAGAAGCATCAGAGTTTGTGCTGTTTTCGGCCAATTCAGTTCAGTTCAGTTCAGTTCAGTCGCTCAGTCGTGTCCGACTCTTTGCAACACCAGACAAGAGTTTCTGACCAGACTATGTCAGAATTACCTTTTGCCTCCTTCTTATATTTTTAATCACACTTAATTTCAAAACGAACTGAAATTCCTTGATGATTCTAGAAGATTTCTGATTTCTAGCCAAACAAGATAGAGGAGAAACAGTTGTCCTCTAGTATTATTCTGTTCCAGTCCTCGGAAATAGCCCTTCTGGGTGCTTCTACCATAAAAAGTTACTTTGTTTTTTAAAAATAAAAATTGGGAGATCAGTCAGTACATTATTTTTTGGCAGATTAGGTAGGCGCCATTCTTCAATCACATGAAGTGTTAATATTAATACTATTGTATGCAACCAAAAATGATTATGTTTTCTTTACCTGATTTTTTACAAACATTTTCCTCTTAATGGGCAAAAATAATAAATAGATGAATGAACTCATTCTGATTAAGATAATGTGTTTTAGGCCTGGGCTATTTAGCTTTATAGCATCTTTTCGTGTATCCATCAGAAACGAACTAAATTAGAGCAATGGGTTCAGACTCAGAAGGCAACACTGAGGTCCTCTGGTCCAACCCTCTGCTCAGGCATGAAATCTGTCTACGCATCCCAGATACGCAGTCTTTCGGCATTTACCTAAGTATCTTAAAGACTTCATATCTGAATCCAGGTCAATGGAATGACTGCAGGGATTAAAGTTTGTCACTGAATACATTGTAGTAACTCAGGAGATCAGAAATAAGACCAGGGGAAAAATAGAATTCTAGCCACCATAAGTTAGTATCTTATCTAGACTGGTAAATAAATTAAAAACTGATTTGATTTTCATAATAATGAATCACAAATATCCTTCAGGTCATTTCTAACTACAAAAGAATTCCCATTCAAATCCTTCCTCACTTCAAATTTCTTAAGTCTGTGCAATAATACTACTTTTGAAAAGTAGAATGGATGCTCTCTCCCCCCAATTCCTGCCTTCTAACTGAGAAGACAGGAAGTCCACTTACGGAAGAGGTTAGGCTCTGTCTTCATGGTTAATGTGAATCCATTTCCTGGCTCATGGACCCGGAAGAAGATCATGGCCACGTTCTGGGAGGATCTAATGGTCCTTCTGCTCAGACCACTCTCACAGAAATCTATGTACCTCTCCGTCGTGGGGAGAGGGTGATCCTGGGAACTGGGGAATTTCTCCCCCTTGAGAATCCAACCATCAAATACCTTCCAACAAAAACACAAAGATGATCACTTCCATCAGCTCCTGAAATCATAAATGTGTTGAAAAGGGGGAAAAGCTTACCCAGCAATGGACCTCCAATTATAAGTAGGGAATAGACAGACTATACCCCCCTGTACACTTGCTTTCTATTTGTATATATTTTGACTGGATTGTTTGAAAGTCATATGATTAATTAATTAATTATTGCTTTTTCCCCCCTTTTATAAACTCCAATGTATCTAAAGCAAATACTTTCTTATACTTCATCATTTCAGCCACCTTGGTAAATAAAACTACAGATGATGTACACTTTTGTATTGGTCATTATTTTTTCACACATCCTACCTTCAGAAGAATTCCACAGGAGCATAATCTGGGCTTCAGTTTTTCTCTTTCCTCATTAAAATATGAACAAAATATCTCAAAAATAGACAGCAAAGGGACAAATTGGAGCAAGAACTTTACCTACCTGCCGATGGTTATACATACCCATTTCCCCCATCTTTAAACTCATCACACATTAAAATATCAAGAACTACTTTAACACTTAGACAATAATGTCTGGTATGCAAGTTAGGAATTTTTTCCTTCACTTCTTGAAGTTTGTAGTTGGCTGGACAAAAGGTCAGAGTCTATTGACTTTATTCTTAAAATCACCACAGGTCTCCAATTTAATGAATTCAACCTAGTTCGAGTTAGTAACATTACCAGCTACAAATTCCTTCATCAGATCAGTTCTCTTCCACTGCATTTGACAGTTTCCACTTTAGGGTTTTAATCATGTTCACTTTAACTGGACTGGAGAAGTCCAGCAACCATCCCAAGCTGACCCCTAAGGCTCACAGGGAACTTGGAGTGGGGATGCTGTGAGACTGGAGGACTTGTCCACACCTCATCCCTGCCTCAAACTAGATTCCTTCTCAGGATTTCTCCCAGTGGCCCGTGCCTTTCTGCTCCAAAATCGGGTCACCCAGGCGTTGAAGACAGCCTTTGGGAGCCTGGAACGATTCCACAGAAAAAGGGACCTGCAGGAGCAAGGTGGGCTCAGATCTCAGAGGTGAGGTCGCCTTCTAACCAGGGCCATGGGCTCGCGGACCTGAGCGCTCCTGCTAAATGGGCTTGTACCACTTTTCATCTGCCCCAGGATGCAACAAGCGCTGGGGACCGAGAGCTCACAGAAGGGAACTTAAACCACTGCAGGAGGCACCAGCCCTTCAGGGCGTGAGAGGAGGTTCCTTTTGCATGGGGGTCCCACTCCGGCACCAGCTGAGCACCTAATTACCGGCTCTCCCTGCTGGGTAGCTGGGACCCGGTCATTGCCCGTCCCTTGCCCACCTGGCCCGGGGGTGCCTCACCTGCAGGATGTCCCCCCTCTGACAGTCGATGGAGACCAGATCGTAGCGGATGGTGATGAACTCCTCCGGCTCTGCGATGAAGAATGTGGCGCAGTGTAGCTGCGGCCGGTCGGCGGTGAAGGTGAACTGGCCCTGGAGGCTCAGCATGTCCACGCACCCTGGGGGAGGGCAGTGGGGTTGGCGGTCCAGGGCTGCAGCCCCCGCTGCGCCGCCCGGGGCAGCCCTCTCTCCGCCCCCAGCGAGTTCCAGCCTCAGCGCCTGGCTCCCGGAGCGTCACTCCATCTCGCCCAGGGGCACCTCCTCAGACCGACCCTTAGCGATGGGAATCTGGGCCTCGAGCTCCCTCCCAGGGGTCCGGCCAGCCCCCACCTCCCCACCTCCCCGGCAGCCCGCACTCACGCAGAGCGCGGCTGTACAGCGGCTCCCCCTCCAGCTCCCGCTTCGGGCTGGCGCCACCGGCGAGGTGTGGAAAAGGATCGTGGTCCACTGCTTCCCGCAGCTGGCCAGGAAAAGTTCAGGTCAGTCCGGAACAGTTCAGGGAGGGGGAGAGGGGATCAGAAGCGGGTACCCTCCCTGCCCACGACACAGAGAAGCAAGTGAGCAGATCAATGTCTCCAGGGGGATCCGGAGAAGACGGGAAGGTTTAGACCTTTTCCATCAGATCTGGGTATCCCGAGGGGCCAGAGGGAAAGGGGGAAGAAGTAGGCAGGAAGACCTATGGGATACCCGGGGAAAGAAGGAGCACAGTGAATGAGGAAGAAAGACCTAACCCCAACATAATCTGAGAGCAGAGGCAGCCTGCCCATCCCCAAGGCTGGACACTCAGGGCTGGAAGATGAGATGGGTCAGCCCCAGGGAATCGCTCACCTCCAGGTACCGGCTCTCTCCTCTTAGAGCCAGCAGGCAGATCAGAATGAAGTGACACTGAAGTTTGAAAGTGGGGGCCATGCCGGCCCTGGCTCTGCAGCTGGTGCTTCCTGCTCCGGAGGTCTCAGGCTTTGCTTCCCAGGCTCACCCAGGCTGAGAGCTAGAAGCTGGTAGGGTCCCTTTGCTGGGTCCCTTTTATAGAGCAGTGAGGAGCGGAGGCTCTCTGCCCCTTAACTGATCTGAGCTCAGTAACCATGGGTTACCTGTCTCGGCGACAAAGTGCGTGGCGATGACGAGGGTCCAGCCCTCAGCCACAAATTTTCAGAGTGGTCCAGCATTATTCACCAAGAATGATTTCAGACACTTACAACTTAGTGAACTAAAGTGTGGGAGAAAGAATGAGGCAGGAATAGAGAGTAAGGGATGGCATTTACTTGACCTGCCACATGCAGGGAATTTCTGACTTTGCAAAGCCAAGTGACAAGGTTACACACAGGCATAAAATGCCCAGCACCACACACAGCCTTATCATACAAGCCTTGTCCCATAACCTTAAATGGAATCGTGTTGGAAATTGTCAGAGAATATAGTATTCACGCAGTTGCCTCTCAGGATGAAACTTGAGGAATTTGCAGCTCCAAGGAGAAGCTGAACAGAAGCTGAAGTGTGATTTTGCAGAATATTGCAGTCATGTAATTCAAGCTTTCTTTCTTCCCTTGGTCTCTGCTGTATCCTGGTCCAGTTTCATGTAAGCATTTCCTTAAGAGAAAGCTAACTCTGGAGTCTGTGGACATCTGGATTTCAGCCAAACTATGTCATATGGCCTGAATGTATAGAGAGGATGGATGCACTCCTGGGCCAGTCAATCATGGCTAGGACCTTAACATCCATCTGAACCCCTGAGAGATGGAGTCCTTCCATTTCATGCCTTCAAATACCTGGATTACTTTCATACTCCAGTAGAAAGAACTGCTGAGAAGCTTTATTAAAACTGCTCATTAGCAAATTTTCAGGGCTAAACAAATGACTTAGAGATGCAGGAATAAGTTAAGCTTATCTTTACTGATTAGATGAGAAAATTGCTTCTCCTTATGTCCAAAATTGTGGGAAATATGAATGTCTCCACTTCTGGTCTTTCCACCCCTCTCCAATCTCTGTGATTCAGGGCAACTACAAATTCTAAAAAAACTTCACATTTTTACCTCTGCCTGACAGAAAACTTGGTTTCCACCCACAGCTTTCTTTGCTATTAAAATTATTACAGATAGACTGTCATAGTGTTTTAACTCAAGAAAATTGTTGCATATTTAGTGTATAAATACTCCGAAGCAGTAATCTGCCCAGTGGTTCAGAACTTGATATTTTCTTGTTTTTTTCTTTTTATATGTCCTTATTTAAGACAATTCTGAGCTCTGAAGGAGCCACCTCTTTGTTGTTTAACCTGGAGGCCTTCCTACCATTGTCCAATTCTGTAAACAGACCTCAGACCACAGAGAGCCTGGGAGGAAGGGGCACCCAAAGGTCATAAACACTGGCCATCATGTCCCTCTCCCCTTCCCGGGGTTGTTTAGATGTCTGAATTTTAGAGAGGGTATAAAGAAATCTGAGAGGAATTAAAAAAAAAAAAAGTGAAAAACACACCGCTTAATCCCAACTTGCCTGGCCCAACATGCCAGGCCTGTCTCCCACCCTGGCTATGCCTGGAGGGAGGCTATGCCACTCACAGGCCCATCCTCCTTTCTAGTCAACCCAGCCATGGCCTTGAACCACTGAGAGATGGAGTCCTTCCATTTCTCACCTTCGAATACCTGGATTACTTTCATTCTCCAGTGTGCAGCCCAGCACTCAGCTTGGAGACCCCTGTGGGTCTGGTTTTATTAGCATTGTCACAGAGACATTCTTCTTCAAATCAGTCCTCCACACACACACATGCAAGCTGATGGACCTCCGTGATTGTCCTAGCATGCACTCGTGGGTGCTCCTCAGAAAGCACACCCAGGGGCAGCCGGGATGAATGAGGTGAAACCCGATGACAGACAGGCAACATCCTACCTTATAGAAGAATCTACGAACTGCAGTATTATAGAAGATGGATTTCATTCCTGCCAAAGCCTGTGTGGAGAAGTTCAAGCGTAATTTTCACCAGTTTGCCAAATATCCGCTAAGTCAATGGAGATCGTGTTCTATTTTGTTTTTGTTTAAATAAGAGTAACTAAAGGATGAAGCTAGAACCTACAGGGGAATGTCAAGAAGATGGAGTTGGAGGACAAGGAGAAGCAGTTGGCCATTCTCTATGAACAAAAGCATTAAAAATGGGTGAGAGTGACGGAGGGGGTCAGCTGGGTTAGACAGAAAAGTTTCTGGACAGTAACTAGGTCCGTGAAGAGGAATTGTTTTTGTGGACCGATTCAGTCATTCAACTAGCTTAATATTTGTTTAACCAAATTTGATTATTTTGTTGTATGTTCTAAGTAAACTCAGAGTCCCCACGCACCCTGGTTGGAAATTATGGACATGTTCACCTCCATTCTCTGCCCACATTTTAGTTTCTCTCCATGTTTTCCTAGACAACCTATCCCATGCTGATGTTAATACAATCCCTGGTCAGTGTTTTTTAGATCTTAAATTATTGTTAGGCAGGGTTAAGACATTCTTTTCATTAGATAAGAGATATTTTCTTTTACAAATCCCCAGAGCAGACTGTCACCATGTAAAGCCTGAAGGTCCAGGTGACCACATGATACAGAACCATAGTCAAATCTATGAACATGGCAGGGGTGAGGTTTTAAAATTGTGCTGAGGCTGAAGAGGCGCACATAGCCACCTTCTAAGCAGCGTAGAGAGGAACTCTGTTGTCACTCATGGGGCCTATGACATGATTGTGATAGTCAAATGCTTGCTGCTGGACACTGCCAAGGCTTATGCCCTGTGGTGTCAGAAGTAGCAAAGGGAACAACGTAACCCCAAGTCTCTCTGCTCTGGGATTGGTCCAAGACGCCCTTAAGTATTCCCTATACATAATAGTGTGCTTCCCCAGTGGCTCAGCAGTAAAGAATCCACCTGCAATGCAGGAGATGCAGGTTTAATCCCTGGGTCAGGAAGATACCCTGGAGAAGGGAATGGCAACCCATTCCAGTATTTTTTGCCTGGAGAATCTCATGGACAGAGGAGCCTAGCAGGGTACGGTTCATAGGGTTGCAAAGAGTCAGACATGACTGAAGTGACTTAGCATGCACATGTAACAGTACCCTTTTTCTTTTGTTGATCACTTGGACAACATCACGAACATCCGCTCTAAAGATCTTCCTTTTCTCTTTCCTAAGTGGGACATGAAATATTGAGATTGGGAACTATGATTGACTTCTTTTTAAAAATAATTTTATTTATTTATTTTGGCTGTGGTGAGCCTTTGTTGCTGCGCGGGCTTTTCTCTAGTTGCCGTGAGCAGGGGCTATTCTTCATTGCGGTATGCGGGTTTCTCATTGCAGTGGCTTCTCCTATTGCAGAGCACGGGCTCTAGGGAACTCGGGCTTCAGTCGTTGTGGCTCCCAGGCTCTAAAGCACAGGCTCAGTAGGTGTGGTGCATGGGCTTAGTTGCTCCAAGGCACCCGGGATCTTCCTGGATGAGGGATCCAACCCATGTCTTTTACATTGGCAGGCAGATTCTTTACCACCGAGCCACCAGGGAAGCCCTATGATTGACTTCCTTAAGAAATAAAGATGACTGGATTAAGCTCATTGTAGTTATAGTATAGTGAAAGTCATTCAGTCGTGTCTGACTCCTTGTGACCCCACGGACTATACAGTCCATAGACTTCTCCAGGCCAGAATACTGGAGTCGGTAGCCATTCCCTTCTCCGGGGGATCTTCCAACACAGGGATCAAACCCAGGTCTCCCGCATTGCAGGAGGATTCTTTACCAGCAGAATCACCAGGGAAGCCCAGGAATACTGGAGTGGGTAGCCGTTCCCTTCTCAGGGGATCTTCCCAACCCAGGGATCAAGCACAGGTCTCCCACACTGCAGGCGGATTAACCACCACCAACGAAAACTAGCTTTCAGTTTCTTTCAAGATAATTTGCCGTTTGAATGAATTTGACTATTTTTTAATGGATATTTTTAATAGGTAAGGTTTCTTTTTCAGATGTGTTTGAAGTCAGGAAGGAAGAAACTAAACTAGTTCCTTGGGGGAACTAATGTAAATTGGCCTTTGAGTGAAACCATCATACATCAGTGATTTTCAACTCAGATCCTTGATCTCCCTTTGTTGCGGTTATGATGACCAGCTGTTAATAGAGGTTAGGGCTCTGGGAGGCTGCAAGTGACTGATAGCAAACTGGAACTGAAGGGGAAAGGGAAGTTATTATGCGAACACTGGCTTGCAGAATGGAAGGGCAGAAAACAGGAGTGGGGGGCAAATGCTGTTTCCAGTCTCTGTCTCAAACTGCCTGCGCCCAACATCTGTGGTAAGCCAGCCACCAACAATTCCTAAGCTTTACATGTTACCATTGGACAAGTAAAATACTCTGAACCAGGGTACTCATAATTCCCAGCCCACAAACTTTGTGAGAAAAGGCTCAGAGGCCAAGGGATAGGATCTGGTCCAAACATGACTGGGCTCACAACAGCCGTATGGATGGAGAAGGGGAGGCAGTTTCCAGGGAAAATGGGGCGGGGGGGGCGGGGGGCGGTGCAGTTATAGGACTCACAAACTAATAGATGTCTCCAAAAGAGAGAGACAAAACAAAAACAAAAACCCCGTTTCGGTGACTTCGTTCATCATAAGCTTTCTCCCCTATAAAATGGTGATCTACACTAGGCTCATTACAGGCATACCTCATTTTATTGCACTTCACAGATACTGCATCTTTTACAAAGCAAAGGTTTGTGAAAACCCCACATAGGCAGTGATTGGCCTTCTTTAGCAATAAAGGATTTTTAAACTAAGATCTACACATTAAATTTTTAAGATACAGTACTATTGCATACTTAATAGACTACAGTATAGTATAAACATTTATATGAGTTTGAGTAGGCTCCGGGAGTTGGTGATAGACAGGGAGGCCTAGCATGCTGCAGTCCATGGGGTCCCAGTGCATGTTATATGCACTGGGAAGCCAAAAAAATTTACTTGATTTACTGTAATATTCACTTTAATACAGTGGTCTGGAACCAAACCCACAATATCTTCGAGGTACGCCTGTATAGGAATTAAATTTTAATATAATATATACCCTTCAGAGAGAATGGCCTGAAATGATAGCTATTATTAAATTATACCAATAGGGATTTCCCTGGTGGTCCAGTGGTTAAGAATCCACCAGCAATGCAGGGGATGTGGGCTCAATCCCTGGTCAGGGAACTAAGATTACACATCCCCTGGAGCAACTAAGCCCATGCGACCAACTACTGAGACCACCTATAGCACTACTGAAGTCCGAGAGCTCAGGAGCGTGCTAGCTGAAACTACTGAGTCCACACACCACAGCTAGACCGCCCGTGTGCTGCAATGAAAGGTCCCGCATGACGCAACAGGGATACCTTGTGCCGCAACTAAGGCCTCAGTTCAGTTCAGTCGCTCAGTCGTGTCCAACGCTTTGCGACTCCATGGACTGCAGCATGCTAGGCCTCCCTGTCCATCACCAACTCCCAGAGCCTACTCAAACTCATGTCCATTGAGTCAGTGATGCCATCCAACCATCTCATCCTCTGTCATCCCCTTCCCCTCCTGCCTTCAATCTTTCCCAGCATCAGGGTCTTTTCCAATGAATCAGCTCTTCACATCAAGTGGCCAAAGTATTGGACTTTCAGGTTCAGCATCAGTCCTTCCAATGAATATTCAGGACTAGTTTCCTTTAGGATGGACTGGTTGGATCTCCTTGCAGTCCAAGGGACTCTCAAGAGTCTTCTCCAACACCACAGTTCAAAAGCATCAATTCTTTGGTGCTCAACTTTCTTTATAGTCCAACTCTCACATCCTTACATGACTACTGGAAAAACCATAGCTTTGACTAGATGGACCTTTGTTGGCAAAATAATGTCTCTGCTTTTTAATACGCTATCTAGGTTGGTCATAACTTTTCTTCCAAGGAATAAGCGTCTTTTAATTTTATGGCTGCAGTCACCATCTGCAGTGATTTTGGAGCCCAAAAAATAGTCTGTCACTGTTTTCACTGTTTTCCCATTGATTTTCCATGAAGTGATGGGACCAGATGCCATGATCTTAGTTTTCTGAATGTTGAATTTTAAGCCAGCTTTTTCACTCTCCTCTTTCACTTTCATCAAGAAGCTCTTTAGTTCCTCTTCACTTTCTACCATAAGGGTGGTGTCATCTGCATATCTGAGGTTATTGATATTTCTCCTGGCAATCTTGATTCCAGCTTGTGCTTCATCCAGCCCAGCGTTTCTCATGATATACTCTGCACAGAAGTTGAATGAGCAGGGTGACAATATACAGCCTTGACGTACTCCTTTCCCTTTTTGATGCCAGTCTGTTGTTCCATGTCCAGTTCTAACTGTTGCTTCCTGACCTGCATATAGATTTCTCAAGAGGCAGGTCAGGTGGTCTGGTATTCCTAAGGTAGCCAAATAAATAAATAAAGTTATACCAATAATATTATATATCTTTGTCAGTAGGTTTTTTCTTCTAAGGACAATTTTATAACAGTACATTGTAAGATATGTTTTTCATATTATTATTACATTAGAATGAATGACTGCATATCAAACCCAGGTCTCCCACATTGCAGGTGGATTCTTTACGAGTTGAGCCACCAGGGAAGCCCAAGAATACTGGAGTGGGTAGCCTATCCCTTCTCCAGGGGACCTTCTCGACCCAGGAACGGAACTGGGGTCTCCTGCACTGCAGGCAGATTCTTTACCAGCTGAGCTATCAGGGAAGCCCTATTAGAACATTAACAGTTATTAAAAGCCATAGTTAGAAAAAGAGAACTAAACTGAAACATATTACAGAACAGCATTTCAAAAGACTAGCTAAGGGGATATATGTAAAAATATAGCTGATTCACTTTGTTGTACAGTGGAAACTAACACAACCATTGTAAAACAACTATATTCCAATTAAAAAAATTTTTTTAAATACTAGCTAGGAATGGGTCCCAGTAAAGATGATGCATTATAATGGATAGTGGCTTACCTGTATCAGAGAGAAAAACTGAAATGTGGGGAACAGAGAAATTAATAAGATTGAGGAAAGGGGAAAGCTAAGTTATAAAGCAGAAACAGAAAATAAGATAACTAGGAACTACCCAAACAGAATGATACTTTGATTCCATATCAGAGATTACCGAATGACATCATCTTTTAAGCCTTGGGGATAGTGGGAACAAGAAAGCAATGATTTGGCAACACGGCTCCAAACAAACAGTGATGATGTGAGGAAAGAAGAGAGATTAAATGATCTGCCCAGATTATCACAATGAGTCAGAAACAAAGTCTAGGCTAAGAAGATCTCTATCCAGCCAGGTAATCGATCCTGCTTCAAAGACAACAACTCTGGACATTCATCCCCCAAATTATATTTTAGGTTTTAAAATTACTAACAGCAAAAGAGAGATGGCACCGGCCAAAGCGAGACACCAGCAGATCGATAACTACAAAGGAGATGGGGGTGGTTTATGTTTGTGCAATAGCTTCCTTGACTTTGGTGTGACATTGTTATCTCAACTCCCTTCAGGCTTACTCTAAAATATGCCGTGACTAACATCTTGCCCATAGATCATAATGAGATGCCATTCAGTAATCCCTCACTGCCTACATCAAAGGGAAAAGTACAGCCGGGTCCAGAACTGGTGTGCTTGTCATTAGGTCGTGGTGACGTGCATGGGCACATAACATCAGCTTCTTCTCTGACGGCAGACAAATCAAGTGTACAGAGGCTCATTGCTTAGTGCCTTAGAATAGATCTAAAGGAGACAAGTCTGCCAGTTATGTGGAGCGACACCAGAGGTTCTAAATAAGGAAAGCAACGCAGAAAAATGCAAGCAAGCACAGCGGCGGTGAGCTGTCTGCGGTGCCTTCTTAGCTGACTTTCATCAGCGGGACCCCTGCCAGTGGCCAGCCTGCTCCTCTCTTCTGCCAACTCTTTCATCCCCCCTCCTCCCTCCCCTTCTCTCTTCTTTTCCTCCTTCCCCTGTGTCCTTCCTTCCACACACTCTGAGCAACAGACTTGGCTGCTCTAGACTCATAGCGTTTTAGATATATGCCTGAAAGCCTTTACCATATTTTGTCATGACTTTTAACATGTCTGTATTCAACCCTAAAGGTAGACCTGTAGAAGTCTGCCCCTGCATCTCGTTCATCACTATCCTCTGCATCTAGTACACACACACACACACACGCACACACACACACACACACGCACGCGCGCACACACACACACACACACACACACACACACACACACACGGCACTCCTAGCACTCCTGCCTGGTACCTGAAAACAAATTGTAAAAGGGCCTTCTGCTTTTTTCCACCTAGTTACAAATTAAAGAACTGTCACCACTCAAATATTAGCTGACAACATCCAAAGATGTGCCATCAGCCAGGTAATGAGAATCAAATGTGAAACCTGGAGAAACGGGAAGGAGGAGCTGAAGTGGTTCTGGAGTCAACTCTGAAGACCACGGCCAGCTGCATGGGGTGGCAGTGAGAAGAGTTGGAGAGAATGGGGAGACGTGGCCAGGACTCGGGCAGGGCAATTAGGGCAAAAACTTATCGTGCTGAACAGTATAATGCAATATAACTCAAAGGCAAATTAGTGCAAAAAATCCAGGATGAACAAAATACCAAAGTTTTAAATAAAGACACCAGTGCTCTCAGTGACTTCCTTTGGCCTCAGGCTTAGCCCTGTGAAGCAGCTCTTTGAAGCAACACCCCGTAGGAGCAATCAAGAATTTCCAGGGTTTTATTCTGGTTTCCATGTACACCAGCTATAGGGTGAAAACAAAAGGGCTCTGGATTAGGTGTCCCAAGCCCCAGATCACTGACCGGGAGCTTGGGCAAGCCATCACCTGATCTCTGAGAGGGAGATGGGTATAATAGCCAATGTCAGAGCAGGAAACAGATGGCGCTCTCAAGGGGGTAGTTGATGGAACATATAATACAAGGATGGTAAAAAGTGTGGGCAGTGTGCAGGGAAATCATGAGGGTGCAGAGTCCCAGGACTAATAGCAGAGAGGAGCTGTCACCCGCTTCCTGGGCCACAGGACTGAGAAGGAGGGTGAGGAGGAACAAGAGTGGTTAGTGGAAGCCATCCAGCCCTCAGGGGCTATCAGGTCTCTGAGGACCTGCGATGGCTTTAAAACTCATCTGCAATTCTTTGACACTCTTCCCCCCAAAAGAGGGAGCCCAAGTCCTTTCCCCTAGAATACTGCATGATATTAATGACAAGCTTCTAATTGACAACATGATCCTGTAATCTGAGGCTAAGTTAGAAAAAAGCAACATACCTTCAGCATGGTGTCTTCCCCCTCTCTTGGGACTCGTGCCTCTGGTGGCCTGAGCTACCATGTAAGAAGTCCAGCTCCCATGAAGCTGCCATGCTGGAGGGTTATGTGGAAAGACCACACAGAGTGGGAGAGAGCTGGGAGCCCCAGCAGTTTCAGTCCCCAGATGTTTTGATCATCCCAGCCCAGGTCCCAGACATGTGGCTGAAGAACTCCAGTTCTCAACCACCATCTGACTGCAAATCATGAGACACTCTAAGCTAGAACCATCCTCACTGAGTGTTTCCCAAATACCCAACCCATGAGAGATCATAAAGAACTGTTAAGTCACTAAGTTTGGGAGTGATGTATTATAAAGGAAACATAACCAATACTGGCCTGTCTTAGTTTGTTCTGACTGCTATAGTAGAATACCATAGATCAGGAAGCTTGTAAACAACAGGTTTACTCCTCATAGTTTGGAAGTCCAAGATGAAGGTGTTGGCAAGACTCCGTGTCTGGTGAGGACCCACTTTCTGGTTTGTAGACAGCTGTCTTCTTCCTCTGTCCTCACATAGCAGAAGGGGCAAGGGAGCTCTCTGCTGTCTCTTTTGTAAAGGCACTAATCCCACTTATAAGGGTTTCACTCCTATGACCTAATCACCTCCCAAAGGCCCCACCTCCAAATACCATCACACTGAGGATTAGGTTTCAACATACTGATTTTGTGGGGACCCTAACATTCAGTTTACAGCAAGGCCCTTTCCATATATAATGCACATTCTTTGATGTTTTAACTTAGGATCCCTAGATGCCCCAGATGACACAGCCTTTGTCTGTGGAGCCCTTGAGCTGAATCACCATCTTCAAGGCACGCCTTTGGGCCCAGACAGCTACATCAACATCTGTATAAACAAGCTGGCTGGTGCCAAGCTTAGTTTGTGGGGTACAGTTAGTGGCTGGACAGTAGATGTTAATCAGCCCTGGAGAAACTGAACCCTGTGCCTCAGCCCTGCAACCAGCTGGCTGAGGGAATGACGTGTGAAAGATCAATAAACACTGCTCCCTTTAAAATGCTGACCTTCTCCATTTTTAATCATTACAAATGTGCAAACAGAACAAGATTGCTCTAAGGCATTTAAAGGGAAGTGTTAGTCACTCAGTTATGTCCAACTCTTTGTGACCCCATACAGTGTAGCTTGCCAGGCTCCTCTGTCCATGGAATTTTCCAGGCAAGAATATTGGAGTGGGTAGCCATTATCTTCTCCAGGGGATCTTCCCCACCCAGTATTGAACTCGGGTCTCCTGCACTACAGGCAGATTCTTTATTGTTTGAGCCACCAGGGAAGCCCTAGGAGAGCATCTAATATTGAAGAAATTGGTTTTAGCCAATATATAATACTTACATTTTAGGTCTCGTTCCTGCTTTTAAATCTCATGGTATAAAAACGGAGCTGAATACTAAACAGCTTTAGGTTAGAAAGTAAACCTGCAGAGTTAACTGGAAGAGCTTTCAGTAGCCAGAACTAGAACAATCTCAGTGGCAAAACAAGGTATTATTGGATTATAACCCAGTGTATAAAGTTCCTTGAGTCCACAATGATATAAATAAATGATTGAATACATTAGTAAATGGGAAGAAGAGAAAAATCTTCCATGCAGAAGAATTCCAGATAGTTTATCTTAGTATCCAGGAGAGGAAACATAGCTCCCTACTCCACAGGTGTGGGCTGTTCACAGTAACTTCCTTCCAAAGAGCACAGTGTAGGAAGAAGATGAATGGAAAGTAACTTTAAAGCATAGACACCCGATAAACACCATCTCAGCCAGTTCAAGGTCAATATCAAGAGTCATTTCATAAACCACATTGCTAATACATACCCTTGATATGATGTGATGAAAATGGCACTTTACCTCTGTGACCTGCCTCTCATAAACCCATAACCAAGTCTAATCATGAGTAAAATATCAGACAAATTTCAATAGAAGAGCATCCTTTGATATACCTGATCAGCATTCTTCACAACTGTCAAAGTCATTATAAATAAGGAAAGTCTGAGAAACTGTCACAGCCAAGAGGAGCCTAAGGAGAAAAGACAGTTAAGTGTAATATGGTATCTTAGGTGGGATCCAGGAACAGAAAAAAGTTATTAGGCAAAAAACCAAGGAAATCTGAAAAAAATGATGGATTTCAGTTAATAACAATGTATCAAAATTGGCTCATTGATTTTAACAAAGGTATCATACCAGTATAATATAAATATAAGAAACTATATGTGGGGTATATGGGAACTCTGTATTACCTGCTCAATTTTTCTGTAAATCCAAAAATGTTCTTAAAATATTGCACATTTATAATAAAATAGAATTTCTTTTTAGAAAGTAAGCATTCCTATATGGACTTTCTAGCATCAGAATATATTTGATATTTGCCAGGCAAGACCCAAAGAAATTTTGTCTCCACAATTTATTGGCTCTTCTCTTCTGTCTCTTAAAAAAGATAGTCTCTTAATTCTATTCATTCCTGTGAAGTCTTGTTTGTCCCTCAGCTTCCCTTGCTCCTCTTGCTTGCACCTCCAGCATCCTGCAGAACCTCCTCTCATTTTGTTGTTGTTCAGTCGCTGAGTCGTGTATGACTCTTTGTGACCCCATGGATTGCAGCACACCAGGCTTCCCGGTCCTTTACCATCTCCCAGAGCTTGCTCAAACTCATGTCCATTGAGTCGGTGATGCCATCCAGCCATCTCATCCTCTGTCGTCCCCTTCTCCCACCTTCAATCCTCTTATTTAGGTCACTCCTAATTTTTATATCTAAGGGTCACTTCCACTGATCTTTGACATCTCTGCATTATTTGACACTTTCTCCCTTTTTTCTTTTTGGAATTCTTATTCTTTTGCTTTTAGATAACCTTGATTTTTATGAGTCAGACATATACCAAATTTGAAGACATTAAAAAAATGAGTTAAGCCCCAATGTTGTTTCATAGTACTTCACCCTTTGTATGGGTTTCCCAGGTAACACTAGTGGTAAAGAGCCCACCTCCCAATAAGACTAAGAGACACAGGTTCCATCCCTGGGCCAGGAAGATCCCCTGGAGGAGGGCATGGCAACTCACTGGAGAATCCCACGGACAGAGGAGCCTGGCAGGCTATGGTCCATAGGGTCACAAAGAGTTGGACGTGACTGAAGCAACTGAGCCTACATACATGCACCCTTTATATGATAGATACAAATTTGCAGCACCAAACTCAACAGTTGATTTTCCTTGTATCTTAATCAGTAATGCAGAGTCAAAGAAAAGCTTAAAAGTTTTTTTCCTTAAAAAGTCTTTTTTTCTCCCTAAACCTGAAATAGATGATCCTAAAGAAGCAAATAATTTGAAATTGTCTGGGGGACATAATATTTTGCACTTAAAGTTATTAGTTGCATGGCAGCAGGATGTAGGAGAAAAAGAAACTGTTCCTATATACCCCACATACAGTTTCTTTGTATGTAAAGAAGAAATATCACAAGATTTCAGGCTTGAATTAGAATGCTTTTTGTATGATGAACAAAGAAAGGGATAAAGGCACATTCTATCAGTTTGAAGATGTGAGTTGCTGAAACAACTGGATTTTAAAAAGACCTAATTTGATTCCTACTTCATACCATACATACACAAAAATTCATTTGAGATGAATCCCAGACATAGACATGAAGGTTAAAACTCTAAAGCATATAGAAGAAAACATGAAACCTTGAGATAGACAAATAATTCTTAGGTTACAGAGAGAACTAACCATAAAAGAAAAACTGATAAAGTTGAACTTCATTAAAATTAAACATTTCTTCTCATCAAAAGATACCATGAAGAAAATGCAAAGACAAGCCACAGAATGTGATAAGTGTTATTAACTAAGATATCTGACAAACCAATAATACAAAGAAAATACAATTCTATTTTGAAACAGGTTCAAGATGATGGAGTAGAAGGAATGTACTCATCTCCTATGAGAGCACCAAACTCCCAACTAGCTGTTGACCAGTCATTGACAGGAGGAAGGATACTGGAGCCCACCAAAAAGAGACCCCACATCCAAAGACAAAGGAGAAACTGCAATGAGACAGTAGGAGGAGCCCAATCACGGTAAAATCAAATCCCATACATGCTGGATGGGCAACCCACAAAGTGGAGACCAATGATATCAAAGACGTTCTCCCACTGTTGTGAAGGTTCTGAGCCCCATATCAGGCTTCCCAGCCTAGAGATCCAACAAAGTGACTAGGAATCTCCAGGGAATCTGACCTTGAAGGCCAGTAAGCTTTGATTACAGGACTTCCACCGGCCTGGGGGAAATAGAGGCTGCACTCTTAGAGGGCACATACAAAATCTTGCATGCACCAGGACCCAGAGGAAAGAAGCAGTGACCTCACAGGAGACCGAAACAGACCTACCTGCTCGTGTTGGAGGTTCTCCTGTGGAGGGGGAGGTCTGCAGTGGCTAGCCGCGGGGCTGGGGGCACTGGCAGCAGCAGTCCTGGGAGGTGCCCCTTGGTGTGAGCCCTCTTGGAGGTCACCATTAGTCCTACCATGGAGCCTGAAAACTCCAGGGCTGGGTCTCTTCAGTCCAAAAAACTAACAGAGAGGGAGCACAGCCTCATCCATTAGTGGACAATCAGATTAAAGTTTTACTGGAGCATGGCTCTGCCCACCAGAGCAAGACCCAGTTCTACCCAGCATCAGTCCCTCCCAACAGGAAGCTTATACAAGTCTCTTAGCCTCCTCCACCAGAGGGCAGACAGAAGAAGCAAGAAGAACTACAATCCTGCAGCCACCAGAACGAAAATCACATCACAGAAAGTTAATCAAAATGAAAAGCCTATGTCCCCTAATGAAAGATTATGTCCCAGAGGAAGGGACAAGACAAAATCCCAGAAAAGCAACTAAATGAAGTGGAGATAGGCAACCTTCCAGAATTCAGAATAATGATAGTGATGATGATCCAGGATGAAGTTGCAAGAAATGTTTACCGAAGACCTAGAAGACCTAAAGAACAAATAAGCACAGATGAACCGTACACTAGAAGGAATCAATAGCAGAGTAACTGAGGCAGAAGAACAGATAAGTGACCTGGAAGACAGAATGGTGGAAATCACTGTCACAGAACAGAATATAGAAAAAAGGATGAAATACAAAAAAGAAGACAGCCTAAGATATTAACACTGTATCCTGCCATGTATTGATATAACCATGGACAGATATAACCAGGATTAACATATTGGTATTTATATTTTCAGATATATATATATAAAATTGTCCTTACAAAAATAAAATGACAAAATGATCCATTCACATCTTACATCACTAACATGTTTTTGTGTTATTAAATATACTTTTCCCACATCACTTGAATGGTTGTATACATTCTATTGGCATATTTTATTTAACCAATACTCTATTGATAAACTTTTCTATTGTTTCCAATAATTTACTATTGCAACCAAACCAATGAATCATTTTGATTCTCTAGACTTAAAGACTTAAATGTATCCTCAGCATGGATTCTCAAAGATGACATTTCTTTAAGTCTGGGACCAAGGATAAATCCACAGACCAGGGAGATGGTAGTACCATTTATGGTATTAGAGGGAAGATAAATCAATTTCTTTTCATAAAGTCATGAGCACTCACAGTCAGATGCCTCCTAAAACACTCACTCATTACCTTCTTTTCAACTTAGAAGAGACTCTGAAAAAAAGGAGCTGAAGCATGAGGCCAGACTGAGCCAAGTGGTTGCTTTATTTCTGAGGCTGGATAGTGGATTTCAAGTTACTACACATGGCAGCTCACAGCACATTATCCCTGTCTGTAAAGACCTCTGGGTATTCTGAGAGCAAGAAAGGTCAAATTAATCTCAATGATGTGTCAAATTAGTAATCATATTAATTCCATATTGTCACCTGCTCTTTGGCAGGTTTGATAAGCCACATGTTAAATTGATTATGCAAATTATCAGGTAAATTAAAACATCTGTTGCACACATCACCACATTTCAAGGTGAAAGTCTTTCTGAAGGTGAGCTTTCAGGCCCACACTAAACATGATGTCTCTTCTGGCTACACTGTGCATTGGTTTGCCAGCCTCTCAGCTCGTCATCAGTATCTTTCCTTTCTTATGCCATTCACCAGGATGCTACATTTTCACTGCACTGATGATAAGCTGGCTGGTTTTTCATACATAATACATGTTGACATGATCCATAAAAATGGGAATGAAAAATATAGCATAAGTACAAGAGATTTATCTTTTTGCTTCATGAAAGGAGAAGTCATAAGGCCACAAAGGAGATAGGAGTGGACACTGGAAATCGTTCCAGGAGACCCCACAGAAAATATAGGCTTCAGAGCTCTAGCAGTCTTGCTCACTCATTTGTTCTTTCTAGTGAAATCACCTAGCATTGAGTTCATTATTATGCCTTCTTTCTCTCCACCACCATCATTTCTAGGCTGTGTTTTCAATAAAAAGGAATGAAGGGATTCTCAAATTTTAGGTTTACATAAGAAGCAACTCAGGAGCTAGTTAAAAATACAAAGATTATCATTTAGTAGGACTGGGTTGCTGAAGGAGGGCATGGCACCCACTTCAGGATTCTTGCCTGGAGAATCCCACTTACAGAAGAGCCTGGTGGGCTACAAAGAGACACAACTGAGCGACTAAGCACAGCACAGGACCGGGGGGCGCCCAGAAAGCTGCACTTCTGAGGTGTGCAAGGTGACTCTGATGTAGCAGTCTATGGTCTGCATTTGGAAGAACACTTGTGTCAAGGATGGTTAAGAGCAGGAATCCCAGCATGCGACATCAGATTTGAATTCTTCCTCTGCAGCCATGAAATTAAAAGATGCTTGCTCCTTGGAAGAAAAGTTATGACCAACCTAGACAGCATACTAAAAAGCAGAGACATTACTTTGCCAATGTAATGTCTAGTCCGTCTAGTCAAAGCTATGGCTTTTCCAGTAGTCATGTATGGATGTGAGAGTTGGGCTATAAAGAAAGCTGAGGACTGAAGAATTGATGCTTTTGAACTGTGGTATTGAAGACTCTTGAGAGTCCCTTGGACTGCAAGGAGATCCAACCAGTCCATCCTAAAGGAAATCAGTCCTGAATATTCATTGGAAGGACTGATGCTGAAGCTGAAACTCCAATAACTTGATGCAAAGAGCTGACTCATTGGAAAAGATCCTGAAGCTGGGAAAGATTGAAGGCTGGAGGAAAAGGGGACAACAGAGGATGAGATGGTTGGATAGCATCACTGACTCAATGGACATGAGTTTGATTAGGCTTGGGGAGTTGGTGATGGACAGGGAAGCCTGCATGCTGCAGTCCATGGGGTCGCAAAGAGTTGGACATGATTAAGCGACTGAACTGAACTGAACTCTGCACTTATTCCCCTTATGGCCCTGGGCAAGTTATTCAATGTAAATATCAGATATCCAGTCTATAAAATGGGGGTACTGTTTATCACATTGTACACTTTAGATTTATACAATGTTATATCAATGATATTGCAATAAAAAATAATAAAATTAAAAATAAAAAGAATACCACAATATGGGTGAAACTTGAAAACATGATGCTAAGTGAAATAAGTCAGACACAAAAAAGACAAGCATTGTATCATTCCACTTATATAAGAGTCCTAGAATATGGAGATGATAGAGATAGAAAGTTGAACAGTGGCTGCCAGGGGCTGGGGGGAGAGGGAGGGGAAGATTTTCTCTCATGGGTACCAGTTCAGTTTGGGAGGATGGTGGTGGCATAACAATGTGAATGTATGTGATTTATTAAACTGTATACTTAAAAATGATTAAAAGTGAAAAACTTCATATGTATTTTTGCACAATGAAAAAAGAGGTACAGCCATCAGAGAATGAGATAAATAAATTGATGTTGTATTATTAAAAAATGGAGGGACTCATTTCTTCTCCTGAAGGTTGTTGTGACTCTTACATGAGAAAATGCACGAACACCTCTGACTTAATACAGGGCCTGACATGGACCAAACTGTCAGCAGAGGGTGGTTCTACCTGAGGGCTCCTTCCTGCACACAGCAGCAGGTCACAGGGCGTGCTGAGCCGGGGAGGCATTATATGCCAAGGCTCAGACTTGTGTGGCCCAGACTCGATCGTCTCAGTTCTCATGGAGTGCCTTCCAACTGTTCAGTGGCCACCCCACTTGCCCCAGTTCTTCTAGAACAGGTTGTCTCACACTCTAGGATTCTCCCTGCTCCCTGCTCTTGCCAGAGGAAACACAGCTCCACAACAGCATTGTCCCTGAGGGAGTTGAGAATGCTACCCAGCAACACAGCAGAGGACAGGAGAGAGGAACCTTGCCCTGGGGGCCCCTGCGGACATCTGGCTCCTCCCTGGCTTCTCAGTCATCCCACCCACCATGCAGGTCTTGAGCTGCTATTAAGACCTCACCTCACCTGCCTGTTCTTCCTTCCTTCCTTCCTTCCTTCTCTTCCTTTCTTCCCCTTTGAATCATCTACCTTCTATAGATAACTCAGCAAATTGTTGATATTTTACAAAATACATGCTCAGACATTCTTTTGAAGAAAACCCCCACAGCTGCAAACAGTAAGAACTAAGACCGTTACATCAAATTAAACTTAATGACAAAAGAGCCTCTTTGTTTTCCCTTGGATTTATTTTAATATTAATGAAGCAAATATAATTTTGATTTCTAATTACTTTTAGCTCCCACTAAGCCACTTTAAGCTTTAAATGTTACAAAGAGTAACTAAAGGCTTTCCTTTTCCTATTTGTTTATTTTAATCTTTGTTCCCAAACCGTATTGGCAAAAAAAAAGACTAGTTTCATTTAATGTTTATTTTTAAAATGTTCACGAATCAAAAATTGACTCTTCTTTGAAAAGGTAACAAAGTCATTCATCTGTGGGACGTGGACTGCTGGGCAGCCCAGTGGGCTCAGTTTTCCTAACTTCACCTTTTTCCATTTCATAAAAGGTCTTTAAACTGTCGTGCTGGATAAGACTCTTGAGAATCCCTTGGACAGCAAGGAGATCAAACCAGTTAATCTTAAAGGAAATCAATCCTGAATACTTATTGGAAGGACTGATGCTGAAGCTAAAGCTGCAATACTTAGGCCACCTGATGTGAAGAACTGACTCACTGGAAAAGATCCTGATGCTGGGAAAGATTGACAGCAGGAGGAGAAGGGGACAACAGAGGATGAGATGGTTGGATGGCATCACCGACTCGATGGACATGAGTTTGAGCAAGCTCTGGGAGATAGTGAGGAACAGGGAAACCTGGGGTGCTGTAGTCCAGGGAGTCATGAAGAGTCAGACACGACTCGGCAAATGAACAACAGCAAATGGTCTTCATTTCTGTCTCATAACTGTAAGGGCACAAAAATCTCATGCTGTTGAAAGCTTCAAGGAGAGCTCAGAAAAACACTTAATCACTTAGATTGCAGCTATAGGATATCAAAACAACTAGTCAGTCTTACACAAAAAGCAAACCACCACCACAGCAAATATATCAGTATGGTGGGAAGAAAAATAAGAATTAACACTAAATGCCTGAATTTACAACCTATTGTTTTGAAATACACAGACACAACACAAGTGACCTTTGAAAAAGAACTCAAATTGTGAAAAGATATATTGGGAGGATTCGGAATATCAATTTTATATATCAGATCAGATGAGATTAGCCGCTCAGTCGTGTCCAACTCTGCAACCCCATGAATCACAGCACGCCAGGCCTCCCTGTCCATCACCAACTCCCGGAGTTCACTCAGACTCACGTCCATCGACTCAGCAATGCCATCCAGCCATCTCATCCTCTGTCGTCCCCTTCTCCTCCTGCCTTCAATCCCTCCCAGCATCAGAGTCTTTTCCAATGAGTCAACTCTTTGCATGAGGTGGCCAAAGTACTGGAGTTTCAGCTTTAGCATCATTCCTTCCAAAGAAATCCCAGGGCTGATCTCCTTCAGAATGGACTGGTTGGGTCTCCTTGCAGTCCAAGGGACTCTCAAGAGTCTTCTCCAACACCACAGTTCAAAAGCATCAGTTCTTCGGCGCTCAGCCTTCTTCACAGTCCAACTGTCACATTCATACATGACCACAGGAAAAACCACAGCCTTGACTAGACGAACCTTTGTTGGCAAAGTAATGTCTCTGCTTTTGAATATGCTATCTAGGTTGGTCACAACTTTCCCTCCAAGGAGTAAGCGTCTTTTAATTTCATGGCTGCAGTCACCATCTGCAGTGATTTTGGAGCCCAGAAAAATAAAGTCTGACACTGTTTCCACTGTTTCCCCATCTATTTCCCATGAAGTGATAGGACCAGATGCCATGATCTTCGTTTTCTGAATGTTGAGCTTTAAGCCAACTTTTTCACTCTCCACTTTCACTTTCATCAAGAGGCTTTTTAGTTCCTCTTCACTTTCTGCCATGAGGGTGGTGTCATCTGCATATCTGAGGTGATTGATATTTCTCCCGGCAATCTTGATTCCAGCTTGTGTTTCTTCCAGTCCAGCATTTCTCATGATGTACTCTGCATAGAAGTTAAATAAGCAGGGTGACAATATACAGCCTTGACGAACTCCTTTTCCTATTTGGAACCAGTCTGTTGTTCCATGTCCAGTTCTAATTGTTGCTTCCTGACCTGCATACAAATTTCTCAAGAGGCAGATCAGGTGGTCTGGTATTCCCATCTCTTTCAGAATTTTCCACAGTTCATTGTGATCCACACAGTCAAAGGCTTTGGCATAGTCAATAAAGCAGAAATAGATGTTTTTCTGGAACTCCCTTGCTTTTTCTATGATCCAGCGGATATTGGCAATTTGATCTCTGGTTCCTCTGCCTTTTCTAAAACCAGCTTGAACATCAGGAAGTTCACGGTTCATGTATTGCTGAAGCCTGGCTTGGAGAATTTTGAGCATTACTTTACTAGCGTGTGAGATGAGTGCAATTGTGCAGTAGTTTGAGCATTCTTTGGCATTGCCTTTCTTTGGGATTGGAATGAAAACTGACCTTTTCCAGTCCTGTGGCTACTGCTGAGTTTTCCAAATTTGCTGGCATATTGAGTGCAGCACTTTCACAGCATCATCTTTCAGGATTTGGAATAGCTCAACTGGAATTCCATCACCTCCACTAGCTTTGTTCATAGTGATGCTTTCTAAGGCCCACTTGACTTCACATTCCAGGATGTCTGGCTCTAGGTCAGTGATCACACCATTGTGATTATCTGGGTCGTGAAGATCTTTTTTGTATAGTTCTTCTGTGTATTCTTGCCATCTCTTCTTGGTATCTTCTGCTTCTGTTAGGTCCATACCATTTCTGTCCTTTATCGAGCTCATCTTTGCATGAAATGTTCCTTTGGTATCTCTGATTTTCTTGAAGAGATCCCTAGTCTTTCCCATTCTGTTGTTTTCCTCGATTTCTTTGCATTGATCGCTGAAGAAGGCTTTCTTATCTCTTCTTGGTCTTCTTTGGAACTCTGCATTCAGATGTTTATATCTTTCCTTTTCTCCTTTGCTTTTCGCTTCTCTTCTTTTCACAGCTATGTGTAAGGCCTCCCCAGACAGCCATTTTGCTTTTTTGCATTTCTTTTCTATGGGAATGGTCTTGATCCCTGTCTCCTGTACAATGTCACGAACCTCATTCCATAGTTCATCAGGCACTCTATCTATCAGATCTAGACCCTTAAATCTATTTCTCACTTCCACTGTATAATCATAAAGGATTTGATTTAGGTCATACCTGAATGGTCTAGTGGTTTTCCCTACTTTCTTTCAATTTCAGTCTGAATTTGGCAATAAGGAGTTCATGGTCTGAGCCACAGTCAGCTCCTGGTCCTGTTTTTGCTGACTGTATAGAGCTTCTCCATCTTTGGCTGCCAAGAATATAATCAGTCTGATTTTGGTGTTGACCATCTAGTGATGTCCATGTATAGAGTCTTCTCTTGTGTTGTTGGAAAAGGGTGTTTGTTATGACCAGTGCATTTTCTTGGCAAAACTCTATCAGTCTTTGCCCTGCTTCATTCCGTATTCCAAGGCCAAATTTGCCTGTTACTCCAGGTGTTTCTTGACTTCCTACTTTTGCATTCCAGTCCCCTATAATGAAAGGGACATCTTTTTTGGGTGTTAGTTCTAAAATGTCTTGTAGGTCTTCATTGAACCGTTAAACTTCAGCTTCTTCAGTGTTACTGGTTGGGGCATAGACTTGGATTACTGTGATATTGAATGGTTTGCCTTGGAAACGAACAGAGATCATTCTGTCGTTTTTGAGATTGCATCCAAGTACTGCATTTCGGACTCTTTTGTTGACCATGATGTCCACTCTATTTCTTCTGAGGGATTCCTGCCGCAGTAGTAGATATAATGGTCATCTGAGTTAAATTCACCCATTCCAGTCCATTTCAGTTCGCTGATTCCTAGAATGTTGACATTCACTCTTGCCATCTCTTGTTTGACCACTTCCAATTTGCCTTGATTCATGGACCTGACATTCCAGGTTCCTATGCAATATTGCTCTTTACAGCATCGGACCTTGCTTCTAGTCACATCCACCAGTCACGTCCACAGCTGGGTATTGTTTTTGCTTTGGCTCCATCCCTTCATTCTTTCTGGAGTTATTTCTCCACTGATCTCCAGTAGCATATTGGGCACCTACTGACCTGGGGAGTTCCTCTTTCAGTATTCTATCATTTTGCCTTTTCATACTGTTCATGGGGTTCTCAAGGCAAGAATACTGAAGTGGTTTGCCATTCCCTTCTCCAGTGGGCAACATTCTGTCAAATCTCTCCACCATGACCCGCCCGTCTTGGGTTGCCCCACAGGCATGGCTTAGTTTCATTGCCTTAGACAAGGCTGTGGTCCTAGTGCAATTAGACTGACTAGTTTTCTGTGAGTATGGTTTCAGTGTGTTTGCCCTCTGGTGCCCTCTTGCAACACCTACCGTCTTACTTGGGTTTCTCTTACCTTGGGCATGGGGTATCTCTTCACGGCTGCTCCAGCAAGCTGCAGCCATTGCTCCTTACCTTGGATGAGGGGTGTCTCCTCACTGCCGCCCTTCCTGACCTTCAATGTGGGATAGTCCTCTAGGCCCTCCTGTGCCCATGCAGCCACGGCTCCTTGGACGTGGGGTTGGTCCTCCCAGCCACCACCCCTGGCCTCAGTCGTGCGGTTGCTCCTCCCCGTCGCCGCCCTTGGCCTCGGGCTTAGGGGCGTGGGGTATCTCCTCCGGCCCGCCGCCCCTGGCCTCGGGCTTGGGGCATGGGCATCTCCTCCCGGCCACCACCCCTGACCTCAGATGTGGGGTAACTCCTCTAGTGGTCACCCCTGGCCTCAGGCGTGGGTTGCTCCTCCCGGCCGCCGCCCCTGACCTCGGACGCGGGGTATCTCCTCTTGGCCGCCGCCCTTCGGGCATGGGGTCCTCCCAACTTCTGCCCCTGACCTCGCACGTGGGGTGGCTCCTCTGGGCCGCGCTATGGTGCCCGTCACAGCCGCCTGCGCTTACACAAATAATAAACAGGTCATTTTAGAAAAGTAAACACTACAGATAAATGAAAAAAAAAGATCAAATAACTTAGAATTTCACCTCCCAGAATTAACTAATGTTATAGACTCTAATCCTATTCTACTCCTCTGTATCGCTCTCTGTAGATATATGGGTGTGAATGTATGTACTGTGAGTACGTACATACTGGCACCAAATTTATATGCTACAAGTTGGGGTTACAAAAGAAAAAGGAAAAACGAAATGCTCTTTCTTCCCTATAGATGACCTCTCATTCTCAAGGCTACATCTTGCCCCTGGGAATGTCCCCCAATATTAGTGGCCTCTTAATTGCAACACCAGTGTTCTCAGATCCCTACCCATCTGGTCCTTTTTACAGTGCTTCTTCAATCCCTGCCAAGGCTCAACAAGGGGGCAGTGAGTGAGGACATCTCCTACTGAGGACTGACTGTCTCCCTTCTAAGTTTATATATTGAAGCTGTAATTCCCAATGGGTTGGCACTGGGAGGTGGGGCATTAGGGAGATAATTAAGTTTAATGAGGTAATGAGGAGGGGCCCCCATGATGGGATTAGTGTGTCTATAAGAAGAAGAGAGACCAGAACTCTCTCTCTCTCTTTCCCAGGCATGTAAGGACACAGTTGGAAGACAGATGTCTAGGAACCAGGAAGTAGGCCCACGTCAGGAACCCAAGGCCACCTTGATTTTGGGTTCCCAGCCTCCAGGTCTGTGAGAAATAAATGTCTGTGGATTAAGCCACCCAGCTTGTCGTGTTTTGTTATACAACCTGGGCTAAGACAGCTCCAGATTCTACCTGTGCAACTCAGCAGTTTGTTCACGTCCCATGCCTGGGGTTAATCTGTGAAGCAGTGATAATCCTACCGAACTTTTGATTGATAGAGGATTAACTGAGATCATATGCCAGAGGCTTTATGTCTCTACCAGGAACAAAGTAGAACTGAACAAACACTACCTCCCTCCTCCACGTGTTCTCCACCTGGAGAAATAGACCCAATGTAGTTAAAATCTGTGTGTTCCCTCTCTCAGGAATTAACTGAACTGCCAAGGAGAGCCTCAGCACTTAACCGTAAAGAGAACAGATCATTTTGTCTGAGTTTGAAGTGTCAGTGTGTGGGGGCACTTTTTAAGGCCCACCCTTCCACCCCACCCAGCAAATCACTCTTTAAGAAATACCGTTGTCCCTGTGAGAAGCTAAAGTACCGTGTAAACAGGAGGCTTGATCAGCTGTATTACTTTACTCTCTATCCACTACTAGCAGGTCCATAGGTTTCAAACCCACATGTTTTAAAACTTCGACTTCAGAACAGCCTCTTAACCCCACCTCAAAACAAATGGCATGTATCTATGTGCAAAAATACATTAATATCAGCCGAGTTTTGTAGTTTGGAGATTTTTTTATGACTCTATTTAGGATAAATGCAAAAACCATAGGTTTAAACAACAACAACCAAAAGGAATGAGTGTCTTTACCTTAAATTAACATATGAGGCAGAAAAACATTAATAGAACTGAGTCTACAACTGTTTCTCCAACACAGCTTGCAAATAATCATTGAGTTGACCCAAAGGGGCCCCTTTAAGACGAGATCAGACTTTCTTTGCTTTTTCGCCAAGGTCAAACCCACTCATGCTGGCTCCACAACTTCAGGCAAGGAAGCTCTACATTCTAGCTCTTCCAGATTTCTCCTGAATTAACTTAGGTGTCAATTTTCACAAAAAGTGTGATGCTGAGCTGTATTTTTAAAAATGTCTTCTCCAGTAGACTCCTAAACCATCTCCCAGATGGGTAATATGCCAGGAAATTGCAGGACCACAAACACCTTCTTCCCTCTGGATTCCCCATTTACCTGAAGTAATGGTCAATTGCTCAAAAACATCAGCAGTGAGTCAGACTCAGCGATCAATAGAACAGAGCCCCGAGGTGTTAAATAGAGATGTTAAATAGAGAGGTTAAATAGAGGTGTTAAATAGAGAGATAACCTAAAGGTAAAGTTTAAGCAGCCCCAGCTGACATGCTAATCAGGCATTTTCAGAGCTGGGTGGTGGTATTTTTCCAGGGTGTCAGGAGCTCAGTAAAGAGCTTCCTGGTACAGATCGAACAGGACAATTGATCCAAATTGCCTTCTGCTCCGAACAACCGAATCTTCAGATCTGTGGCCCTAAAGCCCACAATGCAAGATCTATGCCTACTGACAAAGGAAATGTAGCTTGATTGGGTTTTGATGTGCTTTGGAGCTGAGTTCAGTCCTGGTTCTGCTGTACCCAGAGGCTCTCGGGTCCCATCTGTGGACCTCAATTTCCTCTTCTGTAAAATGCAGCTTTGCATTAGTCAGGGCCCCACATCTGCCCAAGTTCAAGACCCAGCAGAGAGACTGTTCAACAGAGAAATCCCAGCCAGTGAAGGCAGAGTCCAGATGGCTTTGCTCTGCCCAGAGTTTAGGAAACACTGGATTTGGTGCTTACTGCGTCTTCCCTAGTTCTCAGATTTCTGATTGAAAGATGTAAAACTACTCTGGGTAGGAGCAGTTTTTCTTTAACAATGTTAAGATGTCTTTACCATGTTATAGGAAGAGCAGGCCAGCAGTGGGTACCAGGAGCATCTTAGGATGCTGACGCCCAAGATGGTTTTATTACTGTTTGCCTCTTCACATGAAGGTGCACAAGTGTCTCCTTTCATCTGTCCTGATAGCTGTCATTAACACCATGCTCATCCTTCCTTCGGTGGGGAGGCATGGGGGTGGGGGTTGGCATCCTTCTCCCTGAATTAGTAATGAGGGTTCCAGGTGAGCTGGACTCACACACAGGAGAGGGTAACAGGCAGGAAGGCCAGGGGTCTCCAAACAGAAGAAACAGGCTGCAAGTGTCAGACATTTTTTTATCCCTCCCCTAAGTGGCTGCTGCTGCTGCTAAGTCGCTTCAGTCGTGTCTGACTCTGTGCGACCCCATAGACGGCAGCCCACCAGGCTCCCCCATCCCTGGGATTCTCCAGGCAAGAACACTGGAGTGGGTTGCCATTTCCTTCTCCAAGGGGGTGAAAGTGAAAAGTGAAAGTGAAGTTACTCAATTGTGTCCAACTCCTAGTGACCCCATGGACTGCAGCCTACCAGGCTCCTCCGTCCATGAGATTTTCTAAGCAAGAGTACTGGAGTGGCAGGAAGAAACAAACTCTCCATGGAAATGGTTTTCTTAAGCTGTGTTAATGAAACTGTATTTGCTTTGGAATCTGCCTTTCTTCAAAATGGTTCCACCTAAAACTAACTTTTTTTCTTTTCTCAAACCTTGGGCTGATAATAGCTCAAACCAGTATTCATGTCAATTGTTTTACGTCTAGGGGATGACACACTTCATGCCATCCTAGTTTTGGCAAGCTGCTTTATGTCTGTTAGAAGGCTATTGATCAGATAAGAGAGACACCTGAGGCTGAAGGAGTTTCACCAGGCCCCTCTCCCACAGTATGTGTTTTTGAGATAGGATGGCATGAAGTGTCCGCCTCCTTCTGACGTCTATGTCAGAAATTTTCTCTGTCCCTTTTTCACTTTAATAAAACTCGGCTACACAAAAGCTCTTGACTGATCAAGCCTGGTCCCTGGTCCTGCTAAATCTTCTTCTTCGGAGATCACTGTTCACCATAAGCTCACACACACACACACACCAAGCCTCACTTGTGAACTTTTTTCAGCAAAGAACGGTACAGTATGCACCTAACTTTTCTCTGCCACGTAAAAATCTAGGATGGATCTATCACTCAAAGACCAACTCTTTTCCTATGTGTTGGGAACATTGTTCAACCAGGAGCTTTCATTCCACAGCCAACCCCTTTTAATTTTCTCTCTGCAGCATCCATCAACAAGGTTAATGGTAAGTTCCTCCTGCTGCGGCTCGGACTCTAATAGTGAAGGAAACACAAGAGCCAGCCAAATAGTCAACCCAGTAAGTGATGTCTTACTTCCAACCCAGTAAGTAAGTCTGCAGAGGATTACAGAGCTGCATCTGGATATGAAAGGAGCCCTCTTTTGTGACGGAGCGCGGGCTGCTTTGGCCTTCAAGTCATCTTCTATCGTGTTGATGGAAGGGGAAGCTGTGTGTGGCTTTGATAGTTTACTACTCTGCAGTGCAATTTGGAAAGAAAGCAGCGGCTCTAAGTAGCTTCTCCCTCCTGGTTCATCCTTTCCCCACAGAGCTCTGTTATCACTGTGCAAAATGTGTCAGGAGGGATGATTCTCTCTCCCACCCTGAAGATGCATTATCTCATTTTTAAAATAGGCTGAGACAATGTAAGTGCAACAACACTTATATTTATTTCTGTCAAGTAAAAAGATTACTAGAGAAACAATCAAATTCTAAAATTTCAGGCATCTTTTTGCTGCATGTATGTCCACCTCCTCTACACGGGGGAGAGTCCTGATGGCCCATTGACAGTCTTTGGTTCCTTTGCAGTTGAAGGGCCAAAACACTATAATTTATAGAGGTCCCTATTGTGTAAAAATACCAGGGAAGGTGCCCTGGCGCCTCTGTCAAGCTTCCCTGAGGTGGCTTCCCGAGCCGGTGCCAGGTGGGGCCGGAGGGCAGTCACAGTGGCCAGAGCAGCCTCCGGTGCTCGGCCCCACGCGAAAATGATCAGAGATTGTTACAGACAGTTGCTGTTCTCAAGGTGCCGCGTGCACAAGCAGTTCAGGACCTTAAAAATTTGGGCAGACTTCAGAGAGAATCACTTAAAAATCCCATGGGATGTGCGGGAAAACGCCAGGGGAAGGCTGGTACAGGGCTTCCATGACCACAGAGAGTTATTCAGGTACCTCAGATTGTATGGAACCAATTAACCAATAGCCTTGGGAACTTTGAAAGAGAATTTTAAAATCATAAAAGACGTACGAGGAGACTTAAACTAGTTTTTTATAAAGTTGGTTTACCTCTAGACCAAAAAGTCCTTTAGATCCTAGGAAGGATGGGGAGTCCCTCTCATACTCTACATTGCCTTTGAGTGATGGTCCAGAAGGTTCAAACAGTCATCCTCGGATAATAAGAGGATACCTGTGTTTAACCAATTGTGGACTGATGAAGACCAGAAGAAGCTTGAATGGCTACTCCTGAAATACCCTCCTGAAGAAGTAGAGTCTCGACGCTAGCAGAAGAGATCAGATGAACTGGGTAACAGGGCAGCAAGACAGCTTGCCAGCTGAGTGCAGAAGGATTTCACAAAGCTAACTAAAGCTGGCCTTCCAGTCCCAGGCAGAACACCGAAGTACACACATTCTCCAAAGAGGCCTCCACAAGCCGACCACAGCACGCCTTGAAAAGCACCTCTTTGAGCCTTCCACCTCATGACTTCCCACGAGCCACCAGTGTATGTGGCAGAAGACGAGGACTGACCCCATCTCCACAGCCACATGAACACTGCTACTGAGGAGGCATCAGATGAAGACAACATTCCTACTATATATAGGAAGTGGGCGCTTCCAGGGTGGCTCAGCAGTAAAGAATCCACCTGCCAGTGCAGGAAACGTGGGTTTGATCCGTGGGTCAAGAAGATCCCCTGGAGGAGGAAACAGACTCACTCCAGTATTCTTCCCTGGGAAATCCCATGAACAGAGGAGCCTGGCGGGCTACAGTCCCTGGGGTCGCAAAGAGTCAGACATGACTTAACCACTAAACAACAACAACATGGAAATTTCCCTGAATATAAGGAATATTGGAGTTATTAAAGTTAAAAAACAACAACACAGAAAAACGTCAGCAAATGCAAGCTTAAACTGGATTTGTGCAACATGCGGGTTTCAAGTGTGACAACTGGAACAGAACCTATCCAGGGTGTTCGGTGGCACTGCCAGGATTGTCCTCCAGAAATGTCTTTGGATTTCTGTGATTCTTGCTCAGACTGCCTTCATGAAACAGATACTTACATGGAAGATCACCAACTAGAATCTGTTTACAGTCCAGAGACATTCTTAGAGACTACAGGGTGTCCCAGGGCACCTTGACCCAAAGTACTTTCTAGCAAACAGATAACATGGAAGAGAATATCATATAACAGTCCTCTTCAACACATAGCAATAGTACCACTGTGCCATTCACGTAACTGTGAATTATGTGCACACTTTGGAAAGATTCTCTGAAATGACACTCACGGCACAACAGCTTTCTGAGTGTTCTTGTCGAGTCCAGCTCTGCGCTGCTGAGGCTTTAGAGCACTGCTCAGCGGCTGAACATTCCCAACGAGCAAAGGGTTTCCCTGATGAAATTCTCACAACTACTTTAAAGCCTATTAGGTGGTAATCTTAAATGGGTGAGATCTAAAGAAGAGTACATGTTAAAACAGTAAATTTCAAAGGTTTCAGAGAACTTGGTCATAAATATGCTAATGAGAAGGAAAAGTACATTAAAACGCTTAGTAGCTTTCATTTTTGTGAAAATAGTTTTCAGCACAGAAACTGACTTTTTAGACAAAATTTTAACCAATGATGGTGTTTGCCTCTAGGATATATATACACTACAAAAGAACTCACTGTCCCAGTGGTGGCCACCGACGGCCTTTAGTGAATTGGAACAACTTAACCATATTAATCTCTGATTTCTTTTAACCACAATGTACTGTCCTTATTACCAACAGCAAAGCACTACAGGAGGCAACTGCAGCATTGCCTCCTTAACCAGCTCATGGTGTGTGAATGTGATAAAATTGTCACTCAGATATATTTTTTAAATGTAATGGTATATAAGATGATCATGTGGTGTGCACAAACCATGATGAAAAGTGCCAGTGATAATACAGGGTAGTCTCTAACTCACAACATTAATTCCTTTAAAATACACAGCCTTCTGCTTCTATATTTGGAGTTGTAAGTGCAGCTCACTGAAGAAAACTGTCTAATAAAAAAATCACATATGGTAATAATTTCCCTCTTTTGTAGTCTGTACAAGACCCGTAAAAGATTGTATTTTTATTACTATTTAAATAAGTGATTGAATTTAGTCTGTGCAGTGAGCAAGAGCTCATGTGCACTCTTCTATACTGCTGGATTTTGTTGTGCGTCATTTAAAACATTTTGTTTCTTCTTATCCGTGTATACAGTGTGTTCTTAAATAATTTTCATTTATCAGGAGAATGGTGAGAAATAAACCATATGGATACTAAACCACATGTCTGTTTATATTATTTTAAAAATGACAGTGAATTAGACCCTTTGTTTCAAGACAGCAGAGCCTGTTCTGCCTCAGGTGCTTCTAAAGCATATTTGAAATCAGTATAGATGGTTAGAACACGGGAAGTGTTCTTCAATCCAGTTTTCATGGGTCTTTTAATATCTGTGTAATGTCAGCACCCACTTTGCTCCATCCCCACCCCCGCCCTTGTCTTCAGAGCAGAGATGGCAGAGGTGGGGGATAAGAAACACACACACACACACAAGCTGGAGTCAGCATGATCTTAGCTTGAACCCTGGCTTTGCCACGTATTAGCTATTTGATCCTGAAAATTTTGGTTTACCATTTTTAGCCTCAGTTTCCTCATATGTAAAACGGGAATACTAATTCTTACTTCATAAGCTTGTTGAGAAGCTTCAGGGTCACGACACGGGTTAAGACATGGGGACAAGGCCTGACCTGAATGAAGGCCAGTCCTCATCCCCCAAGCCCCCCTTTCTATGCCTGTCATTTCACATGTCGAAATTCAAATCCTTGTCTCACATCTGCAAAATGCTCTTTGGATTTTCTTTCAGTTTTCCAGCAGTTTTCTTCAAGAACCTAAGCCACCGTTGGGAGGGTCATTAACTTCCCAAGGCTTCGAGGTGAATGCTTGTGCAGGCAGCTGGCTGTGTCTGAGAGGAGTTGTGGGCGCCTAGTTTATCACCAGGAAGGACCAAAATGTAAAGGGGACAACGGGGCAGTCTGACCTTCTGAGACCTGGAACTTCTCTCCACTCACAATACATTCAGTAAGTCATGCCTGAGTATTTACTGCCTGCCAGGCATTGTTCTAGAGGCTGGAGAAATGGCAGTAAACAAGGCCTACTCCGGTCTGCTCTCCTGAATCTCATGAACTGGTGAGCACAGGCCCTTGTAGTCAGTTTGGGCTATAAGAAGTTCCATAGACTTGGGGGCCCACACAGCAAATATTTATTTCTTATAGCTCTGGAGGCTGGGAAATCTGAGGTCATGGTGCCAGTATGGTTGGGTTCTAGTGAGGGCCCTCCTTCTGGTTTATAGACAGCTGCCTTTTTGCTGTGTCCTCAGATAGCAGAGAGAAAGAGAGATGAGCTCACTCCTGTTTCTTCTAACAAGGGCACTAATCCCATTCATGAGGGCTCCACCCTCACGACCAGATTACCTCCCAAACAGCCCATCTCCAAATACCATCACATGGTATGACAGTTCAGTTCAGTTCAGTCGCTCAGTCGTGTCTGACTCTTTATGACCCCATGAATCACAGCACGCTAGGCCTCCCTGTCCATCACCAACTCCCAGAGTTCACTTAAACTCACGTCCATTGAGTCAGTGATGCCATCCAGCCATCTCATCCTCTGTCGTCCCCTTCTCCTCCTGCCCCCAATCCCTCCCAGCATCAGAGTCTTTTCCAATGAGTCAACTCTTCGCATGAGGTGGCCAAAGTACTGCAGTTTCAGCTTTAGCATCATTCCTTCCAAAGAAATCCCAGGGCTGATCTCCTTCAGAATGGACTGGTTGGGTCTCCTTGCAGTCCAAGGGACTCTCAAGAGTCTTCTCCAACACCACAGTTCAAAAGCATCAATTCTTCAGTGCTCAGCTTTCTTCACAGTCCAACTCTCACATCCATACATAGACCTTCACAATATGAATTTTGAGAGGACACAAACATTTAATCCATAGAAGACACTTAATGATCAAACCCACAGATCAGATAACACTAGAAGTGCAATGAAGATAAAACAAGAAAAAAGAACCAAGAACGATTGGGGGAGGCGTCCTTTAGATAAAAGATCTGAGGAGCCATCCTGAGGACATGTGAACAGAGACAAGAAAGATGAGAAGGAGCCAACTCCATGAGGATCTGGGGCAGAGAGAGCGCAATGTGGTGCCTTGATTGCACACCTGAACCCCAGAAAGGGGCCAGTGGGATGGAGCTTGGGAGAACGCAGTGTGAGTTCAGGTTGGGGAGGGAGGTGGGATGCAAAAACCTGTGTTTTGCAGGCCAAGACAAGGAACTTGGGCTTTAGAATACATCTCACCCAGAACTTCAGAAAAGACCTGAAGGATTCAAACACCACTGAAAAAGGACACGTATTTGCACATTTCATTTCTTGTGGGTCAGAATCTTTACTTCGGGTCCTATTGCCTTGCATTTACTATCAGTGTAAGAAGGAAGTAGAAGTCTAAAAGCCATACACCCCTAAGAGAACGACAAATAGACTGAATGGGGCAGCTGCCTCAGCCACTAAGTGGTAAAGACACTGTCTTAACTCATACACAACAAAATCGATAATAAAACATTCAGAGGAGCCACAACAGGAAATTAAAGGCAGGAAGTGGGGAGAGACAAAACCTAACCTTCATACATACTATGAAAATTTATAAGGAAAAGCATAAACCAGATAAATGTGTAACTCTTCAGGGGGAATCTGTTCTATTTTGAAAAGATGACTCTACTGCTTTGATGCAACAAGAATGTAAATCTGGTTTCATCAGCCTCTTGTCTCTCCAGTCCCCTCATCCTATCTTTCTCTGCTTTCTCATCTTTCTCCTGTCCTAGGGCCTACTTTGTCCTTTCCCCATCTCAGACATTTAGCCTCTTCCTCAAATCCGTGCAGCAGGGACCTCCTTGGTGGGCCAGTGGTTAGGACTCTGCCTCCTAATGCAGGAGGTGCAGGTTTCGTCCCTGGTCAGGAAATGAGATCCCACACCGTGCGGCCAAAAAGAAAAAGCCATGCAGACAGTGTAGCCGGGGCTGAATTGCAGTCCTACTCACTCCCTCAGCCCTTCCTAGCTCCATCACTGAACTACTACTTTCATCTTTTCCCCCAAATCTATTACCTGAATGTCGGGGGAAGTTGAACTTCTTTTGTCTCTCCTTATTGTAAGCCTTTCCACAGTCCTACCTGAATTCCGCAGCATGGGCATAGCGGGAAAATGAGAGAGGGCTTGTTGAGGGTTAAAGGATATTCAAGAGACTTAACAATGAAATGTAATGTGTGGATCTTGTTTAGTTTCTAATTCAGACAAACCAAGGGCAAGAAGAGACTTTTGGAGACAACCACAGAACTAGATTGTGAACTTGGTATTGGATGATACCACTAAGTGATCACTGTTACTAGGTGTGTCATGGCATTTTTAAAAGAATATGTCCATATTTTCACCCAACAGTTAACGTTTGTTACTGTTATAATAAGAAGAGGTGACAGATTTTTCCCTTACTGTGGAAGTTGCAAGCTTTAGGGTAAAGCCACACCCTGGTGGCTGACGCTGCTGTGGACTCATCCTCAGTACTCTCTGCCCAAGTATCAAGTGAGTGCTTTGCCCTAAATGCTAGGCGCTGCTCAAGACAGTCAGCACTACTCCAGACAGACCCCTCCTGAGAGTAACACTTTTCAAGGACACTTTTCCACTTTCTTTAGCCCTAGATGAGCACTCAGGAACTTCCCGACATCGTGTGTCCCCATGGTCGCTGGAAATCCAGCAGATGGTTGTGGAGTATATGTCTTGCTGGTTATTATAATGTTGAAACCAGGTGCATTTACTGTAAGTTTATGTATCACTCTGGGTAACTGTGCTCTATGTTGAAGAAGTAAATAGCATTACATTATGTTCAGAATTGATCCCTGGGTCAGGAAGCTCCCCTGGAGAAGGAAATGGCAACCTACTCCAGTACTCTTTCCTGGAAAGTAACATGGACAGAGGGGCCTGGCAGACTACAGTCCATGGGGTCGCAAAAGGATCAGACATGACTTAGTGACTAAACAACAACAACATAACTTTCATGGGAGCTGGAGAGACATGTCCTTCCTAAGTTAGGCAAATTCCAATGAAAGAGAGCCCTGTGGGCATCATGACACCATGTGTGAACACCTGCATGGGAAGAAGTCTCAGCAGTGGACTCAGCTCCCAATGCCAACTGAAGTCAAATATGTGTTTCAGAAAAAGAACCACAAATGGCCAGCAAGCATACAGAAAGACACTCCAAAACATCCATAAGTCTTTAAATGCAAATTTAAAAGGCTATTATATTGGCAAAAAGTAAAGTTGGATAATATCAAGTGTTAGTGAGAATGGGGAAAAACAACTCACATAAAGATCTGGGACTATAATTGGTATAAGGCTTTTGGATGGAAATTCAACACCATAAAGTAACATTTAAAATGTGTTTACCTTTGACACAACAAGTCAATTCTAGTCTTAGGAGTTAATCCTACAGATCGACTCTACTGTGGACCTTGTGTCCCGTCAAAATCCATACGGAGAAGCCCTAGTCCCTTTGTGACCATCTTCAGAGATAGGGGCTTTAGGAGGTAACTAAGGTTCAGTGAGGTCTCAAGTAGGGCCCTAATCTTATGGGACTTCAGCCTTTTAAAAAAAGGAAGAAGGAAAAAAAGAAGAGGAAGAGAGAGAGGGGTAAGGACACAGGTAGCTGTGGACAAGACGGGGAGCGAGCCCTCACCGGAAATGGAACTGACTGGACCTTGATCCCGGGCTTCTCAGCCCTCAGGACTGTGAGAAGATAAGCTCCTACTGTTCAAGCCACCCAGTCTGTGGCATTTTGTTATGACAGCAAGAGCAGGCTGGTAGAGACTCCATAAGGTTAGCACAGATACATGCTTAAGAATGGTCACTGCAGCTCTGTTTGTAACAGCAAAAAAATGGGAAGCAACCTAAATGCCTACCAACAGGAAACTAGAATTTTATCACAACGGAAGTACTGGGTGCTGAGGTGCACTGAGTGTCGATTCTAGTCTTGCTATACAGTCAATTTCTGATTTTTTGGACCTAAAATTCCCCTTGACCTCTGGAAGACAGAATAGCCAAATGAGTACTTATCTCATTCCTGACATTCCTGATTTTGTGTGATTGTGAGATTGTGCTGTCACCACCTCAAACCTAGACAGCCTGACAATGTCAATAATACCAAAGCCTGTCGGTCAGAATTATTGGGACTGTCTATGAAGAGCATATGGGACCATGCTGGATAAAAGTCAAGCTACGAATCTCAGGTGTCTTATGTTCTAAAACACTATTAGATGGGTGAAACAGGAGTTATTTTTTCTACGTAAATATAGGCATGCCTCAGATACCACAGGTTCAGTTCCAGGCCACTGCAATAAAGTGACTGTCCAATAAAGCAAGTCACACAAACGTTTCGGTTTCCCAATATACATAAAAGTGCATTATGTTTACACTATACTGTAGGCTACTGTGCAATAGCATTATGTCTTTAAAAAAACCCATGTACCTAGGTTAATTTAAAAATACTTTGGGGACAAAAGCAGACATATGGATAAATGGAACAAAATAGCTCAGAAATAAATCCACACACCTACAGTCAATTAATCTTCAACAAAGGAGGCAAGAATATATAATGGAGAATAGACAGTCTCTTCAGCAAATGGTGCTGGGAAAGCATGTACATCAATGAAGTTAGAATACGCCTTCACATAATACACAAAAATAAACTCAAAATGGCTTAAAGACTTAAATGTAAGACCCGCTACCATAAAACTCTTACAAGAGAACAGGCAAAACACTCTCTGACATAAACTCTCTGACCAATGTTTTCTTAGGTCAGCCTCCCAAGGAAATAGACATAAAGACAAAAATAAATAAATGGGACCTAATCAAATTTACAAACTTTTGTACAGCAAAGGAAACCATAGGCAAAATGAAAAGACAGCCTACAGACTGGGAGAAAATACTTGCAAATGATGCAACCGACAAGAGCTTAATTACCAAAATATATAAACAGCTCGTACAACTCAGTAACAAAACAAATGAACAACCCAACTGAAAAGTGGGCAGAAGACCTAAATAGACACTTCTCCAAAGATGACAGACAAATGGCCAATAGGCACATGAAAAGAAATTCAACGTTGCTGATATTAGAGAAATGCAAGTCAAAATTATAATGAGGTACTCATGACAGTCAGAATGGCCATGATTTAAAAGTCAACAAATAACAAACCCTGGCGAGTGTGTGGGGAAAAGGGAACCTCCTGCACTGTTTGTGGGAATGTAAGTTGGTGCAACCACAATGGAGAACAGTATGGAGGTTCCTCAAAAACCTAATCCCACTCCTGGAGAAAACTGTAATTTGAAACGACACATGCATCCTAATGTTCTTACAGCACTATTTACAATAGCCAAGACATGGAAACGACCGAAATGTCCATCAACAGATGAATAAAGAAGACAGAGCATATAAACCCAATGGAATACTATTCAGCCACGAAAAGGAATGAAATCATGCCATTTGCAGCAACATGTATGGATCTAGAGGTTATCATAATAAGTGAAGCAAATCAAAAAGACAAACACCCATATGAGACCATGTAATATGACTTATATGTGGAATCTATAACATGACACAAATGAATACGGTGAAAGGCAAGTGTGGTGACAAAGTGGTTTCAGACAAAAAGACATTTTAGTTGGTAAGAGGCGGGTAAGGAAGGAATAAAGACATGTAAAGCTAAAGTATGGGAATTCTCCAATAAAAATAAATAACATGATACTTTCTTCTGATTATTGTTCATTGCTGAAACATCAGAAGCATCAGAAATCAGATAAAAGTATAAAGTAAACATGAAAATCACCTACAAAGCTGCTATCCATGGTGAACATTTAGAGGGGTTCCCTTCCAGGCTGTTTTCTAAAATAGAATTTTGGCTGAAGCCTCAAGATAATAGACACTATATTCTAAAGGAAAGTTGGAGAAAACAACATTAAACTTGCAAAAGGCAATGGTAGAAACCCAGAGTATACCCTTAACTGATCACCAACCTCCACGTAGCAGGTGATCTACATCAAAGAAGATGGGGAGATGGGACTCGTAGAAGAGGATTCCAGGGAGAAGTCATTCAGACACTGAGGCCTGCACTCCTCTGGGGACCAGAAACCTCTCTCCTCCAAAGCTCTGGGGAAACCCTTTCTTCAGGAATAATTCCGTTTCTCTTGACACTCCTTGGACGCTTCTCACGTAATTACCTTAGTGACTCTAGCTCTGGAGAACAAAAGCTAGGAAGACAAGTGGTTTTCAGGCAACTTGCATAGGCCTTCACTTTGTAAGGAAGCCTTACTTTTCTTGACTGGGATAAAGAAAGTGAAAACCTGCAAGTAGAAACAAGATAGTATCTTAAAAACTCATGTTATAGCACTTTTTAAAAACTAAATTGGGACCATATCAAACCTCCTTTGTTTAAGGTTAATATTATACAGTAGACACTTTTCACTGTAGTCGACAGTCTTTGAAAACACGTACATAATGACCTCATAGCATTCCCTTTCTTGATAAGAAACTGAGAAAGGTAGAGAAGTCAAGAGGAAAAATAGCCTCTCCAGGTGGCAGGCAGCTGGTGGCACCAACCTGAGAGAGTAGGTTGGATAAAACCCATGAGCTGTAGAATCCAGGCTGGATCAGAGGTGCTCAGGCTGTCACCATAACCACCATCTTCACCTGCACCCAGAACAATTGAATCAGTGGGAGGGGGCTCATATTCATCTCTATTTTTATGCAACACCTTGGGTGAAAGTAATGTGAAGTTGGAATTCAAAACCACTGCTTTAGGTGGTACAGAGGACAGGAATCTGCCTGCCAATGCAGAGGACTCGGGTTCGATCCCTGGTCCAGGAAAATTCCATGTTCTGTGGAGCAACTAAAGCTCGTGCACCACAACCACTGGGCCCTTGTGTGGAGCCACGGGAGCCCACGCACCTGGGGCCTGTGTCCACCTGAGCTGGGACCACAGGAGCCCATGCACCTGGGGCCTGCGTTCCACCTGAGCTGGGACCACGGGAGCCCACGCATCTGGGGCCTGTGTCCACCTGAGCTGGGACCACGGGAGCCCACGCACCTGGGGCCTGCGTTCCACCTGAGCTGGGACCACGGGAGCCCATGCACCTGGGGCCTGCGTTCCACCTGAGCTGGGACCATGGGAGCCCACGCACCTGGGGCCTGCGTTCCACCTGAGCTGGCACCACGGGAGCCCATGCACCTGGGGCCTGCGTTCCACCTGAGCTGGGACCACGGGAGCCCATGCACCTGGGGCCTGTGTCCACCTGAGCTGGGACCACGGGAGCCCATGCACCTGGGGCCTGTGTTCCACCTGAGCTGGGACCACGGGAGCCCATGCACCTGGGGCCTGTGTCCACCTGAGCTGGGACCACGGGAGCCCATGCACCTGGGGCCTGCGTTCCACCTGAGCTGGGACCACGGGAGCCCATGCACCTGGGGCCTGCGTTCCACCTGAGCTGGGACCATGGGAGCCCATGCACCTGGGGCCTGCATTCCACTAGAGCTGGCACCACGGGAGCTCATGCACCTGGGGCCTGCGTTCCACCTGAGCTGGGACCACGGGAGCCCACACACCTGGGGCCTGTGTTCCACCTGAGCTGGGACCACGGGAGCCCATGCACCTGGGGCCTGCGTTCCACCTGAGCTGGGACCACGGGAGCCCATGCACCTGGGGCCTGCATTCCACTAGAGCTGGCACCACGGGAGCTCATGCACCTAGGGCCTGTGTTCCACTAGAGAAGCCACTGTGAGGAGAAGCCCAAGTACCACAGGAAGAGTACCCCTGCTCACCACAACCAGAGGAGGCCTGCGCAGCGACGAAGACCCAGCACAGCCAAAAAGTAAAATTAATTTTTAAAACACACCAAACACTGCTTTAAAGATTCAAATATTTTAGGGGGACATTTAGAAACATAAAAACTGCTCTAAGTAATAAGAAAAAAATTGTTTCTCATTACATTCAGGATAAATTTCAAATTTCTCACATTAATACTCAAGGCCCTTTCTGATTCCGAGCCCTACCTCTCCAGCCCCATTCCCTGCTCTCCCACACTCCAGGAGACCCCAAATAACAGCATGTCCTGTGACTTCAGACCTGCACGATTTGGCCCATGTTCTAACATCCTTTCCCCATTTCTTTGCTTCCAGAAAGCTTTCTTTCAGCCCCTGATTCTTAAGCAAATACAAAATCTGTTTTTAAAATCAAAACTCAAGGTTTGGGGGCTTTGTTAATGCTTTCTAGCTGTCTGTATTGTCAGTCACATATCCAGGCTAGGACCCCAAGCAAACATAGGCTGTTGCCTTCCATAAGCCTTGTCTTCCAGTAACCACATTGAGAAAATGTTGAACATCAGAATGTGCTAATTTAGAGATGACCCTTGAATGTTATTTAAAGTTGATTTAAGCTCCAGAAATGCAAGGTCAGTGCCTCTGAGCAGAAGAAATAATCAATTTTGCCTCCTGCAAACTTATTGTAAATACCTAACACACATATAAAACAAAGTCTCTACTAGAAAAGAGCTTTTGGTACATCATGTAATTCTTACTCATTTGAAATCTAATTTGACACATAAATTGCTTTTCCTCACTTTTGATCGATTTTTAGAAAACACCATGAAATGAACGTTGTTTTTCCATTTATTTCTCCCTGTTGCGAATGTCCTTCCTTGAATAAAATGTGGGAAATTTTTGGATTTACTTCTCATAAATTAGTGGCCCATTTAAGAATATGTAAACCTGGGGACCAAATTAAATGAAAAGTTTAAAGACCCCTGAGAAATAGTCAGACCTTCTCTTGCATAAGCAATATACCTTCTTGTAAGAAAAAAATCCTAAATATCCCTGAAATAAGTGTTCAATTTTTTTCTTCTCACTTTTTCTTCCAACCTTTTGAGGGATAGAAGAAATAAATACTTCTTTTCTAGAATGTTCTGACCTCTAAATTCTCTCTGTCCTATCTGTTCAGAATTGGCTTAAGGGAAATAAAAAAATACTATCCTATTTAAAGAAAAAAATGACAGGCCATACTTAGCACTAGAAAATCAACAATTGGCAGATTCTTTTATTTGCTTATTAAATATTTATTAAGCACCTACTATCAGCCAGATAGGGAGATAAAAGTGTTAGTTGCTCAGTCATGTCCGACTCTTTGCATCTCCATGGACTACAGCCCACCAGGCTCTTCTGTCCATGGGATTTTCCAAGAAAGGATACTGGAGTGGGCTGCCATGCCCTCCAGGGGCTCTTTCCGACCCAGGGATTGAACCCAGGTCTCCTGCATTGCAGGCAGATCCTTTCTTGTCTGAGCCAACAGGGAAGCCTGAAATAGGGAGATAGGCGTCTCTGTAAAGAATCACTCTGGTCAGGGCCATTGTTTCACTGATGACCCCTATCTTGGCAAATGGAAAGGGCAAGTCTCTGTTCTCAACTTATTCCTCCTCTCAGTGGACTCCACCCTCTTTCCTTCTCCAGAAACTTTCTTCCCTAGGCTCCTGAAGCTCCACACTCACCTGGTTTTCCTTCTACTCCCTGACCATGACTTTGCTGTATCATTTGCTGGCTTCCCTTTTTCCTGAGAGCTAACCGTTGGACCTTTTTTCTTCTCTGTCCACATTCTCCTCCTAAATGATCTCCTCTAGTCTTGCAGCTAAACACCATCTAGATGCTACTGCTGCTGCTGCTAAGTCACTTCAGTTGTGTCTGACTGTGCGACCCCATAGATGGCAGCCCACCAGGCTCCCCTGTCCCTGGGATTCTCCAGGCAAGAACACTGGAGTGGGTTGCCATTTCCTTCTCCAATGCATGAAAGTGAAAAGTCAAAGTGAAGTCGCTCAGTCGTGCCGGACTCTTAGTGACCCCATTGACTGCAGCTTACCAGGCTTCTCTGTCCATGGGATTTTCCAGGCAAGAGTACTGGATGCTAATGACTCCCAAATCTGTATTCCCAGTCTCCTGTTTAATCTGAGATCTGGACTAGGTCCTATATCCAACCGCTCATGTGATACCTCCACTTGGATGTCCAACAGGGATTTCAAACAGAGCTATTTCCCATATGTCCCCACACAGAGCTGCTCCTACCCTAGTCTTTCCCATTCAGTAAAATGCATCATTTGCTTGAGCCAAAATCTAAATATTAGGGATCACGTTCATCTGTGTATAACGGAATCCAACTTAACCAAGGAGCAGTTTTTATTTGCTTTCACATAATGAGAGGACCAGAGGCAGACAGACTAGGGCTGTGCAGCTATTGGTTCCTCTCAGCCAACAATGTCCCGGCTCCTCCTTTTTTCTTCTCTGTCCTCATGGTCACAAAACGGCAGCCCCACCACCAGCCTCACAGCTACATGCCAATGGAAAGAAAAGGAAGGAATTAACAAGGTAAGGCACAGAGCCTATATGGAAATAGCAAAAATTCCCAGAAATTCCTAGTAGATATCGGCTTATTTCTCATTGTCCAGAACTGTGTTACAAGCTCCACTTCAGATGCAAGAGAGGCTGGGGAATAAGACTTTTTAGCTCAGCATATTGCTATCCTGCACAAACCAGGGCTCTAGTATGTGGAAGAAAGGTGGAGTGGATGTCAGAGAGGCAATGGCCGTGCCCACGCTATGGTCCTCGACTGGTCTCTTTTCTACACCTCATTACCAATCCCTCTGCAAACCCTATCACCCTTACCTCCAAAAGACAGCAAATTCAACTGCTTCTTTTCATCTTCCCTGCTCAGATTCCAGCCTGAGATGCCATTGTTTCTCCCTCAGAACACAGCCCACAGCCTCTTCCACACTTGCCCTCTCTCTAGCTCTTTCTTCACACCACAGCTGGGACAAGCACTTAAAAGTATAATCACACCATTCCCTTTCTTAAATTCTCCAAAGGAGCCATCACAGTTGGAGTCTCCTCCAAGTAGACCCTGAGTCAGTAGTTTATTTGAGAGGTGCAGGACAGATGGGAGGGGCTTTGCAGAGACCAGGAAGGGACGGGAGCCCAGAGCAGGTGCAGGAAGCCCTCCTCCCCACGGGCCATGGAAACCCAGGGAAATGACGCAAGATGCTTGCCTCAGAATTATGTGACCCCAGGGGCAAGTCAGTAATTCTCCACCAGCCCCCAAGGGTGGCTGAACACCTTGGCCCTGGACTTAGCCCTTCCCTGAGTTAACTCACTGCGAAAGCCAGCACTTCCTCCCACTTCTCAGTCTTTCTGCTTCCAGACCCACAGCTTCTTCCTCTTGAAGCAGAATCACAAGAGGATGCAAGAACCACCTTATTTCTTTAATAGGATAAATTCAAAGTACAACTGAAGGGTGATGAACATCTGTGAGAAATCTGCTAAGTTCTAGTCTCATTTGAAAGAGCTAATTTTTGTGATGCTCTCTCTTTAACAGACAAAAAAAAGCATATAACATTTTTAACTGAGATTAATAGATACATACTACTATATAAAAAATAGGTAAATAAAAAGGGCCTGCTGAATAGCACCAGGAACTATATTCAATATTTTGTAAAACCTTTATTGGAAAAAACTGAAAAAGATATATAAGTGTATATATATATATATATATATATATATCTGAATATATATATATACACACACACACACACACACATATATATATATATATATATAGCTGAGTCACTTTGATATAGACCTCAAACTAACAACATTGAAAGCCAACTAGACTTCAATAAAAATAGGAAAATTCCATACACATAGGAAAATTCCAAGTAGGGCATACAAGATTTGGAATATTTATTCAAAATCAATTTATTAACGTATACATCACCTAATAATCCTAGCAACTGATTATAATACATGTATATTATACCTATAAATGGCATTACTGTGACTACGGCTCTGGAAGGAATAGACGAACAGTAAGTAACTGTGGATATATTTCTGCCTTTATATTAGCTTACTACTTGTCTTTACTTTCCTTTCTTCTTCAGTTGTTCTACAAAGTAGTCATTACAAGCGACCGTCAGAGCTGCCACCATGACTACGAATTCATTAAAATCCACTTCATTGTCCTTGTTGGCATCCAGGTCCTGCATAATCTTATCAACCAGCTCGGGATCCTTCTGGCACTAAAAGGAAAAAGAAAACTTCTAACTCCCAGGTTTTTAGGTTCATGACAACTGAAATCACCCCTTCCCTTTATCTACGTTAAAGTCTTCATTTCCATTTTTAGCATCAAAAGCAATTTCCAAGAGTCTATTTGCAGGTGTGTTTGAACTCGGGCACATATCTAAGTGAGTCTGGGCCTCTGCCCCCAGTCCCTAGAGTCCTCAGACCTAAACACCAAGAGGAGCAAACAGCAACACGTCAAAGTGAGCTGCTGATGCTGAAAATGCATTTACCAGATAGCACAGGTGGAGGGCCAGAACCGGGGGAGGCACAGTTGTCGGGGGGTGTGGGGGGACATGAAAAGAAGGAAGCTTTGAAGCCAACCAGGGAGCGTGAGTGACTGCCATTTACCAACAATGAGACTTGGAGCAAATCACTTAACATGTTAATAGTTCCTTTTTCATCAAATGAGGAGAATAATATCTCCTACAAATTGAGGGAATATCTCAATACACTTTTATGAGCACTTAGCACCAGGTTAGATTTAGCAAATAAAAATTCAGGACACCCAATCAAATGTGGAATTCAGATGAACAATGAATACTTTTTTGGTACAAGTATTGTCCCCAATAAGTATGTCATATTATATATTATCCGACAGCCTGTTTTGTGTATCACAAAACAAAACAGCTGCTGCTGCTAAGTTGCTTCAGTCGTGTCCGACTCTGTGGGACCCCAGAGATGGCAGCCCACCAGGCTCCTCCGTCCCTGGGATTCTCCAGGCAAGAACACTGGAGTGGGTTGCCATTTCCTTCTCCAATGCATGACAGTGAAAAGGGAAAGTGAAGTCGCTCAGTCATGTCCTACTCCTAGGGACCCCATGGACTGCAGCCTACCAGGCTCCTCCGTTCATGGGATTTGCCAGGCAAGAGTACTGGAGCGGGGTGCCATTGCCTTCTCCAAAACAAAACAGAGGCACCCAATAAAGGGTAGATCTTATAAGAATGACTCCATTTTATTGGTGGAAAGGAAAGCAAGGAGCCCATTGAGGAAAGCCAGGTTCAGAAAGGATGGGGCTATGCGGCACCCACTTTTCCTATAATTAGAGGTTGATGAGAAATGTTTCCCAAAGTATAGTTCATTTCCTCCAAGAATTCCCCATTGTCCTCTTATTAGCTGCCAACCACTAAACGGCTGGACATTTAAATTGAACTGATCAATTCAATCAAAAACAATCACAAATTTCACTTGAATAAATCAATGTGCCAAGTTTCACTTACTGAGTCTTTTATTCTAAATATTACATGACAGTTGCCAAATTGAATTTGAAAAATAAAAATGTTCTTGGGGACTCCTAAAATTACTAAAAAGGTATTGTATGTTAAATTTTAAAAAATTTTTCCCATAGAGGGTGGGGATAAAAGATTGTCATAATTACTACTGTCTTAAAACAGCGTTTGGACAGAATAACATCATGCCAGGCTACAATGTAGAAGGCAATGGCACCCCGCTCCAGTACTCTTGCCTGGAAAACCCCATGGACGGAGGAGCCTGGTGGGCTGCAGTCCATGAGGTTGCTAAGAGTCAGACATGACTGAGCGACTTCACTTTCACTTTTCACTTTCATGCATTGGAGAAGGAAATGGCAACCGACTGCAGTGTTCTGGCCTGGAGAGTCCCAGGGACGGGGGAGCCTCGTGGGCTGCCATCTATGGGGTCGCACAGAGTCGGACACAACTGAATTGACTTAGCAGCAGCAGCAGCAGCAGGCTACAATGTGTACTAAAACTCCAAAGCTCCAAAAACACCAGAGTGAGCATTTTCCTCAGGGTAGGCGCCAGACACTCCATTGTAAGGTTTCACCTGTGGATTTAGTCCACTCCTGGCTGTTTTGAGATGTACATCTGTTTGCTGTTCAGCTGGTCACGGGCCAGACATCTCTTGCCTCAGTCCCAATCAACTTGCTCTTGGCTGACAAACTTGCTGGTCTTTATCACTCACTAGGAAATTCGCTACCGCAGCATGCAGTACCCCTGACTTCATTTCTGGCCCCAAACATCACATTTCCTCATTTGCAGACAGCCGGATAGAGCCCCAGGTCATGTCACTGGTGTAACTACAGCTCCAAGTGTAACTAGCTGTGCTTTTGCTGCACTAGGGCATTGAATAATTGACAAAAGCCTCAGGTATAATTTCCAACACCTGGAAACCCTACACCCCGCCCCAGACACCATGGAAAGGGGTACGTGCCCACAGACACAGCAAAGGTCCTAGTGTTTGCTCCCCAGTATTTAGAATCTTGATAGGAATTACGTGGTGTGGACCGAGCCCAGGAGACGGTATTCACAGAGGCTGTCCCTGGACGGGCACAGCTTCCACCCTCACCTGAACAGGGAGGACAGCCAGACTCACCGAGAGGAATTCTGTGAGCTCTCGCTGCAGGAGCATCTTCAGCTCCCCCTTGTTGAGCTTGAACCTGTCTCCTTCCCTGCAGGAGTAGCGGTGGAAGGTTCTAATCATGATGTTCATGGCAATCTCCAGCTGGGTGGGCATGCTGGCAGCAGAGGGGAGCACTCCAGGGCGGGCCACCAAAGCCGGGGAGAAAACACTTGTGAAGGATAAGCCGGTGGAGAAACACCAACACCTTCATTAAAACGAAATATTGCCATCCCCTGCTCAGCTCACACCCCAAGGGATGGTTGTTAAAGCAGAATAATCCTCAGTTAACCAAGTGTTCTGACTCTCTAGGGAAAGCTCCAGAGATCTCTGCGGGTGAGTTTTTTCCTCCTCCCCTAATCCCCTCTCCTCCCTGATGGAGCTGGTTCAGAGTGTTTGGAAGTTAGCAATCAGACAACAAATTCAGAGCTGTGATAAAACACAGGCTAAAAAATAAACAAAAAGGGAAAGGAAACACGTAACTTCATACCTGTTCAGCCAACACAGGGCTCCATCAACAGGTGTTTATACAATTAAACTCTAACCATTTATACTCGGGGTTGGGGGGGGCATCCGCCTCAGCACATCTGCTTCCAAGAAGATGAAAATTGCCAGTGACAAGAGATTCAAGTGGAAATAACTCTGAGCCTGTTTTTAACCAGGAAAAGGAACAGGTGTGAGCTGCTACCCCAAGGGCCATCAAGGAAAGGCTGGCCTTCACCCTGAGCCCTGGAGGAGAAGGCGAAGAGGTAAAGAGCCTCCAGTTACCCCTCATTAAGGGGAATGTGGGTACAAACGCGGTCAGTTGCTAGGAAGTCACTGATTGGAAAGAAATCTAAATATAGAGAAGCAGAGAAGAAACACTGGTTCAAACCTGGAGACTCCTCAGCAAGGCCAACAGCGAGGTCAAGGGAACACACTCAGAGAAGACCTGTTAAACTCATCCAATGGACAGGGACTTATTTAGCTTTAAAAAAAAAGGAGGGGGTGGTGGATGAGAAAGCTCTGTGCGTGCCAGTTTAGAAAGGGAAAAAACAGCGACTCTGGGTATGTAGGAAAGAAATAAAAATAAGGATATATATGTGTTCCCTGGTCAGGGAACAAAGATCTCCCACATGCGGAGAGGCACAGCCTCCCCCCAAAAAAGTGTATGTTTGTGCATATATACTTGAATATGCCTAAGCAATTACTTGAAAGTTTACAAAAGAAAGTAAACAAAAGCAGTAGCTACAAGGGTCGAGATGGAAGCAGAGAGGTTGGGAGTAGGATTTCTCATTTACCCCTTTCAAACTGATTTTAACTTTTTCAGTTACAGTACTGTATTGCCTAATTAAAAAAGGAAAGAAAGAAATCCATGGAACGAAGCCCTTGAAGCCATGTATGCAGGAATCCACGGTGGGGGATTTCCAAGTGAGAGAAACTTACCAAAGAAAAAGTCACTGGAAAAACCAAAGCCAGAGACTGGCCACTGTGCTTTCAGCGCTGCCTGTGCTCAACCTGAATTATATGGAAAGCGAACCAGTTATCCCCTTTGTATCTCCTTTCACAAGCCAGTTGGGCTGTGTCCTCAGCCGGCCCACTCCCGTCCTTCTCGTCATCAGGCAGCCCACGGGACCTCCCGAGAGGTCTCCAGAGACGCTGTCACCTTGTACCTAAAGCTCAGTTCTCAAAAAAATAATTTTAAATTAGCTTTTTTTATTATGAAAGTAATAATGCATGTGGTAAAATAGTGTTCTGAATACTCAAGAGTATGAAATAAAAGTAAACTTCTCTCCACCATGTCCCACCGGAGTTCTTCCCGGTGTACACTTACCTGCGTGAGAAGCAGGATCGCGGTGGTGGAAAGCGTGGATCGCCTGTCTCCAGCTCTCACCTCTGTCCCCGATTAGCTATGGGATCCTGGGCTAGTCATCTACACTCTGTCCCCACTTCCCAATCTGTTTAGACAGGATCACGGTAGTGCCTACCCAAAAGAAAGGATTAAACAGGTGCCTGGAACGTACTGAGTGTTTTGTTTGTATCAGCTATTATTATCCTTATAGAAAAAAAAGATACATTTATCATTTATATAATTATATGTAATATTATGGGCTTCCCAGGTGGCACTAGTAGTAAAGAACCCACCTGCCAATGCAGGAGACATAAGAGACTCAGGTTTGATTCCTGAGCGGGGAAGATCCCCTGGAGGAGGGCATGGCAACTCACTCCTGGAGAATCCCATAGACAGAGGAACTTTGTGGGCTACAATCTGAAGAGTCACAGAGAGTCAGATACCACTGAAGCAACTTAGCGTGCACACATACAATAGCATTAACACATGTGCACTTCGTTTTTTTAATTAATATAAATCTTACTATATCAACACAGAGATCTACCCCATTCTTCACTGAGATTGTGTGTTATTCCACTGGATGCATATCCCTACATATAATCATGAAATATTTGTCAGGTACTGATGTTATGCTAGGCCCTGGGTCAATACAGGAGAAGAACCTTGCCCAGAAAATCTCATTGCTTTTTGTACTGGGGCTGTGTTAAGTAGAGAGAATGCAGGAAACACTGTGCCTTTTTCATGTTGGGTCTACTAACCAAGAACTCCCCAATGGCTTTGTGACTATACTCTCCTGATCTGCTCATTTCTGAATGCAATTTCTTTGACTCCTAAACGTTGGCAATTTTAGCCACTCCTATCATTTCCCTGGTGGCTCAGATAGTAAAGAATCTGCCTGCAATGTAGGAGACCGGGGTTTGATCCCTGGGTTGGGAAGATGCCCTGGAGGAGTGAATAGTAACCCATTCCGGTATTTGTGCCTGGAGAATTCCATGGACAGCAGAGCCTGGCGGGCTGCAGTCCATGGGGTCAAAATGAGTCGGATGTGACTTAGTGACTAACACTTAAAATTTCAGTCACTCCCCAAATCATATCTTTTGACCCAGAATTCTCTACTAATCTCCAAAACCACTATCCAACCGCCTGCTGGACCCCATTCCTACGCATGTCACACAAGCTTCTCACACTCTGTGAGGACCAAAGCCGAACTCACACCCTCTCCCCACCCACCCGCTCCTCCTGCTCCTGTCACCCCACATCTGGCACTGTTTGTAAATATCAGTTGAATTCATCCATTTCTCCCCATCTTTCACCACCTCCAGGACTTGGTGATTTGGAGTCTCATTTCTGTGAGAGCTTCCTTACTGCTCTCTCTACTCACTATTCCCTTTCATCCTGCTGTCAAGAGTAGTTAATCTAAAACACAAATCAACAGCCACACTCCTGGGCATTCATCCATCTGAATGAATGCCTTCTCCGTCATCCATCTGACCTGCCTACAAACTGACCAAAATGCTGTGCTCTCTCCTTCCCTGCCTTAGCTGTTCTGGGCCAAGCACCTAGAAAGCTAATTCTGTCACTCCTCGAGGCTCCGTTCAAATATCTCCTCTTCGGAGAAGGCAATGGCACCCCACTCCAGTACTCTTGCCTGGAGAATCCCATGGATGGAGGAGCCTGGTGGGCTGCAGTCCATGGGGTCGCTAAAAGTCAGACACAACTGAGAGACTTCACTTTCACTTTTCACTGTCATGCATTGGAGAAGCAAATGGCAACCCACTCCAGTGTTCTTGCCTGGAGAATCCCAGGGACGGGGGAGCCTGGTGGGCTGCCCTCTATGGGGTCACACAGAGTCGGACATGACTGAAATGACTTAGCAGCAGCAGCAGAAGTTTTCTTGCAAGCTTCCCAGTTGCTCACCTTTTCCTCTGACAGGTGCCCACCTCTGCTCTCACTTGTCCCCTAGAGCACCTCCTTTTCTTTTTTTATCACTTTTTTTTTGGTCTGCCCACATACTGCTCACTCTCCAGCCTGAATGGGCAGAATTGGTAGTTGGTTCATCCTTGCGTTCCACAGCGTTTAGCACAGCGTCAAGCATATGAAGGAAAAGCTTTGAAATCTGGCTGTTGACCACCAGACACCTGACTGCAAATATCTTTCCTTGTATTCCCATATTTCTAGACAGTGAATTTTGTAAGACAATAAATTTATTCATTATAGATAAAAAAAGAAATCTTTGCTGATGGATGGATTAATGAACAAATGCCTCAGAGAGGGAAACTAAGCTCCCCAAGGAGTTGAGCCTTGTCAGGTTTAATTGTCCAAAGAGTTATTTGATTTGTATTTATTCCACATACAAAAGTTGTTTCATCGAAGAGACAGACAACAGTTATTTCCGAGAATATGAAGAGTTTGAATTTGGAACTATTTTCAGGTTAAGCTGCTGAAGTTTTCAATGTACTAAAATGGGTAAGTCTTACAGAATATGTGGGTCTCAGCAGTATTATATCTAAATCATATTCAACCAAAAATAATTTACTTGGAAAATTCAATTGACAGGGAAAATTTTTAATATTGAAAATTATAATGTTGTAATTATAATCTGATTCTAGAGATGCAAAATACACATGACCTTGGTGTGCTTTGCTCTTAGGGTTTAAAAGCAAGGTGATTTCTGCTTGGCTTTAGCAGAGCTAGATGTTTCCTTTGGTATATGGTGTCCTCTAGTGTCACACTGCAGCACTGCATCGAAGCTCTCTAATTCCCAGACGGCGTTGGCATTGCTTGTATGCTCAATCGGGTCCGGCTCTTTGTGACCCTATGGACTGTAGCCCACCAGGCTCTTCTGTTCATGAGATTTTCCCGGGAAGAACACTGGAGTGAGATGCTACTTCCTCCTCTTCCCAATTCAAGGATCTAACCCACATCTCTTGCATCTCCTGCATTGTCAAGCAAATTCGTTATCACTAGCGCCACATGGAAAGCCCCCTAATTCCCAGAGTGTGCTTGAGATTGTAAACCATGGCCCTTCTTCAGGGACCGATCTGTGGTGGTGGTGATGTTCAGTCCACTCAGTTGTGTCTGACTCTCCACGATCCCATGGACCGCAGCACGCCAAGCTTCCCTGACCTTCACCATCTCCTGGAGCTTGCTCAAACTCACGTCCATCGAATTGGTGATGCCATCCAACCATCTCATCCTCTGTTGTCCCCTTCTTCTCCTGCCTTCAATCTTTCCCAGCATCAGGGTCTTTTCAAATGAGTCAGCTCTTCACATCAGGTGGCCAAAGTATTGGAGTTTCAGCTTCAGCATCAGTTCTTTCAATGAATATTCAAGGTTGATTTCCTTTAGGATTGATTGGTTTGATCTCCTTGCAGTCCAAGGGATTCTCAAGAGTCTTCTCCAACACTACAGTTCAAAAGCATCAGTTCTTCAGCACTCAGCCTTCTTTATGGTCCATCCATACATGACTACTGGAAAAACCATAGCTTTGACTATTCAGACCTTTGTCAGTGAAATGTCTCTGCTTTTTAATATGCTTTTTAATATGCTGTCTAGGTTGGTCATAGCTTTTCTTCCAAGGAGCAAGCGTCTTTTAATTTCATGGCTGCAGTCACTATCTGCAGTGAATTTGGAGCTCTTTTTTGGAGGGGCCTTTGGAGCACTTTATTTTCTTATACTTTATATTTTTATATATTTATATTTATATATATATAAAATATATATTATATATATATATAATATATATTATATATATATAAAATATATATTTATATATACTTTATTTTCTTATACTTTATATTTTTATATATTTATATTTATATATATAATATATATATTATATATATTCTTTTTTATATATTTATAAAGTATATTTCTTATACTTTATATTTTCTTATACTCTGTCATTGTTTGCATTGTTTCCCCATCTATTTGCCACGAAGCAATGGCACCAGATGCCATTATCTTAGTTTTTTGAATGTTGAGTTTTAAGCCAGCTTTTTCACTCTCCTCTTTCACCTTCATCAAGAGGTTCTTTAGTTCCTCTGCAATTTCTGCCATAAGGGTGGTGTCATATGCATATCTGAGGTTATTGATATTTCTCCCAGCAATCTTGATTCCAGCTTGTGCTTCATCCAGCCACAGTCTCTGCCCTCCAGGAGACTTTTAGAAACAAAGATAATGTGAAAAGGCTCAACAAGACCCTGCCAATCTAGAGACACAAATTTACAGGTGATAGGAAACCCCAGAGTGGGCAGGGGAGACACACCTCGTTATAGCCCCGAGGAGCCCTCCAGTAGCACCTTACTTGCTCTATGAATCACTGATTATAGTTTTACTTTTCAGTTTCTGGTGTGCCTCAGTATGCTTAGGGCTAAAAATTACATCTTCACATCTAAGATAGCGTGTGAAGAGCGAGATGAGTGGAAATATCGGATTCGGGGGAATTTAGAAGCAAGGACAACTGTAGAGGAAAAAAGCTAATGCAAACCCTAAGGCAAAAAGAGCAGAGCTGTTGGGAAGTGGGGCAAGACAAGTGAAATAGTAAAATAAAATCATATATACGCTACAATGGGAAATGTGTGTACATACAGAAAAGGAACATGCAAATAGTTTCAATAGTTATTTAGTTGAAACTATATAATTCAGGACAAATATTCAAAATATTAATACATTATAGATTACTGTTAATTAGTGCAAGGAGATCTACCCAGTCCATCAGTCCTGAGTGTTCATTGGAAGGACTGGTGTTGAAGCTGAAACTCCAATACTTTGGCCACCTGATGCGAAGAACTGACTCATTGGAAAAGACCCTGATGCTGGGAGGGATTGGAGGCAAGAGGAGAAGGGGACAACAGAGGATGAGATGGTTGGATGGCATTACCAACTCAATGGACATGAGTTTGGGTAAACTCTGGGAGTTGGTGATGGACAGGGAGGCCTGGCGTGCTGCAGTCCATGGGGTCGCAAAGAGTCAGACATGACTGAGCAACTGAAATGAACTAAAACTAAATCTAAGGGACATGACCTAACTAGGTCTCCTTCTGCATTTGAAGGAAATGACAACTTTAGGCTAAATGCCTTTGAAGCTCCTTTTCCTTTTAAAACATGTTTTATTTCAAAATTTGTATGAGGATCAATGTGTACATTTGTATGTGAGGAGGCCAGTGGGAGATTTCCATCCTTCTGGAAACGTCACTATGAGGGCACAGGTCCCTAGAGACCCAGGAGGGCCCACTTCCTCTCCCTACTCTCAGTTCAGTTCAGTCGCTCAGTCGTGTCCACATCTTTGCAACCCCACGGACACACCAGGCTTCCCTGTCCATTACCAACTCCCAGAGCTCACTCAAACTCATGTCCATCGAGTTAGTGATGCTATCCAACCATCTCATCCTCTGTCGTGCCCTTCTCCTCTTGCCCCCAATCCCTCCCAGCATCAGGGTCTTTTCCAATGAGTCAGCTCTTCGCATGAGGTGGCCAATGTATTAGAGTTTCAGCTTCAGCATCAGTCCTTCCAATGAACACCCAGGACTGATCTCCTTTAGGATGGACTGGTTGGATCTCCTTGCAGTCCAAGGGATTCTCAAGAGTCTTCTCCAGCACCACAGTTCAAAAGCATCAATTCTTTGGTGCTCAGCTTTCTTTATAGTCCAACTCTCACATCCATACACGACTACTGGAAAAACCATAGCTTTGACTAGATGGACCTTTGTTGGCAAAGTAATGTCTCTGCTTTTTAATATGTCTAGGTTGGTCATAGCTTTTCTTCCAAGGAGCAAGTATCTTTTAATTTCATGGCTGCAGTCACCATCTGCAGTGATTTTGGGGCCGAAGAAAATAAAGTCTGTCACTGTTTGCATTGTTTCCCCATCTATCTGCCATGCAATGATGGGACCGGATGCCATGATCTTAGTTTTCTTGAATGTTGAATTTTAAGCCAACTTTTTCACTGTCCTCATTCCCCTTAATCAAGAGGTTCTTTAGTTCCTCTTCACTTTCTGCCATAAGGGTGGTGTCATCTGCATATCTGAGGTTATTGATATTTCTACCCTCACAGTCCAGAAAAACAGGTTCAGAGGCCCAGCCACACATTCCTGCCACACAAGTCATATGTTTCTGCCCCAGCAATTGCAGAAAGGGGATTTCACCTCTCTCTGCCTTCAGTCATGTCCCGAAGCCCCTGAGTTCCCTGCTGAATTAAAGGCATTTATCTTGCCTTTTACCCACAGATGGCTGAGAATCAAAAAGAAGAGGAATCCTAAAGGCAAGAATTTCTTTAACACAAGTCAAACATCTATTTTTCTTGGCCAAAATGAGAAGATTTCTGCTCTTTGCTTCAAAATAATCCAGTGGGGGAGAGGTAGGTGATATGGTGGGAAGTGGGTAGAAAAGATATTAAACCAGGTTGGCCATGAGTCAGAGAACTTGAAGGTGAGTACTGGGGACATGAGAGCTCTTCAGAGAATTCTACATTCCGAGTTTCTATACATTTGAAATCCTCCTTAAAGAAGTACACATTCACATACATACACACAGTCCCTATCCCAGTCAGCATGAGGTAAAGGTAAACCAAACTGGAATTATCTCTCAGAGGAAAAGAAGCAACTTAACGGCATTGTGTATATGGAGGGATTCTGACAGGAGAGGCGGCCACTTGCTTTCTGCCACTGATGCAATCAACCGAAGAAGAGCAACTCAACCAATATTAAAAGAATATTTTAAAAACCTAATCCTGAAGGCTGTTGAACACTGAGATAAATCACAGAAGATAGCTAAGGAAATTCTTTCACTGAAAATAGAACATGAAACTGAGTTATTCATATTGATAGTGAAGAAGGAAAACAGGAATGCTTGTTAGTTGCCCAAATTTATTCTGGGGCCAAATAAGGCAGTCTGAACTTAGACAGCCATGATGGCTAGACGGAAGGCAAGCAGGTAGAATGTGTTTGGACAGTGGCGTGTATCCATGCCACAGGCCTGGACCTCGTTCCTGTGTCTATTGTCAGGACTAGCTATTAACAAGTCCAGCAATCACACTTCCCTTGTCAGCTAAAGAGTCGGACACGACTGAGCAACTGAACTGAACTGTCAGCTAAAACCACAGCCCCTCTCTGCAAAGTTTCAGTGGTGACCCGCCCTCAGAATGGCCCCCAAGGATCCTTACCCCTGGTACTCACACCTCTGTGTAGACGCTGCCCACAGTGAATGCAGCAGACCTGTGTTAGCAACAGGATATTGTGAGTGACTGACAAGGCGAGGGCATCAAAGACACTATGGCTTCAGCTTTGCTTCCTCTTGGATCACAGGCTCTGGGGAAAGTCAGCCGCCATGTTGGGAGGATACTCAAGAAGCCGTTTGGAGACCCATGTGGCAGAGAACTGACCAAGAGCCAGCACCAGCCTGTCAGACGTGTGATGGGCCCCCTTAGAAGCAGGCCCTCCAGCCATGGCAAGCCTCCAGATGTCTGCAGCATGACTTCTTGGGAAACCCCAAGCCACACAACAGCTACACAGCTTCCGAATTACCGTCCATCGGAAAGTTAGGAGAAACAATAAATGTTGTTTTAAGCTAAATTGGGGTTAACTTATGCAACAGCAGGTAACTAACATAGTTTGTGCCAAGCCTGGGAGTAGATGGCGGAAGACTGAGAAGGAATGAGTGGTTGTCAGAAATCCCTCGAGTTTCACTTCTAGAACTCTGTTTTGACTGCCCCCAGAGAGGCTCCAAGCTAGGCTTCAACAGTACATGAACCAAGAACTTCCAGACTTACAAGGTGGATTTAGAAAAGGCAGAGGAACCAGAGATCAAATTGCCAATATCTGTTAGATCATAGAAAAATCTAGAGAATTCCAGAAAAACATCTACTTCTGCTTCATTGACTACACTAAAGCCTTTGACTGTGCAGATCACAATGAACTGTGGAAAATTCTTAAAGAGATGGGAATACCAGACCATCGTACCTGCCTCCTGAGAAACCCATATGTAAGTCAAGAAGCAACAACTAGAACCAGACACAGAATAATAGGCTGGTTCCAAATTGGGAAAGGAGTAGGTCAAGGGTGTATATTGTCACCCTGCTTATTTAACTTGAATGCAGAGTGCATCATGCGAAATGCTGGGCTGGATGAAGCACAAGCTGGAATAAACATTGCTGGAAGAAATATCAATAACCTCAGATATGCAGATGACACCACCCTTATGGCAGAAAGCAAAGAGAAACTAAAGAGTCGCTTGATGAAGGTGAAAGAGGAAAGTGAAAAAGCGGGCTTAAAATTCAACATTCAAAAATGAAGATCATGGCATTTGGTCCCTTCACTTCATGGCCAATAGGTGGGGAAACAATGGAAACAGTGAAAATTTTATTTTCTTGGACTCCAAAATCACTGGGGATGGTGACTGCAGCCATGAAATTAAAAGGTTTGCTTCTTGGAAGAAAAGCTATGACCAACCTAGACAGCATATTAAAAAGCAGAGACATTACTTTGTTAACAAAGGTCTGTCTAGTCAAAGCTATGTTTTTTTCAGTAGTCATGTATGGATGTGAGAGTTAGACCATAAAGAAGACTGAGAGCCAAAGAATTGATGCTTTTGAATTGTGGTGCTGGAGAAGACTCTTGAGAGTCCCTTGGACTGCAAGGAGATCAAACCAATCAATCCTAAGGGAAATCAAACCTGAATATTCATTGGAAGGACTGATGCTGAAGCTGAAGCTCTAGTACCTTGGCCACCTGATGCAAAGAGCCAACTCATTGGAAAAGATTCTGATGCTGGGAACCATAGAAGGCAGGAGGAGAAGCGGACGACAGAAAATGAGATGTTTGGATGGCATGACTGACTCAATGAACACGAGTTTGAGTAAGCTCGGGGAGATGGCAAAGGACAAGGAAGCCTGGTGTGCTGCAGTCCATGGGGTCGTAAGGAGTCAGACATGACTGAGGGACTGAACAGCAACAAGAGAGGCTCCATCCACTGGACCTATCAAAAGATAAATGACAAACTGGAGCTGGTCCCGACAGGTCCATCTTTTAGCAAGCAAAGATGTTATTGCCTCAATTTCTGGGTAGATAACAACTTCCAGAAAGCCATTCTTTAAAATTGGCTAGGGAAATCGCCCCCTGGAGAAGGAAACGGCAACCCACTCCAGTACTCTTGCCTAGAACATCCCATGCAAAGAGGGGCCTAGCGGGCTATAGTTCATGAAGTCGCAAGAGTCAGACATGACTGAGCGACTGAGCACAGGGAAATTAAACAAAGAACATAAGTTCCTAAGAGCTCATGGGGTTATTTTGTGTTACAGAATTTTTTTTATGATTCCCTCAAAATCTTAGACTAGAAAGTTTCTATGGAAGACTTTAGGAAAAACAAGAATGGGATAGACCAGGGCAATTTTCCCCTGCAGAATGACATCTCAGAAGGAGTGTGCAGAGGTCCAGATTTCTTAAGAGTTTCATCCACAAGTCCTTATATTAAACCCAGATTTCATATGCAAGTCCTTATATTACTGGGCTGTACTTGACATTGTTTCCAATTCCTACCTTGCTAAAGATTCTTTTCTCTTGGTTTCCATCACCTCTTGCCATGCTGACTTTCTTACAACCTCTCTCTTCTTCCTCTGTGTTCTTTCCTCGCAGGAACCTTTAATGCCTGCCCTTTGAATGAGGGTGTTCTGCATCGCTTTATGTGGTCAACCAAGGCATTTCCATCTACTGTGATGGTTTTACCTACAAACTATATGATTCAAATTTCCAAGTCTGTTTCCCCAGTTCCGACCTGACATCTGAAACCCTTGACGATCATGCGTGCATGCTCCGTCGCTTCAGTCGTGTGCAGCCCTGTGTGACCCTATGGACTGTAGCTTACCACAGGGAAAGCTATGTCCTCTGTCCATGGGATTCTCCAGGCAAGAGTACTGGAGTGGGTTGCCATTTCCTTCTCCAGGGGATCTTCCTGACCCAGGGATCGAACCTGACTCTCCTGAATTGGCAGGTCTGTTCTTTACCACTAGCACCACCTGGGAAACCCTTGAGAATCATACCAGTATGGTTTTATTTCTACTCATCTAGAATATAGATCTACAACTTCTTGTGACTTATCAATGTTGTTCACAACTCACCTACTTGCCTCTTCAATACTTATACTCCCTGGAAGAAAAATTAGATTGTTTATGGATTTCATGGCTCTTTCTTTGGACTTGAATTGGTAATTGGTTTTACTAGATATGGTGTGTGTCAGCAAATTAAAGTAACCAAATAAAAGTAGTTTAATAAGGACATTTATTTCAAACAACAAGGGTTGGTTCTTTCAGTGTTTTAACAATGTCATTCAAAACCAGAAACCTTTTGTCTTTCCTCCTTATCATCTTCTGTATGCTGGCTCTCACCCCTCATGGTTACAAGGTGGCTGCTGCAAGTCCAGACATCACATCTTTGGATCATCTATGAAAGATTACTTGGAGTCCATCCATTTCTCCAGATTTTGTATATTTTCTAAAATTATCCCTATAATAGGTCAGTTTGGTAGAGAATTAAGTTCCTGAACTATATCAGAATGGCTTCCCCTAGAATTGCTAAGCAGTTGTGCCTGGGGAAATGCCACTTGACTAAGTTGAGGGAAGCTTCTAGAATGAGCCTTAGATTTGTATACATTCTGGAGATGGAACATATCATTCCTTCTCTATGAAGACTCTCAGGAGAAATTTCTGTGTGGTCTTGTGCTGAAAAGAGCCCTGATTTGCTTAAGCAATCATCTTATGGACAAGATGAATTGCCTGGCTGGTAAGATGTCCTCTTTTTCTTTGACTGCTTGAAAACCCAGGGCCAAGTCTATGGGCCACCTAGGCCAAATACATGAATTTACCACCTGTCATAAACTCAAATTCCTACAGCAGGAGCCATGTCTAAACTATTCAACAGCAGGTACAACAAAGGCACCAATCAGAACGTGCAACCGTCGTAAACCATGAGCATCAGCCTTCATTGACAGCCAGGCAGCTATAGAGTGAAACAAGCAAACCAGAGTGAGAATTCAAAAAGAAGTCTCAACCTATTTTTGTTTATTTTCACATTTGATAGAGATAGTCCATGGTGATAAACGGGACTGACACTCTCCCTCAGTGTTGGGGAGACAATAGGGAGTGGTGGGGACTGTGGTAAATTGGAGAACCCACGCCCTTTTAACAACAATGACTGCTCCTCAGATCCCGATAATTGCTGCCAGATTAGAATATGGCTCAGGGCTCCCACAACTTCCAATATGTTTAAGACCAAGCCAGAAACCCTAATTTTTGAGGACTCCTGGATTTGAAGAAACAAAGCAACAAGCAAAAAGCCCAACCAGAAATAAACAAACATTAAAGTACAGCAAGTGCAAACCGCGCAGTTCAGATGACTCTAGTCGGCGTGACTTCCGCTTTCTGCTGCATATTTTGTATCAACTTCCTCAGTTTTACATTCCATTCTTATTTTTCTTTCTTTTGCTTCTACTCAATATTTTCCTCTACTTTATGTATCCTTGCATATCACTTTAAATTCTACCTGGACGGTTGTCCTGCCAGGCTCCTCTCTCCATGGGATTTCCCAGGTAAGAATACTGGAGTGGGTTGCCATTTCCTTCTCCAGGGGATTGTTCTGACCCAGGGACCAACCCACTGGGGCAGATTCTTTTCCACTGAGCCACCAGGGAAGCCCCCTACGTGGGACAGAGAAGAGGATAGATGCCCTGACTACCGGGGTCTCCCCATAGACAGCCTACTGGCTTATCAAATCCCTCAGTCACACCAGACTGAACTGGCCCCTTTTTCTTCCTGACTCCATCACTCATCCTCTGGAGGATCCAGACAGCGGGGGGCCCCCCCCACCCCCCCGCCTTTGTGTGCTGTCTCAACCAGCAGCAATGCCCTGGCTCATCCGACTGCGTAAGCCAGTAGCCTGCTGCTGCTAAGTCGCTTCAGTCACGTCCGACTCTGTGCGACCCCATAGACGGCAGCCCACCAGGCTCCCCCGTCCCTGGGATTCTCCAGGCAAGAACACTGGAGTGTGTTGCCATTTCCTTCTCCAATGCACGAAAGTGAGAAGTGAAAGTGAAGTCGCTCAGTCGTGTCTGACTCTTTGCGACCCCATGGACTGCAGCCCACCAGGCTCCCCTGTCCATGGGATTTTCCAGGCAGGAGTACTGGAGTGGGGTGCCATTGCCTTCTCCGCCAGGAGCCTGAGTGTCACACTATTTTTGATTCCTCCTCCACTCATTCAATCATGGTCAGGCTTTACCTCCTGAAGCCCCATCCCCTCCTCTCTGACCCTAGCATGGTGATTCAGACCCTGGCCATTTCTAGCCTGAATTACTCTAAGAGACTAGACCAGTTTTATAGCTTATTAAGCTGAAGCACAGAGAAATTAGTAGCTTCCCTCAAGTCATTGCTGGTGAATGTGAACCCGGTACATTTGGCTCCAGAGTACTTGCTCTTCACCACCAGGAGGCGCTGGTGGTCCCAGGGTCTGTCTCAACCTGTTTGTCCTGCCCATTCTGTTTACTCGGAGATTATGGCTCCAAGTCTTGAATTGCAGCTCTGTCTGCGTACTCCCCTGATAACAAACACCCTATCTGCCCTGCCCTGAGTCTGGATTCCATAGCCGCAAAGGCTTCCTCAGACCTAGGTGATTCCCAGCCAGGGCTCCAGAATTAGGTTTCTCCAGGAAGCTTGTCTTCTCCACCCACCTGAAATCAAGATGAGTGTTCTTCTTACCTCATCCCCCTGGAAGGCAGCTTTAACGGATAAAAAAACAAAAAGTAGATTATTCTGGTTTCTAACTCTAGTTAGCAACCAGACTGCTGAGGAAGGAGAGTCCTTGGGTGGGGGTTGGGGACGACAGCAAAGGTCACAGGTGGTTGCCATGGGGCTTCCTGTGTAAAAGGCATCCTCATTACCTTGATCACAAGGAGAAGAAAAAGAGCGGAGGAGAGAGAGGCAGGAGCTGACAGTGGGGCAGAGCCCTGTGCTTCCGACCGGCCCCCTGTCCTGCACAGCTGGTTTCCTTCGGGCTCTTGGGACCACCCTGGCCTCCTGCTTCATTCCCATCTCACCTGGAGAAACTCAGGTGTCGTATTCCTGTCCAAGCTGAAAGATCCAGAAGGACCTTCAAGGTGTGGCTTGGCCTCCCTAGATCTGCTCAGGAGATTTTACTCAGTTTTGCTCGCGTCTCTCCAGACGCCAGCGGAAGACCACTCTCAAGCAGACATAGGAGTCGTTCAGGCTCTGCCTCACAGCAGCCAGCCCAGGGCAACGTGGACCTGAGCTTGCTCCTGGCCTGGAGAATCGCCACTCAAAGCAAAGGGAGGGGCAGACGGAGGGGCGGAAGGAGTCCAACACACAGGAGGATCCAGAAAGAAAAAACTCCAGGATAGGTTCTGAGGACGGAAATATTGCTCTCTCTAAAATAACTATTCCAGCCCACCTGAAAAAAGATGAAAGGCTCCAAACTGTAGATTTAAAGAATGTTGGACATTCTGGGGAGGCCGGAATGAGCGCGTGGGAGTGGAAGGTCCATGTGAAATGCCCACATAGTCGGTTAATGATGGTGCTGTCAGAGGGGAGTTCCCAGGCACAGCCAGCCAGAGGCGGCGGGGGCGGGGGCGTTCTCCCCGTCCTTAAAAGAGCACATTCAGACCCACACACAAAAGAGAGAGTGATAAGAGCAAAGTGATAAGGGTTTTCGAATTCCTGCTGCTTCCCATAAAGTGTAAAATGAACAGATGTATAATCAGAGTTCTTGGGTTAACAGAGCCTTTTCTCTGCTGCTGAAGGGTTTTTAAATTGCCTGTGGAAGGACTTCCCTGGCAGTGCAGTGGTTAAGAATACACCTTGCAATGCAGGGACACTGATTTGATCCCACATGCAGTGAGGCTACAAGCCTGCTGGCGCTAGAGCCTGTCCGCGACAGGAGAGGCCCGGGCAGTGAGGAATCCACGCATGGCAACTGGAGGGTAGCCCCTACCGCTGCAACAAGAGAACGCTCGCATGCAGCAAGGAAGACCCAGCACAGCCAAAAGCAAAATAAATTAATTTTTAAAATTTACAATTAGCTTAAAAAAAAAATAGTCAGTGGACTAGAGTTAGCAAAATCCAGACTATGGGAAAATCTCCCAACAAATAACCTGTTTCTTCAACAAATTGCAAAAAGAAAACAAAAAAAGATAAGTTAAAAGGCTTAAAAGACATGAATCAATCGCAATGTGTGAGCTTTATTTGGAGTCTTTATTTTTTAACTAAAAACCCCAATATGACATTTGAGACGAATAAAAATTTGAACACCGACAGGATAGTTGATATTAAAAATTATTTATTTTTAAGGTATGACTTTGAAATTCCTTTTCAGGACTTTCCTGATGGTCCAGTGGCTAAGACTCGATGCTCCCAGTGCAGGGGACCTGGGTTCGATCCCTCGTCAGGGAACTAGATCCCCCATGCTGCAAATAAAGATCTGCATGCTGCTACTAAGACCTGGTGTAGTCTTTCTTTTAGAGTCACTGAAATATTTACAAGTGAGATAATATGATTTCTGAGGTTTGCTTCAGAATGAATGGGATGGGGAAGTGAATGGGGTAGAATTGAAGGACTGATGGTTGTTGGGGCTGAGTGGACCTGGACCTGGAGCTTCCTTATACAATTCTTTCAACTTCTGGGTGGGTACACAATTCCCCATAATTATTAAATTTTTTAAAAGGAAAAAAAATCATTTTAATTAATTGAAATATATCATTGGAATATATATTATCATTTTCCTCCTTGCCCCACAATTCTTTTTAAACCATAAATTCTGATGAATCAGCTATACTTTCAACAAACTCCCTCATCTACAAAATCTCTTTAGTTGGAGGGAAAATTTGTCTGTCACCAATAAGAACTAGATACAGTCCCCTCCAAGTGCCTGAGCTCAGAATGCAAGACTTGGCTAAAACTGCTCTCTCAGGATTAGGTAATTAAGTCTAGGTAGCCCATGCTACAAAGAAGCTCTAATTAAACTCGAGTATCAGCTGAAGTCATCCACCCCAGGCTACGCCAAGAAGCTGGAGTAAGGCACTCGGACAAGAGCCAAAAGCAACAACACAGAATTAATCTCTCATCTGCAGGTGAGCTGGCTGGGGCCCAGTGCTCAGACTCCAAGCTATGAGGTACCCGCTGGAGGGGCTGCAGCCACGCCCTCCTGTTCTCTACAGGGGACTTTCTAGAACACAGGAAGTTCCAAATGAAACACAAGATTTCTGCAACTCACCCAGAAGAATAACTGAGGTTTCCTTTCAGAGATAATACAGAGAGAAATGAGACCAAGTCTCCCCAAGGCCAGCACCTTTCAAGTGGCCCTGCTGGAGTGAAGAGTGGCAGGAGAAGAATGTGCCCCAAGAATGAAGTAAATAAAGGAGGTAAGACACAGTTTCATTTCTCCCAACATTTCTCCCATAGCTCTGCATGATCAACACATTCAAAATGCATGACGTTTGGACTGGTAAATATTGAAGACTGTGAAAACTGTGTTTATAACAGTGTGGGTCATAGACACTGGTGCACCATCTCAAGAGGGCAATTAATCATGATCAAAATGACATATACCTTTTGACCCAGAAACTCTTCTTCTAGAAATATACTATCTCCCTGCTGTCTACTGGATCACACCCATTCAGATCAGATCAGTCGCTCAGTCATGTCCGACTCTTTGTGACCCCATGAATCACAGCACACCAGGCCTCCCTGTCCATCACCAACTCCCGGAGTTCAGAGACTCACGTCCATCGAGTCAGTGATGCCATCCAGCCATCTCATCCTCTGTCGTCCCCTTCTCCTCCTGCCCCCAATGCCTCCCAGCATCAGAGTCTTTTCCAATGAGTCAACTCTTAGCATGAGGTGGCCCAAGTACTGGAGTTTCAGCTTTAGCATCATTCCTTCCAAAGAAATCCCAGGGCTGATCTCCTTCAGAATGGACTGGTTGGATCTCCTTGCAGTCCAAGGGACTCTCAAGAGTCTTCTCCAACACCACAGTTCAAAAGCATCAATTCTTCGGCGCTTAGCCTTCTTCATAGTCCAACTCTCACATCCATACATGACCACAGGAAAAACCATAGCCTTGACTAGATGAACCTTTGTTGGCAAAGTAATGTCTTTGCTTTGGAATATGCTATCTAGGTTGGTCACAACTTTCCTTCCAAGGAGTAAGCGTCTTTTAATTTCATGGCTGCAGTCACCATCTGCAGTGATTTTGGAGCCAGAAAAATAAAGTCTGACACTGTTTCCACTGTTTCCCCATCTATTTGCCATGAAGTGATGGGACCAGATGCCATGATCTTCGTTTTCTGAATGTTGAGCTTTAAGCCAACTTTTTCACTCTCCACTTTCACTTTCATCAAGAGGCTCTTTAGTTCCTCTTCACTTTCTGCCATAAGGGTGGTGTCATCTGCATATCTGAGGTGATTGATATTTCTCCCGGCAATCTTGATTCCAGCTTGTGTTTCTTCCAGTCCAGCGTTTCTCATGATGTACTCTGCATACAAGTTAAATAAACAGGGTGACAATATACAGCCTTGACGAACTCCTTTTCCTATTTGGAACCAGTCTGTTGTTCCATGTCCAGTTCTAACTGTTGCTTCCTGACTTGCATACAGATTTCTCAAGAGGCAGATCAGGTGGTCTGGTATTCCCATGTCTTTCAGAATTTTCCAGTTTATTGTGATCCACACAGTCAAAGGCTTTGGCATAGTCAATAAAGCAGAAATAGATGCTTTTCTGGAACTCTCTTGCTTTTTCCATGATCCAGCAGATGTTGGCAATTTGATCTCTGGTTCCTCTGCCTTTTCTAAAACCAGCTTGAACATCTGGAAGTTCATGGTTCACATATTGCTGAAGCCTGGCTTGGAGAATTTTGAGCATTACTTTACTAGTGTGTGAGATGAGTGCAATTGTGCGGTAGTTTGAGCATTCTTTGGCATTGCCTTTCTTTGGGATTGGAATGAAAACTGACCTTTTCCAGTCCTGTGGCCACTGCTGAGTTTTCCAAATTTGCTGGCATATTGAGTGCAGCACTTTCACAGCATCATCTTTCAGGATTTGGAATAGCTCAACTGGGATTCCATCACCTCCACTAGCTTTGTTCATAGTGATGCTTTCTAAGGCCCACTTGACTTCACATTCCAGGATGTCTGGCTCTAGGTCAGTGATCACACCATTGTGATTATCTGGGTCATGAAGATCTTTTTTGTGCAGTTCTTCTGTGTATTCTTGCCACCTCTTCTTAATATCTTCTGCTTCTCTTAGGTCCATACCATTTCTGTCCTTTATCAAGCCCATCTTTGCATGAAATGTTCCTTTGGCATCTCTGATTTTCTTGAAGAGATCCCTAGTCTTTCCCATTCTGTTGTTTTCCTCTATTTCTTTGCATTGATCGCTGAAGAAGGCTTTCTTATCTCTTCTTGCTCTTCTTTGGAACTCTGCATTCAGATGTTTATATCTTTCCTTTTCTCCTTTGCTTTTCGCTTCTCTTCTTTTCACAGCTATTTGTAAGGCCTCCCCAGACAGCCATTTTGCTTTTTTGCATTTCTTTTTCATGGGAATGGTCTTGATCCCTGTCTCCTGTACAATGTCATGAACCTCATTCCATAGTTCATCAGGCACTCTATCTATCAGATCTAGGCCCTTAAATCTATTTCTCACTTCCACTGTATAATCAGAAGGGATTTGATTTTGGTCATACCTGAATGGTCTAGTGGTTTTCCCTACTTTCTTTCAATTTAAGTCTGAATTTGGCAATAAGGAGTTCATGGTCTGAGCCACAGTCAGCTCCTGGTCGTTTTTGCTGACTGTATAGAGCTTCTCCATCTCTGGCTGCAAAGAATATAATCAATCTGATTTTGGTGTTGACCATCTGGTGATGTCCATGTATAGAATCTTCTCTTGTGTTGTTGGAAGACGGTGTTTGTTATGACCAGTGCATTTTCTTGGCAAAACTCTATTAGTCTTTGCCCTGCTTCATTCTGTATTCCAAGGCCAAATTTGCCTGTTACTCCAGGTGTTTCTTGACTTCCTACTTTTGCATTCCAGTCCCCTATAATGAAAAGGACATCTTTTTTGGGTGTTAGTTCTAAAAGGTCTTGTAGGTCTTCATAGAACCGTTCAACTTCAGCTTCTTCAGCGTTACTGGCTGGGGCATAGACTTGGATTACTGTGATATTGAATGGTTTGCCTTGGAAATGAACAGAGATCATTCTGTCGTTTTTGAGATTGCATCCAAGTACTGCATTACAGACTCTTTTGTTGACCATGATGACCACTCCATTTCTTCTGAGGGATTCCTGCCCGCAGTAGTAGATATAATGGTCATCTGAAAGGCAACGCCAAAGAATGCTCAAACTACCGCACAATTGCACTCATCTCACATGCTAGTAAAGTAATGCTCAAAATTCTCCAAGCCAGGCTTCAGCAATATGTGAACCATGAACTTCCTGATGTTCAAGCTGGTTTTAGAAAAGGCAGAGGAACCAGAGATCAAATTGCCAACATCCGCTGGATCATGGAAAAAGCAAGAGAGTTCCAGAAAAACATCTATTTCTGCTTTATTGACTATGCCAAAGCCTTTGACTGTGTGGATCACAATAAACTGTGGAAAATTCTGAAAGACATGGGAATACCAGACCACCTGATCTACCTCTTGAGAAATCTGTATGCAAGTCAGGAAGCAACAGTTAGAACTGGACATGGAACAACAGACTGGTTCCAAATAGGAAAAGGAGTTCGTCAAGGCTGTATATTGTCACCCTGTTTATTTAACTTGTATGCAGAGTACATCATGAGAAACGCTGGACTGGAAGAAACACAAGCTGGAATCAAGATTGCCGGGAGAAATATCAATCACCTCAGATATGCAGATGACACCACCCTTATGGCAGAAAGTGAAGAGGAACTAAAGAGCCTCTTGATGAAAGTGAAAGTGGAGAGTGAAAAAGTTGGCTTAAAGCTCAACATTCAGAAAACGAAGATCATGGCATCTGGTCCCATCACTTCATGGCAAATAGATGGGGAAACAGTGGAAACAGTGTCAGACTTTATTTTTCTGGCTCCAAAATCACTGCAGATGGTGACTGCAGCCATGAAATTAAAAGACGCTTACTCCTTGGAAGGAAAGTTGTGACCAACCTAGATAGCATATTCCAAAGCAGAGACATTACTTTGCCAAAAAAGGTTCGTCTAGTCAAGGCTATGGTTTTTCCTGTGGTCATGTATGGATGTGAGAGTTGGACTGTGAAGAAGGCTGAGTGCTGAAGAATTGATGCTTTTGAGCTGTGGTCCTGGAGAAGACTCTTGAGAGTCCCTTGGACTGCAAGGAGATCCAACCAGTCCATTCTGAAGGAGATCAGCCCTGGGATTTCTTTGGAAGGAATGATGCTAAAGCTGAAACTCCAGTACTTGGGCCATCTCATGCAAAGAGTTGACTCATTGGAAAAGACTCTGATGCTGGGAGGCATTGGGGGCAGGAGAAGGGGACGACAGAGGATGAGATGGCTGGATGGCATCACTGACTCAATGGACATGATTCTGAGTGAACTCCGGGAGTTGGTGATGGACAGGGAGGCCTGGCGTGCTGCAATTCATGGGGTCACAAAGACTCGGACACGACTGAGTGACTGATCTGATCTGAGTTAAATTCACCCATTCCAGTCCATTTCAGTTTGCTGATTCCTAGAATGTCGACATTCACTCTTGCCATCTCTTGTCACCCCCATTACCACATTCTAAAGATACCAGTCACTCTCAGCGCCTCTCTTTGCCCCACATTCCTCTGTTCCTTTTCACAATAAACCTGCTGGACAGGATTGTCTATCACCTCTGAATTCACTTCCTTATTCTCTCTTGAACACCTTCCCTTCTGAAAAGACTAGAGGTTTTGTCAAGGTCACCAATGTTCTCCATTGATAAGATCCAATAGTTAGTTCTCTATTCTTATCTCTCTTGACCTCTAGTAATATTTCCTATGATTGACCCCTCTCCTTTACGCCCTTGGCATGCCCAAAACAGATTCTCTGGACTTTCTTTCTGCTCTAGTGGCCAGTCCTTCTAAGTCTCTTTCACTGGCTCCTTTTCTGCTCAGAAAGTTTTAAGTGCCAAAGGCCTTTGTCCCAGGTGCCCCGCTCTTCATCTCTTCTCTTGTCTAGAATATCTAAGTCCTTTACTTTAAAAGTTTTAGTGATGTGGCCAATGACTCAAGTCTGGATCTCTGGCCCTAACCACTCTAAAACAATTCCAGACTCAGATATCCAAATGTTCTACTCAACAGTTCTCCATGGATGTCTGACAGGCATCGCAAAGATGTCATGGTCAAGATAGAACTCTTGACTTTCAACCTCCAAACTTACTCCTAATTATTTAACTATCATCCACTGAGAAAAAAAATCTAAGTATTATCTTCGATTCCTAGATTTCTCTATTCCTTACACCTGTTGACTTTACCTTGAAAACAGTCCAAATTAGTTCCCTTCTCTCCATCTCTATCATCCCAGTTCAAGACAGCATCATCTCTTGACTGCATTGCTGAAATTCCCTAATTGTTCTTGCTTCCCTCTTGCCCTTCTATAATCTATATCCTGTAGCAGCCAGTGACTACCAGTAAAACAGTCCTATGGCATCCCACCTAGAGTGAAAGTCAAGCTTCTTATTCCCTTACAAGTAAGTCCCTTCAGCTACCCAGCTCCTGCCCTATCTCACCCATCGATTTGCTCATACATTTTCCCCCTCACCCACTCCCATGAAGCCCTTGCTTGGGATCCTCCCAGAGCTAGCTTTCTTGTCCTTATATATTGCAACTTAAATTTCACCTTCTTAGAAACCTACCCTGATACCATAGTACAAAAGACTCCTAGCATTTACCCTCTCTTAGAATTTACTACTATTAGATGTTTTTCTTATTTCTGGTCTCCGCCCCGTTAGAAAGTAAACTCAGTGAGAACAGGGATCTTGTCTATTTTGTCCTCCACAGTCTTCCTCAGTGTCTTGAGCATGACTTGGCACATAGTACCCGGTGGGAGAATACTGAGTGAACAAGTCTGTAAAGATGCAGAAAGATATTCACCCAAAGACTGCTTGAATAGCAATACTAGTATAGCCAAAAAAAAAAAAGGAAATGACTTAAAAGCTGGAGGATTCCTTTTAGTATATCCATACAGTGGGTACAGCCATTTGTAATAATGAATGAGGTCAATCTAGAAATGCTGATAAGGAAACAATGTCCGAGATGTGTTGGTACAGTGGTACCCAGCCTCCAATACGGCCCCCAGTGATTCTTGAGTCCTGGTGTTTGCACTTTTATGTAGTCTCCTCCCAGAGTGAACTGAAGCTATCCACATACATGACCCGTAGAGTAAGGTGGAGACGACGGTGGATGACGTCTGAGGCCAGGCTCGAAAGGCAGTGCAGTGCCTCCATTTTCTCCTGTATCACTCATTTCCGGGAAAAGCAACCTTCACATTATGAGGTCACCTGAGCAGGATTGTGGACAAGCCCTTGCACAGAGGAACCAAGGATTCCCGCCAACAGCCAGCACCAACACGCCAGCCCTGTGAGGAAGCCACACGGGAAGTGGGTCCTCCAGTTCCAGTCAAGCCTTCAGAGGACTGCAACCTCCTGAGACCCCCGTGCCAGAACCACCTGCCTCAATGGCTCCCCAGTTCATGACTCACAGAAACTGTGCAAGTCAGTAAATGTTGACTGTTATTTTAAACCATTAAGTTTTGAGGAAATTGATTATGCATAAAAGACATAGGTAATATAACTCCTCTTTTACTGTTTAAAAAAAAAAGCATATGGGCACTTACATTTATTCATGCATAGAAAATACCTCAAAGGAGGCACAAAGGGATGGATGGGTAGGGAGGGATTATGTCCACTTTTCAGTATCTGCTCCAATATTCTCAGATTTATTTACAACAACTACTTATTACTCTTATAATTTTTATTTTTTTAAAGGTTATTATCACAATATTGAGAGAGAAGCCACAGTAATGGCACTTCCTAAGCTTTCTTGTCCTTCTGTTTTCCTTGACTTTCTCCCACTCTCAGGACTTGGCTTTAGAACAGTCTCTTCTTTATCCAGTAACCCAAACACTGGAGGGGTTTTTTTGTTTTTAAGATTAATTTCACTGAGAACATTAATCCTACAATTAGAATGATGCTAAAATTGGGATCCTGATTTAATTATTTGCATTTAATAAGGCAACAAAGTTGCAGTAACTGTGGGATGCAAAGCTGGTGCTCTGTGACAACCTAGAGGGGCGGGAAGGAGAGGGAGGTGGGAGAGGGGTTCAAGAGGGAGGGGACCTAAGGATACCTGTGGCTGATTCATGTTGATGTATGGCAAAAGCTGTCACAGTAAAGTAATAATCCTCTAAATAAAAACAAATAAAGAAAAAGATGAAAATAACTGCAAGATGAATGTATGAGCCACTCACACTTTCGCTGTGCTGATGACTTAACTACAGTTCCTGGAGCCCACAGGCTAGGGCTGCGGTTTCTGCAGGAGGTGGTGAGCCATAGCTGGTCAGGCCTAGTTTCACATCAGTAAAGATGGACACTGGGAATATTCCACAAGCTGACTAACAGGTAAAGGCAAAGGCAGCTCACACTCAAACCACAGAATTCGTCACGCTCTCCCTCAATAAAGACATTTTCCAGAGTGTGACCTGAGGGACTCCAATGATTTACATTTAAACAGAACAACCATCTCAGTGACTTTCCAAGGCTTGGGGGTAAAATGGAGGACCGAGCCCTGAGTTTGGTTTTCCCTCTTCAGAATTAGCGGTGGGGGTGGACTAAACATGTGCCTTTGACTAGTGTAACATCAGAAACTTCACTTTTTAAGACAACAACCAAACTCTGCAGCCCAGACCCACAGTTTTAATTGATGAGACCAGCGAACAGTGTAGCAAACTGTACCTTTGATTCAGTGATAAATTCCAGTCCTCGTGAGTGTCTCCAAAGGGGAAAAGTTGCAGGAACAAAGTTGCAATCACTAAACTATGCATACTGATGAGATTATAGCCCCAGGATTGATGAAATCTTGCTAACAGGGAACTTAATTACCTCTGAAACTCCGGCTGCAAACAACCGAAATGGCACACAGAGTAATGCCCAAACAACTCGGTTTAGCACGTGTCTTGCACAAGGGGACACGAATCCACATTCGCTTTCAGACTGAGAGAGCCTCCTTCAGTCACCAGAGCCAGGGGAGTGCAACAGGCAAATTGTCAGGCAGTTTAGCAAAATCAGAGCCCAGCAAGATGGGGAACACAGAGGGAAGACAGGCACACCCAGGGCACTCCCGAGCCCAGGGCCAGAGTTCCCCCGCCCGCCTGCCCCTCCCGCCCTGGCAGGGACCTGAGCCAGGCAGGGCAGGGCCTTCGAGAGCCGCTCCTCAAAGGAAAGAGAAACAAACACAGTTAGAGGAGCATTTGATTCAGCAGACACTCTTATGATTCTATTTCCCACATCATTTCTTGTACACTTCTTCACGTAGATTCACAGATCTGGTGAAAATGAACCAAGAAAAACACTACTTCCATAGGGTAGGGATTAAATTATGATCACTCAGTATGATCAATCACTAGGCAGAAAACTACCTAGTCACTGAAAAAACTGAGGAAGATCCATGTGAATTGATTTAGAAGTTGGCATATACATATACATATATGTACTTACATACACAAACACATTCATTCTTATTTTAAAAGTATTACATACAATATATATATTTTTTCTATAAACAATTATAAAAATTGGTTACCTTTGTGAGATAATAATGGACATGTGTGGCAAAGAAGTACATTTTTCATTTTATATATTTTTACTGATTTTTTTTTTTACTATCCGCAGGTTATTATAAAAATGACTAATAAAGAAATAGCAAAGACCAAAAAAATGCTTTCCACTGGATGAGCCTGTGAGCCCCTTGTTTCTGCTCGCTTTTACCCTGGGTAGACCATCTTTTGCTTTCCCACCTGTAAAATGGGAGCAAGCCCACCATGAGGAAGCCTGCTAGGAGACTGAAAGCTGAGCGGGCAAGGAAGGCAGGGTGTATCTGGCCACAAACGGCGGCAGACCAGAAATGAGATCACGTCAGTCGTCAGAGATGAACAGTAATAATGCGACATTAAACTTATGAGTACGTGCCAGACGTTTCATCCTAATCCACATTTTACAAACAAGAAACTGAGGCACAGAGAAGCATCTTCCTCAGGAAACCAAATCAGGAAACCAAAACAAAGAAATCATGGAGTCAGAATTCAGCCCTGCCAGGCGGGAGGCTGTGCTGCTTCAGCACGAACTCACGCAACGGACGTTTTCAACATTTCTGAAGACTGATGGATGAGCACTTCAGGAGATAAGTGCAAACACACTTTCTGGGAGAAGTATACGTTACTGAAGGCCATTTGGCAAGTGTCACCAAAATTTAAAATGAGCACCCAACTTTTGACCTGGCCATTCTACTTTCTGGTACTCATCCTACAATGAAAGTGAAAGTCACTCAGTCGTGTCTGACTCTTTGTGACCCCATGGACTATACAATCCATGGAATTCTCCAGGCCAGAATACTGGAGTGGGTAGCTGTTCCCTTCTCCAGGGGATCTTCCCAACCCAGGGATCAAACCCAAGTCTCCCACAATGCAGGCAGACTCTTTATCTGCTGACCCACAAGGGAAGCCCTCGTCCTACAGAAATACTCACAAAGATGTCTACATACAGATGTTCTGTGTGGCACTGTCTTAACAGAGGAAAAAAGAGAGGGAGAGAGAAACAACTCCAGGAGCCATAGGTATGCAAATGACCAGATGCCTAAAACCTCACAATACACCCCAAATATTAAGTAGCTTGTATTCTTTAAAAATGGAGGTCAATCCATAGATGCAGACATGTGAATTCTAAAATGTAGTTAAAAGAAAAATAATTATTACAGGGCAATGTGTACAATATAATCCTCTTTACATAAAAATAAGATGTGAGAATCACTTTCATTTCTTCTTAGAAGTGTGATACCTTTGTTTCCCTACTCTCCCTTCCTCGAAAACAAAAATGAAAGCAAAAACCACACAATTCAGAGATAAGTCATAAAAAATAAAAGTCATGTGTTATTTATAAATCAATCATACAGTAAAACAATTATTTTAAAAGGTCACAAATACAACAGTTGCATAAAGTCAGCTTGGAGTCAAGTACCTCTTAAAATACATTGCAAATCATCTCTATTTTAGTGTTCTTTTCCAAACAGATGTGGTTCAAACTCAAGAGACGGCTTTATCATTTCATGTTTGACAAAAAGTCAACAAAACTGGCAATAAATAGTCCAACAATAATTTTTAAAAATACTAAGTGGTAAACTCTTAATTGTGAAAAAAATCTACTATTCAGACAACCTGAAGATTTCACTGAAGTCAGTAAAGACACAAAATTAGCTTTTGCACATTTAACATGCTCGTATTTTCCTTGAAGTGATAATGATACATACAAAAGCTCAAAGCATTAATAAAGAAATGACTGGAAGTCCCAATAAGGCAATGAACAGACTTTGTTCTGAACTGGATGGGAAAGAGACACAAAATGTTCTGTTTTGCTTTATTTTTCAAAAATTGCCATGGCTCCTTGTCAAGTGGAAGCAGTACCCAGACCAAAGGTTCCCAAACACTGGAGTGTAAGAAAGACTTGTTAAAATGCAGGTTCCTGGGCCCTGCCCCAGACTCTGAGCTCTGATTCCTGAGTACAATAAGTCTACATTTTCAAACAAGATACACAATGATTTTGACAAAGTGGTACAAGAACCCCACCATTCAAACTTGTTGCCGTTGGTTGGAAACCTGACTTGGGGCAGCTCCCCGACCTCTTTAGTTTCCTCATCTGTATAGCCAGTCAACTGTACTGATCTTCTCTGAGGGCCCTGAAGCCCTAATACAGCTGGACCCACCCCAGATGTAAAAGAGACATAGTTGCAGCTAAAAACTTAAGCCTTCACGCCAAGACTAGTCTCTGCATATCATGGGGTTTCTGTCTTTTCTGCACCATCTGAAAAGTCTGCTTTGATCAGTTCCATTTCTGGGAGCCCCTGAGTAGAGAAATTCTGAAACTGACATTCCTCATGAATTTGGGGGACTTTCCTCATGCAAACAGGGAAGCTTCCAGCAACCCTGAGAGGTGCTGCATATACATGGTATGTGGTGAAACCTACTTGGTTAAGAAACAACAGAAGCATCTCCGGAATGGTAAGCAGGCTCCAAAACCTCCAGCAGAACTTCCACTGAGGAACCGGGCCACTCAGTAGGAGCCTTTGACACTGGTTGAACTTGAAGAGTAAGAGCTGGATTTCCCCGAGAATTTCTTTGACGAGAGGGATACCTGCATCCGCTTTACAGTACGGACGCTCCGGCAGAGAAGGGCGTTCTTGGCGTGATCCCTGAAGTCCTGTGAAATGAAGTAATAGACAAAGGGGTCGATGCAGCTGTTGAGGGTGGAGAGGCAGAGGGCCACGATGTACAGGGCGTAGACGTGACTCTGGCCCCGGGTCTTAATCAGGAAGTAGTGCACCACGAGCAGAAGGTTACTGGGAGTGAAGCAGATCAGGTACATGGCCAGGACGGTGACAATGAGCTTGATGGCCCTCCGCCTCTTCTTTCCTGAGCTCTCATCCATGGCAGAAGACTGGAGGGTCCGGATCATGAGCACATAGGCTGAAGCCGTGAGGAAAGCTGGGAACAGAAAGACTCCGATGGCCAGAGACAGGAAGTAATTGAACATGTCTCCCACCAGCACCTCCTCCGGCAAAACGTCGTGACAGGTCGTGATATTAAGGGCCCGGATATAGGAGGTCTGCTTCACGACGTACAAGGGGATGGTAAGCAGCAGAATGAGCAGCCATATTCCCAGAGAGACGCCGATGGCAATGTTTGCCTGCTTCTTGGGGTGCACCATGGGGTTCACGATAACCCAGTATCTCTGCACGCTGAGGCAGGTCATGAAGAGGATGGAGCAGTACATGTTGCCGTAGAAAAAGCCAATGAGCACCTTGCAAAGAGACTCCCCGTAAATCCAGTTGTTGCCATGGATGTGATACGCGATCTTCAAAGGGAACCAGGTAACCGAGAGGAGGTCGGCCAAGGCCAGGTTGGCCATGTAAATCACAGCGGGGTGCTTCTTCTTTGTTCGGAAAAGAAAGACCCACAGGGCCATGCCATTGCTTGGCAAACCAACCACGAATACGATCGTGTAGACAACTGGAAGAAAGACAGTAGTCAGCTTTCCAGTGAGGACGGAGGTAGAAAACTCATCCACGGAAAAGCCTGGTTTCACTGTCACGCCTCTGCCAGTGACCACAGGTGACTTATCCACGTTACCAATGAAGCTTCTTCCTTTAGACTTGTTTCCTGCACAAGAAAGGCAAGGCGGACAAGGGTCATTACAGAAATCAGTGTTTCCACAGAGATGCTGGCTTGTCCAAACACAAGCGCTTCAGAGAAAGAACGGCCGGTGGGAAGGTCACGGGCAAGATGGTGCCCAGCACTTCAGTTACCACCGGAAAGCTCGGGCAGAGTAGAAAAGGAGGACAGCAGCTGAGCAGAAAAAGCAGCAGAAGCGAAACGACTGAGCAAGAACGGGCGGAAGCCCAAGAGGACAGTGTTAGGCGGGCCTGCCTTTCTCCAGGGCAGTGTAGATGAAGAAAGTTTCCCGCACTGTGTGAAGGAAGAGAAAGAAGACAGGAGGAGGGGCACCCAGAATGCTTCCGGGGGCTTTTGATGGGTGGTGGGATTATTGGGATTTCTATGGTCTGGATTTATGTGCCTGCTGTTGTTATTTTTTTAAATCCTAATTTTCTATTTTTTAAGTCTTTACTGAATTTGTTACAATATTGCTTCATTTTATGTTTCGGTTTCTTGGCCATGTGGCACATGGGATCTTCGCGCCCTGACCAGGGATCGAACCTGCACCACCTGCGTTCAAAGATGAAGTCTAAACTTTCGGACCACTAGGGAAGTCCCCCTGCTGTGTGTGTGTGTGTGTGTGTGTGTGTGTGTTTACACTGGGTGTTTTTTTTTTAATGGGAGGGTTATGAAGTATGTGTACAACATAACAATGATTTCTATGAATCCTGGAAAAAACTGACAGTATGTCATTTAGTTCTACAAACTGTCCACACTCATTAGTCTCCAACTGTTCTCATAATGGCCATCTGTCTCATTTGTGCTGCAAGACAACTCAGCCTGGCCCATCACTCCTTAGCCCAAAGTTCAACACAGCGAGGTTCCCAGGAGCTCAGACACACTGTCTCTCTAGATACAAGGACAGCCTCAGACAGGGCACGGGTCTCCCGCTTCTCTGAGGGCTTCCTGGAGACCTGCCCATGGGGAAGAGCGGGCAGCAAGCCTTCTGACCTCAAGGTCACTGGGCAGCTGGGTACATTATTTCTGTTCAGACAAATTTGTATTCTGACATTTAAGCAAGTAATATGCTAAGCTTTAACAACTTCCACTTTCATCCCCAAATTATGAATTAAACTTTAGAAATCACGAATGAATGGCATGGCCAGCCTACATCCTGCCCCAACCAAGTGTCCATCGACCTGCGGAACAAAGTGAGGGGCAATGTAAAGACACAGAAGGCCCCGACTTTATTTCTGGGGAAGAGCAGCCCTTCACCATGACACGTTTATACCAGGAAAGATGTTCAACCTACTCACAAGCTTATCTGATAACTTGTATGTGTTGTCATCATTTTTTCCTCTTCTACCTAAGACATGGCTGGTGGAAAGGTAAAGTGGGACAGTCACTGTGCAAAACCATCTGGCAGTTCCTCGAACGGTTCACTACAGAATTGCCCTATAACCCAGCAATTCCTACTCCTAAGTATACACCCAGGACACAGGAAAACACAGAAACCTGTACAGGAATGTTAAGAACAGAATGTTCATTGGAGAAGGAAATGGCAACCCACTCCAGTGTTCTTGCCTGGAGAATCCCAGGGACGGGGGAGCCTGGTGGGCTACCGTCTATGGGGTGCACAGAGTTGGACACAATTGAAGTGACTTAGAAGCAGCTCTAAAGAGCATACATAGACATGTAATCTCATATATAAAGCAAAGTTAAGCTTCACAAAGAATCTCTCTCTCCAACTTGATGCTAGTGCTTGCTCCATGTAATCAATTCAGGTGATGGTTTTCTTGACCATGAAGCACACCACGTAAATTAGCTACACAATCAAAGGCTTCCCTGGGGGCTCAGATGGTAAAGAATCTGCCTGCAATGCAGGAGACCCGGGTTCCATCTCAGAGTTGGGAAGATCCCCTAGAGAAGGAAAGGCAAAACTATGGAACCAGAATGAGATCAGCATTAGGAAAAAAGATGAACATTAAAAATCATATTTTAGAAAGAATACTCCTATATATAAAATAGAAAAGTAATAAGAACCTACTGTATAGCACAGGGAACTCTACTCAATACTCTATAATGGCCTGTTTGGGAAGAGAATCTAAAAAACGAGTAGATATATGCATATGTATAACCGATTCACTTTCCTGTTCAGCAGAAGCTAAGAAACATTGTAAATCAACTATACCCCAATAAAAATTTTAAAAGAATAAAGGAGTATTATCAGGAGCTTGAAAAAAAAAAAAAAGAACAGAATGTTCATTAGAGCCCCAAAGGAGAAATAACCCAGATGTCCATCACCTGATGAATGGATAAACAAAATGTGGTCTATGCCTACAATGGAACATGATTTAGCAATAAAAGGAAACGAAGTACCGATACATGCTACAACACAGGTGAGGCTTGAAAAGATTATGCTTTTGAAAGAAGCCTCAGGAGTATGTGTTGTAGGAGTCCATTTATAATAAATGTTCTGAATAGGCAAATCCACAGACTTTAACAGATGAGTGGTTGCCAGGAGCTGGGGAATGGGGCAAACTGGGGGGATGATGGCTAAGGAATAGGGTGGAGTGTTCTTATAGGGTAAAAAAATATTCTAAAGTTGATTGTGACGATGGGTAGATTATCTGTGAATAGTCTAAAAGGCATTGAATTGTAGACTTTGAACAGGTGAACTGTATGGTTTGCAGGTTACATCTTAATAAACCTGTTAAAGAATGATGGAAGGCAGGAAATAGGCTGAGGTGTGATTACTAAAGCTGACTGAGGGGTACCAGGGATTCACTGCAACATTCTATCTTCATGTGTCTAGAATTTTCCATAAAAAAAAAACATACACCAGGTCACAAAAGTTCATGCAAAGAAATAAAAAACTATTTTATGTAAGGATACTAAAATAAAGGGGCGCGCAGCGGGGGGAGGGGGGGGAATTAACCAGAAATACTACAAAAAGGGAAGGATTCAAAGAGTGAGGAAGAAAGATTTCCTGAGAATATTCGCACATAGAACCCTGAATGACTGCACTCTAAAACACCATTCATATTAGCTGTGTCCATCGACCCAGTGGCAGAGCACATAACCAGCATGCCAGTTGGTGTGACTGAGCAGCGCTAGAACTACTCAGCACTAACACTGGTAAATGTCGAGCTGCTGCTCAAAGTGCCCTGAAGCACAGGGCACAGGCTTCTACCTCACACAGGGTCCTCAACTCACAGAACTTGTCTAGAATGGTGCCATCCCAGCTTCTAACTCTATAACCCATCTGTAAACCAGACAACATCTTTTCTATTTTACAGGGTGAAGATGAGCTACTTAATAAACACTGAAATGCAATGACAGTCACAATATAGTGTCAACTGAAAAAGCACCTGGTGGAATAATATGCTTCCATCTATATAACAAAATTATAATTTGTCAACAAATCTGAAGTCTAGGAAAACACCCACTACACCATAGACTCTGGCCATCTCTAGAGTAAAATAGGTGGGGAGGGGAGAACTTTACTTTTTTTTACCTTTACACCCTTCTGTGTCATTTGGATTGCTTTTTCAGAGGCGTGTAAACTGGTGTAATCTATTCGAAGGGCAATTTGGCAAAATATCAAAAATTTTAAGTGTGCTTGCCCTATGACCCACTGACTTTCTGCTAGGAATTTGTTCTGCATGTATACTAGCTAAAGTACACAAAAATAGTCTATGTACAAGAATATTTACTAGAATGTTATTTACCATGGTAAGACAAAAATGATAGTTTCAATGTCCATCGAAAAACAAAAAAGGCGAGTTCAGTAATTTATGGCATTTACACAATGAATAATGTGCCCCCTACAGAAGTATGGGCAGATTTTCCTATATTGACCATGACTAGATCATATAGGTTAAAAAAACCTGCAGAAAAACAAAAAAACAACCTGTAGGACAGCATGTAGAGTATGAGCCTTCCTTACTGCAGGGAACACATGCATTTCTGCATAAAGAAGTCTGTTGTGAGTGAAGAAGGGAGAGAACGGGGATGTTGCACTTTTAACCTTTTTGATTTGCACTTTTAACTTTAAAAACGTTCCCTGCTCTTTGCTATATTAAGCTTCCTCCTGTGGCCCACCCCCCACCAACATAAGCAGGTATAGAGTAGCTACTTTATTTGTTTAAACTCTCCTCTTGTGTTCTTTCCCCTATTATCCTCCTCACCCTCAAATATCCTTTTGCTCTGAACTTTGGGAGCCTAGATCAAAAAAGAAAAGCTTCCATTACTTGGTACCCTCTCTAGGGACACTTTAGGCAAATTTCTTGTATTCTTTCAGGATGAACTGTTTTCCTCTCAACATTTGCCCAGCTAATAAAACCGTAAGAAAGTCAAACACGCACTTCACTAAAACATCACCTATCAAAATTAATTAGTAACTACAAGGTCAGGCAGGTGACCAAACACAAATTTAAGGTCCCATCTTCACGTTCATTGCAGTGTCCTCTCTTATTACAAAACATGGAAAATAGCCCATGAGCCTATCAACAGAGGACCAGTTAAAAATTATTATACATCCACTGGTAACATTTTAGATTCATTAAAAATGTTTTATATTTACTAACATGCTACTAATGTTTGGTCATTGATGTTTACTCACTACTGATGTTTACTTTTACTCATTGGAAAAGACCCTGATGCTGGGAAAGACTGAGGGCAAAATGAGAATGGGGCAGCAGAGGATGAGATGGTTAGATAGCATTACCAACTCAGTGGACATGAATTTGGGCAAACTCCAAGAGATATTAGAGGACAGAGGAGCTGCAAAGAGTCGGACCTAGCCTAGTGACTGAGCAATGACAACTGACTGATGTTTATATAAACACATAGGTGTACAAAATTGTTTCTCTATTTATGAATACATTATTTTGTGCGTGGATGTATGAAAGCATTAGAAAGGCTAGAAACCAAAATGTTAGCAATGCTTTGGGTAATGAGGGTGATTTAATTAATGCCGCCTCCTTTTTGGACTTATTTTTCCTTTACAGTAATCACATACGGCTTGTGTCATTAATGACCAATTACAAAGGGAACACAAGTTTCAATGTCCAAAAGAAAAATGGAATGACTGCTTTACAGGGGACTTCTTAGACTTGTGACACAGTGGAAAGAATTAAGTACCTGAAAAAAGCCAACTTAAATGCCAAACTGCCATCAACTGCCAGGTAACTCTGGGCCAGTCCCTTTACTTCATTTTTCATTCACTATTTACTGAGGTCCTTTAGGGAAAGAGATGTGTTGAACCGTGGTGATGGAGGTGCCATTAGGGGTCCCTGGCCTCCTGGAGTATGTGATCCAGTTGGGGGAGAGATAAAACTATTTACAGAAATAACTATCCATCACTCAGATGGTAAAGAATCCACCTGCAATGCAGGAGACCGGGGTTCTACCCCTGGGTCAGAAAGATCCTCCAGAAAAGGGAACAGCTACCCTCTCCAGTATTCTTGCCTGGAGAATTCCATGGACAGAGGAACCTGGAGGGCTACAGTCCTTGGGGTCACAAAGAGCCGAGCCACTAACATACACACTCTTGTGATAGAAAAGAAAGCAGGGGTATGATGGACAGTTTTCCTTGCCTCTCCCCCTCAATTCAGCGGCCCCCATCTGTGAAATGATAAGGTTACTCTCTAGGCTGAGTTCCCTTCCATAAGGCAGTGTTTGGGGGAAAAACCTTTGGGAAGAAAAGTCTAGGATGCGTCTTGCTGCAAACTGAGGGGGATACAAGAGGGCCAGACTGAAGGGGGTGAGCAAAGACAGGTGCTGAAGGTCAGAAACACTGGTGATGCCATGTTTCTTAATTAAAATCAGCTTAGTTTCAAGTTGTGAAGAAAGCTCCATCCACCTAAAGTCTCACTGTTACTGAACTGACCCTTTAGCAGTTACCCTGCAAAGGAATAAAAGTATGTGGAAGGGGAAAAAGTGCAATAGTGAATAGTTCTGTTTAACAAGTAACTTGCTATCTGTCGTGTTGTTAAATGAAGTCCGCCTTATACTTCAGAAATCCTCCCAGCTCCTGCCCCTCACTTTGTAAACAAGAGCAAGCCAAACACTCAGGCAAGCTTCCTATTGGAATTGTCTGGATCATAAAATAGAGGAATCCACATCCTCACATTTTACAGAAGATGTCTATACATACTAAACCTTGCTCCTAAATTTTAAGTTTGTAAGTTTAAAAACAGAACGGTAAAGGGACATGTATTCATCACAGTTTCGGTACTTCCAGGAAATAAATATCTTTATTCTAACGCTGACAATAAAATGTGTACCAGGGGTGTAGTTTTTGAAGTATCCACCATAATACTACCCTTTTCTGTAACTGCAGAAGGAAAAGAATCACATTCTTCTGATTCAAATTCACAGAGATTTGCTCTTTCACACTGTCTTCATGAAGAGGATAAAAGTGAGAACCTGTCTTAACAACAGGTCTACAAATTTCGCAGGGAAACAAAAACTTCCCTTTTAAGGCTCGCCATCTGTTAGCATCACAGTATGAGTTTGAGTAGGCCCCGGGAGTTGGTGGACAGGGAAGCCTGGCGTGCTGCAGTCCATGGAGTCGCAAAGAGTTGGACACGACTGAGCGACTGAACTGAACTGAAGGCAATACCCGGCCTAAGAGCGCCCACGCCCTGGGAGAGCAGCTCAGCCCTGGAGATTCCCCCTCCCTCCTGACAAGTCCGAGCACCCCCCCGGGCACCGGCTGCGGCGCACAAGCTGGTACCTGCGCGCCCCCAGGGACGGCTCCCGGGTACTTCCGTGCCCGGGGCGGGCAGCCTCGGGCCTTCGGACCTGTGGCAGCCAGCCAGTGTGGCGCGGAAGGGCCGGGAAACCCGGGGCCCAGAGGTCACCTGGTCGAATGTAAAGCAGGGTTCAAGAAGTTCCATTCGTTCACCTGTTCGACTGGCCTACAACCCGGGGCGAGCGCCTGGCACCCGAAGAACCAACGGGGCCCGGCCCTGGCTTCCCCACTCGGGCCACGAACCGTCCCAGAGGAGCTGGCGGCCCCGGAGAAGGGGAGGCGGGTTGAATGACGAGGCCCGACCCCAAAGAGGGGCCTCCAAAAGTTGCAGGAGGCTCAGAAAGCGACTCAGAAAGTTCCCAGGCCGCGGGCTCCATCCCGCTCTCAACCCGCTAACTCCGCAGGTCGCGCAGGACTAGACAGGAAAGAATCTGAAAAGTGTGCGAAAGCTCCTTAATGACTAGTGTTTGCAAAGAAACCTAAACGGGGGGGCCCGAGGGACTCAGCCCCCCGGGGCCTCTGTAGACGCGAGCACCCCGCTCTCTTCCGCTCGCCTCCCCAGGCTTCAGCCCCTGCTGGTGGTCCCAGCTGGGGCCCCGGAGACCCCCGCTCCGAAGCCGGGAGCTGAGCCGCCGAGTGCGGGGAGGAGGAGGCGACGGTCGCACTCACCCTTCGCGCATCCACCCGGCGTCCGCCTCCCGCCCACGGCGCCCGAGACCCCCGCTCCCGAGCAGCACGACCCCTCCGGTCCGAGCCTCTCACCTGGGACGGTGCGGTTGCAGGAGCCAGAGGCCGCCAGCAGGAGGACGCCCCCGAGCAGCCACGCCGCGCTCGGGCTTCGCATCCTTCCAGCAGCGCCGACGCCGGGCGGACGGGGAGCCCGGCGCCACCACAGCCCCGAAACTGAGTCCCCCTCGCCGCTCGGCAGGGGTAGGAAGCCACCCTCCCGCCTGCCCCTGATTGGAGCCTGCGCGCACGCCTCCCGAGAACCGGATAAGTTTCAGTGAAACTCAAGCCTCTCGCCGCACCTGCGCGGGGCCACGCCCAGGGGCCGGAACGCACTGCTCCGCCCGGCGGTTCCGAGACCTGGAGTCCGGGGCCCCGCCCCGGCCCGACGCCCGAGGTGCACCCGCCGCGTAGAAACTGTGCTGTAATCTTCGAAAGGTTGGGAACACTCTCGTCGTGGGATCGCCGCGCCTGCGCAAGGCCGAAAACCGCCTTTAACTTTGAATTACTCCTGCGGAACCGGCGTTGTCCACCCCCATCCCCCGCCCTTCCTAAAGGGCAAACAGCCAAGGCCCGGGCTCGCTGCAGTTATGTTGGGTACTTGGTAGAGGCCTCCCAGTGTCGTCAGCGCTGTGGGATGAGGTCTGCACTGGCAGGATGGACGTCTGCGGGCCCCCGCCAACACGATGGGGAGCAGGCAGGGGTCCGGGCCTGCCGGAGTCATCAGGGATCTGTGTTTAAGTTTCCGCTCTGCTGTTAACTAGCTGCGACCCCTCATAAACCTCACAAACCTCTCACCCCTTCTAGGCGCTCTTCCCCGTCTGTGAAGTGGGAGGGAGAAAACAGTTGTAACAGCTACTTAAAGTACCACGTGTAAATGATTCAGGAGCCCAGTCTAATCCCCCGAATGTAAAAAAAAAAAAAAAAAAAAACATGCAATAACTATTATTCCCATTTTACAGACGAGGAAACTGAATTAAGGTTGAACAAACTGCCCACAGTCACGCAGCGGTAGTCATGGATTGTAAATGTCCATCACATGGAAACATGAGTTTGTGCCTTCTGCTTTCTTCTATTAGGCACTGCTCCCGCCAGAGGCTTTTCTGTATTGAGAGCCCAGAGTCCAAAGAATTATATAAACATTTATATTTACAAGCAGGGCTTCCCAGTGGCGCTAGTGTTAAAGAACCTGCCTGCCAATGCAGGAGATGTAAGAGACGCGGAATTCGATCCCAGGGTTGGGAAGATCCCCTGGAGAAGGGCGTGGTAACCCATTCCAGTATTCTTGTCTGGAGAATCTCATGGACAGAGGAGCCTGACAGGCTGCCGTCCATGAGGTCACATAAAGTCAGACAGCGACTCAGCACATATTTATAGGTTTGTGTGCAGAATTCCTAACAGGACATGAGGCGGAGTAAGAGACTGGGATGGAGCACAGCACCTTCATTATATTGCTAATGTCTTACTTTTTACTTGCTTTAAAAAGGTAAAATAAGCTTACTATAATTCAGTTAAACTCGTGGGCAGTGGAGGAGCAGAGAAAAGAAACATGAGCGCTGTCTTGAAGAGTTAGCATGTAGGAGAGGATTAGACATGCTCTGAGTAGGTCCAGAGAGCAGAAACAGGAGCCACAGTGGGGAACTGACTTCAGCTCAATGTAGAAAGAGGTTTTGTAACAGGTGTGATTCTCTGGCAGTCCATCGGTTAGACTCGGCTCTTTCACTGCCATGGCTGGGGTTCAGTCTCTGGTCGGGGAGCTAAGATCCCCACCAGCTGTCAGGTGAGGCCAAATCAAAACAAACAAACAAAAACAGCCCCAGTCCCTAGGGCTGCCTGGTGAGGTTAAGGCCACGTCACTGTAGGACTTGCAGCAAAGGACCAGGGCGTGTGTCCTGCAGGTTGGAGAGGCAATTCCCTACGAGGATCAGGGGCAGGCTGATGAGTCCAGGACGCCTCTTGAGCGTCTTGAGCCCTGGGAGTCCATGGTTCTTTCTAGAAGACCAGTTTGGTGAGTCAGCTGTCCGTGATGTCACCTGAACATAACTGAACAAATGTAAACTGAACTCACTCCATCGTGGGCCTGTGAGTTTCTAGGATGGAGCTTACGTCTAATAAAGGCCCTGTGTTCTGAGTATGGCCTCTTGCTGAACCTACCGTGGGACCAATTAATAGGGTTCCAAATGATTCAGGCAGACAAAATTGTATAAAATGTCATGTTAGGGGCTTCCCCGGTGGCTCAGTGGTAAGGAATCCGCCTGCCAATGTAGAAGACACGGGTTTGATCCCTGATCCAGGAAGATCCCACGTGTCTCGGAGCAACTAAGCCCATGCACCACAACCATTGAGCCTGTGCTTTAGAGCCTGGGAGCCGCGACTACGGAGTCCACGAGCCGCAGCTACTGAAACCGGTGCGCCCTGGAGCCTGTGCTCTGCAACAAGAGAAGCCACCACGATGAGAAGCCTGCATGCTGCAACAAAGAATAACCACAAAAGCCAAACAGCAACGAAGACCTAGGACAACCATAAACTCATAAACAAAATTATTTTTTAAAATATCACGTTAGCCAGTTGTTTCAACCATATGGCCAAGAAGACATTTCCCCCACATTTCCCTAAGTAAAGGGTTAGCATTCTGCCTCTGCCCTCTGCCCTGACAGAGCTCCCAGGAGCAGGAAAATAAATGGTTGAAAAGGTGGAGAAGCAAATGGCCCTGAATGGACCACAGAATGGAGTAATTGCTCCCTGAATAACGGGAATGGACTGCTTCCCAGCACACACACAGACAAGAGGGGCTAGGAGAGGCTGTCCAGTGAGTGACACAGTTCTTTTTAATGGGTGCCTTTCAGTAGCCCCACATCTTAGGAACCTCTCATTGTTATTGTCTGGAGTTCTTTTGGGAATGTGGAAAGAGCTCAGCCTCTGAAACCATATAACCCTGAGGGCAAAATTTGGTCTTTCACCATCCAGGTATATGTGACTTGGGATAAATTTTACTACTTACCCTCTCTAAGTGGAGAGGGCATTCCACTTACCTATAAAGTGGAATCAAGGGAATTTTCTGGTGGTCCAGTGGTTAAGACTGTGCTCTCACTGCTGATGGCCCCAGTTCAATCCCTGGTCACAGAACTAAGAACCCACAAGCCATATGTTGTGGGGGGAAGAAAGAAAAAATGATAGGGTCAATTTTTTTTTTTTTAGTTGAAAAGTACCTTAGGATAAAATAAATTGTGACCGTGTTTTGTTTCCTTCCTTTCTTTCAGGAGTCTTCTTTATACCCCCCACCTGTACCCCAGCTCTCAGGATGCTGCTTCCCAGGGCCACACCGCTGTGCCCTCTTTTCCTCCCAGGAAAAGCTGACTTCTAGAAGCAGCACCAGGGCCTTCCTCATCTGTCCAGGAGTAAGATCTCTTGATGGCGAACAGGTCACTCCCGAGGGTCCTTCACTGGCGAAGATACTCAGTCCCACGAGACCCCTTCAAGCCTCCATTGAATCATCTGTGATATATGACATCTATAATCTGAAGGTAATAATAGTACTATTCTTATAGGCTGTTCGTGAAGACTCGGGTTTGCTCTGTGTCCAGTTAGCACAGTTCCTGGTACACAGTAAATTCTCATGAAATGGGAGCCACTGCAGAATGACTGCCCTAGGGGGGAAATCTTCCTTTTTCCAATGCATCAAAGGCCAGCTGTCCTCAGCTTAAATTTTCATTAGGATTTTATGGAACTATGCCTTGAATTGTCAAAATTTCCAAGAAAATATTTTTACTGAACAGTACCACAGGTTAAGGATCTCAAGAATGTGGTTTTTCCCAGAGGCCTGACTACATGCCTTCAAGTCAGTCTGCAGATGTTTCCTTGTGACGTAGACTAGAGTGTTTGTCTTCTGATTTTTGTTGACTCTTCTGCCCAAATGACCTGGCTGTGTGCAATAGTACAGAGAAATGACCACAGGCAATTCCAGAGAGGCTGGCTTTCAGGGGCTGGGAACTCCATGCAGCTTCCCACCTCCTACAGTTCTAAGGAAATAAAGTGGGAACTGGGGTAGGCAAGACACTGAGGGAAAAGCCATTTCATTCCATCATTTCTACAGTCATTTATCAAGCTGATCAAACTCTTTCCGGAGAAAAAAAGACTTAGTCCCTCTACTCTTGGGTCCTGGTCAAATATAGATGGAGGAAACATTAACATTCATTCACTCACTCGTTCATTGACGAAACATTGAGGACAAGATAAGGAATGACCTTCACATGGTAAATCCTTTGGTCAATTCTCAGTCTTAATATTACTCAACTGGACTAGGAGTTTGGCATAAATGATCTTTCTTTCCTTAAATGCTATGTTCCCTTGACTTCCTGCAACACTCCTTGATTCTCCTCCTGTCTCCCTGGCAACTCAGAAGGGGTTGACTCTTTTCTGGTTCTCACTTACCTTCCTCAATTCTGCATTCTGGAGTAGGACCCCTGAGTTTGTCCTTGGACTTCATTTCAATAAATTCACTTATTGCCTTGGGTGATCTAATCTAATCCTATGGTTTTAAATACCATCTTTATGCTGACAACTCCCAAATTTGTATCTCTACCCCAGGTTTCTCCTTTCTAGACACATATCCATTCAGCTACTGCTTATTTCCAGTTGGACGTGACCGTAGGCATGTCAAACCTAAGTTCAAAACTAAATTCCTAACTCACCTCACTCTCTCATAGTCTTCCCATCTCCTTAAATTGCAGTGCCATCCCTCCAGTTGCTCAGATCAAAAATCTTGGAGTGCGCTTCCCTGGTGGCCTAATGGTTAACAATCCACTGGCCAATGCAGGGGACACGGGTTCAATCCCTGGTCCGGGAAGATCCCACATGCCACGGAGCAACTAAGCCTGTGCCCGAGCAACCGCTGAGTCCATGCACATAGAGCCTGTGCTCCACGCGAGAGAAGCCACCACAAGGAGAAGCCTGAATACTGCCAGAAGAGTAGCCCCCATGCTTGCTGTGTGTGAAACTCAGCACAGCTGTAAGTAAATAGATAGAGCAAGAAAGAAATCCTGGAATCATCTGTGACTTCTTATATCCCACATTGTATCAGCAAACCCTACCTTGAAAATATACCCCAAATACCACCCTGGTTAAGGTGACCTTTATCTTTTATCTGGATTATGGCAATGGCCTTGTGACTTATCTCTGGCCTTTTACCCATATGCCTCTGTACAGTCTTCTCTCAGCACAGCGGCCAGAGTGAACCTGTGAAGCTGTGTGTCAGCTCAGATCACTTCCTCACGTAAAAGACTGAAGTAGCTCCCCACTTCCCTCTGAGTACAAACCAAAGCCTGTCCAAGCCTTACACATCCACCCTCCCCCGTCGCCCTCCAAACACAACCCCCTTGACTTCACCTTCTCTGTTCCCCCACTCATTCTGCTCCAGCCACACACACCCGCTTGCCGTATCAGTGCCTGGATTGCTTTTCCCTCAGACACCCACATAGCTCCAGTCCCCACTTCCTCCAGGTATTTGCTAACATGCCCTCTTCCCAGGGGCACCTTCTAAGAAGGCCCCATCCTATACTCCCCCTCCTTCCTCCGTGTTTTATTTTCCTCCATGGCATGGATCCCCGACATTGCTGTTCTGCGTGTATTTACTTATTACCTAGCTCCCCCACTGCAATGTAAACTCCATGAGTACAGAGTTGTTTTGTTTTCCTTTGTGGCATTTTAAAAAGTATTTATAGAGTAACATTATCCAGTGCTGGCAACTGCTTCTGATATACTTATCTCTATAACATCTCAAATGTTATTATTTGAGTCCCAGTTTAAATCACTTTTCTTAAAATGCAGAAAGGCAAATATCTAAAGCACTATGAAAGTCAACCTTTAAAATGCAGAGGACAGAGATTTTTAATCTGTTTTGTCCACTCCTGTGTTCTCAGTGCTGGAACAATAGAATGAGTTCAACAAATACTTGTGAATAGATGAGTTCTTATATATTGTTCACCTACTATCTTTCACTCGCTCCGCTAGAAGCTAGGATTGCCAAGATCCCTATCTCCACCTCCACTGTGTGGATGCTCAAATGTGAAGTGAGACTTGCAAGTCAAGGTCTGAGGGTGGGGGGTCTGGGAAGTGATGCATTGTTGAAGGGCTTTGATACTGGAGAAAGAATGACTCTCTCCTGGGGTCATCAGAAAAAGCTTCCTGAAGGCGGGGTCATCTGAAAAGAGCTTTGAAGGATGAATAGTTCCCTAGGTAAATGATTTACAGAGAGGGTAACTCCTGTAACAGGTAAATCTCCAAATCTTAACATTTCACTGAAATAGACGTTCCTTTCTTACATACAGCCAAAGCCAAGTCTGCGTTTGGTGGAAGATTCTCCTTCAAGTGTGGGTAAGTGAGCCAGGCTTCTCCCAGCTTGGGGTTCTGCCATCTTCAACTCATGGCTTCCAAGGGCTCTGCAGAAGGAAAGAGCCGGAAGGATTCTTCATGTTCAGTTTCCACAGCTCTGGCCTGAAAATGGCCCACAATCATTTCTATATTCCATTGGCCAGAGCTCAGGCACATGGTCACAGCTCGCTGCGAGGCAGGCTGTGTGCCCACAAGGAAGGGGAAAATGGAGTTGAGTGGACAGTTATCCAGTCTCTCTCTGTTACCCCAGGCATGACGGGGTAGAGACAGGCCCCCGAGGGAAAGCACAGTATCAAAGTGTGGTAAGTTTGAGGAACACTGTAGTAGAAACCAGCAGAATGTGAAGGAAAGGGGCCCGTGATAGAACTAGAAAAGTAGGCAAGATTCACCTATGAAAGGCATCTGTTTACCAAGAAAAGTGAATGTGAAAGTCGCTCAGTCGTGTCCGACTTTGTGACCCCATGGACTAAACAGTCCATGGAATTCTCCAGGCCAGAATACTGGAATGGGTTGCCTTTCCCTTCTCCAGGGGATCTTCCTGACCCAGGAATTGAACCGGGGTCTCCTGACTTACAGGCAGATTCTTTACCAACTGAACTATCAGGGAAACCATGAAAAAGACCTTGGATTTCATCCTAAGAGCATTGAAGGTCAAACCATCCTTTCTCGGCCTATCTTCACATCACTGAAATTGACGGGGTGGCCTCGCTGGCACCAAAATAAAAGACTAAATCGGGCAGGAGTTGTAGGAGGAGGGAAATGGGAGAAGGAGGAGTCACTCCTGCAAATGCTGCCCACAGAGGACCGTACCGCACCTCACAGCCCATCCCACTGTCTAATCACCAAGCGGTATGACCACGGCTCTCCCGCCTCAGCCCTGTCGTGTGCCTGTCTCCTTAGGGAATCACTGGCATGGATGCCTTCACCTGGCTCTTCAAGACATGTGGATGCCAGCTCTGCTCCAGCATAATCCCTTTTCAGAAAGGTAAGATAGGGCTGCATTTCTGTTAACATTCCTCCCAGTGATATGAGGTCCAACCACACCAAAGCCCTGCTTAAAAGCCTTGCAACATTTTTCCTTAAAAAATATTTTATTGTTTGACAGAAACAAAAAAATCTGAAAAGTTAAAAAAAGAAGAAAAAAAACCCCAAATCCCAAAGATCATAAGCCTAAACAGTAGTTGGTTGCTAATGCCTGAAAATACTATCATTTGGATTTACTTCTTTGGGTCTAGCAAGCATGTGGGAAGCTGAGAGACCTCCTTTAAGGCTCCAAGCTTTGACTCCCATCCAGACCCCTCGGTTTCACTGATGATGAGCTGAGTGATTGGGTGAGGCAACCCTCAGGGTCTCCCTTCCTCATGCCAGAGGGCTTCTAAAGCACCCCCCCCCCCCCCCCCCCCGCCGCCTCACCCAGCTCTGGTGGATGAGTTGAAGAAGACTAATTCCTCAGAGATAAGCGGAAAGAGTAAAAAAAAAAAAAAAAAAAAGGCGGAAAGAGTGGGGAGCAAGAGTCCAGGGCGGGGCAGCTCCAGGCTGTCTGTGGGACTAGAGGGCGGTGCCAAGGACAGACGACCACTCCAGAGAGGGCTTTAGTGTCTGCCTGGAGGAATCAGGTCTAATCACCAGGACTGAGAACCCAATTTTAAGAAGACTAACTGCTGACTTTCCTTGAATCTATTACAATATCCTCTTTAGATAAACTGGCAAAAAAAAAAAAAAAAAGACATTCAGTCCCAGAATACAGTTGTTTCGCAATGCAATTTCGTAGACTAGTTGTTCCCTGTTCGCTTCCAGTCTACCACGAGCTCCACCCACCTCTTGTAGGGACTCATTCTTATAGTCTCATCTAAAGAAGAAATGCTTTGCTTTACTGATTACGCATGCTTACTAAGTTTACTGTAAAAAAAAAAAAAAAAAAAAGACGGTATTGCCGTTTTGTATTAAACGAAGGGAGGGGAGAGAGAGAGAGGAAGGAAGGGGAAGAGGAAGAAAGAATCCAGATACCTGCTCTTAACAATTGGATCTACAGTCTTTCTAGTTAGAGCTATCTTTTCAAAAACCAGATTAGATTACACTGCCTAACTCTTTTTCTTCTTAGTTTTCCCCACTCATCAACATAGGAACATCTTCCCAAAGTCTAAATAGTCTTCCTTAGCACCATTTTTGGTTACTACAGATGGTTTCATCTTCTCAGTATACTCCTTTTTTAGCCTGTTATGGACTATCCATACTACTTTAAGTTTTTGTTACTGTGTTTTAAATAACAGATAAACATATTCTGATATGTACATTTTTTTTCTGCAGTCTCAGACTATTCCTTTAGGAAAAAATATTTTTAGAAATGGGTAGATCTGCTACATCAAAAAATTTTTGTTTATTTTAAAAGCTTTTAATGATTATCATGAAATTACCCTTCAGAAACAATGTATATAGTCCCATTAGCGGTGTATCTATGTCCATCCACATTTTCACCAGCAAAGGGTATAATTGTTTTTAAAAATCTCTACTAAATTTGATTATCCTGCCCTGATTTTAATATTTACTTACTCAAGGAGTAAAGTAGGGCTTTCCTGGCAGCTCAGTGGTAAAGAATCTGCCTGCCAGTACAGAAGACACGGGTTTGATCCGTGGTTCAGGAAGATGCCACATGCCTCAGAGCAACTAAGCCCGAGCACCACCACTACTGAGCCTGTGCCCTGGAGCCCAAGTACCGCAACTACTGAAGCGCAAGCACCCGGCAGCCCGTGCTCCTGAGCAAGAGAAGCCGCTGCGATGAGAAGCCTGTGCACCGAGCTAGAAAGCAGCGCCCGCTCCCCGCAACTAGAGAAAAGCCCTTACCGCGGGAAGACCCAGCACAGCCAACAATAAGCCAACAAATAAAATTATAAAACAGAAAAAGGAGCAATGTAGGGGAAAAGATTTTCCATGGAGCTGAAAAGAATCTAAGAAATGGGGAACTGCGATTCTGAAGCATAATCTAAGCACAGGATCAGTAAATATTTGCATACATTCTATGTATTAATAGATCTTTTTTTAGCAGAGTTACTTTACCATAATGGGTATACTGGCTGGAGTAGGAGACTTGCCTCAAAGTCCTTTGTGCTTCCTGGCCACAGAGTAGAAAGTAAGCAGATAGTGAGGTCTCTGTCTCAGGTTTCTCTCTTTTTATATATATATATATTTTTTTTTTTTTTAACTTTATTTTATTTTTAAACTTTACTCAGGTTTCTCTTATATGAAATAGCTGTTCAACGCACAGGGTGGTTGTGATAGTGAAATAAGAAAATGTGAGTAAAAGTCCTTTGGAAACCATGGCAGCACTAACCCTATGCCGGGGATTCTTACTGCTGCTATAGTTATTGCCACTGATCGTAAATAAATCATGTTGTTTTCAGACATCATCCCATAAGCCCTGGCCATCTAAAGGTTTTCTTGCTGCAACAAGGAAATGGCAACTCACTCCAGTAGTCTTGCCTGGGAAGTCCATGGATAGAGGAGCCTGGCAGGCTGCAGTCCGTGGGGTCTTTGCAACTACACCACCACTCTGCAAGCCAGCCGAGTGCAACCCATATCTTTGTCCTAGAGATGTGACAGACTATGTGGGTGAGCGGAAGAGACCTCAAAGCCACTTCCTAACAGCTCAGGGTCTCACAGCTTCCCAAAGTAACCAGGTGCCGAGACAGATGACCCTACAAAACCAGTCAGGGATGTCGGAGGAGGAACTGAGACTATCGTGCGTGCTCGATCAGGGAGGTGAAAGCTCACGGTAGCGCCACAGGCCAAGCTCCACCACCGGCTAAAGGTTAAGAAGCAGCTGTAGCCTTCAAGCAAGGCCAAGGCTGGAGGTCCCTATGCTTGGAAGAGGCTGCTACGAGGCTTCTCTTTGCCTGGAAGCCTTGGCAAAACTGCAGAAAGCCCAACTGGGAAGCTGGTAAGGGAGAGGAAAGGGGTTTGGAGAGCAGAGGGTGTTTGAACTTCTTATGGAAAACAACTGAGGGACACGAGCCTAAAGAGATGAGTTTATTTCCTGGCAGTTTAAACACAGCTGGTGGGAATGTTAGAGAAGGAGGGCCTGGGAAATCTGGGGAAGAGGATGGCCATATTTCTCAGCTGCTCTGGGCAGCAGAAACCAGTTTGGTCCTGCTGTTTAGCATTTGTGAGCTTCTCATTAGCATTTGGAGGAAATGCCAGCAGAACACCCACAGAGCCTTTAAAGCTGTGCTCTGCCTGCTGGGCTGAATGGGGGCGGGGAGCCTCCCTGCTCTGACGTCAGCCTGACTTCGACAATCCAGTTATCTCTTGGACACTAAGAAGGGGCTGAATCATTTCTAGCCCAGCTAAAGCCCTACGTCTAAAACGCCCCAAATTCTTAGCTACTGTTGTCATTGGTCCAATACAGAAAGCATAGTAATTTCGGAAAGAAAAAAAAAATCATTGTAATAGGAAACATTGCATTATTACCTCACTTAATCCTCACTCTAGCTTATGAATTAGGAACTAGCACTGTCTTTTTGTTAGAAATAGCATGCTTCAGAAGCAGTTTCAGAAACAGATGCCAAACTCACATCACTAGAAACACACGTGTTACCAGAAGCTTTCCTGAGTTTTTGGCACTCTGATGAGAAATTAGGTGTTTATTTCTTAGGGGGAAGAAACAGGCCAATTTTTGGCTCTGGAGCCCAAAGGATGGCACATAGGTGTGTCCGTGGATTCAGGTTTTGGTTCTCAAAGAATCAAAGCCAGGCACTGCATGTGTAGCTGTCTTGTCCTGGTCCCCTGAGAGAGACGAAGTGGAGTGGACTAACATGGAGTTTAAAGCACAAAGAATCCCAGCTCTGTCCATCCAGACTGCTCTACCAACCCCAGTTATTTTGAAACGAAACTCACTTTACAAATGCAAATGACTCACCCTTTGGAGTTGGGGTTTTAGCATCTGACAAGCTAACTGTGGCTTTGAAGACCTTTGGGGAGCTGGGAAGACCTCCCAGGGTTGCTGTTGGAAGCCAAAGGAGACTGGGACTGTAGAAGGGTTTTTGGTAAAGTGTGAAGGAACATTCAGTTTTATAGTGAGAGTCCTGGGTCCTGAATACCTCGAAGCCCATTGAACTAGCCAATGTAAGAGATGAAGTTTTGCAAGGATTCTGTGTAAGGCCCAGGGCAGTATGCCAGTCTTGGCCTAGAGCTGCTGCTGTTCTTGAAATCGGATTTCCCATTTCTCCCTGTCCCCTCCTCCCCTACAGCACCACGCAGACTGGGGCCATTCTGGGCCAGACTGAGTTAGCCACCACGCTGCAGCTGTACTGGTAAAGAGAAAACACACCTGAGGCAACAGTAAAGCCCTGTGAAGGCCCCTGAGGCGATGCGAGGGGAGGGATGGAGGAGCCCACCGGGGAGGAAGCTGGGAGAGGCGAGCAGAACCAAAGCCCAGTAGAAGCCCGATGCAAATTGCTGACTGCTTCATGCCCAGCAGGCTCCCCAGACAGCCCTCAAGGCTGGTTTATCAGATGCTAAAATCCCTCCTTCCAAGATAAGTCATTTGCATTTCCAGAAGCAGTTTTATTTCTGAATAACCGAGCTAGATAAAATAACTGAGAGGCAGCAGGTCCTCGCTGGTTAAGAGCTAGGACTTCTGGGCAAAACTGCCTGGGTTTGAACCTTGACTTCACCTCTTGTAAGCTGTGTGACCTTGAGCGGATAATTAACCTCTCTGTGCCTGTAAAGTAGGACTAACAGTAATAGCACTGGGTTTTGCACAAACCATGGGAGTTAATCTTTGTCACATACTTAGCACAGGTCCTGGCACATAGTGTCCTTAACGTTTTAAAAATAGATACATTTAAAATTTTTTTATTTTTTGGCCTCTCTGAGCTGCCTGCAGGATCTCAGTTTTCCGACCAGAGATCGAACCCCTGCCTGCTGCAGTGGGGTCCTAACCACTGGACCACCAAGGAATTCCCAAAATAGATAATATTTTATGAATGCATCTCCCTCACTAGATGAGAGTAAGGGCCCTGTCTTGATTTGTTTATTGTACATCAGTGTTTAGCATGTGTGTGCACTCAGTCATGTCCAACTCTTTGCAACCCCGTAGACTATAGCTCACCAGGCTCCTCTGTCCATGGGATTCTCCAGGCGAGTATACTGGAGCAGATTGCCATTTCCTCCTCCAGAGGACCTCCCCAACCCATGGATCGAACCTGCGTCTCCTGAATTGGCAGGTGGATTCTTTACCGCTGAGCCACCTGGCTTAGCACAGCCTATAATAAACTGTCAACTCTAGATAAAGTGGTTTAGTTGTTAAGTCACGTCCGACTCTTGCGGCCCCATGGACTGTAGCCCACCAGGCTCCCCGTCTATGGCATCCTCCAGGCAACAATACTGGAGTGGGTTTGTCATTTCCTTCTCCAGGGGATCTTTCCCACCCAGGAATCGAACCTGGGTCTCCTGCGTTGGAGGTAGATTCGTTACCAACTGAGCTACAAGGGAATCCCCTCTAGATAAAGGGACCCTCTCAAACCCTTCCTAGACTCCCCACTACAAAGAAGTAGGGCCGAAGCTCTGGCTCTGCCCACAGAAGTAATAAAAGGCACAGCTGCTAGCAGTTGAAGAAACCAAAGTGACCCCAGGAGCTATGCCGTGACACAGTTCCGTGTTCTCAGACCCCCGCACTTCTCCTTATCTTTACCGCACAGGATGTGGGGCCCAGAACCTCTTTACCTGGAGGAAGTGCTTGGTCTCTGAGTCAGGAGCGTCTGCCCAGGTTCAGGTGTGGGCCGAGTGTCCTTGGTCTGCCACACTCCCCCAAGGAAAAACAGGCCCAGACAGCTCTGCAGCCTGTGGGCAGAGGGCCAGCCTCCTTCCCCTGCTCTCCAGGGACCTGGTCCTTCTGCGGAGACGTGGGCTGCACGCACATGTAACAGAGAGCTGGCTCCAGTCTATTTTCTCCCTGAAATTGTCAACATTTCCCCCTCAGCTCACAAGGTAATCGATCTTTGCAGGACTCTCTAATGGAGACCTCTAGTTGGGGCCAAAGTAAAGTGATGTCCCACAGACTCCAAGTCACCTATGTCGTATGTAGCACCGAGAGAGAACAAATACCAACAGTGAAACACTCCATTGATTCTAAGACACAGTCCAAGCTCATAGAGGCTTCAGTGTGAAAAAGTTGCATCTTAGAATTGGTGAAAATAGGGCACTGTTGCTACGTACAAACAGCAAGAAGAGAAGAGAAGCACCGGAAGGGAACATTCTCATGGTCCACCAGCGAGTCTACCCGCCATGTCTCTGTGTTCCTCCTTTGGCAACGCGCTGCCCGTGCCCCCATCTACATCAACCCTGCACCCATGCCTGGGTGCCATCCCCTCTCAACAGCGTAAGGACCCAACACCCCCGCAACCCCTGCTCCTCTCCTCTGCATGGTTGGTTTTTCGTCTCTACTCGTGCGTTTCCACGCCCCAAAGCCATGAAATCATGTCTTCCTTCTGGATCTCTCTCCAATTCCTTTCTTGGCTGCACTTTATACAAAATTCCTTAGAAGAGATGGGCACTCTTGTTACCTGTCCTCTCCTCCCACGTGTTTCTTTGAACCCTGATGGGAACACCAGGCTTCCATCCCCCTTGCTCCATCTGAAGTTTCTAGCCAGGTCCTCAGTGATCATCCATGGCCAAACCCAAGGGTTGACACCAGACCTTAGACCCCTCCCCTCTCAGCAGTAACTGGCTTCCAGGATACCATCCTTTCCCTGTTCTCCCCCCAGCTTCCTGTCCTCCTCCATACTCTGGCACTCCCTGGGGACCACGCCTCTTCTCTATCTGACCTCACTCCCCGGTGATCTCACCCAGTCCCGTGGCTTTAATTACCATCCTCACTTTACTAACTACGGTCTGCAGCTCTGGCCCCTCTCCTGAACTCAGGGATTCTATATCCTGATAGGTGTCTCAAACTAATAATGTCCAAAACCAAACTTCAGAATCCTAACCTCAAGAAGTCTTCCCCATCTTAATAAATAGTTCTTTCCAGTTACTCTGGCCTAACACCTTAGAATTTCAAATCATCCTTGGTTTACTCATCCAATCCATGGATAAGTTCTTTTGGATTTCAAAATCCCCAGAATAAGATCGCATCTCACCGTCTCCACTTGCTCTTACCCCAGCCCACATCCCCACGCTCTATCACTTGGACTGTCACAGGAGTGGCCTATTGGTTTCCCTCTGTCCACGCCTTCTCCTGCGTTCCATCCCCCACGCAAAAGCCAGAGTGATCCTTTAGAAGGACGCCAAACCTTGAACTGTCCTTGCTCGAATTCTCCTATCTCAGGCAGAGGAAAACTCCTCCGCAGACTCTGGCTCCTGGCCCCTCGGGGCTCCCCTCTCTCCACTCTTCCCTCTCTTAGTTGGTTCCAGCCGTACTGGCCTTCTTGCTATTTTGAGAATACACTAACCACTCTCACACTTCAGTTTCTTCCTCCCACACCATGACTGAGTTACATACTCACCGCCTCACCCCCGAGGTCTGGGCTCCACGGTCATGTTGTTAGTGTGGCCTCCTTGACTGTCCCCCACACAATGGCCCACCCCACACCACCACCCCGCCCTTTCTTTTCCTTTCCGTGTCACAGCCTCACATATACATCTAGGTGTTGTTTTTGCCTCTGACTGTGGCCCCCACTTGAATGTAAGCTCCATGATGTCAGGGATTTTGTTCACCACTGTATCCTCAGCACCTCGGAGGCTGCCTGGCACATGGAGATGCTCCAAGACTTATGGGGTGACTCCTGAAGTGGAAGAACACTTTATGCAGAAATGTTAGGAGCATGACTATTTTTCCTACTTTTTTCTATAGCTTGGTTACTAGGAGTTAAGAGAAAAGTGAACACATAAGTGTTTCCTGGAAGTTGCCTGAAAACACGGAAAACAGCTGCCGCGTTAATCGTAACCAAAGGATCTTGTCTGAAAGTGTCTGTTCGAGGGCCTGAGTGTGTGCAACAGAGCAGTCTGGCCAGGCTTGGGCGGGGGTTGCGGGGGGCAGTCGCTGAAATGACCCAGAGGACCTCTGTGGCCACGGGTTTTCCCACCCTCCCTCCCCACCCTCACCTCCTTGCCCTCTGGGTCTCACTGCCTTCAGGGGCCTGACCATCCTTGCTCAGCTTCTCTCCCATTTCCCCACCAGGCCTCCCTCTGCGTACTGTACCCTTGGCTTTTTACCTGACCCTTCTTAGGCCATTTATCAGGTTTTGGTGCCCCATCTGTCTGTCTGTCCCCTCCCTAACAAAACCCCTACCGTAACCAAGACTGAAGTATTTGAAGGCTTAAGTTATGTGGGTGTGTTTGTGTGTTTGTTTTAATTTGACTGCACTGGGTCTTGGTTGCGGCACGTGGGAGCCAGGTCCCTGACCAGGGATTGAACCCGGGCCCCCTGCATTGGGAGCATGGCGTCTTAACCGCTGGACCACCAGGCAAGTCCCTTGGAGTTGTGTCTTACTTAGCTTTGTAGCCCTAACACCTATCACAGTGCCTGGCATATGGAAGGTGCTCCAGAAATGTTTACTGAGTGACTGAATGAACTCGCCATTGTTGACAGCCTGGCTTTTTCACAATTTCCTGGAGACAGGCTGGGCTTACTCAGGGCAAAGCTTTCCTCATGCCACTCTCTCCAACCAGCATTCCCTACCCCTCATTTCTACACACACACACAGAGCTATCCTTTGATAGCTCTTAGTGAAATAGAATATTTCAGCTCTGAAAGCATGTTTTGCTTATTTGCAACATTCTAATACAGACTTAACAGTTGATAAAGTTGGTAGTTGATTTATCAGTTTCATCAAATACCGTTTTCTTCACGAGGCCTTTCTCTACATTCCAAGCAATGCGCATCCGTCCCCTGCCAGCGATGTGCTGCGTGGAGGGTTGGTTTCAGGGAGAGGCTGTCAAGCACTGCATGTTGTCATGAGGTGGTGTGTAAGGGCTAGGGTCACGCTTTGTGGTTCAAATCCAGGTTTCCTGCTTTCGAGCTGCCTGGCCTTGGCCCAGTGACTTTCTGTCTGAGCATTTGTTCCCTTATCTATAAAACAGAGATAATAATAACCTCCTGTTGGGGGGTTGTTGGGGACAACAGAGGGCTGTTGGGGACATTCAATGAAAGCACATAGGTCATGATCAATGAATGATTGGGAAGATCCCCTGAAGAAGGGGAAGGTGACCCACTCCAGTATTGTGGCCTGGAGAATTCCATGGACTGTATAGTCCGTGGGGTCACTAAGAGTCAGACACGACTAAGCGTCTTCCATCATCATCACTATTATCTCACCATTTAAGCCTTTGAAATGACTGACTACTTTACATGATATTGTGTTTTGTGATACTGTGTTGTATCTTTTTTTGGCCACCCTGCAGGGCATGTGTTCCCTATCCAGAAACTGAACTTGCATCTCCTGCATTGGAAGGCGGTCTTAACCACTGGACCACCAGGGAAATCCCTGGGATATATTTCTAATTCTGTCATATATATAAATTCTCTCTTAAATGACAGTTCAAGTTCCTGGAAGGCATGGATCATGAACAAATAGGAGGCCTAAAATGACCAGAGAGGAATCTACTGGTTTTAATAGCATGAATCAGTTCCTGGCTCCCAGGACTATATCTTTTTAACTAGTTGCCATATCATTTTCTCAGACTTGGGTTAAGGAAGAGGGGCAGACATTTCACATATGGTCACATAAATAATTCTTTTAAAAAAGTATTTGTAAGTCACCATGGCGGGTGGGAGTGTGTTGTGTGGGGGAGTAGAGAGGAAACTTTTGGCTCAGAGCTGCAGCTCTTTTCCTAATCAGCAGGAATGATTAATTGGAAGCAATGCTACATAGGGCATGAAAGTTAAAGTCGCTCAGTCATGTCCAACTCTTTGTGACCCCACGGACTGTAGTCTGCCAGGCTCCTCTGTCCATGGAATTCTCCAGGCCAGAATACTGGAATGGGTAGCTGTTCCCTTCTTCAGGGGATCTTCCAGTCCTGGGGATCGAACCAGGTCTCCTGCGTTGCGGGCAGATTCTTTACCATCTGAGCCACCAGAGAAGCCCAAGAATACTGTAGTGGGTAGAAGATCCTCTAGCAGAGGATCTTCCTGACCCAGGAATTGAACCATTGCATTGCACTGCAGGAGAATTCTTTACCAGCTGAGCTACCAGGGAAGCCCCAGGCTTACATAAAGGCTGGGCCCTGATTCTCCATGTTGGTTCTGCCTTTGCTGACTGTGTTACTTCAGGTAAGTTATTTGCTCAGACAGTAAACAATCTGCCTGCAATGCAGGAGACTCAGGTTCGATCCCTGGGTTGGGAAGATCTCTTGGAGAAGGAAATGGCAACCCACTCCAATATTCTTGCCTGGAGAATTCCGTGGACGGAGGAGCCCGGTGGGCTACAGCCCATGGGGTTGCGGAGTCAGACACAACTGAGCAACTAACCCTTTCACTTCCATTCCTTATTTGCAGAGTAAAGTTTGGTCACCAAAAATTGACCCAGAGGGTCTGTGTGGCCAAGGATACTCTCTCCTTCCCCCCTACCCCTACCTCCTTGCCCACATAGGGCTATGGTAAGAACTAAATGTTGAATGCCAGACACGCAGTTAAGGGCTCAATATGTGGTTATTATTTTTGTGACAACTTCTTTGTTCATTTGCTCCAGTTCTGGGGCAGGTCTTAGAGTCGGCCACCAGTGGGTGTGTTTTAAATACCTCCAGGACAAAGAAGGGCCCTGTTGAGTGTTGCAAAGGTGACAGAAGCTGCCTGGTGCCAGGAGCTTCCCCTGCCCCGAGCAAGTGCCCAGACATCCTGACTACTCCTCTGTTGCCGAGTAGCTGGGCCACCAGGAAAAGCCAAAGTTCTGATTCCTATTATTTTATTTGCCTTTCTCAAACTAATCTGGCATGAGAATCAGAATTTTAGAGCAGCAAGAGCTCTTGGGGCAGGATCTCTGAGAGGCGGTAAAGGCACAGGTGTTGGGGTCAGACTGTGCTAAGTTGAGGACACAACACTGACCCCTACCAGCAGGGTAACCTGAGGCAGTGACCCAAGCTATCTGGCTCCAGCTGCTCAGAGTGGGAGCTTGTCAGACACACACAAGCTCAGAGCTGCTGAATCGGGACCTGAATTCAAGATCCACAGGCAGTTCATAGAACTTTAAGGTTTGCAAAGCTAGGATCCAACCCCTTACTCTTCTCATCTGTAAGACTGGGTGAATGGTCAAATGAGAAATGAATACCTTAGCACAGTGCCTGTCTGAGGTACTAACTATCTTGCTTTTTGCCACAGCTCTCACCTTCCCTTTTATACCACGCATCTTGCTGGTTTATAATTGCCTGGCTAGCTGTCTCCTTCATCAAAATGCGGACTTTAAAGCAGGGACTATATTTATTATGTTCACTGCTGTATGCTCAATGCCTGTCATGGAGTAAGAGCCACCTTGTGACTGATTGACCGACCGAATGAATGAATGAGTAAAGTCCAGGACTGTCTCCTGCCAATTCTCTGAGACACACCCCAAGTCGGGCACATTGCTTTACGCAGTACACTCAATGACAACAAGTCAGTGACCCATTCCAACCTCCTCATTTTATAGATGGAGAAATTGAGCTTGTCAGATGCTGGTTAAGCAATTTGCCTAAGGCACCCACATCTGTATATTATTCATCTCTGGTCACTAGCAAGTACAGTCTTCTTTGGGACATCTTTATTTTAAACATCTCCCATATGTGACAGCGGTCAAGACGACTATCCTCATTTGGAGATGACTGCCTTCTTTTGTTCAGTTCAGTTCAGTTGCTCAGTCGTGTCCAGCTCTTTGCGACCCCATGGACTGCAGCACGCCAGGCTTCCTTGTCCATCACCAACTCCCAGAGCCTACTCAAACTCATGTCTGTCAAGTCAGTGATGCCATCCAACCATCTCATCCTCTGTTGTCCCCTTCTCCTCCCGCCTTCAATCTTTCCCAGCATCAGGGTCTTTTCTAATGAGTCAGATATTCGCATCAGGTGGCCAAAGTATTGGAGTTCCAGCTTCAGCATCAGTCCTTCCAATGAATATTCAGGACTGATTTCCTTTAGGATGGACTGGTTGGATCTCCTTGCAGTCCAAGGGACTTTCAAGAGTCTTCTCCAACACCACAGTTCAAAAGCATCAATTCTTCGTTTGTTAGAACTAACATATTTAGAACTAGTCCACTTGCTAGACAGGTTGCTTTCCATGGCTAAGAGAGGGATTTTGTTAGTGCTGCCTACTTATTTATTTTATATGTATTTATTCTGGACATATATGTATATCTTCCTGTCTAGTGGAACAATATTTCTATCATTACTGTTTACTATTTCTTTCTCTTTTTTTGGTCAGGCTGCACCACTTCTGGGATCTTAGTTCCCTGACCAGGGGTTGAACCTGGGCCCCCAACAGTGGAAGCACACACACCCATGCACACACTGCTGCTGCTAAGTTGCTTCAGTCGTGTCCGACTCTGTGCGACCCCATAGATGGCAGCCCACCAGGCTCCCCCGTCCCTGGGATTCTCCAGGCAAGAACACTGGAGTGGATTGCCATTTCCTTCTCCAATGCATGAAAGTGAAAAGTGAGAGTGAAGTCACTCAGTCATGTCCGACCCTCAGTGACCCCATGGACTCCAGCCTACCAGGCTCCTCCGTCCATGGGATTTTCCAGGCAAGAGTACTGGAGTGAGGTGCCATTGCCTTCTCCCATGTACACACTACCTTGGCCTAATACTGTAGAACAGTATTAATTCACCCACTAACCCACAAAGTAAGGAAAACTCTACAACCAATAGTGCTAATACTGGCAAGCCACTGCCCACCCCACCTTGAAGTGTGGCTCTTCTGCTCGCCTGTTATACACCAGGTATTTATGAGATCTCTATTTTGCCACTGTGTTATTGAATGCAGTTATTGATTTTCTTACATTGTCCTTCTAAATGAAAAATAAAGCAGTTCCTTGATTTTTTTCAGTTTTTTTTTTTTTTTCCCCCATTCACTAGGGCATCCAGGCAGAGGAGAATAAAATATGCTGGGGGGAGGGGGGCTAAGAAGGGAAATTTCAGGGCAAGGGAAGGAAGAGGCAGATGGGAAAGAGGAAGAAGACAGGTGGGAATGAAGAAGAAGAGGAAGTTGAGAACGCAGGGAAAAGGCAATGAATGTGAAATGTGTAAGATGATTTTTATACAATTATTTAACCACGTACAGTATACATAAAAAGGCCTGGAAGGAAACACACAGTATGATAACTGTAGATCGCCACGCTTACCTGCTGTGTGACATGCAGTGCTGGAGGGTGGGCATGATGCCCCCGCCACGTCAGCTCATGGATGACTTGCTTTGGCCCATGGAGTGTGAGTGGCAGTTCCACTAGGAACTGAAGACCTCCAGAGGCATCAGGTTTTCCTGCTCAGCCTCTTGAATTCTTGTGATCTTCCATGGGGAAAAAATTCCTCCTGGTAGGTGCTAGTCTGAGGACCATGAGGAAACATGCAGGTGATGAGACTTAAACCAACTCAGCCTGAACCCAAGCCCAACTCAGCCCAGCTGAACACTCAGAGCCTCCATGGACCCAGGAACGAGAACACTAATGTTGTCAGCTGTTGAGAGAGCGAAGTTGGTTTTGTGTGGCAAAGACAGATTCATTCTGGTCATCTCTAAATGATGGCATAGTTGATGGCTATTTTCTTCCTTATGCTTTTCCATGTTTTCCAAGTATATTTGAGTCAGCTTGCTTTACTTTTAGAGGAAAAGAATAAATACATAAAGAAACATGCATTTCCTACTACATCCTGCATCATTATAATACAAGATCAAACTTATCTGAACTGTACCCACAAAGAACATAATTAATGACTGTTAAGGCAACTTTAAAAGTGTTAGTATGCTAATTCACATGTGTTTTCTCTCACATTCCTCTGCACAGTTAACAACGAAGTTCCTATTTCCATTGCCTTAGCATATATTTTTGAAAAAGCAGTTATTTCTGAGGCTGTATTTTAGGATCTGATTATATCATACAAAGGGTTTCCCTGATGCCTCAGACAGTAAAGAATCCACCTGCAATGTGGGAGACCTGGGTTCAGTCCCTGGGTTGGGAAGATCCCCTGGAGAAGGGAATGGCTACCCACTCCAGTATTCTGGCCTGGAGAATTCCATGGACAGAGGAGTCTGGAGGGCTACAGTCTGTGGGGTCATAGAGTCAGACATGACTGAGTGACTTTCACTTTTTCATATCTCACACAAAGGCAAGCTCAGGAGCTTGCGAGATCTTATTCAGTTTAAGAGAGTTAACACAAAGCTAATTCTCTGTCAAGCGTTGACGCCTTAGAACTAACCCTTTCCTCTTCCATTGTTCTTGGGTCAGGATAACTCTTTGCTTTATTGACTTTTCTCATTCATTGTGGGGAGTAGGGAGGTGAGAATAAAAGGGGCAAGAAGACTTCCTTGGTGGTCCAGTGTTTAAGTCTCCGCGGTTTGACTGCAGGGGAAGCAGGTTCAATCCCTGGTCGGGCAACTAAGATTCTGCTTGCCAAGCGGTGTGGTCAAAAAATTTAAAAAATACATAAAAGCCACTGCTTTATAAGTGGCTTTTAAAGAAATAAATGAAGGGGCAGGAAAGGAACCTCAAAGAATGCATGGATGGGAAAAAGGAAGAAGATTGATGAGGAGGAAGAAAATGGACCAGGAAGAGGGAAGTGATGAAAGGGGAGAGGTGGGGAAATGAGGTAGCGGGTGAAACAGGAGAGGCCGGGGCCGCCGGACAAGGACTAGTCCAAGTGGCTTCAGAGACGTGCTGTCACTTGGCTCCTCACTGTTACACCTGTCATTACTACCTATGTTTGCTCTAAGTGCCACAAAGCCAAACTCCCCGCAACCTTACAGTCCTCCCCAGCTCAACGCTCCCCTCTCTCCTCCACTAACTCACCTCTGCCTCCCCCATCCTGGCTCCCTCACTCCGTGTCTGCCTTCCTGTGTTCTCCGTCACTTTGTTCTCCTTCCAAAATTCTCTCCAGCTCCTCGTGGTCCCTCCAAATCCTGGCCATCCTTTGAGGACCCATGCAAGCCTCCTGTTCCCTAAAGCGTTCACAGCTCACCCCTCTCTGAACTGTGGCCCCGGTCTCTCCCTGAGCTCCAGCCTCATAAATCTCATCATGGTGTCTAGTAGTATCCCCAAATGTGTCTGACTCTTCCAAACCCTACCTTAGGATGTAAGCTCAGTGAGGCAGAGGTAGGGTTTGGTTTGTTCACTGCTGTGTCCCAGTGCCCAGAGGAGTGCTTGGCACCAAACAGGCACTCGATAGCTATTAGTTGAATGTATCCCAATGTTCACAGCAGCATTATTTACAACAGCCAAGATATGGAAGCATCCTAAGTGTCCCTCAACAGATGAATAGATAAGGAACAATGGAGTACTACTACTCAGCCATAAAAAAGAACAAAATTTTGCCATTTATAGCATGGATGGACTCAAAGGGCATTATACTAAGTGAAATAAGTCAGAGAAAGACAAATACTGTATGATTTCACTTATATGTGGAATCTCAAAAATACAACAAACCAATGAATTTAACAAAAAAGAAGCAGACTCAGATATAGAGAGCAAATCAGTGGTTACCAGTGCTGCGAGGGGAGGGGAGGGGGCTACATAGGGGCAGGGCAGTGGCAGATACAGACTACTGGGTATAAGATGGGCTCAAGGATGTACCATACAACACAGGGAAGATAGCCAATATTTTGCAATAACTGTAAATGGAAAGGAACCTGTAAAAATTATATAAAAATGTTTAAGAGTAAACATAACTATTCATTTCAAACCAGTCAATACTAAAGGAATATTCATTGGAAGGACTGATGCTGAAGCTGAAGCTCTGATACTTTGGCCACCTGATGAGGAGAGCTGACTCATTGGAAAAGACCCCGATGCTGGGAAAGATTGAAGGCCAAAGGAGAAGCGGGTAGCAGAGGATGAGATGGTGAGATAGCTTCACCAACTCAATGGATATGAATTTGAGCAAAGTCCGGAAAATAGTAAAGGACAAAGGAGCCTGGTGTGCTACAGTCCATGGAGTCGCAAAGAGTCACGACTCAAAAAAAGGGTCTCACAAAGACACGACTTAGTGACTGAATAACAAAAACAATTAACTGAAAAAAATGAATGAACTCCTATAGTAGCAACAGCCAGGAGGACACAATTCACTTGCATTGCATTGCCTACTGATGTTGCTTGGCTGTCTAATTTTCCCAGCTGGACTGCAAAAATCCTTTAGGATCAGGAGCCCCATGCATGTGTATTCCTCTGGGCTTTAGCACAAAGCTGTGCACATAGGTGATTTATTCACATTCCCACAACAGAACAAGCCCATGTCTAAAGCCACCTTTCTCAAAGCCTGGGAACCACATGCTAACTCACGCAAAGAATACATTTGCTCCTATCCACAGACTCTTAAGTACGTGTGCTTGAGCCCTGTATCAAATCAGTATAATACATTTTCCTGTGTTTCATTCTCATTATTCTTTAATGGGGCATGTTTTATCTACACATCTGATTAGAAGCAGGCTCAGAGTCCTTTCTGACTCTGTTCCCCCCTGCAGTGGTCTGCCAGCACCACCTGAGCACCCAGAAGAAGCTCAAGGCAGGCCAACCTTGATTAGAGACAAAGGCCTTGCAGGGCTTGAAACCTGTTGCCCTGCAAGTCCCTGCGAGGCTGACAGCAGGGCTTCTGATTGGCTGCCAGTGACGTCACACTCCTGGCACCCTTTCTCCCCAGATGTACAAGCAGATGTATCTTAGTGCCCCTTTCACAATAGCAACAAGACACAACAGGAAGCAAACGTCTAGAGCCGGTCCATCCGCGCCAGGCTCAGGGTTTCTCACGGCATCGCTCTGACAAAAAGGTCGCTCCACGTCAGTTCTGTGGGCTTTCCCACCAGAGTAATCGCTGTGGGTGGGGTGGACTTTGTGTTCTATCTTATTTGCTGTCTATATGGAGCTGCTATTGAAATGACTAACAGTCACGTCATTGCTGCTTTAGGAAGCAATTATCTGAAAACAAATTCATTTCCTGAGTCATCCAGTTTATTTAGCCTGCATTCCTCGCTTTCTTTTCAAAAACTTATCTCAGGAGGAAAGACATTCAAACTTCTTATAGTACCTGCTGCTCCTTTGTCAGGAGATTATGTAGCTTATTTAGATGGATTCACAGAGGTATTATGTTTGCCCATATTACTCGGTCTGTTCCATTCTAATCCTGAATTTATCAATATTTTCAAAAGACAAATGCCTTTCAGGGTTAATTCCTTTGCCTTTCACGCCTTTGTGTGATAGATGACTAATGCCGTATTCACTAGCTCATCAACTGCCTGGCTTGGTTTTTGCTTTCTTCTCCTTTTCTTTTCCTTTCTTTTATCTCTCCTTTCCTTCCATTTTTTTTTTAAAGATATGAGTATGTGTTTCAGAGAAACAAATACTTTCATATCTTCTTGAAATTCTGTATGAGTTTCTTGTAGCTGCTGTAGCAAATTACTACAAACTCGGAGGCTGAAATCAACTGGAATACACTTTCTCCTTTCTGGAGAGCAGAAGTCTGAAATCAGTACCTTCTGCTGGAAATGGAGGTGTCCGCAGGTGACAGCAGGGGGTTCTTAGAGAGAATCTTGCCTCTTTCAGCCTCTGGTGGTCGGTGACGTGAAAATTGCTCTGTCGTGTCTGACTCTTTGCTACCCCATGGACTTTAGTCCATGGAATTCTCCAGGCCAGAATACTGGAGTGGGTAGCCTTTCCCTTGGGGCTGATGGCCTTCCTTGAATTGTGCCCTTATCACTCCAGCCTCTGTCTCTGCAGTCACACCATCGCCCCCTTCGTCCCTCTTGTCTTCGTCTCTCCTGTGATGGCATTTAGGGCCCTCTTGGATATCCCAGGATAACTTCTCCATGGCAATAGCCTTTACTTAATCCCATCTGCAAAGACCTCTATTCCTTAGAAGGTAAAATTTACAGGTGTCAAGAGTTAGGATCTGCTATCTTAGGGATCATTATTCAGCCCACCACATTTTCCATTCTCTGCTCTCCACAACTCACAGAGTTTTTTCTATCTACTTGTAAAGGTTGATGGAAAGGAAAGAAAGAGCAACTCTAAAGGAGAGAGAAGATAGTTCAGCCTTTCCTTGCCTGTTAATTCCTTCCCGAATGGAGGTGGGTTCCTGCTTCCTAAGAAAACATGGGAGAGTGGGAGATATTTCACTCTGCAAGCTGTGGGGATGCTGGGGCGTGGCGTGGGGTGTGCGGCTTGTCCCCTCTCTTCTTCCGAGGCAGCCAGGGCACTGACACAGGCTCATCCAGTCAGATGTGCTTACTGAGGGGTTCTGACCTGGAGGGTGCGGGGCACGGACGTCTGCTTCCAGGTCAGAGTCGAAGGTCAGGAGTGGCACCCCGCCCCGCAGCTTCGGGCAGCCTCCCGAAGACCTCCTGCCCTGCAGAGTCTGGCGGCGGCGCTCTCTGTCTGCTGTTCACCTCCCCCTCCCAGGGCTCCCGCTCTCCCCTCCTTCCCGGTTCTCCCACATTCCTGTCCATCTGTGAGCTTCTACTGAACGTCCTGCATTCCTTGCCTGTTGAAGTTAGCCCGACTTGGTCTCTGTTGTTTGTAATCACGCACCCTCCCAGACTTAGAAATGGCCAGGTCCAACGCTCTTTTTCTATAAAGCCTGGCCGTCCCTCCACTCAGGGCAAGATCCGCACAGAGGACAATGCAGGTGAGGCTGGAGCAGGGTCTGCAGTGCCCATGGCAGGACTGGTGGGAAACACCTAAATGTCTGTGTGATATATAAAAAGTGCCTTCAGGTTATGAACCCCTGTGCAGAATATGAAAAGAAGGAAAAGTGTATAGCTGTCAGCTGTGGGAGGCAGCCTTTAAAAAAAAACATTGTAATGCCCTTTTTACTATCTTGAAATAAAATTAATCAATAACCTATTTATATAATTTTAAAAGCTCACTACAACTAAAGGAAAAAATTATATGTAAATAATTATCTGTGTATAAAATATTATAAATTATTAAAGGAAATACTTCATATATATAAATGTAGACTTCAACATGTAAAAACGCTCACATCACTGCAAGCGTGCTTAGTCACTTCAGTCGTGTACGACTCTGTAGCCCACCGGGCTCCTCTGTCCATGGGATTCTCCAAGCAAGAACACTGGAGTGGGTTGCCATTCCCTCCTCCAGGGGATCTTCCTGACCCAGGGATGGAACCCGCATATCCTGTGACTCCTGCAGGCAGATTCTTTATCACTGAGCCACCCGGAAGCCCATGACTACATCAGAGGCCCCTGCAAGTTTATAACATGGAGAACTACATTCCACTGAATGAAAACCAGAGAGCAGAACCAGACACACAGAGCACAATTAAAGGCCTTCCGAAGAACAGAAGCTACAGATGCATATCTACCCGTATCACTCTAAGTACAGAGAGAAAACCAAGAATAAAGTGCTGGGGGAGTAGTGAGGAGGAGAGGCTTTAGCATTTGGCCCTCTTTTTGTATTCTTCGTATCTTTAATTAAAACACATTAGTGTTACTTCTGTCATTAAGAAAAAATGAAACATGAAAAGGAAAGAAAGTGATCAGTGTGGCACTGTGTGCGCCAAGCAGTGTGGGAAAGATGCCAGATCACGTGGAGAAGAGAAGGGCTGGACTAGTTTGCGATGGAGACTCTGCAGCTCCAGGGAGGAGAACACTTTGTTTTCTGTCGTGGTCATCAGATTAAGGTTAGCGATTAGTGGCCACGTGATCTTGTGCAAGGTCACCTCCAGGTGTGCTATCCTGAGGTCACAGCACTTCCTTATTTATAGCATCGCAGTGTTGTTTGTGTTGCCATTACTGCACACCTGGGTCCAAACGCCTTGCCTGTGGAGCTGGGAACTGATGCCAAACAGCCAAGGGTCCAGGCGGTCCTGCCCCCCATCACCCAGGGTTCTCTGACTGTAACTCGCTTGCACTGTGGCAATTTCAAGCCAAATACTTGGAGGGCCTTTATTCTTTGGTTTCGTCAACTGACACTTAGCGCAAAGCTAAATATTAGGTTGGTACAAAAGTAATTGCAGTTTTTGTGTTGTTGAAATTAGTCTTTGATATTGGAATACATTCTTAAATAAATGTGGTTATGTTATACATCATTTTCATGCACATTTCTTGCTTTGAGTATTTTGCTAATGTTTAATTACTTGCTGTTTATATTTATTTTAGACTACGGAAATGAAGTTAGACAAAAAGCAAATTCGAGAGATTTTCTTATTCGAGTTCATGATGGGTCGTAAAGAAGCAGAGACAACTCGAAACACCAACAACGCATTTGGCCCAGGAACTGCTAACCAACGAACAGGGCAGTAGTGGTTCAAGAAGTTTTGCAAAGCAGACGAGAACCTTGAAGATGAGAAATGTAGTGGCCGGCCATTGGAAGTTGTCAATGACCAATTGAGAGCCATCATCGAAGCTGATCCTCTTACACAAGAAGTTGCCAAAAAATTCAATGTCAACCATTCTATGGTTGTCCTGCAAACTTGAAAGGTGAGAAAGTTTGATAAGTGGGTGTCTCATGAGCTGAATGCAAGCAAAAAATTGTCACTTTGAAGTGTAGTCTTCTCTTATTCTCTTCTCTTATTCTTGGAGAAGGAAATGGCAACCCACTCCAGTATTCTTGCCTAGAGAATCCCAGGGACAGAGGAGTCTGGTGGGCTGCCGTCTATGGGGTCGCACAGAGTCGGACCCGACTGAAGTGACTTAGCAGCTTCTCTTATTCTACGCAATAATAACAAAACATTTCTCGATGGGATAGTGACATACAATGAAAAATGGATTTTATATGACAACCAGCAACAACCAGCTCAGTGGTTGGACAGAAAAGAAACTCCAAAGCACTTCCCAAAGCCAAACTTGCACCAAAAAGGTCATGGTCACTGTTTGGTGGCCTGCTGCTGGTCTGATCCACTACAGCTTTCTGAATCCCAGTGAAACCATTACCTCTGAGGTGTATGCTCAGCAAATCAATGAGATGCACCCAAACTGCAATGCCTGCAGCTGGCATTGGTCAACAGAATGGGCCCAATTCTTCTCCATGACAACATCCGACAGCTTGTCGCACAACAATGCTTCAAAAGTTCAACAAATTGGGTTACAAAGTTTTGCCTCGTCTGCCATATTCACCTGACCTCTTGCCAACTTACTACCACTTCTTCGAGCATCTTGACAGCTTTTTGCAGGGAAAACACTTCCACAACCAGCAGGACACAGAAAATGTTTTCAAAGAGTTTGTCGAATCCCGAAGCACAGATTTTTATGGTACAGGAATAAACAGACTTATTTCTCATTGGCAAAAATGTGTTGATTGTAATGATTCCTATTTTGATGAATAAAGATGTGCTTGAGCCTAGTTATAATGATTTAAAATTCAGGGTCCGAAACCACAATTACATTTGCACCATTCTAACAGAACACTTCTTTGTTTGCCAAAATCCAAAAGCTTTGGAAACAGCATTGGGCTTAAATTCCTGCTCTACAACTTAACAAATATTCTCTGAGCTTTCCTTTCCTTGTCTGTAAAATGAGGATGAATTAAAGTGAAGTAAAAGTTCTTTGCGACTCCATGGACTACACAGTCCATGGAAATGCTCCAGGCCAGAATACTGAAGTGGGTAGCCTTTCCCTTCTCCAGGGGATTTTCCCAACCCAGGGATCAAACCCAGGTCTCCCGCATTACAGGTGGATTCTTTGAGGATAATATATTCACTTCATAAGGTTTGTTAGGAGTAACAAAAAAGATAGTGTATGTCAAACACAGATTTTTAAAACCTGAAGAATTTCAGCTGCCAGCCATCATGAGGAAAGACAGAACCTGGAGCTTGCATTCAGCCAAGTTAACTGCCTGCTAAATCAAATGTTAGGAGTCTTCAGAGGGACATGACAGAGATCCAGAACCTTTACAGTTCACAGTTGTATAGATCTAGGTTCTCCAGAAAAATAAACCAATAGGATAGCCCATAAGGAAATGGCTCACACAGATATGGAGGCTGAGAGGTCCCAAGGTCTGCAGTTGACAAGCTAGAGACCCAAGAAAGCTGATTCCCTGGGAATTCCCTGCCAGTCCTGTAGTTAGGACTCAGCGCTTTCACTGCTTTGGCCCAGATTCAAGATCCCACAATGGGAAAAAAAAAAGCTGATGGTGTAGTTCCAGTCTAAGTCTGAAGGGCAGATGGCCAGGAGAGCTGATGATGTAAGTTCGAGTCTGAGGCTGAGAGTCCAAAGGAGGAGAAGGCTGATGTTTCAGCTCGAAGACAATCAGGGAGTGAATTCTACCTTTTTGCCGTATTTACACCTTCAGTGAATTGGATGAGGGCCACCTACATCGGGGAGGGCAATCTCCTGTACTCAGTCTACCAATTCAAATGTTAAACTCTTTCACAAACACCCTCGATAACGTTTAACCAAATATTATTTGGCACTCCATGTACATCCCCCCCCCCGCCCCCGCCCAAAGTGTGTGTTAGTCGCTCAGTCGTGCCCGACTCTTTGCAACCCCATGGACTGTAGCCCTCCAGGCTCCTCTGTCTATGGAATTATCCAGGCAAGAATACTGGAGTGGGTTGCCATGCCCTCCTCCAGGGATTCCTCCTGATTCGGGGATTGAACCCGCGTCGCAGGCAGATTGAAGATTGAAGCCCAACAGTGAAGGTTCTTGGGCTTCTGCCTGTGACCTATTGAATCAGAATCGTTGCTCAAAGAAATCTGTGTTTTTAAGGAGTTTCCCAAAGCTTCTGATTTACATTATAGTCACACTACCTCTGCTTTAGGTTCTGATAAGATTTGGCAGTACGGACCTAGCACCCAACCTAATCGTCACAAGTGGTATGTGGACCACTTTCAAGTGGGAAACGGGCAGTTTATGTGGGATATAAGTGTTGATTTACCTCAGGGCAGAAACCAGTGTGAGTGAGTAATGCTCCAGGGCACACCCTCCCACTCACCTGCGCGATAGAATAATTCACTGAATTTTGTTCAGAGTCCAAGTGAAAAGGACACTGCCCGATTGTCAGTGTTCTTGGGTGAGTCATTATTGCTTACTAATTCTTCTTCCTCCTCAAACCTGCTTCCTTCCACTTTCCACAGTGTATGGGATCCTTTTAATGGGAACTTTTAAATCTATTTATAACCACACTTTCTCTTTCCCCACCCACCTGAATGTGCCTCTGTGTGTTTCTGAACTTTGGAAAGCTTTCATAAGGTTCTTCGTGATATAATAATCTTTATTTCTCACATTGAGTCCCACCTTTATATTTACTTATTTTTTAATGTAAAAATTCAAAAATGTAAAAAAAATTATGTAAAAGTTGATGTGTTATTTACCTACAAAAATGCACGTATACAGCATCATGAATTTTTATGAAGTGAGAGTACATGTATAACCAGAATCCAAATCAAGAAAACACAAGGGAGCCTTGGAATACCTGCACCTTCCCCAGGCTCTCTTGCAGTCATTGGTCCCCACAAGGGTAAAACAACTACTCTAACTTCTAGGAAGAGAGATTCTGTCCGTTTTTAACTTCCAAATTTTGTCCAAGTGGAATCCTGCCTAGTCTCTGGCTTCTGCTCCTCGTTTTGTTGGGAGACGCCCCCATGTGGTCACTTGCGGTTACAGCGACTTCCCTCTCGCTGCCGTATACCATTCCATTTTCCGGATATACCATCAGTTATTTATCCATCCTATCTTAGTGGGTATTTGAGTTTCCAGTTTGGGGCTAATAGTGCAAATAGTGGGAAGCATAGCTTTTATACTGAGTTAGGGTTTTAAGAGAGAGTGTTAGATATTCAAGTTCAAAAGACTTGAATTCTGCTTGTGGCAAGTCATAGAAACAAAGGAACATTCCATAGATTCTTCTGTTCACCCTGAAAACGGCTCCCAGGATTGAAAGTCATGAAAGAAGAAAGAAAAAGTAAAGAAGTTTAGAGAGAATGATTTACAGTTCCACCTGCCTCCACTATTTGCTTCTCCATGGCAACTCTGTGCCCATCCTGCCCATTTAGCCTGAATCAATAGCATTTCAAAGCACCTGCTGGGCATCCAGATTGACCCATTTAGGGGCTCCCATTGTTATCTGGTCAACAGACCGAGGGAGTGGTGGGTCAGCGGCCAGTCCAGTTAAAACCCTAAAAGTGCTATTCAGTGTTCTGATCTTTTCTCCTTGGGTCAGAAAAAATCTGCTTCCTTAGGATCAGGGAAGGTCTGAACCAGAGGGACCTAAGGGTGCATTAGTTCAACTCCTCACTTTACAGATGAGAGACTGAGTTCCAAAGTCTCTTTTCCAAAGCACCTGCAGTGCGTGAGGCCATACACGGAGTTAGGAAGTGAACTGGATGGTGATTTGGAACATTTTCAGTTTCAGGGCTTTTATTTGTCTGGGTTTTGTTTTATTCGGCCACGTGGTGGATTTACATCATGCATAATAGTTTGTAATGTGTTGCTGGTTGCTTTACTTTTCTGAATTCCTGCATTTGGGGCAGTTTCTCTCTGGTTAAAATGTTACTATCCTCCTCTATGCTTTGTCATTTTGGTTTTGTTGTATTTTCTGTTTTACCCTCCAGCATACAATTAGTGTTAATATAGCATCGATAGTGGAGGTGTAATCCATGTGCTGGGATCCCTTAGGAACAAGGAGTTTTCAGTATTCAAACAATTAAAGAATGAATATTCCTTAAAGATATGTGATTATGAATATGTAAATATACTCACAACATACTAAATGAAAATTATAGGGACTTCCCTGCTGGGCCAGTGGCTAAGACTCCATGTTCTCATTGCTGCTGCTGCTGCTGCTAAGTCGCTTCAGTCGTGCAATCCCTGGCTGGGGAACTAAGATCCAACATGCTGCGAGATGTGGCCAAAAGTAAATCAATAAAATAAACGTAGATTACAGAACTGCCTCATATGCTCTGCTTTTGTAATATGTATTTCCCTGCATTGTTGTCGTTCAGTCACTCAGTCGTTTCCAACTCTTTGTGACCCCATGGACTGCAGCACACCAGGCTTCCCTGTCCTTCACTATCTCCCAGAGCTTGCTCAATCTCATGTCCATTGAGTCGGTGATGCCATCCAACCATCTCATCCTCTGTTGCCCCTTTTCTCCTCTTGCCCTCAATCTTCCCTAGCATCAGGGTTTCTCCCAATTTTAATGCATACATGAATAGGAAAGTTCTGGAAAGGTATAAATGTTAATATTTTTAATCAGGTTGATGGAATTATGGCTATTTTAATTTTCTTCTTTTAGAATTTCTCTAAATTTTTACAATCAGGGAAAAACTGATAAAGGTAACAAAAATAAAATAACACTTTTCAAATGACACTCTCCACATCAGAGCCTGGCACCAACCGACAGTGGCTCTGGGGTACAATTTCAATGGCTGCGTTGGAAAAACAAACCAGCCAACACTCACAGAAACTATGAAGTGGGGACTGTATGCCATTTAACTGCAAGGAGTCTGGGAAGCGTAGTCTTGGGCTGAGCAGCTATTTCTCAACCAGAAATCAATTATTATGAAAGGTGAGAATGGATTTCAAAGGGAAAATGGCCTTGTAGGACTTTGGCTTTAACTGTGGATGAGAGAAAAAGCCATTTGAGAATTTGTTGCAGGCATCGTATTTCACCACTAAATACTTCAGCAAGCATCTCATAAAATAAGGGCACTCTATATAACCACAGAATCATTATCAGAACATTAGCAATAATATCCAAATATCATTTAGCAAGTAGTCCACATTCAAATTTCTCCAAATCGTTATGTAAATAATTTGTGTGTGTGGGCTCAGTTGTGTCTGACTCTTTGTGACCCCATGGACTGTAGCCTGCCAGGCTCCTCTGTCCATGGGATTTTTCAGGCAAGAGCTGGACTGGGTTGCCTTTTCCTTCTCCAGGGGATCTTCACAACCCAGGGATCAAACCCAGGCCTCCTGCACCTCTTGCACTGGCAGGCAGATTCTTTACCACTGTGCCGCCTGGGAAGCGACAAAAGGAATCTCAGCAGAGGATAGTTTAGGATACCATATTTATTGACGAAAACATGTAAACAAATGCAGTTGGGGATCCAGGTGGAGTCTCCTTTCTGCAGCCACTACCTTCACATGAAGCCTTTTTTTTCCACTTTGGAATGCTGTGCAGGCGGGTGCAGTCTTCCAGCGGGACAGTAGGGGGCCCACATGCCCTTCTGCTATTTGTCAACTTGGGTGATTTCCCCACGTGGGAGTGGATGCCCAGGAGTCAGGGCTGTGTCGCATGTGAATGAGAGACTTCAGGGCACACTCAGGACCCCACAAGATCACCAGTTTCCTTATGGGAAGTTATAAAGACTTTACAGCAAAATTAGTTTTTATTCCATTTAGGGAAACAGCACAAACTATGTATCACTTTTTCTGGGTGATTTTTATAACTGTACTGTGAAATCAAATAAGCAGAAAGCTATGATTTATTGAGCTAAATATTTAAAGGCAATAACCATAATAATTTCAAAGTTGGATTTACAAGTCAAATTGCCAATAGTTAGCCATCATTCTGGAGAAGGCAATGGCACCCCACTCTAGTACTCTTGCCTGGAAAATCCCAAGGACAGAGGAGCCTGGTGGGATGCAGTGCATGGGGTTGCTGAGAATCAGACATGACTGAGCGACTTCACTTTCCCTTTTCGCTTTCATGCATTGGAGAAGGAAATGGCAACCCACTCCAGTGTTCTTGCCTGGAGAATCCCAGGGACGGGGGAGCCTGGTGGGCTGCCATCTATGGGGTCGCACAGAGTCAGATGTGACTGAAGTGACTTAGCAGCAGCAGCCATCATTCAACCATTACATACAAATTTTTAAAATATCAAATTAGGGAGGGGTGGAGTAGGAAGAACCTGAGCGGACTTCCTCCCAGGAGCAACCAAAATTACAACTATTTTACTGAGAAACTATCTAAATTGCTTCAGTCATGTCCAACTCTTTGTGACCCCATGGACTGTAGCCTGCCAGACTCCTCTGTCCATAGGATTCTCCTGGCAAGAATACTGGAGTGGGTTGCCATGCCCTCCTCCAGGGGATCTTCCCAACCACAGGGATCAAACCCACGTCTCTTTCTTTACCACCAGCACCGCCTGGGAGCCGCCCTGAAGACCAACAGAAAAGATTTTCCACAACTAAAGATAAAATGCAGGCAGCACAGCATGAGTAGGAGAGGTAGAGATGTAGTATAGTAAAGACTCACACCTCCAGGTAGGCGACCAAGAAACAAGAGGAAAATTGAAATTGCAAACGTTCTCTCCGAGGAGTAAAGAGTCCAAGCCCCACGTTGGGCTCCGTCACTTGGAAGTCCTGCACCGAAAAGATGAGCCCCTAGGACATCTGGCTTTGAACACCAGCAGGACTTACGTAAAGGAGAACCGGAGGAGGGTAGTAAGCAGAAGCTTTGCTCTTAAAGGTCATGTGCCAACTCATACCCTCCAAGTCCCAGTGTAAAGGGAGTAATTCAAAAGAAGCCTGGGTTCGATATCCTGACTGATCTCAGAGAGCTTCCTAGAGAGGCAGGAAGTAACAGGACTTGCCCTAAGAACACAGATGCTGGTAGCATCAATTTGGGGGAGCTTATTCCACCACGAGGACACGGGTGCTGACCAGCACTGTTTTGGGGTCTTTCCTCGACCCTATCAGAGCCAGGAGATTACCTACCCACTAGAGGGCTAGTATCAGTCTCACGACTCCCTGGGCCACACGGTCAGCCATCCTGGGGCCCAGCCCCATCTACTAGAGAGCCAGAAGCCCCCTCATGAGGCAGGACTACATATGCAACTGGCTGAGGGCCAGCCCCGCTACCAGCATCCCCACTGCAGCCAGGCCCACCGAACAGAAGGGCCCACACAGCCCATAGCGGGCGCTTTTGGAGCATTTAACTCTGGTGATCAGACGAAGTGAGTTGCTAGGCCCAAGAGGATGTCTCTATAAGATCACTTCCCCAAGTGGTTACATCTCCAAGAGAGGTAACCAACTTACCTAATACATAAAAATAAACACAGAGACCTGGCAAAATGAGGAGATAGAGGCATATGGTCCAAAGAAGGACCAAGACAAAGTCCCAGAAGAAGATCTAAGTGAAGTGGAAACAAGGTATCTAACTGACAAAGAGCTCAGGGTAATGGCCAGAATCTAACTGACAAAAGAGCTCAGGGTAATGGTCATAAAGATGCTCAATGAGTTCAAGAGAAGAATGGATGGAGCACAGTGAGAATTTTAACCATGAGTTAGAAAATATTAATAACAAGAAGAACCAAAAAGGGCTGAAGAATACAATAGCTGAAATAAAAATACACTAGAAGGAATCAATAGTAGATCAGATGGTACAGAGAAATGGATCATAAAAAAAGAGTAGTGGAAACCACTGAAGCTGAGCAGAAAAAAGACAAAAAGATTAAAATAAAATGAGGATAGTTTAAGATAGCATCAAGCATACTAACATTCACATTATAGGTGTTGCAGAAGGAGAATAGAGAATTTCTCCATTCCAAATAAAGGAATGGAGAAATTACTTGTAGGTACAATAGCTGAAAATTTCCCTAATCTGAGGAAGGAAACAGACATCAGGAATCACAGACAGTCCCAAACCAGAAAAATACAAAGAGACATACATAAAGATGCATTATAATTAAAATGCTGAAAATTAAAGATAAAGAGAGAATATTAAAAGCAACAAGAGAAAAGCAATAAGTTACATACAATGGAGCTCCCATAAAGCTATTAGTTGGCTTTTTAGTGAATGGTATCATATACTCAGAGCGATGAAAAGAAAAAACCTACAACCAAGAATATTCTACCTGGCAAAGCTGGCCTTCAGACTGGAAGGAGAAAGAAAGAAGTTTCAGTTCAGTTCAGTTGCTCAGTCGTGTCCAACGCTTTGCGACTCCATGAATCACAGCACACCAGACCTCCCTGTCCATCACCAACTCATGGAGTTTACCCAAATTCATGTCCATACTGAGTCAGTGATGCCATCTAGCCATCTCATCCTCTGTCGTCCACTTCTCCTCCTGCCCTCAATCCTTCCCAGCATCAAGATCTTTTCCAGTGAGTCAACTCTCCGCATGAGGTGGCCAAAGTATTGGAGTTTCAGCCTCAGCATCAGTCCTTCCAATGAACACCCAGGACTAGTCTCCTTTAGGATGGACTGGTTGGATCTCCTTGCAGTCCAAGAGACTCTCAAGAGTCTTCTCTAACACCACAGTTCAAAAGCATCAATTCTTCTGTGCTCAGCCTTCTTCACAGTCCAACTCTCACATTCATACGTGACCACAGGAAAAACCATAGCCTTGACTAGACGGACCTTTGTTGGCAAAGTAATATCTCTGTTTTTGAATATGCTATCTAGGTTGGTCATAACTTTCCTTCCAAGGAGTAAGCATTTTTTGATTTCATGGCTGCAGTCACCATCTGCAGTGATTTTGGAACCCAGAAAAATAAAGTCTGCCACTGTTTCCACTGTTTCCCCATCTATTTCCCATGAAGTGATGGGACCAGATGCCATGATCTTCATTTTCTGAATGTTGAGCTTTAAGCCAACTTTTTCACTCTCCTCTTTCACTTTCATCATGAGGCTTTTTACAGATAAGCAAAAGCTAAAAAAGAGTGCAGCACCACTGAAACATCTTTACAAGAAATGTTAAAGGCAGTTTTCCAAGTGGAAAAGAAAAGACTCAAGCTAAAAATATAAAAATTATGAAAGGAAAAGTCTCATTAGGAAAGGCAAACACACAGTAAAGGTCGAAAGCTCTTGATTGACTGCTTATAAAGCGAGTACGAAGATTAACATACAAAAGCAATAAAATCATCTATATCCATAGTAAGGAGCTAGGGGATACATAAAACAAACAGCAGTGAAATATCATGTAAAAATATTAAATATTGAGGGGGAAATAAAAATGCAGGCCTGGCAGAATCCGTCCATGGGATTTTCTAGGCAAGAGTACTGGAGTAGGGTGCCATTGCCTTCTCCGATGTATATACATAGATTGCTTTAAACAAGCAAGCACGTGAAAGTGAATTCGCTCAGTCGTGTCCAACGCTTTGCGACCCCATGGATTGTAGCCCACCGGGCTCCTCCTTCCATGGGATTCTCCAGGCAAGAATACTGGAATGGGTTGCGACTTCCTTCTCCAGGGGATCTTCCTGACCCAGGGATCGAACCTGGGTCTCCCTCATTGCTTGCAGACGCTTTACCGTCTGAGCCACCAGGGAAGACCAGAAGGCTAACAATATGCTGCTAAACAACCAATGGGTCACTGAGGAAGTCAGAGAAGAAATTTAAAAATACCTGGAGACAAGTGAAAATGGAAACACAATGATCCAAAACAGATGGGACACAGAAAAAGCAGTTTTAAGAGGGAAGTTTCTAGCACTCTGAGTCTACTTCACGAAAGAACAAAAATCTCAAATAAACAATCTAATCTTACAACTAAGGGAACCAGAAAAACAACAACAACAACAAAAGGTTAGGAGAAGAAAAGAAATAATAAAGATCAGAGCAGAAATAAGTGAAATAGAAACTATAAAAATAAAAATTCATCTAAGAGTAAGTACTTTGAAAAAATAAACAAAATTGATAAACCTTTAGCCAGGCTCATCAAGAATAAAAAAGAGAGGATCCAAAGTAAGAACATCAGAAATGCAAGAAAAGTGACAACTGATACCACAGAAATACAAAGGATCACAAGCGATCACTATGAACAGTTGTATAGTGATACAATGGACAACTTACTAGGAATGAATAAATTCCTAGAAACATAAACTTCCAAGTCTGAATCGGAAAGAAATAGAACATATGAAATAAAAAATTACCAGTAATGAAATTATATCAATAACAGAAAAATTTCCCAACAAAAGTCCAGGACGAGATGGCTTCAAGATAAATTCTACCAAATGTTTAGAGAGGAGTTAACACCTATCCTTTTCAAACTATTTTAAAAAGTGCAGAGGAAGGAACACTTCTAAATTAATGCTAGGGACCTCCCTGGTGGTTCAGTGGCTAAGACTCCATGTTCCCAATGCAGGGGGCCTGGGTTCAATCCTTGATCAGGGAACTAGATCCCACATGCTGCAAATAAAAAAATAAAAATAAATATTTTTAAAATTAACTTAAAAACCTCATTCTATGATGCTGGCATCACCCTGGTACCAAAATCAGACAAAGATAGCACGTAAACACACAAAATTATAGGCCAATATCACTGATAAACATAGACACAAAAACCCTCAACAGAACATTAGCAAACCAAATTCAAAAATACATTAAGAGAATCATATGCCAACATCAAGTGGAATTTATACCAGGGATGCAAGAATGGTTCAATATCTGTAAATAAATCAATGTGACACATCATATTAACAAACTGAAGAATAAAAGTCATTTGATCATTTCACCTACACCTACTTCTTGATTCTTAATTTTAGAAAGTTTCTATCGATTTCCAACAATGAGAGATTAGAATTTTATTTACTTAGACTAAATTTAACTTTCTTCTCCCTTGCCTCATAATCTTGATAGCTATATTACAGTTTTGAATTATTTAACTGATTATTTTCATAATTGTAAATATTTATACTTCAACTTCTATTTCTTCTTCATTTTAGACACAAACTACAGACTCTCTACAATCTAGCTTGGGAATATCAGCACCTCCATTCTTTCTTTCATCTGCTCTCCATCCTTCCACTCTCAACCTCTGCCAGATTACCTTCATCTTAACACGATCAAAGCTGAAAACATTTTCATTGTTCTATAATCACCAAATTCTCCCTGTTGGGTAGCCTCTAAAAACTGAGAATCAGTAAACTGATTATTTTATTGAAGTGTTGAAGTGTTAGTCACAGTCGTGTCTGACTCTTTGCAATCCCAGGCTCCTCTGTCCATGGAATTCTCCAGGCAAGAATGCTGGAGTGGGTAGCCATTCCCTTCTCCAAGGGATCTTCCTGACCCAGGCATAGCACCCAGGTCTCCTGCATTGTAGGCAGATTCTTTACCATCTGGGGCAACAGGAAAGTCCTGGTGCTCTTTATTTTTAGCAAAAGAGGAAAGCCAGGAAGCCAGGGCTCATTATTTTATTAAAACTTTGTAAATACTGTTCACTGAAAAGCTCAGGGTTTTTTTTTGCTTTGAGCCATGATTTTGCTTCCTTCTCCCTCCATGGAATGTCATATTCCCTAAGCCGCTATGAGAGAATGTACCTAGCATAAAGATTCTTTTGTCATACTCCATTAACTGCTCAAGATCATGCTATAATTCAGTTTGCTTCATATTAGGATTGTTAATTCCTTACAGATTTTTTTCTTGGGGTTTCTAACTACATCTCTAAGTGAAAGAAAAAACATGACTTTGCCACCAGCTTTTCCTGCCCTCCTCCCTACAGCTTCTGACTTTATATGTTGCCTGGAATCCAGTCTTTTCTTCTTGATGATACACTTCTTGCAGCCCAAGGACTTTAACAATTTATGCAATGCTCATCCTGGTTTAGTTCCTCCACTGCTTGAATTGCCTTTCTGCTTTCCCCTTGGGTTTCTCCCCTTTTTACTGGAGTACATCCTTAAGTAACTTCTTAAGAAAGGGTATGTAGCTGGAACTCTGGTCAATGTTATGTGCCAGCCTGGATGGCTGGGGGACTTGGGGGAGAATGGATACGTGTAATATGTATTGGAGTCCCTTCAATGTTCACTTGAAACGATCACAACATTATTAATCAGCTACACCCCAATACAAAATGTTTTTGGTGTTTAAAAAAAAAAAGGAGGCGTTAAGGCTGGGAAAAAAAAAAAAAGAAAGGATATGTACCAAGTAAACTTTATCTGACTTCTGAAAATGTCTTTATTTGCCTTAATTTTGGCATATGTTTTGGATTAATAGAATTCTAGATCCTAAATAGTTTTCCGACAGCATTTTGCAAATCTGTTCTCAGCCTTTTTCTCAGTTTGCCCTTTCTAACACGCGGACTCCAGTTCAATCCCCTCTGGGCATCTGTCAGGCAGAAAAGATCCACCCTCCATGTCCTCTCCCGCCCCCGCCCCCCCCCCCCCCCCCCCCCCCCGCACATAACCCTGTGCACTTCAATCTCTGTTTCCATGTTCATGTCCTCTTCCCAGCTCCCAGAAATTTGTGAAAATGTCTCAACTGCTGATGCCCAATAGATCTCTCATTATCCTTGCAATTATGGGCTTATACTCTTAAGTTCTTTATCACTTAAATAGGATCTTAGGAAAGAAGGATAACCAACATATATGCTCGGTCACCTTCTTGAATCAGAATTGCATATAAATTTCATTTTTTCTTGCCCTTTTCATTAAAAAAATAAATATGAGAGCTGTATTTAACTCTCTTTTGCTAAATGCACAGACTTTAATGACACCATGTTTATACAGTAAAATTTTGCAAAATTGTTTTTTGCAATTCTGGATATTTCAGAATTACTGAAGCATTAATTGATGATTAAGGGTGAAAGAGTATAGAAGGAGGGAGTGCCTCCCACAAGTCAGAGGATACAGCCTTGTTTATTTCTCAGAACAAGTACGCATTAATCCGCAAACTTCCTGGAACAGTACCCTTTATAGAAAAACCATTGTTCCCAATTCTGATAAGTTCATAATTTCCAAGAGGAAAAGAGATACAAGCGTTTATATTTACCACCAACTAAAGTGCAAAGCAACTGAGGAATAAAGCCAATTAGCAGTCTTTATAAATCATAGTACCCCTTTATTTTCAATTCTGAAGATTTGTTTATTTGAACAAGGGCATGCGTGCTTAGCTGCTCAGTTGTGCCCAACTCTAGCCCGCCAGGCTCCTCTGTCCATGGGACTTTTTTCAGGCAAGAACGCTGGAGTGGGTATTTTCCCATTCTGTTTCCTCCTTCATGGGATTTTCCTGACCCAGGGATCAAACCCTTGTCTCCTGCCTTGCAGGCAGATTCTTTACTGCTGAGCTATTGGGGAAGGCTGTTTTCACAAAAATCTGTCTTAATAAGGTAATCATGACTGTAAAAGAATGGCCGTATTTAGTCTCTACAGAGACTATGTTTTTTGTAAGGACCGAAGATCAAATTTTCATATTATTTAGGCATGGAATCTTATTTGAGATCAACGATATTTGACTATCTTGTAACAGCTACAAATAATAATATATAAGCTACATATAGAAGGAACATAGTAATAGTACTCTGATCTCTTTAATATTAAGCAGGGTCCACAGATGAATTAGTTTTCTGTACGAATATCTGAATGTCATGTTTTCATATTGATAATACTCTTTTTAAGATAATATAATGTATGCATATTGTAGATGGTGAGAATGACTGCAATATAATTGAGTTCTGCCCAGAGGCTGCTGGACCCACATTTCCCTCTTTTGATTTGAGGCTGTAAATTGTTTTTGGAGTAAATGAGAGAAGAATTGAGGGTTTGATTCCTGGGTCGGGAAAGATGCCCTGGAGAAGGAGATGGCAACCCACTCCAGTGTTCTTACCTGGAGAATCTCGGACAGAGGAGCCTGGTGGGCTACAGTACATGTGGTCCCAGAGAGTCGGACACAGCTGAGCACACACACACATGCACACACAGAGAACAGTCTATGGAACTTAATGTGTAGATCCAACCAGTCCATCCTAGAGGAAATCAGTCCTGAATACTCATTGGAAGGACTCATGCTGAAGCTGAAACACCAATACTTTGGCCACATGATGCGAAGAACTGACTCATTGGAAAAGATCCCGATGCTGGGAAAGATTGAAGGTGGGAGGAGAAGGGGATGACAGAGGATGAGATGGTTGGATGGCATCACCGACTCAATGGACATGAGTTTGAGTAAACTCTGGGAGTTGGTGATGGACAGGGAAGCCTGGTGTGCTGTAGTCCATGGGGTCGCAAAGAGCTGAACACGACTGAGCGACTGAACTGAACTGAATGTGTGGATGATGAGATTATGTCAGTGATGCCAGGGCAGGCTGCATGAATGAAGGTTCCAACATGGTTCCAACAGAGGGAAAGAGTTAGAGAACAGACTCACTACATGGCCAATGCGGTACAGATGGGCTGAGCTCAAACAAGAAAAGGAAATGACAACCACTCCAGTATTCTTGCCTGGAGAAGTCCAAGGACAGAGGAGCCCTGCAGGCTACAGCCTGGGGGTGGGGGACGGACTGAGCAACTAATACCCGACTTGACTTTAAAACTACACTTTCAACATAAAAACCAGTAAGACAAAACTTTGAGCAAGTAGAATAACGCTGGGCTTACATGTTTTCATGTTTTCAGATAATGATGAGTGACTTGAGTTTTGAGACCCCATTAATTAGATGACTGCCTTCTGCCTATAGAACCAGAGGACCACGTATGTACAGGCTGCGCATGTGTGTACATGCTGAATTAAAGTGCTGTCTAGCTGCCTGAGGACCTCTGTACAGGCCCATGATTGAGGCCATGAAATGACTGGGGGCAGAATGACCTAGAAGTCTGCTGCATCTCACTCCAGGTCAGAGGCAAAGGGTTTAGGGTCGGATCAAGAACCACCCACCTGAGGATGTGACTTATTTCATCCTTCTTCCTGCTTCCACTGAGACTTAGTAAAAGCACCTAGAAGGAATGGATGGATGAAAGGAAGGGAGAGAGGGAGACAGTAAGAGAGCAACCTCTGTGAGACGAGACTAAGCTCCTGACAGTGGAGATCTGGGTCTGGTGGCTTCATTTTATATAACACTTCACACACTTTTTCACTTAGTAAACCCTCAAGGTGTCTGTTCCCCTGGGAAACAAATGACAAAGCCTCAAAGAACCCAAGATCAGATCTTCTCTGTGACACCCCCGAAGAGCTCTACATCCCACTCTTGTTGGGATGTAGCTTTTGTTGGATTAGCCTTTGTTTGAAATGGATCGCCTGGGCTCTTAGCCACTCTCCACCTGATTTGTGACAGGATAAGGACAACATTTCAAATTGCACATCTGACGGTCTCAGGCCAAGGGGAGAGAGAGCTAACACAGAAAGCTCCACCAAGATTCATTTTTAAAGCAACAAGCTTCTATCCCATGAGCTGCCATTTATTCGAAAGGTCATCTGTTCAAGTCCTTGGCCACTTGGCTTCCTGTAAACCATTTTGCAGATAACCTAACTTGGGAAAGAATCTCATGCCTGGGGTCAGTTTCTTTTAGGGAACATTTACTCAGAATTTGAATGAGCTGGCTTCCCTGGAGGGCCAGTGGTTTGACCTTGGCCTCTGGTCTGGCAGGGACTCGTGGGTACATAGAGTCCTGGGTATCTGTCTCCCTACATATCTTGCTGTTGAAAGCTACCAGCATGTAAGTACCTTGCACCCCTCCCGACCTCCACCTGCAGTTGAAATGATCAGAGACAAAATTCTTGGCAAAAGATTCCCAGCTGTGGAATTTGCAGTTGTTGGCATGTGGCCAGAGCCTGGGTCTGTCCGTTTTGTGGATCTAGGGTGAGGCAGAGGTTGAGATTCACCTGCTTGGTTTTTTCCCCTCATACAAAGGACCTTTCCAGAGTTGGTCTGGAACCACACTCAATACGTATGGAGGGCTGATTCTTAATTGAGGACAGCCATGGTGCAAATGAGCTTTAAACATTGCCACTCACTCCACACACAGATCCCAGAGGTATTACAACCTGGGCACCGAAGCCCATTTTCAGTTTTCCAGGTTTTCACACCGAGCCCAGAGCTGATTATTAATTACTTGTCTTCCTTGACTTGTATCTGACAGGGCTTTTACCTTCTTCCACTAATACAGAGGAGTCTTTCCCCAAGACAATGCGAATAATTTCTTCATCACTCAGCACAGTTTTCCCCTTTCTTGACAATGCAGTGTTCACATTTCTAAAGAAGCAGCTTGCTTTTCCATTTTACCTGAACCCTCCGTGGGCATAGATCCTAATGTCTTGACAGATGCCAGTCCCAATTAATTTATGGTGAGATTGCAAAGGGTAACAAGGGGCTGACTAACAGATAACAGGGCAGGATTCCCTGCTGGGTCAGGGCAGGACTGAGGCTGCGTTGCTGCCTTTGAACTCGCGGATGGGACAAGTGCTGCCTCCATCACCGAGAGGCAGCATTAGGTGCAGAAGGGGTCCTCATTGTTGCCGAGATTTCGCAGCTAAGCCTCCCAGACAACTGCACTTCCTTTCCCCAACGCAACTTCCTAAAGATGAAAAGTCACCAACAGAAGTCAGAGAGGATGCATATATTATGTCCAACTTCATTGTATTTAAATTAATGTGACTTGGTGGCCCCATCCTACTTGGAGCAAGGAATCTGTCTTTCCTCTCCAGATCCCTCTCTTGGATAGAACCAGGAATCCCAGGAGGCCCCTTGGGATGCAGTGGGCACCCCTGGGATTCCTGGACCTACTCAGGAGAGGAATCTGGGGATTCCTCTGTCATGATCAGTGCAAAGGGCCCCATCCCCCACGGCTCTCCTTGCTCCCACTGTATGTACCCAGGGACAGGGTAAGAGAACCTTCAAGCATCAGCTGCCCACCCCACCATGCCCAGAAGCCCCTCTGCTTTCCAATCCTCTAAGCAGGCTCACACCCACTCCAGTGTTCTTGCCTGGAGAATCCCAGAGACAGGGGAGTGTGGTGGGCTCCGGTCTACAGGGTTGCACAGAGTCGGACGACTGAAGCGACTTAGCAGCACCAGCAGCAGCAGCAGGCTCACAGTCCTCTCCCTTGAATAACAACCCAGTGATGGTTAATTCCTTGCTAAAAACACTCTAAAGAAAAAGAGTAACGAGGGCTCTTCTACAAAATGTATTATAGACATAGACCAGAGTTTTTAGAAAATCTTGAGGAAGGCATGCGCCTCAAATGTTGGCTGAAGTTATTTTTACTATAATGGTATGTTTTCCAAAGAAAGTATAAATATCTTGTGTTTATCCAACTATAAAAAGCACAAATTCAACACAAACAAAACTAAAATAAACAGCCAAATTCAATTTAACAATACTGATAGAACATGTCAGATAATAAGATTTTAACTGAAATGGAACTGCCACTTTTAGAAGTAATTAAAATAATTGTTGACATTTTCTGAGCAAGTTCCTGGCCACAGTATGAACTGACTTCTTTATCTAACTCCACAATAGCTCCAGCACTCAGTACAGGGTCTGTATGTGCTGTGCTCAGTTGCTTCAGTCGTGTCTGACTCTTTGCAACCCTTTGGACTGTAGCTCACCAGGCTCCTCTTTCCATGGGATTTTTTAGGCAAGAATACTGGAGTGGGTTGCCATTTCCTCCTCCAGGGATCTTCCTGACCCAAAGATTGAACCTGAGTCTCCCTCAGCTCCTGCATTGCAGGCAGATTCTTTCCCGGTTGAGCCATCTGGGTACTACTGTTAATTCCCATATTACTGAGAAAGACAATGGGCCCAGAGAGGTTAGATTATTCTTCAGATGAGGAGATTCATCTGAAAGGGTGCAGAGTCCAAGCTTTGAACCCAAGATATCTGACCCAGGGCCTCTACCTCTTCTCCACTCATGCAGAAGAACAGATACCAATTTGATATCTTTATATTGATTCTGAGAACATTCTCCAAAAAAGTCAAATTCACAGAGAATCAGTCTTGCTCTCCTGTTCCATGTAGTGATGTAGTGATTATTTGTAACGATTACCAACTTGTGTTGGGATGCATGATATGAACAAGGGAGTCTTGTGCTACTCTGACGTCAGAAATTTTTGCCATGGCCTCTTTGAGGAATCATTGATCTCTAAATAAAGGTCAGTAATAGGTTGTCTTACTCGATAATTTGCTGCCCTGGCAAAGATGTTATAAATGATGTCTCTGCTTTCCCAAATAGTCTAAAGACAACTGTAAGACTTATTTACCAAATTAGTGTATTCTAACTGGCATGGCCCTTTCCTTCTACATGAATAGAGGTAATAGAAACCTATGACTCTGCTAAATTTCTTTTATGTAAATAAGGAGTACGAGCGTCTAGGTCTCTAAATGAATTCTGGTGGCTCCCTGTGGAGTCTGCTCCCAGAAGCCCACAGCCCCACACTTGCTTTAGAGTTAACTCTAAAAACATACACACTACTACATATAGAGTAGGTAAACAGCAAGCACCTACTGTGGAGCACAGGGAACCCTACTATTTATCTTGGAATAATCTATAATGGAAAAGAATCTTGGACTTCTCTGGTGGTTCAGTGGTTAGGAGTCAGTGTTATAACTGCTGGGGCCTGGACTCAATCCCTGGTGGGAGATCTAAGCCGTGAAACACAGCCAAAAAAAAAAGGAAAGAAAGAAAGAAAGAAATCCGAGAAAGAATATGTATATTTTTAATTGAAGTATTTGCAATGTACATGTATAGATGTATAACTGAATCACTTGGCTATACACTTGAAACTAACACAACATTGCAAATATGTCAATAAAAAAAAAATCTCAGGAGAGCTAGTGAGTTTGGGGATTAATATGACGCAGCCGATGCTGTCAGGGCCCTGCTTGCATTCCTTGAAGCTCACTGATTCATCGTCCTTCTCTGGCTGACTTTCAGCTGTCTACACCTGCACTGAGGATTTTTTTTCTGAAACCATTCACTTTCCTGAATGTGGTCCTGCTCAGAAGTCGAAAAGTGATGGGGAATTAACACCCCCAGCCTTGACTCCAGTAGCAGTACCTGGGCTTCCCTGGTGGCTCAGATGGTTAAGAATCTGCCTACAATGCAGGAGACCTGGGTTCAGTCCCTGGGTTGGGAAGATCCCCTGGAGTAGGAAATGGCAACCTACTCCAGTATTCTTGCCTGGAGAATTCCATGGACAGGGGAGCTTGGCAGGCTATAGTCCATTGGGTCGCAAAAAGTGGGACTGAGCAACCAACACTTTCACTTCACTTCCTCCCCTGACTCCAGAGGCAACACTCAACCTGTAACTCTCGGGTGCCGGTGTAGGAAAGGTATGTTTTAATTAATTCTTTGCAGGCTTGAAGTGAATTTGGCAGTGTTCATTAACACCTCCCGGCTCCTGTCATTGACCACTTTTTCAACATTCAGTTCTGACTGCATCCATTTCAACTCTGTCTGTTCTTTTCTAACTTCCTTTAATAATGTTAAATCATCCAAATTCTTTTCTGTCTCGTCTCAGAGCTGTTTTACTACTGATGAGGTCTGAGCTATACTGTTTTAAATGACTCTGTCCCAACTGACATAGGCCACCATCAATGACTCAAAGTTGCTTACAGATTTGGCTGGCATTAATTTTCCCAGGGAAGGACCCTGTTGGAACCGTGGTGTTTAATTCATGCGCTATTCTGCCATCAATCGTCCTCACCTTGAGTAATTTCTGGAACTCGGCGAACTCCTCTCAGCTCACACAGCCACTGGGCACCTCCATAAACAGCTAAAGCCCGTTTTTTAAAAAAGGAGCTTATGGAAGAATTAATCAGATTTTTCAAATACTAGATAATATATGGGTTACATACATACATTCATTTTTAAGAATAAGAGGACTGACATAATTATGCAACAAAATCAGTCAGAATAAAGGTTTCTGTTTTGTTATGAGTAAATAATGTTTGCTCCTTGAGAAGGAAGGAGAAATTCCAGAGGAAAATAAATGACCAGCCCTTTTGATACAAGTATAAAGTCTATCAGAGGAAAAAGTACAGCTCTGGTTATGTGTGTTAACAAAATGCTGTACTGAACGTTCTGGTAGCTGTTGAGGACAAATAAAGACACTCTTGGCTTCAGAGTCTGGCTAAAGACATTTTCAAGTTTTGTAGAATTCTAGGGTTCCACAAGATGATTATGCAAGAAGTGTGAACCTGTCAAATGTAGGTATAGACTCATAGAATTTTCTAACATTTTCATCTCCTGCTTGAATAACATACCAAGCACGAAATACTAATCGGTGGCTAGGAAATGCTCCAGAGTGTCTGCTTCAAAATTACTGTAGATTAAAACAAAGAAAAAAACTAGTAGAGGAAGTTCTGAATACCTTTGTACCTTGGGGAGAAAATAAAGAATGTAGTATCAGGGTGTGTTTTTCTGTTTGTATATTTGGTTTTTGTTTTGTTTTAATGTGCACTGTGTTTTTGTTAGAGAGGTAGTACATACTTGGGCTTCCCAGGCGGCGCTAGTGGTAAAGAACCCGCCTGCCAATGCAGGAGGCATAAGAGACATGGTTGGATCCCTGGGTCAGGAAGATCCCCAGGAGGGGGGCATGGCAACCCACTCCAGTATTCTTGCCTGGAGAATCCCGTGGACAGAGGAGCCTGGCGGGCTATAGTGCATGGGGATGCAAAGAGTCGGACGTGACTGAAGCGACTTAGCATGCAGCAAGCACATACTCAAAAAGGGTAAATTCATGAAAGGAAAAAAGTAACCCAACTCTCCAAACACAAATTTAAATGTGTTGGTATATTCCCTATCAGCCTTTGCTAATAGATCCCACATGAATTTGTTTTTTCTTCCCATATTTCTGGTTTCATATTGCATGTACATACTGCATCTTGCTTTTTTAAAAATTAAGTATTATAAGCACTTAATACCATTACATACACTTAATATATATCATTTGGAATGGGTATAATAGTTTTGGAAAAGCAGTCCTCCAGGGTTTGGCATTTAGCAGGTTTCCAGTCTTTTAACTAATAAGCAAATACAAATGCTCTTAAAAACTAGAAGTCTATTTTTTTGTTACTTATAATTATTTCTCGGAGAAGGCAATGGCACCCCACTCCAGTACTCTTGCCTGGAAAACGGACATGAACATGGACAGAGGAGCCTGGTAGGCTGCAGTCCATGGTGTTGCAAAGAGTCAGACATGACTGAGCGACTTCACTTTCACTTTTCACTTTCATGCATTGGAGAAGGAAATGGCAACCCACTCCAGTGTTCTTGCCTGGAGAATCCCAGGGACGGGGAAGCCTGGTGGGCTGCCGTCTATGGTGTCGCACAGAATCGGACACGACTGAAGTGACTTAGCAGCAGCAGCAGCATAATTATTTCTTGAGGCTAGCTTCCCAAAAGTCATGCAACTGGGTCCAAGGTTGTGTACATCATAAGGATGATGACAATTTGTCTAATTGCTCTCCTAAAGCATGCCCATCAGAATTCTCTTACTCTTGCTGGTATTTATATTTTCCTTCTTTCCATCCTTCCTTTGGTGGCTGTTTACAGCTATCACAGGAAAAAAACCACTGCTAATTAGATAGGTGTCAGTGCTGTGTCCCTGGTGGCTCAGATGATAAAGAATTCGCCTGCAACGCAGGAGACCTGGGTTTGATCCCTGGGTCAGGAAGATCCCCTGGAGGAGGGCATGGCAACCCACTCCAGTACTCTTGCCTGGAGAATTCTGTGGACAGAGGAGCCTGGCAGCCTGCAGTCCATGGGGTCATAGAGTCAGACATAACTGAGCAACTAACACTTACACTTTTTCAGAGTTGTCTTCTTTTAAACTGTAGCTATTTGATTATTACTGAGATGCAATATTTTTCCCATAAAATTTATAGTTCCTCTTTCACTATCTAGTATTTTTTTATTTTTTATTTTCCTATCCACTTGTAACAGGGCTTCTATAATGGAGAATTAGAGCTTCCCGGGTGGCACTAGTGTTAAAGAACCCACCTGCTAATGCAGCAGATGTGGGTTCAACTCCTGGGTCAGGAAGATCCCCTGGGGTAGGAAATGGCAACCATTCCAGTTAGTATTCTTGCCTGGAAAATCCCATGGACAGAGGAGCCGGAGGGCTAAATCCACGGGGTCACATGGAGTCAGACACGACTGAGCACGCATACATACACAATGGAGGATTTACCCCAGGTCAACTTCCTAGATCTTTGTTTTCTCCCAGACACAGACAGAATCGTGACTCCTGTCAGGATGATCCTTGGGCTGACTCATTTGCCTGAGGATTTCCAAAGCTGCTCATTCCAGCACCATCAAGATGGAAGCTCCTGAGGCTGACTAGGATCCCAGCATGTCTGTGAGGTCACCATTTCCAGCCAGACCCAGAGACAAGCAGCATATACACATCTTCTTTCTGGTAGCCAGGAGCTGCTGCTATCTGCCGGGCACTATCTTTACAAAAGGGAGTCGGGAGTTGCCGCTCTAAACCCCCAGCCTCTTGTGGGATGGTTTTATGTATGAGATTAGAACTTTTAAGCTATCTTTCCCCTTGTCGGGGGGGGGGGGGGGGGGGCCCACAAGGGGAGAAATAATTCAGCAAGAAAGATATCACCTAAAACAAATTTTGATTAAGCACTCATGAGACTGCTGCATTAAAAACTGCCCCAGAAAGTGATTACAAGGATATGAGAATTGAATTTTCTGAGTGTCTGGACCTCTGAGCTGGCCCAGTTTTGCCTCAGGGTCATATCTCAGGGCCCTGCTACTCAAAGTATGGTCCAAGGACCCGCGATGTCAATGTGGCCTGGGAACTTGTTAGACTCACAGCCCCGTCCCCTCCCAGACCTAGTGCATCAGCCTGGAGTCTACTGATAATCCAAACACATGTTAAATTTGAGAGGCACTGGTAAAGCAGTGGTGTCAATTCTGGCATAACACATTTAGAATCCCACAAGGCGCTTGAGTGCAATATGAATGTCCAGGCCTCGCCCCCAGAGAGCAGGGATTGGCCTTTAGAATTGTTTAGAAGCTCTCTAGCCATGCCCTGTGCATCCAGAGATGAGAACTGACCTAGAGTTTCTAAAAATTCCTTCTAACAAGGCAACATTGATTAAAAAAACAAAAACAAAACACTCTCTCTGAAATGTGAGGTCTTCAAATTCCATGCTTCTTAACTGTTACACTTTATGATTAAACCCCCAAATCAGCTCCTGGAGGAGAGGGAAACACTGAAAAAGACATTTTTTTTTTTAACTTTGTTTTGGCCAGTTTCAAGAGCACTAGGTATCTCAGATAAGAAATGAAATATCACAAACACACAAAACTGGAGAAGGAAACGGCAACCCACTCCAATATTCTTGCCTGGAAAATCCCACGGACAGAGGACGCTGGTGGGCTACACTTCACAGGGTCACACGACTGAACATGCACGCATGAGGGGGTAGAAGGAGATGGGTTGGTAGCAAAAAACAGGTAGAACTAAAAAAAAAGCACACACCCACAAAACAACTGAAATCTTGCTGCTAAATGCTTCTTAGTAATGACAATCCCTGCCTCGGTCATGTTCTTACTCCCTGGCATGGGTGACACAGCACACTAAAATGACCCACTTTTGTGGTAATTAAGATGGGTGAGGCTTCCCTGGTGGCTCAGGAATAAAGAATCCGCCTGCCAGCATAGCAGATGTGGGTTTGATCCCTGGCTAGGAGGATCCCACGTGCCTTGGAGCAACTAAACCCGTGCGCCACAACTACTGAGCCTGCGCTCTAGGGCGCGGGAGCCAGAACTACTGAGCCTGCGCTCTAGGGCGCGGGAGCCGGAACTACTGAGCCTGCGCTCTAGGGCGCGGGAGCCGGAACTACTGAGCCTGCGCTCTAGGGCGCGGGAGCCGGAACTACTGAGCCTGCGCTCTAGGGCGCGGGAGCCACAACTACTGAGCCTGCGCTCTAGGGCGCGGGAGCCAGAACTACTGAGCCTGCGCTCTAGGGCGCGGGAGCCACAACTACTGAGCCCACGTGCTGCAACCGCCGAAGCCCAGGTGCCCTAGGGCCCACACTCTGTAACAAGCCACAGCCACAGGAAGCCCCCATATAGCACTGGAAAGTAGCCCCCACTCGCCACAACTAGAGAAGAGCCTGTGTAGCAATGAAGACCTGGCACAGCCAAATAAAGAATTAAAACATTAAAAAAAAAAAAAGGGTAAAATAGTCCGGCTGGCCCTGCCACCACCCCGTGTCTTCAGGCTACCATAAAAGCAATTTCAAAGCTAACTCTCCAGTGTTCACGAGTCACTTCCCGAAGTGATGACCGGCCCACGGGGTAGAAACCTCCTGTGCTATCTGAATTCATGATGCTGCTGAATATGGCATCTGCTTTTTAATTCTGGCTTCTTCTGTCCAGAAGACCAGTGTGCAGTGCCCAAGAGTGCATGTCTCTTCTCTTAACAGAGGTGCCACAGTGGGTGGGTCAGGGCGGCTGATGGAAACAAGGCCTCATAAAGCTTTTCATTCACTAGCCACACGGGCCCTGCTGCCTGAAGTCAGTTCCTACTGTTCCAAGACACTGATCTCCCAGCTGAGAGGCTGCCAGATACCCAATGGGGTGGCCTGTAGCTATACACCAACTGTTCACCTCTTTGTGCTTTGTAATAGGACCGGTTTCCATGTCTTCTTGAAGGTAACAAAGTTGGTAACTCTTGCATAATAGCAGTGTTTTCAAATTTTCTTGAGACTTTAATATGCCTAAAAATTATGAGGCCCCTAAAGAGGTTTTTGCTTTTTTTTTTTTTCATGTAGGTTATATCCAGTAGTGTACTGGAGTCAGCTGGTACCAGTTCATGAGAATACAACATTCAGGAACTTTTCAAGCCAAATGTTAAAACATTAGAAACTTAAGATTGGCCACAAAGGGAATATTTATACCATGGAAATTGGCAAATGCTATTAATAACTATCAGAATCTTTTTTCTTTTTTGGGAGATTGGGTTTAGTAGCAAACCACAGATTCTGTTTACATTTTAGACATTAAAATGGAGATTTTTTGAAAATGCTTCCGTTAAAAATAACAACAAACCCATTGCTCAGCCATAAAAAGGAATGAAATAATGCCATTTGCAGCAACAGGATAGACCTAGAGGTCATACTAAGTCAACTAAAGACAAATACATCACTTTAATGTGAAATCTAAAAAGAATTATACAAATGAACTTATTTATGAACAGAAACAGGCTTACATAGAAAACAAAAATTTATGGTTACCAAAGTGGAAAGAAGTTGTGGGGTGGTAAATTAGGAGTTTGGGATTAACAAATACAAACTATCAAATATAAAACAAATAACAAGGTCTTAATGTATAGCATAGGGAACTATATTCAACATCTTGTAACAATCCACAATGGAAGGAATCTGAAAAATAATATGTATTACATGTATAACTGAATCATTTTGCTGTACACCAGAAACTAACATTATAAATCAACTATACGTCAATAAAAAATAATTTTAAATATAATGACAAATCCATTACATGTTAACATCAATACCATATTTTTTACAAAGGAAAAATTTCCCCCAATGATTTAATGAGGAGTTACCTTGGTTTTTATTTTGGCATATCTCTTTAACAGCTGGATTGATAGAAGAGTCAGATTTTTCATATCTTGCTTCTGCATTCAATCTGGCATGTAATCACACGTCACCTGGCCTCTGGAGAGGAGCAACCCCACGTCCAAGGAGCAGTGGGTACACAGGTGCAGGAGGGCCGAGAGGAGCTACTCCACGTTCAAGGTCAGGAGGGGTGACCTTGTCCAAGGTAAGGAGCAGTGGCTGTGCTTTGCTGGAGCAGCCGTGGAGAGATACCCCAGGTCCAAAGTAAGAGAAACCCAAGTGAGACAGTAGGTGTTGCAAGAGGGCATCAGAGGACAGACACTGAAACCATACTCACAGAAAACTAGCCAATCTGATCACATGGACCACAGCCTTGTCTAACTCAATAAAACTAAGGCCTGTGGGGCTACCCAAGACGGGCAGGTCATGGTGGAGAGGTCTGACAGAATGTGGTCCACTGGAGAAGGGAATGGCAAACCACTTCAGTATTCTTGCCTTGAGAACCCCATAAACAGTATGAAAAGGCAAAATGATAGGATACTGAAAGAGGAACTCCCCAGGTCAGTAGGTGCCCAATATGCTACTGGAGATCAGTGGAGAAATAACTCCAGAAAGAATGAAGGGATGGAGCCAAAGCAAAAACAATACCCAGCTGTGGACGTGACTGGTGGATGTGACTAGAAGCAAGGTCCGATGCTGTAAAGAGCAATATTGCATAGGAACCTGGAATGTCAGGTCCATGAATCAAGGCAAATTGGAAGTGGTCAAACAGGAGATGGCAAGAGTGAATGTCAACATTCTAGGAATCAGCGAACTAAAATGGACTGGAATGGGTGAATTTAACTCAGATGACCATTATATCTACTACTGCGGGCAGGAATCCCTTAGAAGAAATGGAATAGCCATCATGGTCAACAAGAGAGTCTGAAATGTAGTACTTGATGCAATCTCAAAAACGACAGAATGATCTCTGTTCATTTCCAAGGCAAAGCCTTCATTATCATGGTAATCTAAGTCTATGCCCCAACCAGTAATGCTGAAGAAGATGAAGTTGAATGGTTCTATGAAGACCTACAAAACCTTTTAGAACTAACACCCAAAAAAGATGTCCTTTTCATTATAGGGGACTGGAATGCAAAAGTAGGAAGTCAAGAAACACCTGGAGTCACAGGCAAATTTGGCCTTAGAGTACGGAATGAAGCAGGGCAAAGGCTAATAGAGTTTTGCCAAGAGAACACACTGGTCATAGCAAACACCCTCTTCCAACAACACAAAAGAAGACTCTACACATGGACATCACCTGATGGTCACATGCCGAAATCAGATTGATTATATTCTTTGCAGCCAAAGATGGAGAAGCTCTATACAGTCAGCAAAAACAAGACCGGGAGCTGACTGTGGCTCAGATCATGAACTCCTTATTGCCAAATTCAGACTTAAATTGAAGAAAGTAGGGAAAACCACTAGACCAGTCAGGTATGACCTAAATCAAATCCCTCATGATTATACAGTGGACGTGAAAAATGGATTTAAGGGACTAGATTTGATAAAGTACTTGATGGAGGTTCGTGACATTGTACAGGAGACAGGGATCAAGACCATTCCCATGGAAAAGAAATGCAAAAAAGCAAAATGGCTGTCTGAGGAGGCCTTACAAATAGCTGTGAAAAGAAGAGAAGCGAAAAGCAAAGGAGAAAAGGAAAGATATAAGCATCTGAATGCAGAGTTCCAAAGAATAGCAAGGAGAGATAAGAAAGCCTTCTTTGCAATCAATGCAAAGAAATAGAGGAAAACAACAGAATGGGAAAGACTAGAGATCTCTTCAAGAAAATTAGAGATACCAAGGGGACATTTCATGCAAAGATGGGCTCGATAAAGGACAGAAATGGTATGGACCTAACAGAAGCAGAAGATATTAAGAAGAGGTGGCAAGAATACACAAAGGAAAGAAAAAAAAAGAATACACAAAAGAACTGTACAAAAAAGAGCTTCACGACCCAGATAATCACGATGGTGTGATCATTCACCTAGAGCCAGACGTCCTGGAACGTGAAGTCAAGTGGGCCTTAGGAAGCATCACTACGATCAAAGCTAGTGGAGGTGATGGAATCCCAGTTGAGCTATTCCAAATCCTGAAAGATGATGCTGTGAAAGTGCTGCACTCAATATGCCAGCAAATTTGGAAAACTCAGCAGTGGTCACAGGACTGGAAAAGGTCAGTTTTCATTCCAATCCCAAAGAGAGGAAATGCCAAAGAATGCTCAAACTACCACACAATTGCACTCATCTCACACGCTAGTAATGTTCAAAATTCTCCAAGCCAGGCTTCAGCAATATGTGAACTGTGAACTTCCAGATGTTCAAGCTGGTTTTAGAAAAGGCAGAGGAACCAGAGATCAAATTGCCAACATCCGTTGGATCATCAAAAAAGCAAGAGAGTTCCAGAAAAACATCTATTTCTGCTTTCTTGACTATGCCAAAGCCTTTGACTGTGTGGATCACAATAAACTGTGGAAAATTCTGAAAGAGATGGGAATACCAGACCACCTGACCTGCCTCTTGAGAAACCTGTATGCAGGTTCAGGAAGCAACAGTTAGAACTGGACATGGAACAACAGACTGGTTCCAAATAGGAAAAGGTGTATGTCAAGGCTGTATATTGTCACCCTGCTTATTTAACTTATATGCAGAGTTCATCATGAGGAACGCTGGGCTGGAAGAAGCACAAGCTGGAATCAAGATTGCTGGGAGAAATATCAATAATCTCAGATATGCAGATGACACCACCCTTATGGCAGAAAGTGAAGAGGAACTAAATAGCCTCTTGATGAAGGTGAAAGAGGAGAGTGAAAAAGTTGGCTTAAAGCTCAACATTCAGAAAACTAAGATTATGGCATCTGGTCCCATCACTTCATGAGAAATAGATGGGGAAACAGTGGAAACAGTGTCAGACTTGATTTTGGGGGGCTCCAAAATCACTGCAGATGGTGGTTGCAGCCATGAAACTAAAAGACGCTTACTCCTTGGAAGGAAAGTTATGACCAACCTAGATAGCATATTCAAAAGTAGAGATATTACTTTGCCAACAAAGGTCCGTCTAGTCAAGGCTATGGTTTTTCCTGTGGTCATGTATGGCTGTGAGAGTTGGACTGTGAAGAAAACTGAGTGCCGAAGAATTGATGCCTTTGAACTGTGGTTCTGGAGAAGACTCTTGCAGGTCCCTTGGACTGCAGAGAGATCCAACCAGTCCATTCTGAAGGAGACTAGTCCTGGGTGTTCTTGGATGGACTGATATTGAGTCTGAAACTCAAATACTTCGGCCACCTCATGTGAAGAGTTGACTCATTGGAAAAGATCCTGATGCTGGGAAGGATTGGGGGCAGGAGGAGAAGGGGACGACAGAGGATGAGATGGCTGGATGGCATCACTGACTCGATGCACATGAGTTTGGGTGAACTCCGGGAGTTGGTGATGGACAGGAAGGCCTGGTGTGCTGCGATTCATGGGGTCGCAAAGAGTTGGACATGACTAAGCGACTTAACTGAACTGAACTGATACTCGTGAGAGAATCAGATCAAAACGTTATCTTAGTGTTTCAAGACAGTTCTGACTGGGTGCACATTCTGAAAGGGTCTCAGGGACTGAGAATCACAGAATTAGAGCATTTCTCCCCTCTGCTCAGGTTACAGCTTCCTGAACTGCAACTCCTTCATAAATCACACTCAGCGCATCCTGTGGTTAATTATTCTCCATGCACATCTATTCTAGCAGTTTTGACACACAGCTATGCCAGTTCTGCCAGGAAATTATTATTCGTGACTATTTTCCCAGTTAAGTTCATGATGGCACCTAAGTGAGAAGCTACCAGTGCAAAGGCCCAGGCCTCAGGGAAAAAACTTCCTCAAAAACATTGCTTCAGTTTTTCCATTTTGCTCCCATAGCTTAAGACTTCCTGAGGGACATACTGACATTTCTCTTCATTTCTTAAATTAAGAACTGTAACCTCAAATTTTCCTTGTGTATATTTAACAGTCAAGTATTCCACTTCCTTTAAAATCCTATTTTGACTTTGTGGAAAAAACATACTTTTTTGGGTTAAGAAAATTCAAATGTTTTTGGTTTCAAGCATATTTTTAAAAACGACAATGGAAGAGCTTAAAGGTCATTCTCTGGTTTGAGGATGGATCCCATTTTCTGGCGACCGTGACCTGAGCTGACTCATTCAATAGATCCATTCCTGAAATATTATGCAGACTCCAGGCCTCAGGAACTTAAGTTCATGTGTTAACTTACAAGTGCTGTGTGCGGAATAATTCTTCTTAGTTGAAATAACTTTTCTGTTGACTATGCATCTAGAAATACATTATCAGAATTTGTACCTATCCAGCTCTCATAGGTACTTATAATTTTGCTTTTAATTCCTCCTCCTCCCTCTGCCCCAGGAAGTGTTGGACGGCAAAGGAGTGTCACTCAAGAGCAACTCTTCCTTAAGTTTCAACCTCTGACATTGGTTTCTTTCTTCACTAGGAAAGAACTGCAGACTATCCACAATGCTCATAACCCAGGAATCCGAACATACTCTCAATGATATAACCTTAAATTTTCCTAAGAAGGGCTTAAAAAAAAAAAAAAAAAAAAGACACAGAAAGTTTTGTAATTAACTACCAAAGCTTTTGGTAGAAATTGTACTTTTCTTTTTCCCTTCCAGTTCCATTCTCTGTGCCCCAAAAAACTCACCTTTATGGGCTATATCACCCAGGTTCCCTTGACCTTGGGGTGCAGGTTAAAATCAGGAGCAATGGGAGGCACCAACAGACATCAAGGTATGAGGAGAGAATGTCTGTTTATCTGTCCTGCCAACCTGCTTTGGGCCTGGGGTGTAACAGCTTTCCTTAACCGCTAGTCCCTGGGGCTCTTCACCAGCTCTTGGTTCCCTTAACCCTGGCTGTGCGTGCGTGCTAAGTCGCTTCAGTGGTGTTTGCCTCTGTGTGACCCTATGGACTGTAGCCCCCCAGGCTCTTCTGTCCATGGACTTCTCCAGGGGATTTTTCCAACCCAGGGGTTGAGCCCACGTCCCTTACGTCTCCTGCACTGGCAGGCAGGTTCTTTATCACTGCTGTCACCTGGGAAGCCCCTTAACCCTGGCCCACACCTCTGCAAATTGTCTCTTCATTAATGGCTTCCCTGGTGGCTGAGTGGTAAGGAATCTGCCTGCCAATGCACGAGACGTGGGTTTGATGGACAGTGGAGTCTGGTGGGCCACAGTCCTCGGGGTCACAAAGAGTCTGAGGTGACTTCCTGACTAAACAACAAACAACAGCTAAATCCTTAGACTGGCCTTCCTGCCAGGCTCTAAAGACACAATAAAATTTTATTCCAAACAGATATCAAGCAAACCTTCAGGTTTATTAATAGAGGTTATATACATTTAAAAAAAAGAACATAAAAACAGTGATGTAATATTTTATAAGTACATACTGATAATACAGTAATGGGTCTTATTAAGTCAGATTTTAAGTCAGTATTTCAATATAAACAATGAATAAACAGTGACAGCATATCTTCACTAAATTAGATAAAATGAATATAGTAACCAAATTAATAAAAACAATGTTAACTTTTACTTACAATACATACTTTTATGTAAATTATTCAATGGCATTTGGAAACAGTTTGCTCTTTTAAATTGTAAGCACTTGTCTTACAGCTTTCTGTTTGTTTAAAATGCCAATGTTTTTTCATAAGGAAAAAGATATATATCAACATTATTTTTAATTATTTTGCTAAATACATGAGGATATTCTGTACTTGATACTCATCATAGGGTTAAAAATGCTTTTAAAGTCATTTCATTAACTCTTAATAAAAGTGAATGGAAAAAATGGAGAATATTTTCCTAGATTTCAAAGTCAATTCCATTTCTTCTGCCATTTCTAATCTGACATAATTAATGCTTTTTAAAAAATCTGATTTGAGTATGTACTGAACAAAACATTGGTAAATAGTGTCCAATTAAGTCAGACTGAAGGACTTACTTTTTCTCCTTAGTTGATGTTTTATTTTTTCAATCTTTTATGTATAACTTTGCTTTCATGTTGATATATAGACTGATGATTATATTATATACAGAATTTATAATTATCTTGTTTGAATAACACTGTAATAAAACATTTCATATTCTGTTACTGAAGGACTTATTTTTAAAAACATGCTTCCTGTAATATATGATGTTTTCATCTCAAGTTATAACCACAGGAAGCAGTAACCCAAATGTTCAAAGTTCTTCACCCGCCAGGCTCGATTATGTGGCACTTCCTGGTGGCATCTGGCTAAACCACTTCTTTACATATTGATGCATTTCTTGTCCACACCATATGTTGGTCCACTTTGTTATTCTCCAGAGTAGGTTTCAGACTGACTCAACTCTGTCTGCCCAGCACCCATGCATGCCTAGAGCACACGATGACTGTCCATGCTTGTCTGTGGCTGGTTCCAGCTGACAGTGACCCTTGCAGCCTAACTGCTGCAAGCAGACATGCCTTCTTTCTCCACTCTTAAAATAGGCAGAGAAGTCTTCTATGTTCATTATCTCTTGGGATGGCACATCCTACTCCAATTTCTAATAAACATGATAAGCTCATGGCCAATCCTTGGGGGAATCCCAGCAGAGGATAGCAAACACGTGGCTCTGTCTTGTATCTACTGCCTGGAGTCTTTCATCTGGGGGAGGGGGGCAAGTCGCTTTGAAAGCCAGCCTCAGGTCACTGGTGGGACTTCTGCTCATTCTCAGTTTACACACGTGGCATGTAAAGCAGCAAAAATGCTACCCACATCATCTGTTTTCATCCGCTTTAATAATTTTAAGAATTCAAACATTGATATATTTAACAAGAAAAACAAAAGAACTTTCTGTACACACAGCTAGTACTAAGTCTCATCCCCCAACAATTTAAACATTGCTGTTGAACAATTTAAAAATACATTTATTTGCAAAAGCTGTGCGAGTCCAAAGTGTAGAATCCCTCACTCCTCATGGGCTTCTTCAGATGTTCCGAGTTAAACTCCAACCTAAACTTTGCATGTTAAATCAGAAAATCAGAGTTTATTTCCATAGTCTCTGGTGAAAAAAGAGAGGGTTTCCAAGTGCCTATTCTGTACTGTACTGCAAATGATATAAGTCCATGCGTATAAATTCACACACACACACATATATCTATAATCAGCATGTAAATATATAAAAACAGAGATGCTTAGTTCTTGTGGTAACTCTGGCAATACTCTCCTGGAATGTTTTCTATTCCTGTTACTTTTGTCTGTAACTAACAAATATACAAGCTCTCCTAGGGAGCCACATAAATCACAAGTTTGTTGTTTTGGATGGTAAAGGAAACACTTCTGTCAGGGATGAAGTTGACTCCTCAGGTGATTTGCTTTTTTAACATTTTCTTTTTAACTCACTGTCAGTCCCTTTTCCTAAGTTAAGAGCTTTTTGTATAGACTGCTACTCAGGTTACTAGAGCAGGTGTCCATTTTACTTGGCATCAGCTGACCGCTGCTGTTACAGCTGCCGGGATCTGAACTTTCTTTGCAGTGTAAGATAGCAAAGAGGTGCCTCTGGCACTCCGAGGAAGCATAGTAGTATATCAAGGGGTCGATGCAACAGCTTATGCTGCTGACGCAGACACACAGGAGGTAGGCAAAGTAGGCGGCCTCTGTCATGGGATCAGAGGAAAGGAACGCGTAGTGGAGAAGCAGAAGGATGTTTGTGGGTCCAAAGCAAAGGATGAAGATGCAGAAGACAGCCGCGGACAGGAGCAAAGCCCGGGACTTCTTGTTCTGGTTGGCAACCGTGGAAGAGCTGAGGCATCGGATGATGGACACGTAACAGACGGTGGAAAGGGTAAGCGGCACGAAGAAGAAGACGGCGGAGAAGGCGGAGAAGTAGTACGAGTAGTAGCCTTCCAGCAGCGTCTGGTTGAGCACGTCGTGGCAGGCGGTGATGTTGAGCCCCGGCACCTGGGTGGCCTGCTCCTGCAGGAGCAGGGGCGCCACCCCCGCGATGGCCATGGCCCAGATGGCCAGGCAGATGAAGGAAGCGCGCCCCAGGGTCCGCCAGGAGAGGGACTGGATGGGGTACACCACGGCCAGGAAGCGGTCGACGCTGATGGCCGTCATGAGCATGATGGAGGCGTACATGTTCCCGTAGAAGGCCGCCGTGACGAAGCGGCACATGGCAGACCCGAACCTCCAGTCGCTTCCGGAGAAGTAGTAGCTGATCTTGAACGGAAGCACACACACGAAGAGTACGTCTGCCGCGGCCAGGTGCAGCATGTACACCACGGCCGGCTTCTTGACCTTCATCTTCAAGACGAACACCACGACGGCCATGATGTTCAGAGGAAGGCTGACGAGGAACACGCCCGTGTAGACTGAGGGGATAAAGACAGTCAGCCAGGCGCTGGTCAGATATCCTGAGGCGGATTTGGAGATAAACCCAGGGGGTGACTTTTGAGGAGGGCTGCTTCTGTTGCCTGAGCTTAATCTGTCTTCTGTGAATTCACCTTCACTCGAGTCCTCGTCCTCTGGCAGTGGGAATTGTTCATATCCGTCATTGGAATTCCTGAGAAAGAAAGACCGAGGACCCAGAGTACCGTTTGTTGGGTCTGTCCCTGAAAAGTAAAAAAATTTTTAAAGGAATTAAGAAGGCAAAAGAGACAAGGAGAGAGTACACTTGACTTTGGCTTTTTGTTTTCTTCCTGGGAGAGTTGGTGGTAAAGAGCATGTGACACTCAATGGATGACAGACTTTATCTGTGTGTGTGTCTCTGTGTGTGCGCTCCATTGCATCTGACTCTGTGCGACCCCACGGGCTGTAGCCCGCCAGGCTCCTCTGTCCCTGGGGATTTCCCAGGCAAGTATAATGGAGTGGGTTGCCATTTCCTTCTCTAGGGGATCTTCCGGACCCAGGGATCGAACCTGAGTCTCCTGCACTGGCAGGTGGGTTCATTACCACTGAGCCACCAGGGAGCCCAGACTTCATCAGGGAATTAGCTAACTCAAGATAGTGTACCACATTTTGTTCTGGCACAAGCAAACGCTTTTCAAGCTCTGCTCCTCAGAGAGATGAGGTGAACCACAGACTTTCAGAGATCTCTGCTGCAGATATCAGGACAGGCTGAGTACAGGCTGATGTAAAAGAAAAAAGCCATGACTTCTTTTCTATGTGAGCCACTGTCTATATAAACAAATTACCCCAGGCTACCTGACTTCTCTTTCCTCCATAGGCCTGCAGGTATACATTTTTCCCCCCATTTGGTTTGTGGCTACCCCTTGAAATCCATTCTCCCTCATGGAAAAATCAACACAGAAAGTTGAGGGAACATCTTAAAGCTTATGGAGCTAGAGGTGACTTTGAACAAGACTGCTGCTGCTGCTGCTGCTAAGTCGCTTCAGTCGTGTCCAACTCTGGGCGACCCCATAGACGGCAGCCCACCAGGATCTCTCATCCCTGGGATTCTCCAGGCAAGAACGTTGGAGTGGGTTGCCAGTTCCTTCTCCAGTGCATGAAAGTGAAAAGTGAAAGTGAAGTCGCTTAGTCGTGTCCGCCTCTTAGCCACCTCATGGACTGCAGCCCACCAGGCTCCTCCGTCCATGGCATTTTCCAGGCAAGAGTACTGGAGTGGGTTGCCATTGCCTTCTCCTTGAGCAAGACTGAGGGGACCCAGTTTCCATGACAATTATCCGGGTGATAGAAGCTCTCCTTTACTAGCTTCGGCTTGTTTACACAGTAGAATGTCCCTAATCTCTCATCATCTTTGGGTCCAAGCTGCAGTCCCTCAGGTTACTGTCTAATGAAACCGCAAGGCACCTACCACTTGAGTCATCTTCCCTGTCTCCCTCCTCAGTGGGTCAGTGGAGCAGCACCAGTTCTAGGTCAGTGCCTCCCTCAGCTCGGTTCCAAAATGCCACATGCATCCAGGCAGATGCCAGGCCAGCCAGGCTCTTTTGAGTGTCAACTAGAAATTACCATAAAGGCTCTGCTGCAAACATCCTTCCTTTATCACCCTCCTCCACCAAAAACCTCCAGTGGAAATGTTCATCACAGAAATGCAGCATTCAGCTGCTGAACTCCACCAGCGTTGGCTTCCCGGGAGCCGCACTGTCATTCTGTCACTGAGGAGGCTTGGACAGAGAGCTTCTGTTGGGCTTTGAGGAGCTGAAGAGTGGGGACAGAAACCCCAGGGGAAAAGGATGAGGCTTCCATCCCCGGGGGCGATTACCACAAAGGCTGCACATATGTCACTCAGAACTGAGGTCAGGGGATTGAGAACTGGCTGGAAATGAGATAAGTACAGTGAAATTTCCAGCTTTCAGTTTTATTTTTCAGTACTGGAACGTTCCTGCAAACAAAAACTTACACAGAAAAGCGTGATATAGTAAAAGAGAATGCTGCTTCTGGAAGGTCCTTACCAGACCCAACTATCCCCTAAACAAAAATTACAGACTCTGGATTCCTTTCCTCCTCCGAATCAGTGATCTGAAGTTATGTAGGTTCACAGTCGTGTTGGGGAGGGGAGGGATGGGTCTTGAAAGAAGATGGCAACCAGTGGGTTTCTGGCTTTCAGTGGCTTTTAGCTTGAGAGGAGGCCAAAGTCAGTGCCACGAAAGATGGCTGAAACTCAGATAGAAACCTCATAGTCTCTGTGGCCCGAAGAACTGGAAGACAGTGTTCAGGGCAACCACAGTCACTGGAAACTGAGGAAAGAATCCCAGAAAAGAGCAAGTCAGAGAGGCATGGAGAGCCGCAGAGTCCAGTGTAAATTCTGCCCCAGGTTTGGGGCACACTCAGGGGAGAAATGAAGCTGCTCTGCTAGACTTAAAAGAATGGAAGTGCTGTTTGAGCTTTTTTGCTCAAGAGGAAACATTTGCAGTTTGAGTTCAACCAAATTAACTGCCTGCTAAAGCAAAAACAGCAACACTCTTTAGAGAAATAAGACAAAATCTTGAGTGTTTACAGTAGGATAATATTCAGCATACAGTTAAAAATCATTCGCTATAAAGAGAATCAGCAAAGTGTGACCCAGTCTCAAGAGAAAGGGATAGTCAATGGAAACCAATCCCAAGATGACTCAGATGCTACAACTTGCAGATAAGGATTTTAAAGAGTGTGCTGCAACGATGCTTTAATGAGGAAAGAGAAAGATTTCATTGAAATGAATGAAGAAATAGAAAATAGCAATGAAACCAACCAACGGGACTTCTAGAACTACAAAATAAAACACAATAAATTGGCATCTATTTCCAAAATGAAGAGCAAACCTAGAGTGGTACCAACTGATCCACAGTAGAGCAGGGCCTGGTACCGAAAGCTTGAGGTCAGATGACCGTAGCAAGAGCACGAACAGGTCCCCTGAGGATAAAGTCTCGATCTGTCCCACGGGAAGAACAAAAATCTGCAGTGATGAGCCTGAGTGTACATAGATATCGAGGTTGTTCCCCAAGGGTGGGAAATAGTTCCTATTTAATCTCCAAGTCTCTCTAGTACCCTGGCCCACAGGTAGGAGGTGTGGTCCTTAAATTGGCTTTTAATTATAGATTTACATTCTAATGCTGGCTCTACCCGATGGCTCAGCGGTAAAGAATTCACCTGCAATACAGAAGACGCAGGTTCGATACCGGAGTCAGAAAGATCCCCTGGAGTAGGAAACAAGAACCAACTCCAGTATTCTTGCCTGGGAAATCCTATGGACAGAGGAGCCTGGAGGGCTACAGTCCGTGGGGCTGCAAAAGAGTCCGAACAACAAACAACAGCTGCCTCTACCAGGAGTCACTTAACTCCTCTGAACTCAGTCTCAGGATCACTGAAATGGGAAGATTCAATACCTGCTGGCAGCTTGGAGCATCACACATGAAATGAGGATATATGTTCACTTTGTAAACTTCAAAAATTAACCAGTGTGAGAAATTATTATCCTTCCCCATCACTTCAATGTAGTTTGTTTCTTGCTCTCAATTGTTTTGAGAGCAAAAAATTAAAAAAGCAAAGAAATTAAGATGGAATCTGTGTTCCTCTTCCCTCCCTCAACATATAACTGTGTTTAGTTTTTCTGTGTGACGAGGGACATGGAGAGGCTATAAGGTACAGAGCCCCAGCATTCAGAGCCGTAAATCAAATTTCAAATTCACAACCTTTCCCTCAAGGATCACTTCCCTCCTCTTGTGATGCATCTAATTCACTCTGTGTGTATTGATCGGGTCACGTGGGATCTAGACCCTGGTTCAACGGGCCCCGTGGGAGGGAAGTGAGGCTACCCTCGAAGTCATGAATGTGTGGGAGGTGGAAGAAAAGAAATGAATGAGTTCTGGCACTTCGGGACCACAAAGATATGTGTCTTTAAAAATGCTGACCCACAGGAACCTTAAAATAACATAACTTTCTGCTGCAGAAAGTCCTCGGGGGGCTTGGCCGGATTGAGGACTCGTCATGTCACGTATCGAGGGGAGACAAGCACATGCATGCCTGTGTGCAAGCTACGTGAGCATCAGGCCGTGACCCAGAGGAGTGACACCCTGGGAATCTACGAACACTCACAACTCAACTCTTAGACGCTGTCACTTGGCCTGAACATAAAACTGTCATTAGGCTTTGCGCTGTAGCTAGTCTTGGTTGGCCAAAAATTTCGTTCGGCTTTTTCTCTCGTAGCTTACGGAAAAACCCGAATGAACTTTATGGCCAACCCAACACTTTGGGAATCAGTATTTGTTTTCAAAAATTTCTTCTCTGGCTCAGCCTTCTTGGGCAGTATGTCGAACATGACATTTTTATAGGCTGGAGCCCAGGAAGAATGCATAATCCCGTGAATAGATATCATTGCCTAAGGTGTCACCTTTTCTTGCCACCACAGGTTTTGATACTTTGGCCTTTATGGGATTACAGGATGTCAGTAAATTTTGTTTATTTAACTGTATACCAGCATCAAAGAAAGAATAAAACCAATTCCAGGTGACTAGATAAATCCAACTAGCTTGTGCCTTGGGCTGAAATTTGAGTTTGGGAATCTTGCTTTTACTTTAGTCCTAGGTCAAGGAGAAAGTGCCTGTCAGTGGATCGAAAACTCCTGTAACATCTGTGTTTTTACTGGTAAGTTATAGCTTAAAAAAAAAAAAAAAAAAACTAGGTCAGGTCCTAAAATTGATCCTCATATTTGTTGCAAAAGTTTCACTTAATTCAGGTTTCCTGAAATGGCTCTAGAGTAATTTTGATTGTTGAACATAGACTATTGCTAATGAGTTTGAATGTGGACTCTCTAACTCTGGAGACTTAGAAATTATAAGTCAGGCATGGCACTTTTTCTGACTTTGACGAGATCTGGCCTAGAAGCAGAGTGATGCCCAGATGTTCTCTCAAGGTCCCTCATGATCCTGGGATTTATACCATGTCAGCCTCCCAGAATATGCCAGCTTCAGTTCTGACTCAGAGCTTTGGCCCAGAGGGCTCACCCTTGGTGGGTTAAGAAACCAGAAATCCCAGGACCTTGCCTACATTCAGAGAGAAGGACAGCTGTCCCCTGCACTTCCCCACCAGTGACTCAACACTACAGGCTAAAGGGCAATCAAGAAGGGGGTGATGGAAGAATGATGGAAACATACTAACTCCAAGCAGAAAACAACATGAGTGGGATACTCGACGGTCTAAGATGGAATCATGCATCATAAAAAGAAGTGCTCCTTAAAGAAACTGCTGGTGCCAGATCTGGGGGAGGAAGTGCACAAGACGACCCCTGAATGTCTTCAAAGAACATTAGGGTCAGGTCAGAAAGACTCTGAAGTCAGTCCAAGGGCCCTTCCCAGTGGCCAAAGATCATTAAGAGAATAATGACAGAAATGCATGGAAATGTGGGAGAACGTCATATTTGTTAAGATCTATTAGAAAAGGCAGAGGAACCAGAGATCAAATTGCCAACATCTGTTGGATGATCGAAAAAGCAAAACAGTTCCAGAAAAACGTCTACTTCTGTTTTATTGACTATGCCAAAGCCTTTGATTGTGTAGATCACAAAAAAATGTGGAAAATTCTGAAAGAGATGGGAATACCAGACCACCTGACTTGCCTCTTAAGAAACCTATCTGCAGGTCAGGAAGCAACAGTTAGAACTGGACATGGAACAACAGACTGGTTCCAAATAGGAAAAGGTGTATGTCAAGGCTGTATATTGTCACCCTGCTTATTTAACTTATATGCAGAGTACATCATGAGAAATGCTGGACTCAATGAAGCAGAAACTGGAATCAAGATTGCCGGGAGAAATAGCAATAATCTCAGATATGCAGATGACACCACCCTTATGGCAGAAAGAGAAGAACTAAAGAGCCTCTTGAAAGTGAAAGAGGAGAGTCAAAAAGTTGGCTTAAAGCTCAACATTCAGAAAACTAAGATCATGGCAACTGGTCCCATCACTTCATGGCAAATAGATGGAGAAACAATGGAAAGACCCTGATGCTGGGAAAGATTGAGGGCGGGAGGATAAGGGGACAACAGAAAATGAGATGGTTGGATGGCATCACCGACTCAATGGACATGGGTTTGAGTAAGCTCTGGGAGTTGGTGATGGACGGGGAGGCCTGGTGTGCTGCAGACCACGGGGTCGCAAAGAGTCAGGCATGACTGAGTGACTGAACTGATGAGTTCATAATTATACTTCAAGGAAAATAAAACCTTTTTGGGTCACTTTTGGAGGAAACGAGGGGACCCAGTATGAAAATTGGTAAATAAAGGCCAGATTCAGCATTTATCTTGCCTTTTCTATATTGAAAATATTTTGGGGAAGCCAAATAGTCAATGAAGGAAACTTCTAGTTTATAAAATAATCCCAGCTTATAAACACAGAAACAATGACAGATTTAGAAATGCATCTTGAAGTGCTTAATGAAATAAGATTTAGTCCAATGATCATTAGTCTCTTAAAAAAAAAAGGTTGAGGTGTAAGGATAGGTGATAGGAACTCTGATAACTGGGTCACTTGAGCACACCCGAGTCCACTGTGCAACCTTAAGTTCTCAAAAAAGAGAGACAGGACTTCCCTGGCGGCCCAGGGGCTAGGATCTGCGCTCTCAGCACAGGGACGTGGGTTCAATCTCTGGACAAGGCACTAGATCCCATATGCTACAACTAAGACTGGTGTTGCCAAACAAATTAAAAACAAACAGGTGATGTAACAGGTGTGTACACACCACCACTAGGTCAGGCAGTCTTGGAGAAAAACCAAATAAATCAGGCTAAATCTCCAAATGGACCACATTACAGAAAATGCACAGGAGAGAAGGGCATGTCGAACAGCCCTGCTGGATAGACCCAGTATGTAACAGGAAAGTCTAGAAGAGAGATGACCTAGTTTCTCTGACACAGAGCCTTGAAAAAAGAGGAGAGGGAAAACCATTACAGATTAAGAGAGACTTAAGGGTACGTCAACCTAATGCAACAGCGGACCTCATTTGATCCCAATTCAAATAAACCAACCGAAAAAGCATTTATGAGACAATCAGCGAAATGTGAACACTGACCATTCGAATAGTTCACAATATTAAGAAACTGTTGTTCAGTCTTCTTAGGTGTTATAACGTCACTGTGGTTACATGAAGTATATATAGTGATATATTTACACATGAAAAGATACCGTGTGTCTGGGATTTGCTTTAAAATTGTCCATTTGGAGAGGAGGAAAGTGAGGATACAAATAAAGCATATGGGGGTAATTGTACTGCCCACATTAGGTATCTTTGAAAGTTTCCATAATGAAAAGTGAGAAATAAAAGAAGAAAAACATTTTATGCACATTTACTAGCCACCAAAAACTAAAGACAACAGTTTTTGCTTTCATTTCTGTTTTGTCTTAGTTTTGAAGGGGAAAAGGTGCTTGAATGTTTGTGTGAACACAGCTTTACACTGAGAGAATTCATGCTACACCAGCCCTTCCAAGGCGTTTCTGGAATATGGAGGGTGTGGGTATGAAGAAGACATTTGTTGAGCAGTTACTTTGTGCTCGATATTTCACTTCCCTACCTCATGTAACCCCAGTATTTTTATGAGATAAGCGTGACAGAGCCTATTTTACAGACAACAAGGATGTGCAGAGGCTAAGTGACTGATCCAACGCCCCACAGATAGAAAGTGGGGCAGCCGGGGACTGAGCCACATCTGCCTGGTTCTGAAGCTCCTGCTCTTTGAACACCACTTACCCTGTCTCTTCAAGGAAGCTGTGAATTCAGGACCTGCTCCTGAAAGAGTACGCTTTTCTTCTCTAGCATTTCACCAAACAATCTGCCCACCCTTCGGAACTATATACAGCAGGTGGGACACAGCCATGTGAGTGTGTGAGTTCGGCTGATGATGGGCACAGCTGCTGCTTGGGAATCACAAGTCCTGCTGACTTTGGCGACACACCAACCACATGCCAACAACCCAGCCTTCACAGACAGGACAGATGTAGTAAGAGTCGGTCAAGGACAAAACAGAGAAAGAGATGTTTAGAATACTGTTTCAGATGAGGCAGAAGCAAGTGAGCAAGTAAATGAACAAAAATCTCTGCTGAGGACAAGAATCAGAGAATAAGATAAGCCCTGACTGCAGACTGAAGATGAGACGGCCCCTGCCTGCGGTGGCCCCTGCCCCTCCCACCCTCTGGAGCAGGCTGGGAGCATCCCAAAGCAAACCTGGGGGAAGCCAGGGGCATAGGGGTTACAGGAAGCAAGGCCAACCAGAAAATGTAAACACCAGAGTACCCAACACCACTGCAGGCACTAAAATGTGTGTGGGGGCCCCTCCCGAAGGCCAGGGCCCAACTCAACTCGTGGGGTCAGAAGACTAGCAGGGTCTCTGGGAAGGACTCTGATCCTGGCTCTCCCCATTCCTCCAGGCCCGTTCTCCACCCAGAGGGACAGGCGTGGGGATACCACTGTCTACAAGACGCCGAGCTGACAGGAAAACTAATTTACAGTAAAGGATGTTTACTATCGCCGATTTCCCCAGAACCAAATGTTTCCACACCCCCACCCCCAACCCCACCCAAGTCCTACTGCAGCTTGTAAACCTGAACTCAAAGAAGCTACGTTCTAGAGATGATAGAAACGGTCATAAACAGCACTTCCTGGAAAGCAGAACTCTTCTTGTAAGGCCACATAAGCCTCAGTTCTGCTGACAGAACTGGCCTGCTGTGCCAGTGTTGAGATGATGGTAGGGACCTGACGCTGCTTATGAAATCAATGCACAGAACTATAACAAGCTTTTAAAATCACGTAGAAAATGAATGCATAGCACGTGGTAAAGGTGAGTACTGGTTGGGAAAACTTTTGTTAACTGTACACCATGACTGTCCCCGGGCATTTACTGAACATACAGGCAGCAACCCTGTCACCATGTAAAGCATATTCCTTAGAGTCCTTACTGCTGGTTAGCAAAAAAGAAAATACCAGAAAACACTCCTTTATAATACATAATACCTGACACTTTTAATCCACTACAGACTTGAAGTGTAAATAGATGAGATTAGATTAGGTCCTTTCCTGAAGTTCAATATTTGTTTTGAAGTGCAAATTTCAGATTATTCCTGTTATTTCCAAAAGCAGGCTCTTTTGAAAGCAAATAAAGGCCTGTAATGGCCTGGTAAGTGGCAAAACATCATTGGATGCCTTGGGATGGAGAAAAAGGAGGCATCACTTCATGGGTTTTTCCAAGCACCATCCCAAGGTAAGGGCTTCCCTGGTGGCTCAGCCAGTAAAGAATCTGCCTGCAATGAGAAAGACCTGGGTTCGATCCCTGGATTGGGAAGTTCTCCTGGAGAAGGAAATGGCAACCCACTCCAGTTTTCTTGCCTGGAGAATCCTCATGGACAGCAGAGCTGGCGGGCCACGGTCCGTGGGATCACAAAGAGTTGGACACAACTGAGCGACTAAGTACGCACACATCCCAAGGTCAATGTGGGAGAGGCTGTCTGGGGGAAGCTCAGTCTAGACAGAGAACTGTGTATTCTGACAGTTTTGGGCATAAGCATGAGGAGGTGAATGGCAGAATGAAATAAACCACAAAGTAGGGAAACAAACAGAAAATTCTCAATGTCGAAAGTGTGAGTCCTGGATACTGTCGTCCTAGTCAAAAATAAACCCAGGCTGGGGTTCCTGATGATCCTTCTGGGGTTCTGTGAGTATCCCACAGTAAAGGGGATGCAGTCCCCCAGACACAAAAGGCTGCATGATATGATTCCATTCATGTGCGGAAATACGCAGAAGTGGTGAACCCAGAGCAAATCAGCCCTGCCAAGAGCTGGAGGTAGGGGATGGGGCCGAGCGCGTGATGGTGACCTGATTTCCTTTCGAACTAGATAGAGGTGGTAGGTGGAGAAGGCGATGGCACCCCACTCCAGTACTCTTGCCTGGAAAATCCCATGGACGGAGAAGCCTGGTAGGCTGCAGTCCATGGGGTCGCTAAGAGTCGGGCACGACTGAGCGACTTCACTTTCACTTTTCACTTTCATGCATTGGAGGAGGAAATGGCAACCCACTCCAATGTTCTTGCCTGGAGAATCCCAGGGACAGAGGAGCCTAGTGGGCTGCCGTCTATGGAGTCACACAGAGTCGGACATGACTGGAGCGCCTTAGCAGAAGCAGCAGCAGCAGAGGCGGTAGGTGTACCACACTGTAAATGAGCTAAATGCCACTAACTGTAAACTTAAAAATGGTTAATTTTATGCTATGTAGATTCTACCTCAATTGTGTTTAATTATTTTTATATCCATAGAGTTAATTTTGATATGAATGTTATCCCCCAGTTTGGTCCTCTTCATTTCTTCCAGTGGGTTCCAACGGCCTTGCAGCGCCAGTCCCTAACTCTAATATATCTTCATTCCGTGCCCCTCCTCTGCACTGTGTGTGTCAAAGAAAGGCTGCATTTCTGCGTCATATGCTCAATCGCACAATCTTATATTGTTTAATGCAATTATTTAAAAATTCTTTTCACTCATTTCAAGGTAATCTTTTTATACAGTTTTGAAAGGTTACTTTCCATTTAAAATTATTACAAAATATTGGCTACATTCCCTGTGTTGAACAATATTGACCTCAACTTTGGAAGCAGAGGAAGACAAGAAGGAAGGGAGGAGGGAGAAGGGGAAGGAGGAAGAGAAGGAAAGAAGGGAGGAAGGGTGAGTTTCAAGGGAAAAGAAGGATGTGTGTCCAGAGAGAGTGAGACGAGAGAAGCGCAGGGTCCTGGGGACTCCAGGGTCTCAGCGGAACTCCAACTCAGGCTCAGCTGAGTCCGTCTGCTGCAGTGACAGGACAGGAGTGAGCTGCCCGAGAGAGGAGAGAAGGGGCAGCAAGGGCACAGGGAAACGATGGCCGGAAGCAGGCTGGCAAAGGAGCAAACTCAGAGCTGATGAGGAGCTTCGAGTCAGGGCTGACAGCATGCTCGTCTGTTTAGACATAAAAGGTAGAGAAATGCTGAGCTGGAAAGAAGGGAGGGCAGAGACAAGCTGAACTGAAAAGAAGGAGGCAGGGCTGGAAGGGCAACCATTAGAGATGACGTGAGAGGATTCCTGAGGAGGGGCCAGAACGCCCCGGTACCTGTCCTCACACGAAGGAAGCGTGGGCCAACCGCAGGACGTGTCCTATGAACACAGTGCCCCGGTCACTAAGGAGCGAATGAACGGGAAAAAGGACGGGAAGGAGGAAGTTTTAAGTGATTGAGATGCTGGGGTAGAAAACGACTTGCTGATTCATAAGAAATTTGACTTTCAGAGGTTTCTGCTTGACTACAAGCAGCTTCACTGTCTCGTTTCGTGTCATTTGTTGGGCGGAAGATGACAGCCTCTCAGTAACGGCCAATTAACCTGCACATTCATGACGGAGGTCTAGTCACAGACTGCCTTATCATCCGCTTCAGAGAGTAAAGGCAGGGTACCACAATCGATGCATCTACGCTTACTAAGCACCTCTGTGTGCTAGACCTGGGCTCCCCAGCTAGAGGGGCACAGACTCTGCCTTCCGGGATCCTGGGAAGCACTGCAGGATTATTTATCTGCTGTCAGAGGGGCTGGGGGCTCTGGATGGCTTCCTCTTCATAGTGGACAGTAGAGAAAGCCTGCACTTGGCGGAAAAGGCCTGTGGTCAAATGTGTTTCACTTGTAACTGCACTTGTGACTTAAGCATTTGGGAGCCTCAGTTTTTACCTGTAGAATGGGGATGCCATCTACTCAAACGGTAGATACAGGATAAGTAAAATAGTGTCTGTAATGCGTCTAGGCAGGGTGCTGGCTGTAGTAGGTTCTTGACATAAAGTAGCTGTTTTTCATTAAAGGTGAACAAGTAGGGTGTGGGAAGGGCATTCTGGCCAGAGGAATGGCCTGGGGACAGAGCCAGAGAAAGCACAGCTCCCGGGAGGTGGAACTACAGGGCGGGGGCTGGGCGAAGTACAGTTAACGTAATAGATTATGTAATAGGGGAGGCTCAGTAATAAGGGAGGCTGGGGACCCATCCTGCACGGGAACAGGCACCTTCTCTATACTAAGGAACTGAGCTTGACTTTGTGGGCAGGAAGCCAGTACATGGAATCTCCCATCCGACCCCCTCTGCCACGGTCACCATCAGCGCTTCTGGCACCTTTTACTCTCCAGACCTTTATAGAATCGACGGACCTCACCTCTAGGACACTGACACGCTTTGATGAGAGAGTCTCACTTATACTGCTTGGACAAAGGAAGGTAAACTGGTTAATGAACTCAGGAATTTCTCAAGTATCTGCTGAGTGAACATCTGTTCTAGATGCCAAAGGGATAAACGGAAGTTTATAATCTTTGCTGGGGGATGACGGACCCACAAAGTGGAAAAGCCACTTTGCAGGCAAAGCCAAAACGAGTAGGGACAAGTCTGAGAGTGCTTTGAGAAAGCTCAAACTGGTGGGCAAGGCTTGTCCTGGAAGGGTTTCCTATGACTGGGGTCTCTTGACTCCTTCCATCGGATACAGGTGGTTAAGACAGGCATTGTTTAGAATTGCAGGCGCACAGTGATCATAAAAAGCAGACCTATTTTTGGTTGATTTTATGGGGCTTAAAACTCTCCAAAGACAAGGTCCCACCTACTTCTTGCATCCAGGACCCCCTCCTCCTTTTGGAATTTAGGTACACTGTCTCTGAGACTTAGTTTCAGAATTGGCAAAAGGGGATAAACATGTGAGGGGGTGAAATGAGACAACGTGTAGTGAAACGCCTCTGGGCCCAGGGTTAAACACAATACAACACTTAACAAGAGTGCCTTTTCATTCTCATCCTCGTTTCTTCTCTCCCTCATAAAGTGGTCCCAGAATCCGGGGTAGATGATTGGCCAATGTTCTTCAGCTCTATCTATAGTAGTGTCTTAGCATGCACCATTCAGGTCGATGTGTGTAACACGCGTGGGGAACAGCAGTCTGAACTTCACTCCCCTAACCAGAGGCCAAAACCTTCCTAGGGAACCCACTGCGAAGAAAGGTGACACCATGGACACGGTATCTGTATAAACACCTCACCACCCAAACCTCAAACACAAATTTGTGTTAAGAGCACATCCCAGAATAAATCTGTAAAGTGATATCTGACATCAGTGTCACCATACACAATTTTTCAGGAGTTCTCTGCTTTCCCAGACACTGCAAGAGATAATGTGCGAAGCTGCTGCAAACCTTTTGGGCTCCTGTGTGGGCTTCTCAGTGTTCTCAAAAGCATCACCTCCAAACTCACCCTGAGCAAAGATGGAGAGCAGAGAAACCAGTTTCTGTGAGCTTCTGTCACCTCTCCATCTCCAACTGCCTGTATTCCTTCCAAGTTGCGAAAACAATACAGACTACACAGTGTTTCACAGATAAGGAAAACAGCTAGCATTTGTTACTACTCGGAATAAAAGAAGCGGTCAGAAAGCTTACAAAGTTGTATCGCTATAAAGAAATAACAGCATTTCCCCCATCCCTTTCTATCTAGGCTCTTTCCAGGCAACAACTTTTCTGCCCTGTTTTGTTTTTTTTTTTTTTAAGGGGGAGAAGTTGGAAAATGCATTCATTTGCTCAGGCAGCCAGATCCTTTAAAATACACGCAGCGCACAGTAATACATGTATTCTAGGTGAGAAACCTCCGTCTCCCAGCAGATCAGAAACTGAAATGGTTTCATCCCACAGGGGCTGAGGGAGCCGTTTGTGAGGAGCTGGATTGTTGCCTCAACTCGCTTGGAAGACTGGGTCCTAGGAAACAAGCAAACAAAGCCCGCCGACCACCGCCTCGTGGCGATCTAGCTATCACTCGGTATCCCGCACCAAGACCACCACACAAGGCCTGTCTGTGCCCGGCGGGGCGGCAGGTCCTGATTCTCCCCTGAACGGGCCACGGGACCAAGCTTTTCTCTACACCCCTTTCCTCGCCTTCAAAATGTGCAAGAAAAGCCGTTTGAACAAAACAAAACTTCAGCGGGAGCGGTTCTCCACCACCTCTTGGGAGAAAACAAACAAACAAACAAAAACCCGGACCGGCTATTGGTGGAGCAACGTGAAACCCCTTTCTTTTCGGGGTGGTCCTGGGAGAAACAGGCCCCGCAGTGGCAACAAATGCAACGAGGTCCCTCGGCTTCCCCAAGACAGCCCGAGCCCTCCTCGTCCACCTCCCACACCCTGCATGCTCCAGAAGTCGGTGCAGAGAGGTCCGGGCCGAGCCCGCAGCGGGCTCCCAGAGAAGGGGCGGTCAGGGGGCAGCCCCGGGGTCCCGCGGAGGCCCGGGGCTGCAGGACCGGACGGGAGGGGAGTTCGGGGCCCACGCTCACCTGGTCTGGGGCCTCGGGTGCGGGCCGACACCAGGGGGCTGCACAGACCGAGCCCCGCGGCCCAGAGCAGCAGCCACCGCGGCCCCATTGTCCCGGGGCTCCGCGCGCTCGGCGGGGCCGGGGCGGCGCGGCTCGGGGAGGCTGGCCCGCCGCCCGGACGCTCGGGTAGCACGCGGGGAGTCTAGAGGGCGGCCGCACGGGCAGACAGACCGCTCGCCTCTGGGCAGGATGAGGCGGTTCGGCGCGTCTGGCGGCGCCGGTTGGGGAATAGGTCCCCGGGGGCGCGGGCGCGGGCGGGGGCGGGGCTCGCGAGCGCCGGGCCTGGAAGGGCGCCCCCCGGCGGCCAGTGTGCGCCTCGGCGCGGCCGCCGCCCCCTCCGCTGTCGCCGGGCCAGCCGGGGCTCGGCCATCTAGCCGCCCCTCCTCGCGCTTTGGGCCGCCCGCCCCGCGGGGGAACCCGAGTAAGAAGTCGTTTCCTCGGCCCGTCGACGTGGGCCCGCGAGCTATCAGCCGCTCACCCGGGGAGCACAGACTTGAGCGGAGAACCTCGGGTCGTGGCCCCCCACCAGCCCGTCCCTCCCCGGGCCCGACTCAGGCCGTGCGCTGCGCCGCATTGGGAAACATGGGAGCTTGGCCACAAGTGTTAAAGCGACTTGTGCTTTCGTAACTCCGGGTTAGTGGATTTGAAAGTTTATACTGTAGACACAGGGTGGCCCGCGGGTGAGAAGAAGCTCTTCGCTTTGAACAGAATTTTTGACGCTTCTTACTCGCTTGCCTTGATTTCGCTCCTTAGATATTTCATAGGTCGGGCACTTAGTTCTCTGACACACGGGCTGCGAGTGGGTATAGAATCATCCGGTCCCAGGAGCCGCTTCTTCGCCCTCGCGCTCGGCGCGGCTGCAGCTCTTGGCTCTAGCCCGAGCTCAGCGGAGGCGCGCGCCGGCTCCACCTGCGCCGCGGTGCCCGGAGGCGGGCGGGCTGGGCTTTCCCCGCGCCTCGGGAGGAAGGGCCGCCCGGGAGCCGAAGCTCACACTTTCCCGGGTTTGATAGAGTTTGGCCAAATTCAAGGCGCAGGGCGGAGACCCTCGAGCCTCTGGCCGGGGCCCCCTGGAGGACGAAGCCCCGCGGGCAGGAGCGGGCCAACGATTTCATTTGGAGAGCGTATTTGCTGAGCGCGTCTTTCGGACCGCAAAGGGAAACGGGTCCCCTCAAAGGGCCCTTTGTTGGAAAGGTTGCTCGCAGCTCCTTCTCCTCCCAGATGTGGGGGTGTGTTCTGCACCCTGGGGCTGATAAACTGCTGTTGAGACTCACTTGTTGGGTTTCTAAGCTTTTTAAAAAGCGATTCCTCGAGGAGAGCCCTGAAGCCCAAACCCGCCAAGACCACCTTGTTCTTCCTTGTTTGCCCTCATCGTTCTCAGCGCACAGCGCCCTGTTGTACACGTTGCTCAGTAAATTACTGAATAACCTAACTAAATAATGCTATTAAAAATGCTTATTCAGTTCTCCGAGGAAAATATATCCAAGAGTAGATGTAAACCATAAAAATTACATACTTCTCCACTCTATCGGGAGAAGGCAATGGCACCCCACTCCAGTGCTCTTGCCTGGAAAATCCCATGGACGGAGAAGCCTGGTAGGCTGCAGTCCATGGGGTCGCTAAGAGTCAGACATGACTGAGCGACTTCACTTTCACTTTTCACTTTCATGCATTGGAGAAGGAAATGGCAACCCACTCCAGTATTCTTGCCTGGAGAATCCCAGGGACAGAGGAGCCTAGTGGGCTGCCGTCTATGGAGTCGCACAGAGTCGGACACGACTGAAGCAACTTAGCAGCAGCCACTCTATCGACATACTATTTTTCAGCATCCTTCCCTAAGATGCCATTGGTTTTAAAAAGTCATTTTAAGTACCACAAGCAAGAAAAAATAAATGCTGCCAGTTAAACTGTCACATTCCTTTGCTTGTAAGAAACACCTCAATTTCAAGACTGTTTAAACACGAAGAAAGAACATCTCAGAATCAATGGTGGTGGTTTAGTCACTAAGCCCAACCCTTGCAATCCCATGGACGGTAACCCATCAGGCTCCTGTGTCTATGGGATTTCCCAGGCAAGCATGCTGGTGTGGGTTGTCATTTCCGTCTTCAGGAGATCTTCCTGACCCAGGGATCGCACCTGAGTCTCCTGCATTGCTGGAGGATTCTTTACTGACGGAGCCACCAGGGAAGCCCCCAGAATCAATGAAATACAGTGTTAAATATAATATTAATATGTGCAGCCAAATATAACAGTTCAAGGATATAAAATGAAAAGTAAAAGTATCTTCAGCCTTCCCTTCTAAGAACCACATCTGCATTGATGACCACTGTTCAAAGTTTCTGTCCATTATTCAAGAAATTGTAATCACATACAAGTATATATGTATGTGAAAGTGAAAGTCTGTTCAGTCCTGTCCAACTCTTTGTGACCACATGGACTATACAGTCCATGGAATTCTCCAGGCCAGAATACTGGAGTGGGTAGCCTTTCCCTTCTCCAGGGGATCTTCCCAACCCAGGGATCGAACCCAGGTCTCCCACACTGCAGGCGGATTCTTTAGCAGCTGAGCTACCAGGGAAGCCCATGTATGTATGTATAGCTTTGAAAATGAAAGAACACTCTAAGTACACTTTTAAATTTTATCTGTTTCATTGGTGGAAAATGTTTTTAACCATTTTCTAAAACTGAAGTTTAAAATAACTTTCTCTCTCTCTTTTTTTTTTTTTGCCTTAGTTATTAGAACAGAGCCTGGTAGGCTATAGTCCATAGGGTCACACAGTCAGACATGGCTGAAATGACTTAGCACATTAGAGCAGAATGTACCTCTAGTGACAAAAAAAAGAGCTTCGGAAATAATGAAACGCTTAAGTTCTTTAGGGTGGGACTGAAATACACCGAGCAAAGGAGAATGCAACAGAATGAGGTGTTTCCTCCTCACTTGAGTATTTTCTAAAGATTGTGGATTGCTAATTGAGCAGCCACCAAAACTTGAACTTGCCTTCAAAAACTTGCCTTCAGAAATGGTGGTTTTGACTTATAGCACACACAAGTGCAGGCTCCTGGACCCCATCCAAGGCCTATGAAATCATCTTCTACGTTTTTACAAGGACCCTCAGGTGATGGGTAGTATCTGAGGGGTTTCAGACCAAAGCTTTCAGTAACAGCATTCTAAGACAGGGAGATCCCCTGAAGGAGGGCATGGCAATCCACTCTAGTATTCTTAACATGGAGAATCCCATGGACAGAGCAGCCTGGTGGGCTACAGTCCATGGGGTTGCAAAGAGTCAGACACAGCTGAAGCAGCTAAGCATGCCTGCAGGCACATTCTAAAACAGGGATCTCAATCACCTGGACCAGAATCACCTGGGAGGCTTGTTAACCCCCTCTCCGCCCATGGTTAAGTTCCATTTCTAGATTCAGCGGGTCTGGGAAATGGACTGAAAATTTACATTTTTAACCAGATCCCAGGTGATGCTGAGGCTGCTGGGGACATACCTGAAAACAACTGCTTTGAGGGAGAAAAAGAATTGAACAGGATTCGGAATAGCTTTTGTATTACTTTCTTAAATGATACGATGTTTCAAGCATAGAAAACTACAGAACCTAATACCCATGGCATTTACATATACAGTATTGTTTAAGATTTTTTGTCTACACTTTTCTGATTCCATTCTTCTTCTCTGCTCAGAAGAGTAACTTTCTCATCCATGTTATTGTACTTTTAGTATAGTTGTGTTTCCCCTCAATTTTTTTTTCAGTATAGCTCTGTATGTTTTAAATATTTACACAGAGTAACATACTTTAAGAATATTTTTGCAGTTTGCATTTTTTGAAATTTACCTATATGATACATATATATTTAATTTTTTAAACCTATAGCATTTTCTTATGTTATATACCACATTTTATTCTTCTAAAGCCATCTATTTTATCTATAGTTTTGACCTCACTTTCATTCCTTATATAATGTATTTTTGCTTTTTTTCCCTTTAATGGAAATAACCAGTTTTTTTTTTAAATGCCCATCTTCTTTTGTTGCGGTTATTGTTTATTTTTTGTGTCCTTAATTTTCACACAGGTTTTAAAAATTTCCCTCTTTCGACTTCCTTTGGATTTACTCTTAATTCTCCTAACTTTTTGAACTGTTTAGCTTAATTTTCACTTCTCCCTGCATTTTGTAAGTTTTGATATGCATCTCAGGTATAAATATGTATAAACATATGCATCTCAGGTACAAATATTTTGTCAACTTCATTTTATCTTCTTCAATCTGTAAGTGATTAGAAGTTTTGATTAATTTCCAATTTTGTATTATGCTCTGTTGGTGATATGCTGTTTTCTCTACAAAAATTCATGTATTTGGGTGCTCTTTAGAGCTTCTTGCAAAACATATCAATCTCTCTACTTCATCTGTTCCCTGTTACCCATACCAAAATGTTTTTGTTGCCAGTTTTAGAGCAAATACATGCAGCTTCCCCGGAGCATCAAATTAACCTAACCAGAGGTGGCTCCCCAACATGTTAATATTCCCCAGAAATGAAATCTCCTCATTGCAGCATTACATGCGTCACTCACAACCACTTTATAGTGGTTCCCAGTTTCATTTTCTTTGAACTTGTCTGGCACTAAAATGAGTCACTAGCTATCCTCTCATAGTGTTTTTGGTATTTAATAGTGTGTTTAAAGGAGAAGGCAATGGCACCCCACTCCAGTGCTCTTGCCTGGAGAATCCCGTGGATGGAGGAGCCTGGAAGGCTGCAGTCCATGGGGTCGCTGAGGGTCGGACATGACTGAGCGACTTCACTTTCACTTTCATGCATTGGAGAAGGAAATGGCAACCCACTCCAGTGTTCTTGCCTGGAGAATCCCAGGGATGGGGGAGCCTGGTGGGCTGCCGTCTCTGGGGTCGCACAGAGTCAGACACAACTGAAGCGACTTAGCAGTGTGTTTAAAACAAACATGTTATACAAATGGTGAAAGTTTTAAGCCCAAGATCCCATGAAAGCAGTTTTATTTAAACCCATTAGATGACCTACCTGCTTCAGCTATTCCACTTACCCCTCCTCTGTCTGAAGCCCTCTAAGGACAGCACTATATCCCGAGAACTTGCCTTAGTTATTTCCTTTTGGAAGCTAATGGTAATGATATCCAGGCTTCTATGGTGTAAGATCAAACTGTCTTCAAATTAGATATTCGATTCTCCAGGTGTTGTGCAGATATCTCTACATTTGTTTTTTAAGCAAACAGTCGATCTGTAATCAAGGAATCCTATTTCCGCCTTTTGTTTGCACAAACCTCCATTGGTGTTTTGGGTTTAGAAGTAAAGTTAATCATTTCTAGCGGGTCAACAAGGCGTTTCCACTAATTACACCATGGACAGAATGGTAGCCTATCCTAGTGGTTGGGGGTGCCAGGAAAAGGTCAAATTCAGTATCTATTCAAAAGAAACAACAGAAACTTGTTCCAAATATAAGGTGACCTCAGTATCTTTCACTTCTCATATCTGTTCATTTCCCTTCTGAATTAGTGAGGATTCTCTGGAGAAACAGAGTCAATAGGATATATAGAGATAAATATGTAACAGGAGATTTCTTATTGGAACTGGTTCATATGGTTATGGAAACCAAGAAGTCCCACCGTGATCTGAAGTCTGTAAGCTGGTAACCAGGAAAGCAGTGGTATAATTCAATGAGTCCAAAGGCCTGAGAACCAGGGGCAGTGATGGAGTAGTTCCCAGCCTGAGAACTGGGGGGCTGCTGGGGTTAAGTCTCAGAGTCTGAAGGCTCGAGAACCAGGAGCTCTGGTGTTCAGGGCAGAAGACAGATGTTTCAGCTCAAGAAGACAAAGAGGAAAAAAAAAAAAAAACAAGAATTTCCACTTCCTGCACCTTTTTGTTCCTTTTGGGCTCTTTACAGATTGGATGATGCTTGTCCACACTTGTGAGGGTGATCTTTATTTATCTGGCTTTGCTGAGTCTTAGTTGTGGCATGTGGGATCTAGTGCCCCAACCAGGAATCAAACTTGGGTTCTCTGCATTCATTGGGAATGCGGAGTCTTAACCACTGGACCACCAAGGAAGTCCCACAGAAAGTATGATCTTTACTCAGTCTGCAGATGCAAGTGCTTATCTACTTTGGAAATACCCTTACAGATAATAGTCAGAAATAATATCCTACTAGCTATCTGGGCATCCTTTTGCCAGGACAAGTTGATACAAAATTAACCATCACACCCTTGAATGTATTTTAGCTAAGAGATTTTACACTCTTAGGAAACGACAGTGAGGCAACCTAGGGAATCTGTATGAGCTATTTTATTTGGAGAGTGCATATTCACTGTTAAACTGAGATAACCAGTGATCATTCATACTGTTGGGGCCACTGGGAGGAGGGAAGAGGGATTCTACCTTGAAGACTGTCGGCCATGGTAAGGCAGGATGGGAACTGGGCTTGAACCCTGTTAACCATCCTTAAAGCAAAACCAGGAAACCCCCTCCTTACAGGTGGCAAACAAAGATTGGGGGTAAAGGTCAGGTTGTCTTAGATTAAGGGTAGTGCCTGCACCTGCATGCTGTATTTATGTTAATTGTTAATTGTTATTAATTAAATGTTAATTGTTAAATGTTAATTGTTCCGCACCTGCATGTTGTAAAACTACTTACTAACGTGTAACCCGTCATGTAGCTGAGGATATAAAACCGAGTCCTCTGAAATCACTTGTTAGGACCTGTTAGCGTAATAAACCGTACTCCGCTGTCTCGAGTGTCCTCCGAGGAGTGTTTGCGACACCGGATTCTACAGTACAAGTGCCGAGAGCATACTGGGGCACCTGAGAGGTGGTGGGGATCTGTCTTCTTCTCAGCCCCATGGCAGGATTCAGTGCTGGGTGTCCCTGCCACTTAGAAGGCACTGCCAAGGCTCTGAGAAGCGGGGCCTGGAACAGTCTCTGTCCTCTGGAGCTTAGAGAGTTGACTTAGAAGGCTCTATCTTAACCTGTTACTAAATCCTGGTTTCAGTAACAGAGGAAATGGGGTTTTTACAAAGTTGATCGCACTTAGACCACCCGATACACACCAGAATCTCTCAAAATAGAGACAATTTTCATCATTCAGAGTTTTGTGGTTTGCCTCTTGGAATGTTGAGGAGTACCACAAACTCCTACTTGACCACAGCCTGAGGTGTAAAAACTACATCATGAATAACACCTCCAGTTGGTGCCTGACCACACACAGACACACCAACATGTATCTCGTGACATAAGGGAGATGTGTGTTAAAAATCAAAATTGAGTAAATTTGAAGATCTGATGGGCTTTATTCAGAGATTCAAGAATCAGACAGTAGCTCCTGTAGCAACTAGAGGGGAACTCCAGAGGGTTCTTATAGGCTGGAGGAGGGTGGGACAAGGAGGTATTAGCAAAAGAAAAGAGGATTTCAAGCCAGGCTGTGTTCTTCTGGGGGAAGGGAACTGCAGGGGTCTTAACCATGCAGATTAGCTCCAGAGTCTTGATCCAAAAATTAAGGTTGATTGTTTTATGGGTCACATTTATGGGCAGGGTTAAAACTGCAGTCAAGGCTTGCTTTGCTGTGATGGGAGTAGGGAGAAAAAAATCAATTCATTTGGGGTTTGTCATTTTTTTTTTAAACATATGTCATGTCAGACAATGTTTTCACTGACTTGGTCTCTTTCTTCATCACAAACCTCCAGAATATTAAAGTATGCAAAGGCTTTCCCTCTTGTGGAGTTCACTAGAGCACATTCTTTGAGAGTAGCTAGAATCCTGTGATGTTCTTTCTAAGTTCTAGGTGCTGAAGAGTGGAGTTCAGGGCTTCTCTGGTGGCTCAGCGGTAAAGAATCTGCCCGCCAATGCAGGAGATGGGTTCAATCCCTGATCCACGAAGACCCCACATGCCTCAGAGCATAAGCCCAAAGGCCACAACTATTGAGCCTGTGCTCTGTAGCCCAGGGAACTGCAACTTCTGAATCCTGAGCACCCTAGAGGTGATGCTCTGCAACAAGAGAAGCCTGCGCACTGCGCTGCAACTAGAGGAAAACAAAAACAAAAACAAAGCCCTGCAGCAACGAAGACCCAACATAGCCAAAAATAAATTAAAAAAATTTTTTTTCTTTAAAAGAGGAGTTCGGGGGATGCATGGTCCCTCTCAGCGTTTCAGACCAAAAATGATTTGTTAACAGTGGAACAACTGTGATCAAACATACATCAAGATACAGGAGTCAGCTATGTAAAAATGAAGTTAAGTGTTTCAATTGCTATGTGTCTCTAAAGGAAAACCAGTGTTTTCTTTCTTCTTCCTATGAGTAAGGAAAGCTTTGCTCCCTGGGGAGGAAGCTGGGGAAGGGTAGCAGAACAGGCCACCCTAAACAGGCCTCTTTGACATAATCTTATATTGAGAAACCGCAGACACAGGAGAGGCTCTGAGAGCAGAGTGGAAGCTCTGTGTAAAGGAAATTGTAAGGGAAATTCACAGTAGAAAGGGGGCTTGCCAGGAAGACTGCTATTTCCAGAGATAACTTTTCCCAGTCTTATCTGCAGCGCCTATGTTTCCTCTTCTCACCTTCCAGAGAATTGCCCCCACTCCCAGCTTCCTCACATCTTTATCTTAGTTGAAGATAGTGTCTAAGGTGGTGTGTGTGTGTGTGTTAGTTGCTCAGTCATGTCTGACTCTTTGTGACTTCATGGACTGTAGCCTGCCAGGCTCCTCTCTCCATGGAATTCTCCAGGCAAGAATACTGGAGTGGGTTGCCATTCTCTTCTCCAGGGCATATTCCGGACCCAGGGATCGAAACTGGTCTCCTAAATTGCAGGCAGATTCTTTACCATTTGAGCTACCAGGGAAGCCCATCTAAGGTGGTAGCTTGAGCCATTTGGGGGGTTTTTCCTGAGTATCTCCCATGTTAATCAACTATTTGATTTTCTCTTGTTAATCATTTAGCACAGGGAGTCTCAGTAAAGAACTTAAAGGGTATAGGGAAAATTATTTTCTCTTCCCTACACTGCCCAAGAATCTTAGTGGCTCAGGGTTGTAGGGAGCAACTGTGCTCTGATGTCGCGGTGGTTCAGTCCTCCTGAGAAAGATGCAGGCCTTGGCTCCAGGAGTCTTTGCACCCATGCCTCCACTGGCTCCTTGTCCTCCTTACCTGCTTCCTTCTCTGGGTCACTCATTCATTCATGTCCCTTCAAGATCTCAAACAAGTAGCAATTGGTAACATCTTTAACAATTACCTCATCTTGTGGGCCAAGAGAAAACATTCACAGCTTTCCTTGAGGGTGCTGCCATGATACAAAGATCTCATCCATACAAATAATACTCAGGCATGTCACTCAAAAGTTAAGACGAGCCCCTTTTTGAGACCCTGCTAAAGGTTGGCTTTTATCTCTAAACATCTTCCCCTAATTTTGGCTCCTCTTGTACATTTCCACTTAAAGTCTTTCCTAGAGGATGAAGAAGGAAGTTTAACTTACCACCGACTTCCTACAGGTTCCTGTTCCTCACCTAATGTTAGTTGGAGGAGACAGGGTTTAGTCTCAAGGTGAAGTTAACTGTATGTTTAATGACTGCTCTGATAGAAGTCTGTAGCAAAGGTCATGCATTAAAAAACCCACACCTACAAACTGTTGAGACAACATTGTTTCAAGGTATTTACCTCTGTCAAAAATCTGTATAACCTGAAACCATTATTAAAGTAGCAGATTTGACTTTTTTAAATCTGAGTTTTCCAAATTCTATCTTACCTTCAAGTTCATTTGTGCCAAACGTGTGCACGTGCGCTCGGTCGTGTCTAACTCTTCCTCTGTCCGTGGGATTTTCCAGGCAGGAATACTGGAGTGGGTTGCCATTTCCTACTCTAGGGGCTCTTCCCCATCCAGGGATCAAAACTGTCTCTTGTGTCTCCTGCAGCAGCGGGTGGATTCTTTACCACTGGTGCCATCTGGGAAGCTTATGCCAAATGAGCATAGGCTAACCCAGTTTCTCAGTATTTGGTAATCCCTATGGAACATAAGGCCTGTTGAATGAACGAACAGAATACAAAGTGTCAGGGGTACTCTGGTCAGGGTTAGCCTGAGAGTCTGCATTACTGTTGTGGTAGAGACAGCTGGTTCGTCGCCAGGTATCTCTGCTCCGTTTCTTTACAACTAGAACCGCGGGTTTTCACTGGGCACATGGCTGCTGAGTTACAGTTACAGTTACAGACCTTACTGCCCAGCCTCTCCTGAAGCTAGTTGTGGCCATGTGTCCAAGTCTTGGCCAGTGGAAGTAAGCAGAAACAACACGTGGCACTTGGAAAAAAAGGACCCGCCCTGGACTTCTTTCCCTGAATCAGTGACAAGGGCAGAGCCCAGTGCCAGACTGTGGCCCTGGAACTTGGAGCACTGCTCGCTTACCACCGAGAAAACACTTCCACCTCGTCTCAGTCACAGGGTTTAGAATTTTGGGTCACAGCAGCCACTCTTGAAAGGGAGCAGAATATGTATTTCTGGTAGAAGGAGTACTTCAAACTGGCTAGTTTTGAAAAGCAGCAGATATAGGAGAAGCTGTGGAAGCCAAGGAATTACCCTTTTGTGAAAGACTTTTACATTTTTAAGGGAAATCTCCCGATTGCCTCCCGTAACTGCTTCCCTCCCCCATTGTCTTTGTCTTTAGCTGGAAATTTAAGGGGGTGGCTTGGGCTATTTGGGGGAGTTACTCAGTTTTTCCTGTGTGTCTCGCATGTATGTAGGATGTATAGGAGTTATTAAACTCTTTTTCTCCTGTTAATCTTTTATTATGGGGGTGTGGTCCTCAGCCAAGACCCTGAAGGATAGAGGGAAAATTATTTTTTTCTCCCTGTAAACTGTTCTACATAGTACAGGTATAGGTATATTACAGTTGACCCTTTAACCAATGTGGGGGTTAAAAGCCTCAATCATCCACCCTTCACGCAGTCAAAAATCTGAGTATAACTTGTGACTCCCCTAAAACTCAACTACTAATAGCCTACTGTTGACCTAAAGTCTAACCAATAACATGTGTGTGCGCTCAGTCGTGTCTGACTCTTTATGACCCCATGGACTGTAGCCCCCCAGGCTCCTCATTTCATGGGATTTTCCAGGCAAGAATACTGGAATCATTTGCCATTTCCTTCTCCAGGGGATCTTCCTGACCCAGGTATTGAACCTGTGTCTCTTGGGTCTCCTGCATTGGCAGATGGATTCTTTACCACTGTGCCACCTGGGAAGCCCCTTACCAAGAACATAAACGCTTGATTAACACATATTGTTTATGTTATATGTATTATACACTGTATTCTTACAATAAAGTAGCTAGAGAAAAGGTTATTAAAATCTTAAGGAAAAGACATTTACAGTACTGCACTGCATTTATCAATACTGAAAGTCTGTCATCTGTTATAAAATAAAGAATTCCTCAGTACCTATATTAATATTGTCCTATATGTTATAAAACACTGTAGATGTTACACATCTTATTAACACTAGGTATCAAAACTAAAAAGATGTCAAAGAGAAATTCACGTTTCGTTTAAATTGTCAACTGAAAAAGTTCACATATAAGTGGCCCCCACAGATCAAACCTCATGTCGTCTGAGGGTCACTGGTACTTCTTTTCCCCAGAGGCCCCACCAAGAAGCTTCCCCTACCCACTAAATGACCTGGATTTATGCAGTCAAAAGGCAAATTAATGTAATTCAGTAACATTTATTTTACATAAAACAATTTTTCAAAGAATACATTTAAAAACCATCCAGATACTGATCGTATTGCATTACAAAAGCTTGAGAGGCACAGTGGAAATATTCAAATAGATTGTGAGGGCTGGAAATGGGGGCCTTCGATCGCTGTTCACGGTATTCCTTAGTCACTTAAAGGCTCTGGGTCCGAGGGTTTTTACCCTGAGGCAGTAGTGCACTTCACTGAGTAGGAATAAATCACATAAAATATATACCTTTGTACAGAAAGTGTTATTGTACTGTCACTTTCAATTAGTTATAAAACTCATTTTGAATTGCACAAAAGTTCTCTTTAAAATCGATAACTCCCAGGAGGCAGGGCTTAGAACCAAGTTATCTGTCTAAATAATTCATTACAAATAATTCAGTTTCCATTTCTCCACAGAGCAAAACAACAACAACAAAAACCTATGAAGAGGTACATTATTCAAATGGGACATTTAACATTTTTTTCATAGGAAAATAGGTTTACACATTTGTCCCTAGTCAGCTAAAATTATCTCCCTACTTTAAAACAAATCCCAGAATGTCCAAAGATTTAAATCAGAGTACGCGCACCACAGTACAGCGTGGCAGCGTTTACAGGAATTCGTTCCGTGTCTCATTCTACTGCAGTATCAGATTACCAGAAAGGCACGTGGGTACATTCTTCAGAACAGTTTTGGTCTTGAAAAAAAAAAATCACACGTTTATAAGCAGTGATTTCAATCATGTTTAGAAACAAAAATACTAAACAGATTCATTTCCTAATCCAGGTCATACAGAATCCAAGAGATTTCTGCAGGCACTTCACTTCCCGTAGAACTTCTTGTTCAGCAGGTATATGAGAAGGTTTACATTCACTTTGACTTTATCAAACATTTTCATCACAGCTACGCCTTCATACTGCATCTGAAGTAAATCCTGCAATTGCAAGGAACACCAATCACAGCTTCAACTTGACGTTTCCCACATTTAAAACACATTCTAGAAGAATTTGTTGACAAAAATAAGATTCAGTTGACCTAAGGACCTCGGTGGGGACTCTTATACTTCAGTGTGCATCGGAATCAGCTGCTTTCTTAATGAAACACAGGCCAGTTAACACAGATTGCTGGGGTCCACCCCCAGGAACCTCTGATTCTGGAGCTCTGCGGGAGGGCCCAAGAATTGGCATTTTAACAAGTTCCCAAGGGGTGATGATACTGTTAGTTTGGGTGCCATAGTCTGAGAATCACTCATCTCAATGAAAGAAAACAGATTTTTAGAATTGATAAGGACTGTATGAGAGAAAACCAATACCATTAACATTAGATATATAATTAAAAGTTTAATTTTAATTGAAAAACAAGACACAGAGGTGACAGCAAGATGAGGTATATCCTGTAGAAGAGCCAGTGTTTTCTAAAGTGAGAGTCAGACAATTCATTAAGGAGCAAAAAGAATATTAGAAACTCCTCTTTTTTTCCCCTCATTCCTTAAGCATTCATATTTTCTGTGTATTTTTTAAAATTAATTTTGAGTAAAGTGCCAAGTGCATGTATACTTTATAAACAAATATGTAGAAATGGGGAGAAATGATCTATTTATTGATGAAAATTGTGAGACTGACATTTGGAGACCAACAGACAAAGCAAGTCCTCCTGATCTAGACAGACTACTTGTGTTCCTGTATTCTGTTCCTCAACCTCAAGTAAGTTTATCACTCTGTTTCATCACTGCTGTATAAACAAAGAAAAATTAATAAAATTTCCTTCATTTATAAATTAATAACTGGGTCACACCAGTCACACACATGAGACTAAGCAGTAACATTTTATAATAACCAGGACAGGGGCCCTTCCCAAACAGAAGGTATCATTCCTGAACTGCCCTAGGCTCATACCCAGGTCTTGTTTTCCTGCTTCTAGTTCTGAAAACTTCTTGCTTCTTAATGATAATACCTTGTGTCTGCAACGAGCATGGCCACCTGCGGAAGTTGGAATCATCTTTGAGAGAATGTGGGCTCTTGCCAGCTTCCTGCTCCACTTTCTCAATTAGCTCCAACTGCACTCAACTAAAACCCCTCCATTATTTAGAAATGCTTCTGAGATGGAAATGCCACAGGGAAGTGAAGTTCTTTGATCAAGAATGCTTTTGACTATTAAACAGGGGTGGAGGTTCACTTTTCATTTGGGACAGGCAACATCTGTTAAAGTCTCATGGAAAAGAACGAAACCAACATGGTTCGGTTGAGAAGGAATCATGTACAGAGGGAAATTAGCTGGGCCCCCCATGTGGGGAACGGAGGAATTCTGATGGAACTCATGGTTGAAGACCAGATTTTAGCCTCAGCTCCACTATTTGCTATAAGATTGCAACAACATATAACCTCGCTGAAGTTGTGTTTTCTTGTGCGTAAATCGGGGCTTGACACTGCCAACTCCACAGGTATGTTACTGGGTAGATGAGATCAAGGAGTCTGCAAACCCTTTATAAGCCACTCTTGTCTGGTCAGGATCAACTGGAATCCTGTGAGACAGGCAGCGGAGCAGAGCGATGCAGGGTTTGGACTCCAGGGGCCCCTTCCATAGCATGCTTTCTGAACCTCAGTTCTTCATCTGGGAAAAGAAGAACGCCAAGGCTGTAGCCCTCCATAAACACCAGCCATTATCTGTATAAGCAGAACCCCTTCACGTACGTCACGCTTCCTGTTATGTACATGGCTACAGGATATAATCTTTATGAACCGAGGAAACAGTGGGTTGAAGAAAATCTAGACACATAGAGTTAGAAGGAATCTCCCTTTGTCCTTATAGAAACAAAGTCCTTGACTCAAACTAAAGACCTGGCCATCATATTTCTCTTTCTTAAAATTCACTTCATACTAGAACTGTCTAAAAGCCATATGTGACAAGATGTCTGACTTTATGTCTGACAATCATTTTATACAGGGCGGGCTCTGTGGGCATTCGATCTGCACACAGTCCCCTGATTAGACAAAGGGCCTTGCACTTAATGTTCTGTTGTTACCATCTTGAAATTCTCACCAATTTTGAGTAAGGAGCTCTGCATTTTCATTTTGCACTGAGCCCTGAAAATTATATAACTGGTCCTGACGATATACATGAATGACTGAAAAAATCTGGAGCATATTAGCCATCTGCAGACAGCTAAGGAGTAACATTTGACAACTGTATGTCTAAGTGAAGGGCGTGAACAGCTAATCCCTACTATGGAACTTTAACAAAGGAGCAAGTGAAGCTGGATGTCTGCACCCACGTTAAAAGGAAGTCCTGTAGAATTCCCAAGGCCTCTCTAAACAGGTGTCTCCTGGTCACTGGTGATTCATCTGTTCAGTAGATGTTGATTGGCCTTGGGGCATTTCCTTCTTGGCAATCCATGATATATCTTTGCTTTAGAGAAGAATCACTAACCAAAGCGCATCACTGCATTCTTTTCTCTTCTTCAATTTAAGTGTTCCATGGAGTGAGTCAAGACGTTCAGTTTAATTTTTAAACAGATACATTTAGTGACATTTAAAATACATTAGAAAACTATTTACTTAAGTATACTTTGCAAAATTACATAATATCTTCAATTTTCTCCAATTTACTCCATTATCTCAGTGTCTTTATCAAACCAGTTAGCTTTTTTTTTTTTCTTTCTTTCTTTTGTTCTTTGAGCTTACAAGGAATGCCAGACAGAAAAGAAGGGCCCTGGTATTTTACCCCATGGCTTAGGGGTGGGGGTATAACTTCCTTGGCCTCGGCCACAGGTCACGCAGGCAGTGAGCCTAGAACTTACACCACTCCCCATGGTTTGTCACGATGACTCATGTAGACGCATGCAGAATACCTGGGAACCATTTTACAAGTAGTCTAAGGGCCCAAGTACATAAGGGTTATTTCCATTTAAAACCTCATACAAAAAAGAAAACTCAGTCACATTGATTGATCAGTGTAAGGATGATCTCTAAGGATCTAAATTGATCCTGTTCTAAGCATTAAGAAGTTGGAGTAGGCAAATGTTTGCTGCAAACACCCTCCACTTTCTTTTTCTTCTTCTTTTGGTGGCACAAACTATTTTCTCAGTTTCAATTCAAGCATATTTGGCTTAATGTGATTCTTATTTTAAAAAACAGCAATAATTAGGACCCAAACCTCACTTTTCTATTTATAGCCATCTGTTTTGCACAATGTTTTCCTTGCTTGTGATCCCAAAGAATTAACAAAGAAATTTAAGAACCTGATATAAAAATAATTCTAGGAAGGAGAAAGAAAAGGAGAAATGAGATCCAGAAAGTTTCAATCCTGGGTATATGTTATCTTAGAAATGCAATTGCCTAAGAAAAAGTTTCCAGCCTTTAATCAAGAGCTCTGAATACTGTTGTGTATATTATTCTTTTCTCTAAGTTTCAAAATGAAAACATGGCTTAGAAAAACTCAATGCTATGGTTTACCATTTAAAAGCAGTTTAAGTTCCAATAATTTGAAGAACCATAGCTTTTAAAAAATCAATACTTAGACAGGCAAATAATGGTGGTATTGGTCTACAGCTAAATGCCATTGTTTGTCACGAAGAATGCAAGCAAGGGAAGCCAAGAATGACCCCCTCCTTTAAAAAACTCCCCCCAATATGCAGGAATTCCAGCTTACCTGAATATTGAGCTGAACCTTCTCCATCTCAACACCCAGGAATTTTGATCTGACATCGAAGATACCCACATCTTCAGTAGATGAGATATCAAATGTAACATTTTTAAACCTAGTGAAGAAAGGACCATTCACACATGTGGAACTGCAAATATATGGTTAAAGCTGAAATGAATGGAATCCTCAGTCAACCCCCTCAGTGAACAGCCTGCTGGGAAAACCCCAGGTAAGTTACCCCAAGTCCCCCATCATCTTTTCCTGATTTGGCTCACGGGAACTAGGTTTGATGGCTCCTGAGGAAATCTGTAGCCCGTAGAGCACTGGAGTAGGTGCTTTGTTACCAAAGAAAGGCAAAAGATGACCCTAGGTCTTAAAGAGCATAAGATACAGTGGAAATTGTATGAGATTCACAGAACTGTAAGTGTTGACTGTATGGCTGACAGGAGGTTAGTTGTTTAGATGGTTACTTTTATGGCAACTTCAAAGAAGAAGAAGCATTTTCTCTGAGTTGGTCTGAGTCAAAGAGAAGGCAGGATGGAATAAATGGAAGGGAAGCCAGGCCTTGGAGGCAGCAGGAGTTACAGAGGACTGTACGCAGTGAGTGTGGCCTCCCACAAGGGGAAAGGGAGTGATGGAGCATAAGAATCTGGTTCTTGAAACCAAGGGTGCCTGATGTGGCGCCTGGGAGGAGAGTTTCTCCTCCACTTCTAATACACTTCTAATACACTGCTGCTGGAGTGGCTCTGACCCAGGCAAGGCACCCTCTGTGGCTTTCAAATGAGAAAAGTCCTGTGTGTGTGTGTTTTTTTTTTAATATTTATTTTTATTTCTTTGGTTGCATAGGGTCTTAGTTGTGGCATGTGGGATCTAGTTCCCTGATCAGGGATTGAACCCAGGCCCCCTGTAACGGGAGTGCAGAGTCTTAGCCACTGGATCCCCAGGGAATTCTCAGAAAGGTCCTGTTTTGCAACTGTAAATAACTCTCACTGAGCAAGACCAAAGGTCAGACTGGTTTTTTTTTTTTTTTTTAATTCAACATACTTGTTTATGCCCAGCTACTCGTCTTCTCCCAATTATGGAAGGGGGGATGCTGGACAATGTGGCAGGAGACATATCCTTGCCTTTTACAAAAGGAACTCATAGAAACAAAAGCTGAATTCTGTGGTCGTTCCTAGGCTTGAAACCCTCTGAGGCTGGGGATGGGGGTGTTTGGCTCTAAGCCTGGGTCCCTACAGGTCCCAGCACAGTGCAAAGTGTCCCAGAGCACTCAGATCGTTACTGCTGAATGAATGAGGGCCCTGGCTCATTCAAAGCCACATCACTCCAGCTCCCTGTTTGCCTTTAACAAAATTAATCTATTTTTTTTTCGGAGCTAGGCAGCAACGGTTTCTATCTTGTCTTCAAACCTAAGGAAATACAAATTGATAGAAATAGTAAACCATTTGCTTTGAAAGCAGCAGAAAATAGCACACTGAGTAAAATGTCAATTTTTTAAATCCCACTTTCTTAAAAAGACAAAGCAAATAATCTACTTTTGAAAGGCCTTTGGAAAGGCAGCCTTGCATTCTCATCGCTATGACTCAGTACTTTTGGAGGGAAAGGCGAGGCTGGCAAAGCCATGGGAAACTCAACCTCTCAATCAGTGCCAGGCCTGGTGGGAAGCCCAGAGATTACAATATGTGTGTTTTCTCCTGTCATCTGAAATCAAGGGGAAGCCCTGATAGACCCAGTGAAGCTTTCTTCAAAGGCCACAGGAAGCTGAATTAATGTGAGTCAGATCTGATGTGCATGATGAGAGGGGGCATGTGTTCTGTGCAGATTCTGGGTGCCACTCACTGGTTTGCCTGAAGATCGTCTATGTCCAGGAGGACACCCTTCTCCTGCAGCTTTGCAGCTGTGTACCGCACTGGCTTTGCCCGCTTCATCCCTCTGGGTTCTCCTTTTCCATCAAGTTTAATTGATCTCCGAGTATTTCTGGCAACAGAAGAACAGACCATCTGCCATGAAGGTGGCAAACTCAGATGTTCCTGGCAGTACAGCGGCCAGGAGAGCACACCCCCGTCCACCCCTGGCCTCCAGGTATGGAACCTGGGCAACTTTATATTATGTGATTGTCAGTGACAACCCCATCCCTGCACAGTGAAATCTCCTACTGAACTGGTTAAGGGAAAGCTATTTTCAATGTGACTCAAGTTTGAATTACAGATGAATATGCTTCATAACACTTGCATTCTGTTGTCTCAGGAGTATTGGACCACATGGCTCCCTTAAGTCACTTTGCAAGTGAGGTGCTGTGAAATGAACTGTGTACACACTCCTAAGGGAAGGGGTCATTAAAAGTGTCTAGTTTAACAAATTTATACAAACACTAGATGGCCATCCCTGTTCCAAGTGCTTTCTAAATACTGCCTCACATTTACAGAATTAACCTTTCCATGTGTTCCAAAATAAATTCCTCTGTTCCACAGTATTCCATTTAGCTCTCATTACAACACGTGTGAGGCTGGTACTCCCAAATTCCACTTAAAGATGAGAAAATTGAGACTTCAGAGAACACTGGATTGGTTCAAGATCACTCAATGTAAGAGAGAATCCCAATCTATCTCACTTGACTGCAGAGCTTGTAAAATGCCTTGCAGTAGATGCAGTAAATACGTAAAGAAAATCTCTCACAACTTTATTACTACTATATATTAGCTTGATCAACTTTCTTCCTCGCAGGAATAGCATAAAAGTAATTTAAAGGCTGCAAATGAATCAGAACTAGTGGGGTCCAGGTAAATGAGGTTTAAATTTGGTTATATTCCTCCATCAAATCTTCTATGATTAATGAAATTTACTTTTTTGTACAGCACCATTTTTTAATGTCAATTTGACTACAAATATTACATAAAAATAATGAATTACATATTTAAATGGGTAATTAAAATTTAAGATTGACCTTATCTAGTGATAAGAATAATTATGAGCAAAGAATACTCATTAAAATTGGCTATATTGTGGAAAAAAAAACTATGATATGTGTGCTAATGGGTAATAGAGAACTGACAAATTTTGTCTTTTGTGTCAATATGACGTTTAAAAACCAGTAAGCAATTAAAATCACTAAGTTGCACTGTGCGACAGCAAGTATCTGGCTTTAAACATTATCAAGCATATAAATACTGTTTACTGTAAATATCCCCAAGGGTAGCTTTCTTTTTTTTTTTTTTAAGTAATAGTGTTTAAAAGACTAAAAAAGAAGGAATAATCAAAGTGCTTCCCCAAGTGTTTAAAGTTACTTTGAAACACAACAGGGTAAAACTAACTTTAATGCCCATGTTTATAGAGAATTAACATGTTTCTAAATTCATTCCTGACTTCTTAGCTCACAATGGCGAATCATAAAATTGAGATTCTAGTTTCTGGTTATGTAATAAATCAAAGTTTGCTACCAGACCCAACCGGAACAGCCCAGGATTGTATATGAATTGATACCTCGTGTAAATCATGACATTACAGAAGAGTATTTGATTTCAACTTACTTTCTTTTTAAGTTGTCTAAACAAGTCTTGATGTAAGTGTCATAATAATTGATTTGCTCTTCAAAAAATGCCGCCTTCTTGTTAAGTGCATTGAGCGTCTGCTGAAGTTTTTCCAGCTCAGCTTTTCGAAGCTTACGATGGATTCTTTGATTTCGAATATCCTAAGGGAAAAAGGAAAGGCCATGGTATGAGATTTAAGCAGGAGTTTGCTTTATAATATTGCCCCTTTGGAACAAGAAGCATATCTAGTACTAAAATCACTCTCTGGGACCGTTACAATAGTTTGGGCTGCCCTGGTGTCACAACAGTAAAGAATCTGCCTGCCAATGCAAGAGAGTCAGGTTAACACCCCTAGAGAAGGAAATGGCAACCAGTCCAATGGGTAGAGGGGTCTGGCGGGCTACAGTCCATGGGATTGCAAAGAGTCGGATCTGACTTAGTGACCAAACAACAATAACAGTTTATTTTAGTCACCTCATTTTAAACTCTCAGCACCCAGATGTTCCCTTTTTACTTTAGAACTGGGAGTGTCCATGTTTTACTTTGAGATGTAAGGTTGATGGAAAAGCGAAGAAGCAATTTTAGAGTAAGTATGCAATTAATCTAAGGAGAACTAGTGTTTTAAAAAGTGTACAAGCAAGACTTTAGCAGGAGACAATTTCTTCAGAATGTTTTGAATTATATATACTTTGGAGAGTGCTTTATCCTGAAAAGTGTTATATTTCATCATTACATTCATTTTCTTTTCTTTCCTTTCTTAGCTATCCTGCCAGGATTGTGGGATCTTAGTTTCCCGACCAGGGATTGAACCCTGGCCCCCAGCAGTGAAAGCTCAGAGTCCTCACCACTGGACCACCAGGGACGCCCCCATTTGTGAAATAAATTTTTTAAAAATATACTTTTTAATCTGAAAAATAGTTTCCAACATTTGCACAAACAACAACTGGGGTCTCAAGACTGACTGAACAAATTCAACATGGATAACTATTAGTTGGATTTAAATAGAGTTCCTAGAACATGAAGTTGATCAAGCTGCTTATGGCTTGAGAGAGACATAGTATGGTTAAACTTACAAACATATAATTCTTTTTTTTTTTTTTTTTAAATTCTAATTGGTAAATTAAGGAAATGTTTAAGAAAACAGTTTATTATTATTTTTCCTTTGTGGACAAATTAAAAACCATTTCTTTTAACTAAAAATTCATTAAGTAGAATCTTTGAGGGGATGCCTTCATGATAGTTTTTTTCTTTCTTTAAGACAAAAGCCTCAATTTCTCTAATGTACATTCCCTAAGAGAAGTATTTTCCAACCCAGAATTACAGAAAAGGCACCACTTCCCTTGAATCACTCAGGCTGGAAGGAATAACCCTATTGCCAGTAATGGCCATAACTTTCCATGGAAGAATAAAGCTGAGTGCACTTCCCTTTCAGAAGTTAATTCTTTTTTTTCTGATCATGTAACTGTCCTTAACCTCCAGATCCATTTTAGTTTGCATATTTGGACAAAAGAAAACAATGAAAAAAGTTTTTTTTAACCCAAAATATATACTTCCTTATCCTTGGCAAACAGATCTAGCCTTTTCCTGTGATGTTTCCTTGCACTAATTTGATATCCTTTTCTCAGGAAGTTTCTCAACTGTAAAAATATGGGATGAGAAAACAGAAACTAACTTTGAAGTCTGAACTGCATTCAGGCTAAACTAACTAGAGACAAATTCTCAGGGACATGGAGGTATCATCTCAGTGGCAGGTCCTATGGGCAAGAGGATTATATGACAACTTGAGTTATTACTCAAGAGAGAACTCTCCTAGAAGTGTCACTTTTAAACTTAGTAGGTATTGTTTAAAGCAACAGATGAAACTCATCTATTATGCTTCCTAAGCATTGATGTCTGGTATGTTTCAGCTCTTCTGACAATTTAGGGGAGTTGCGCCTGAATGCTCAGCTCAGTGTCCTCAGAATGTCCAACTCTTTGCAGCTGTACAGACTGTAGCCTGCCAAGCTGCTCTGTCCACAGGGGTTTCAAAGTAAGAATACTGGAGAGGGTTGCCATGTCCTCCTCCAGGGGATTTTCCCAACCCAGGGAGTGAATCTGCATCTCCTGCGTTTCCTGCATTGGCAGGCAGATTCTTTACCACTGGGCCACCTGGGAAGCCCCTTAATTGGGGGAGTTGTGGTTATTCTCTGTTAAACGTCATCAGCTGCTTTGAAACCTTAAAAAATCTGTAATATTGAGGAGGACAGGAACCATATGTATATAACTATGAATCTTTCATGTCACCTACTGAGTCCCAGCGTATGAGCAATGATTAGCACAGACAGAGGATAAGATGGTTGGATGGCATCACCGACTCAATGGACATGGGTTTGGGCAGACTCCAGGAGTTGGTGATGGACAGGGAGGCTGGTGTGCTGCGGTTCATGGGGTCGCAAAGAGTCGGACACGACTGAGTGACTGAACTGAATTGAACTTAACGCAAAGCAGAAAGAATACTCTTCCCCACAACCTTGGCGATCTTATTGAGAATGTCTTGGTATTTGTTTTTGGATGACACGTGTCCAGTCTGTTCCAATGTCCGAAGATTCCTCTGGATTTTCCTCTTTTTCTGCTCTAGGGGCAGCTGTGCATCTTCAACCATAGACCGGCTCTGCTTCATGTCTTCGGGAGTTCTGGAATCTAAAACCGCGCGGTTCACCATGTCTGAGGCATGATCTGTCTCCTGGAAAGGGAACATCAAGATGTTGATTTATCTCTGATGTCCTGACCTCACAGGTTCAGAAGCTGCACAAGGTAAACCAGTATCAAAATGAACGAGGTCCTCAAGCCAAGGTCCGGAGACCAGAATCACATGTTCCCCAGGGGTTTTGTGGCAGGGTCTTTGGGAAGGAATTACTTTGTTTTCCCGAAAAACAGAGCAGTGGTGGCAGGCCTACCCTGAGCAAAATTCTAAATCATTATTTTATGGTTAATGTGATAAGTTATCTTAGTAACAGATGTATTACAAGGGATAACCAGCATTTTATAATTCCCTGGATGGAAGGATTTCAGTATTGGATAGGATAGTCCAGTTGAGAAAATTAAAACTAGATTATCCATTAAAACGTGGCCACGAGAACCCTGAACATCCAGAACCCAGTTGAACGCTCACACACGAGCCATATTTATGGACATTTACAAGCCGTGAAGGCAGTCAGAGAGACCTTTGTCCTGGTAAAGCAATCATTCTCAAACCATGAACTCTGAAAAATGTGCACGGTTTCTTTGAACCAAAGAAATTAAGAGTACGCTAGCACAAAATATGTTTCCAAATAAATGATGAGTAAATGAATGAATCAAAACAGTTTGGATAGTTTGTTTAAAAAAACTATACAAGAGACTAGTGATCTTCACATGTCACTGTACTAGAAAATTGACTGACACAGTAGACAGAGTCTAAGACTATAAGTGTTATTACACACAGGAAAGACAGATCAACCTTAAGGACACAGTAATAGTAAGCCAGGTCAGTAGTTAACAACAACAGTAGCAACCAATGTTGTTGAGCACTTAGTATGTAACAGATATTTTTCTACTCATTTAACATGTTTTAACTGAGTTACTCCTGAATTGGGTACTATTATTATCATTCCCATTTTACAGGTGAGGAAACTGAAGCATAGAAATATTTCTAGGTGCCTATCCTAACACAGCTGGGAGGTATAGAGCTACCTTTGATTTTGGAAGTCGGCACTCTTGGTGACTATGCTACATTTGGGGGGAAAGAAAATATTCTTAATAAAATATTAAGAGTTAAAATTCTCATACTCAGTACTATATTTTACCCACTTTGGTTATATATACTTTTATTAAAACCCATGACATAATTTCTTCACAACCAATTAAGAACGATTCAGGAAAATCATGTGTAACCCAGCTAAAGTTCCAAAAAGTACAAAAGTACAAAGAGGTAATTTAATTGATAATCTTGTTAGTGTTTGTTTAGGGAGTGGCAATTATTGAAACGAAAGCAATAAAACTGAAATTAATTCAGAACAAACTAAATAATGATACATTTTGAAGGATGCTGATAAAAGTTTAATGCAAGATTGTTATGAAACTTATTTACACCAGGATAATGGTGCTCTGATCTAATGGACTCAAGATGTTGGCTTCTGAAGCATTTGAAAAACAGTTTTAATGGGTAAGGCACTTGTTCATTTCTTCAAGTCGGCAAAAACACAAAATATGAAAGGTATTTTTCTATATCCTGTTGACCAGAACAATTCCTTAAGTGACTTATCTGCCTATCCACTGCAATGAGTAGTCTTCATTTTTAAGCAGTCCATTTTTTTCCCCTTTGTTCCCTACACTCACTGTTCAAAATTTACCATGAACATTCAGAGGCTCTGAAATACCCAGAACTAATCTTCTAGTCTAGGATAAGATTATTTAGTATACATTCAGTGCCGTATTTTCCTATTTCATTTCCGTTGATATTCCATGGATTTTCTATATAATTGAAGTCAGTTCACTGAAATTTTTACTTCCAAACTGTGTCAGATAGTTTCTCTGAGATAACAGCAAACATTTGGCACAAAGATTTGTTACTAAAATCAACACGTACCTAAGGTACTTATTATTTACACTCTAAAGGCCAATTACCTGTTTTGCACTTGCTGGTGTCTCTAAGATTTCTGTCAGTGTGCTTCCTGGTTGGTTCCGGATCACATCAATGATCAGTTTTTTGGTCCTTACAAAATAGAGAAAGGAGAGACAGGCTTTCAGACAGCAGTCCTGATGCACAAAAATCTGTTTCTCCTGAGGCAGTGCAAAGATGAAGCTTCAAAGAGAATCCTTAAAAATGGAAGCGTCTCGCAGAACTTCAGGATGTCTGCTTTAAGGCTCCCCAAAGTTCATGAATGCTTGATAATCAAAGTCTGGGTTTTACACGCTTGAGGCCGTCGGATTATAGGGGCTTCCCAGGTGGTGCTAGTGGTATGGAACCTGTCTGACAATGCAGGAGACATTAAGAGACCCAGGTTCGATCCCTGGGTGGGGAAGATCCTCTGGAGGAGGGCATGGCAACCCACTACAGTATTTTTGCCCGGAAGTCCCATGGAGAGAGGAGCCTGGTGGGCTGTGGCCCACAGGCTCACTCAGAGTTGGACACGTCAGATTACAATGTCAGCATCCTGGGCACAAGGGTGTCATAACTACTCTCTCGTTTTCAATTTCATCTGCGCTTTTGGGCCATGCTGTGGCAGCCGGTGGGATCTTAACTCCCCAACCAGGGATGGAGCCCGCGGCCCCAGCAGAGTAAGCTCGGAGTCTCAACCACCCGAACCATCAGGGAAGTGCCCCCTTTCTTCTTTTCAGACTGAGACTACTTTCTGATGACCAGGAGGAACAACTGGGCTCATCACTCTGGAAGGAGCAAGAATAATATCTAATGTCCTGACTTTAATAACATTTAAACTTCTGAGCCTGTTGAAAACATGATAAGCTACTGGGAGCTAGACCAGCTGTTACTGTTGATGCTCTAAGAATGTTACGAAACACTGTGAAGGCCAGTGGGAGTGCAAGTCCCGTGTGGGCTGTGAAGGTTCTGGCTGCCAGATGACACAGCAGCCTGGAGGAGGGGTGGTTGGGAACTCGGATCTGGTGGTGGGACTAACCCATTGGTGAGGGTCCCTGGCCTCAGGTGGGAGAGAACAAGAGAGATGCTCCGTAACAAGAGCTGGAAAACCACTCTGTCAGTGCCAAAACTATGTATTTTTTCATATGTGTTCTTTAGGACAATCAGCCATCCTTTCCTAATTAAAGATCAGGTTATGTAACTATGTACTAAGGCTTTAATGTAAAAGATAAATGGTCAAGTATGCTCCCTTTTACATAAGTAGGAACATTATTGGACAGTGTCCCTTCAAAAAAAAAAAAAAACGGAACATAAACAGAAGTCGCCTTAAATTACAAACAGGTCTAACCAACATCTGAAGTTTCATTCTTGTTGCATTGAACCTCAGTTCCTCTCTCAAGGCATACATGGTATCACAGGATGATGAATTTCTTCCTCAACTACAGCAGGAAACATTCATACGGCATGAAAATTGGAAAAGGAAAAGAAAACATCATTCATGTTTTGAGTTCCCAAGGCGGGGGACTGCTCCCAAAGGATAAGAGGAAACTCTCAAAGGAAACTGCAGATATATTATTCTTGCAAATAGGATAAAATCCAACAAGCCATCTGTAACCATTATTCTTCTCCTTTCTTATTTAAGTCTGTATGAGAAGAATGATCACAACCATTTCCTCTGGCCCATGAGCTTTCACCGCCGGGGATTTTCAAGCTGTCTGGGAATGCACAGAGAAATGTTGCCCTAGAGTCAGAGGTGGACATACAGCTCATTCCAGCCATGTGCGAGACAACTCTGCTCCTGAGAGCCAAGAATCTGTCATCTCCCTCCCCACTCAACTCCCACCTCCAGTCATCATTATAAATATCTTAAGTGGAAACATCCGGTTAGAAATAAAAGCTCTGGGTGATTTTAAAAAATGTTAACACTTATTTGAAATAATATTCTAGGAACGACTGATGATATATGATTCCAGGAAACTCTTTGGAGAAGCTATCTGAGGACCAGCACGACCAGGGTCACTCAAGTGTGCCCTCGTCGGGACAGAGAATGTTTATCTGCTTGGGAGTGCCCGGAGGACAAACTGCACACAGCCTTTCTCTTGAAACTCTATTTTACATCAGGCTTCCACTGGAATCTATTCCCAAAGTTTCACCCCAGACTTCTTACATGTAAATAACTGTCCAGTTTCATGACAGGGAAATCACTACCTTGCCTTGCATAATGGTTAAAGACACTGGAGTCAGACAGATCTAAGGTCGAACCAAGTGTGTGGATTTGTGCAAATGATAAAGTCCTTGGAGGTGTTTTTCTTTTTTTTCCTTCCTATTCACATAATGGAAATCTCTCAGGACTGAAAGAAAGATGCATGTACATCCCCTCCTTAGAGTCTGACGTGTAGTCAGCATTTGCGTGGTCACTAAAGCACCACCTGCTGCCCACGATGACAGCCACTGGTCATAGGTGGCCAGTGGGCACTTGAGACATGGTTGGTCCAAACTGAGATATGCAGTAAGTGCAAAACACACACCAGATGTGGAAGGCTCAGGATGAAAATGGCATGTGTCATGTTGCTGTCGTTCAGTCGCTCAGTCTGGTGGCATACCAGGCTTCCCTGTCCTTCACTATCTCCCAGAATTTGCTAAAACTCATGTCCATGTTTGGAAGGCTCATTATGAAAAAAAGGAATGTGTCATATACCACTAATAACTTTTTATACTGATTCCATATTGAAATAACAATATTTTGGATATATTGGGGTAAATTAGCATATTAGAATTAACTTCACCTATTCCTTTTTAAAATATGGCTTCCAGAAAATGTAAAAGTACCCGTGTGGCTCACATTAAACCTCTCTGAGATGCAAAGCACTGGAGCAGCCCATTCCTGGACACGAAGCCCACTCAGAGAGGTCTGCCTTCCAGTGCGGTCCACTCATTGGACCCAGTGAGTCACAGGATGTCAGCGCTGAGGGGGACCTTTGGGCAACAGTCCAATCCCTGGTTTTACAAATGAGTCAGCTAAGCCCTAAGCAGCTCCATTGTTATAGAAGCTCACATTCTATTTCCTAGAGTTGCAGGGAACAAGCTGAACTCCCTTTCCTCCTCATCAGCCCCGCACCAACCTGCAGAGGCTGCCAGGACTGTCTTCTTCCCCTCTGCTACCACTTCTCTTTTTCCCAAGCGAAACCCCTCAGTTCCTTAAGCCTCTTCACAACAGGAGTTAGAGAGTTTCTAGTCCTGCTCACATTTCAGTCAGACAATGAATTTATGCCACATTCCCCCACCACCACCTTAATGCAAACACAATATGCTAGATATGGTCTGACCAGCATGAATCAACTGGTTAACGTTTTGGCCCCATGGATGTTCAAACAATAGGTGAGACAAGCCGATCAAATCAAGGACTCTGCCATCTTCCCTGAATGAGTAAAGTTAAGAAAAAATGCAATACACCAGGGAGTTTATTTGTCATAGCTCCACTCAAATCCCACGGTCAATAAACGGGAGTGCACGGTGCTTGTAAATGGGTGTGGTCCCTTAGGTTGGACCACTGCCTTCGAAGGGCGTCTGTCATTACCCCTGGTCAGGACCATTCCTGAGCCTCCCCGTCTGCCGCCTGCCTTACAATGTGCCCAGGGCTGAGAAGGAATTGGTGTTGATGGAAGGTAAAAATCATGTGATTACACATTTTTATCACCAGGCCTCGAATATCCCCTTAGCCACTTAACTGCTCGTGCCAGTTTGGACCAAAACCAGGGAAACCTTTCAGCTGGATGACAGATGCCTAAAGTGAATTATGTGATAGGAAAAAAATTCTCAAGCGATAACAAGCACTCAGGCAGTTAAGTATGAGTAAAAGCCACAAATAATGCTTTCTACTTATACACGTGTACTTCCAGAGCAACACGAGCTTAATAAAGGCCAAAAGGATCACATGCTTTAAGTTAAACCAAAAGTTATAATAAGAGGGATTTACAACTGTATAGTTCTATATAATTTATAAGGTGTCGTTGTGTGACCTCACTCACTCATCAGAGCTCTCCAGTCCCCATCTCCCCTCTTCCCCATTTAATGGATAAAGGAAACAAATACTTAGGTGATTTGATCAGAGTCCAACTGCTAATGTGTGAGATTGGGGCTGTAACCCCGGGTCTTCCTAGGCCTCCCCAACCAGGCTTTTTCGTTTGTTCTTTTAATACCACCATGCTTGGTAGTGAGGTGGTGCAGTGGTGAAGAATCTGCCTGCCAGTTCAGGAGACTCAAGAGACTCGGGTTCCATCCCTGGGTCGGGATGATTCCCTGGAGGAGGAAACGGCAACTCACTTCAATATTTTTGCCCAATAAAATCCCATGGACAGAGGAGCCCGGTTGCAAAGAGTTGGACAAAACTGAGTGACTGAGCACATGCTTGGTAATATCTTCAAAATGGCAATATCCCAGACTGACACTGCAGGCAGATTCTTTATGAGCTACCAGAGAAGCCTATCTTAAAGTGTACATTAACGGAATATCAATGGCCTGTGATATAAAGCATGTCAGTGACTAGATACTTGCTTCCCATTATTTTAGAATTTAATTTCCTCACCTCAAAGATAAAGACTGAGATACACAGTCTCCAAGCCCCCATCAATGACACCTTTTATAATTATCTGTTAGTAACAGGATTTTGAAATATATACTTAAGGCATAATGTATTTGGAAGTAAGGCTTGCTTCACATCATGGAGTGAACTCTACCGACTGTTTTGAGCAACACCCAAATTCCACTTCTGAAGAAGGCTACTTGGTCAGTCTTGAAGTTGTTATCCACAACGAGCACTGGCTGTTTAGTGAAGGGCTCCGCCAAGACTAGGATCTCAAAGTATGCCCGGAGGAAGGCTTTCAAGACCCTAGAGGCCAGTGAATGCAGTAAATTATTGAATCTATTAAAAACACTGGCCCAATGGCCTTTTTTATATAAATGGAAAAGTTGATCTGACAGTTCCAAGGAATCCCAGGCAGCCAAAAGAATCTTGAAAAAGAACAAGTTGCAGGATTCATACTTTACAATTTCAAAACTTACTACAAAGCTACAGTGTGATAAATGTTGTGTGGTACTAGCATAAGGACAGACATATAGATCAATGGAATAGAATTCAGAGTCTAGAAAAACCGTACATGCATGGTGGATCGGCTGTTGACAAGGGTCTAGACCATTTAATGGAGAAAGACTAGTCTTTTTAAGGAATAATGGTGGAAAACTGGACATCCACATGCAAAAGAATATTTGGGATCCTACCTTCCACCATACACAAAAATTCACTCAAAAGGGATCATAGCTGTAAAAGCTGAAACCATGGAACACTTAGAAAAAAAACATAGAAGTAAATCTTCATGATCTTGGATTGGGCAATGAATTCTCATATATGACACCAAAAGCCCAATAAACAGCAAAAAATAGATAAACTGCACTTCATTAAGTTAAACAACTTCTTCTACAGAAAAGGATCGTACTAAGAGAATAAAAAAGACAACTCCCAGAAGGGGGGAAATGTTTTCAAATCATATATATGATAGGGATTTACTATCCAGAACATTTAAGAACTCTCACAACTCTGCAACACAAAGGTAAAAATTCAGCTTAAAAATGGGCAAAAGACTTTAACGGACATTCCTACAAAGAAGACATAGAAATGACTGATAAGCACATGGCAAGATGCTAAACATTACTAATCATTAGGGAAATGCAAGTCAAAACCACAATGAGATACTACTTCATGCCCACTAGGATGGCTATAACAACAAAACAAAACAGAAAATACATTTTGGTGAATTATGGAAAAACTGAAACCTTCATACCTTGTTGGTGAGAAAAAAGTCTGGCAGTTCCTCAAAACAGAGTTACCATATGACCTAGCAATTCCACTGCTAAGTATACACCCCAAAGAACTGAAAATAAGTTTGAATACAAAGTTGTATATAAATGTTTGCGGTAGTACTATTCACTATAGCCAAAATGTAACACCCACCCAAATGTCCGTGATAACAATGGCATATCCATACAATGGAATAGTATTCAGCCAAAACCACGTTCAATGAAGGAAGCCAGACGCAAAAGGCCGCATCTTGTATAATTCCAATTATACGAAATTTCCAGAATAGGCAAGTTTGTGGAGACAGAAAACAGATTAGTGATTTCCAGGACTGGGGAGCAGGGTCTGAAAAGGTGCCCCGGAGATGACTATTTAAAGTAGGGGGTTACTTTGGGGGTGATGACAATATTCTGGAGCTAGATAGTAGCGAAGCTTGCACAACATTCTGGATGTATTAAGCGCCACCAAATTGTACATTTAAAAGGTTAGAATGGGGACTTCCCTGGTTGTCCAGTGGCTAAGAGTCCACGCTCCCAAGGCACGGGGCACAGGTTCATCCCTGGCCAGGGAGCTAGGTCCCACAACCAAAGACCTCGCACGCCACCATGAAGACAGAGGATGCCACGCGCCGCAACGAAGACCTGGGGCAGCCACATAAAAACTAATACTTTTGGAAAGAAATGTTAGAACGGGTAAAGCAACCTCACTCCAATAAAAATTAATTTTAAAAAAGGTTAGGATGGTAACTTTTACGTTGTATTTTACCACGAAATGCAAAAGTAAATACATGAAACCGCTGGCTGGGGACTAAAGAGTAGACAGTACTTGTGTCCGTCCACCGTGGGGGAGACGGGCCAGGGGGACCCACACAGGGGCTGAGAAGGCTGAAGAACGCACCAGGCCTTCCTGGCCAGGATGTACTGCTCCCAACAGGGCTGACTTCCATGGTTTCGCTTTCAAAATGTGAATTCCCCAAATTCGCAGAGATGTGGAGACTCGTAAATATACCTGATGTTCAGGCTGTCTGATATTTGAGACCATCCCAGTCATGATCTTCCGTTCATTAATGCCGGCATTTGAGCTGACTGCATTTAGAAAATGGAGTTCTAATACCAGACAAAACTAATTATGAAAAAATTTCTTCCTCTTACTTCTAAAAGACAAAGCTTATGAGATCATAGGATAACGGGCCCGATTGAATTTACATGGTGGAACCACAGCAGCTGTGTCTCCAGTTACCTCTGCAATTGGCACATGCTCTGAGGGGCCCAGGGAGCAGCCTCCACAGTTTTCTCCCTTTTTGCTCTGCTGCCCTGTCGTAAGTTGCCTCCCTGCAAGTGCAATCTGACTTGGTCGCCGGTAGTTGAAAGCAACTGCCTTCAACTCTAATGAGGCCAAGGTTGTGCAAGAGTCCTGCATCTGTCCTGGGTCCTGCAGAAGAGCAGTGCTATCCATCGCACTGCAGACCCCTGAAGGCAGGTACTCTTAAAGGACCTGCTTACCCCTGGGTCCTCAACTTCAAGCCCAGTGCCAGTGACACAGGCTGAAACTCAAGTATTTGGCTATCTAAACGACCAGAGCCTTAGAGATAACTGGAGCACAAAATAAGCAAGCCTAGTAGAAGCAGCACATATGCAGGTACTTAGCACACTGGGTTAAGCATTTGGTGTTTTGTTTTGTTTTGTTTTTTTTTGCCATTTTCATGGGATTGAATATCTGGAAAAAATCAACTAGAAATGAGTGCTGTCTGAGGCATGTCAGTGGCAGAAGAGAAAGCTCCTGCTGCCAATGAAAACAACCTCAGAACTCAGGACATGTAACTCGGGAGTCACGTGTAAAGTATTATTTAAATGTTTATTTCCTTTTGCCCCCATTTCCCACTTCCATTTTCTACCTCACCCCAATGTACAACTGTTCTAATGTGCAAATACGAATCCATTTGATTCTGTTAGTTCTTAAAAACTGTACGTTGGGTGAGCCCCTGGTTTTGGCTTATGACATTTCAGTTCATGGTGATGGACCATTCTCTCTTACTCTGAATATAAAGGACTGATGTACAATGTCTTCGAGGCCTTGACAGAGAAAGTACAGTATTGAGGGTATGAAAACTTCATGTGAAATCTTCAAGGACAGGGAGTTGACTATAAAGTCAAAGTTGGTCAAGTTACCTAGGCTTAGTTTAATAGAAAAGATGTCTAATAAGTCAGAGAACAGCCTTATGTCTTACTGTGTGTGACTTTTATGTTACTGTTTTCTACCAGAAAATAAATTAGGTAGAAGGTATTTCCCTGAACTTCCTTGTTCTTTTGACCACTGGAACAGTCATTTCCTTTCAGCTACCTGAGGACTTTCATAGGCTTAATTATTCATTTCTTAAAGGGAAGGAATCAAATTACTACCAGGAAAACTAAAAAACAAGATAAGCTTTAGAAAGTAGTATAATATTTAGGTCTCTCAAATTATAAAGAATCTATTATTCCTGGTTAGATTTTTGATGGATAAACACACTGTTTTTCAATATTTGGGCTTCCTTGGTGGCTCAGTGGCAAAGAATCCGCCTCCAGTGAAGAGATGTGGAGATTCCCTGGAGAACGAAATGGCTCTCCACTCCAGGATTTTTGCCTGGAAAATCCCATGGATGGAGAAGCCTGGTGGGCTACAGTTCCTGGGGTTGCAAAAGAATTGGATACAACTCAGCGACTAAAACAACAAACAACAACATTTCAATGTTAAAAAATGACTTGAAAATTTAGTCTAATTTGAATTTGCAGGTTTAAGATGCGTAATTGGGACTTCCTTGGTGGCCCAGTGGTTTAGAAAAAGTGAAAGTGTTAGTCGCTCAGTCGCGTCTGACTCTTTGTGACTCCATGGACTGTAGCGTGCCGGGCTTCTCTGTCCATGGGATTCTCCAGGCCAGAATACTGAAGTGGGGAGCCACTCCCTTCTCTAGGGGATCTTCCCGACCCAGGAATTGAACCCTGGTCTCCTGCATTGTAAGCAGATTCTTTACTATCTGAGCCACCATAGAAGCCCAGTGGTTAAGAATCTGCCTGCCAATGCAGGGGACACTGGTTTGATCCCTGGTCCAGAAGATCTCACAGGCCGTAGGGCAACTCAGTCCAAGCGCCACAGCTACTGATCCCAGACTCCAGAGCCCACGATCTGCAGCTACTGAAGCCTGCGTGCCTAGAGCCTGTGCTCTGCGACAAGAGAAGCCACCGCAGTGAGAAGCCTGCGCACTGCAACCAGAGAACACCTCTGTATAACAGTGAAGACCCAGTGCAGCCAGAGATATGTAAATAAGTGAAATTTTTTTAAAAAGATGAGAAAATGGAAACGTGTGCTCTTTAAGCCCCAAACTTACTTGATCATGAGGCTTTGGCCATCTATAGCTTCACCATCTCCTATGTCGTACTTGCTGGTCAGGTAAAGGGAAATCTCAGTCTTGGAGAGTTGATTTAGTGTGTTTACCTTGTCAGGGTCATTAGGGTCAACAGCTCCTTCCCCTGCAGAAGAAAGCACTGTTATTTTCCAATTCATGATTGTCACAGTGGCATCAACAATGTAAGACAAAGGTTCTGTAGGAAACATGGGGCTGGGTGGTAGAGCAGGCGGTGGTCCTCAGAGAAAACCACATTCCACTATCCTTACAGTGGCTTTTAAAAATCTTTGAATTAAACATTAAAATAGCACGGGACATTGATATTCAAAATTTGAAAAAATTACTGAAAGAGAACTGTCAATAAAAGATATCATTGGGAAAAATAACAAGGAACTTTTAGTAAATTTGCTCTTTTTCTTTATGATTGACAAATCCTTTTTGACATATATACAGCTTCAAGAATACTAAATTGTTTTATAATTGAGCATACTAAGAAGTACAGAATCCTTCATGTAGAATGGGGCTAGTGTAGCGATAATCCTTTAAACAAACCTGCATATTAAATAAATAAGATTTTTTGATCTAGGATAGGAAAACCAACCAACCTTCGAACCAACCAACCAAATGCAAACCAGAGGGAAGACGCCCTTACCAAGAAAAGATTCCACATTAGGCACCTCCTCCAGCAGCTCCAGCAGTTCATTCAGTAAGTCGTTTTTTTCAGGTGCAATCGCATCTTGGTGCTCCAGCAAGAGCTTTACATAGAAAGCAACACACATACAAAGATACAAGTAAATTCCCAATGGCTACCGTATTTACATGGTTCTCTTCCTGATTTTTCATGGTAACTTTCTTCTGATATTGCCTGAATCTTAAATGCAAGTCTGACATTTATTAAAATTAGAGACCACTGAGAAACACAGTTTGTATTTTATCTTAGAGGCAAGTGCATACTCTTTATCAAGAAACTGCAGTTTTTATGAAAGGTGTTCATAAACACTCTTTCAGCAAAATCTTGCAAAATCTGTCAAGAGGCAGTCTCCTTCCATCTAAACCCTGTGCTTCTTCCACATTTATATAAAAGGTCAAAGTTGAGGGATAAATTTTAGGAGTCTGGGATTAACATACACACACTACTATATATAAAATAGATAACCAACAAGGACCTACTGTATTAGCATAAGGAACTATACTCAATATTTTGTAATAACCTATAAGGGAAAAGAATCTGAAAGAGTGTATATATGTGTGCATACATATTAGTTAGTTCAGTCGCTCAGTTGTGTCCAACTCTTTGCAACCCCATGAATCGCAGCATGCCAGGCCTCCCTGTCCATCACCAACTCCTGGAGTTCACTCAAACTCATGTCCATTGAGTCGGTGATGCCATCCAACCATCTCATCCTCTGTCGTCCCCTTCTCCTCCTGCCCCCATTCCCTCCCAGCAACAGAGTCTTTTCCAATGAGTCAACTCTTTGCATGAGGTGGCCAAAGTACTTGGAGTTTCAACTTCAGCATCATTCCTTCCAATGAACACTCAGGACTGATCTCCTTTAGGATGGACTGGTTGGATCTTCTTGCAGTCCAAGGGACTCTCAAGAGTCTTCTCCAACACCACAGTTCAAAAGCATCAATTCTTCGGCGCTCAGCTTTCTTCACAGTCCAACTCTCACATCCATACATGACCACTGGAACAACCATAGCCTTGACTAGATGGACCTTTGTTGGCAAAGTAATGTCTCTGCTTTTGAATATGCTATTTAGGTTGGTCATAACTTTCCTTCCAAGGAGTAAACGTCTTTTAATTTCATGGCTGCAACCACCATCTGCAGTGATTTTGGAGCCCCAAAAATAAAGTCAGCCACTGTTTCCCCATCTAATTTGCCATGAAATGATGGGACCAGATGCCATGATCTTAGTTTTCTGAATGTTGAGCTTTAAATCAACTTTTTCACTCTCCTCTTTCACTTTGATCAAGAGGCTTTTTAGTTCCTCTTCACTTTGTGCCATAAGGGTGGTGTCATCTGCATATCTGAGGTTATTGATATTTCTCCCGACAATCTTGATTCCAGCTTGTGCTTCTTCCAGCCCAGCGTTTCTCATGATGTACTCTGCATATAAGTTAAATAAGCAGGGTGACAATATACAGCCTTGGCGTACTCCTTTTCCTATTTACACACACACACATACATACATAATATATATACATATATATTCTGAATCACCTTTGCTGTATACCTGAAACTAACATAACATTGTAAATCAACTACACTCCAATAAAAAAGAGAAAAAAAAGTCAAATCTGGGGGGAAAGAATGTAAAATAATGCAGAAGTCTCTTGACTAACATGGTAGCAAACTGCAAGGGCATTTCCTTATCTCTTCAGAGAAAAATTACACAGTAATCAAACACTATAGTTATATTTTTTTTAATCAGCACTATTAGCTATTTTATTTTTTTGAGATGTTTAGTAATAAACTTATTAAGATATAATTCACATATCATACAATCCACCCATTTAAACTGTATAATTCAACATTTATTGTATATTTCATAGAGTTGTGCAACCATTATCACACCAACTTTAGAGCATTTATAGCATTTACCCCGCGTCCAAAGAAACTCTGTATCTCTCAACAGTCATCTGAAAACAACCTTGTTTCCATAGATTCTTCTCTTCTGGACCTTTTATATGTATACATTATATATATATAGATATATATATATAATCATATAATATGTGGGCTTTTGTGACTAGTTTCTGCACTATTAGCTATTTTAATCTGTCTGGCATTAATGGTCTTTCATGGGTGGGGATGGCAGAGATGCCCATACACCTGAGACTCAGATGTACCAGCTGGTTCTTCCTTTCAGAATTCAAAAAAAAAAAAAAGGGGTCAATGGTAACACTGCTGGGTGTTCGCCAGGTCTTAGAGGAAATAATAACTCTGGAGGAACAGCAGCATCCAGGACAACACACCTGCTTTTGTTTTCATTCAGAATTAAATTAAAACAATGTTTCCAAAATATGAGACTGGTACCCCTGGTGATAGGAAATATTTCAGTTGTTTTGAGTAATTATCTTACAAAACAAAAATCTGAATCATATGATAAAATTAGTCTTTGCCATTTTTAATCTCTCTTTTTCCACAGCTTTACTGAGATATGATTAACACATGCCTGGGCTCCCAGGTGGCTCAAGTGGTAAAGGATCTGCTTGCCAGTGCAGGAGATGCAGGAGACAAGAGTTCGATCCCTGGGTCAGGAAGATCCCCTGGAGTAAAAAAAGGCAACCCTGTCCAGTATTCTTGCCCGGAAAATCCCATGGATAGAGGAGCCTGGCGGGCTGCAGTCCATGGGGTCACAAAGAGTGGACACGACTGAGCGACTAAGTATGCAAGCATGATGTTGAGCATCTTTTCATGTGTTTATGACGACTGTATATCTTCCTTGAAGAAATCTCTATTCAGATGATTTGCCTGTTTAAAAAATTATTTTTATCTTTTTTTAATTATAGTAAAATACAGACCAAAAAATCTACCATCTTAACCATTTTTAAGTGTACAGTTCAGTAGTGTTAAGTACATTACTGTGCCTCCAATCTATACAACTCTTTAATGTTGCAAAACTGAAACTATATCCATTCAACAACTTCCCAGACCACCATTCCAGTTTTCTGTCTCTGAATGACTACTCTAGGTATCTTGTATAAGAGGAATGATACAGTATTTGCCGTTTTCCATCTGGTTTACTTCACTTGGTGTAACATCCTCAAGGTTTATCCAGAATTTCCTTCCTACTCAAGGCTGGATAATATTCCACTGTATGTCTGCATCACAGTTTTTCTACACCACATGCTTATAAATGGACACTTGGTTGGTTCCACCTTTCGGCTACTGTACCATGCTGCAGTGAACGGGAGGGTAAAGTGTCTTTGACTTTGCTTTTTGAGTATATACCCAGAACTGATATGTTCTTAACTTTTTTGAGAAACGATCACGTTGTTTTCTATAGAAGCTGTACCGTTTAACATTCCCACTGATAGTATAACAGGGTTCTAATTTTTCTCTATCTTTGCTAACATATTTTCCAGTTTTTATTTTTATATTAATAGTAGCCACCATAACGGGTGTAAGGTGGTATCTTGGGTGTTGCTGGTTTTTTCCCCCAAATCAAATGACAGACTCATTGGCTGTCTCTGTTATACAATGAGGCAAAATCACTGCAGTCTTGATTTGTGTTTCCCAGGACATGAGTGATGCTGAACATCTTCATGTGCTTGTCAGTCTTCTGTCTTCGGAAAAACATTGATTCAAGTCTCTAGTTCACTTTAGAATTGGGTTGCTTTCTGTTGCTGTTCGATTGTGGGAATGGTTTACATATTCTGGATATTAACTTTAAGTCAGACATGTGATTTGCAAGTTTTTCTCCCATTCTGTAGGTTGCCTTTTGACCATGTTCATTGAGTCATTTGTGACACAGCTGTCCATTTTTATTTTCAGTTGTCCATTTTTAAATCGGATTATTTATCTCATTGAGCTGTAGGTTTTCTTTGTACATTCTGGATACAAGTTCTTTGACAGATATACTATCTGCAATTTTCTCTCATCTTCTTGGTTGTCTTCTCAATTTCCTGACGGCAATGTTTACAGCATAAAAGTTTCTGACTTTGAGGAGGTCCAATTTATGTCTTTTTTGTCTGTGTGTCTTTTTTCTTTTTGTGGCTTATACATTTGGTGTCATATCTAAGAAATCACTGCTTATCCAAGGCTGCAAAGATTTACTCCTATGTTTTCTTCTAAGAGTTTTATATGTATGTATTTTGAGAGATTTATTTATTGATGGCTGTGCTCGGTCTTCTTTGCTGTACACAGGCTTTCTCTAGCTGTGGTGCGAACTTCCCATTGCAGCGGCTTCTCTGTTGCGGAGTCCAGGCTCCAGGGCGCACGGGCTTCAGTAGGGGTGCTGTACGGGCCTAGCTGCCCTGAAGCACGTAGAATCCTCCTGGACCAGAGATCGAACCCGTGTCCCCTGCACTGGCAGGCAGAGTCTCAGCCACTGGACCACGTGGGAAGTTCCCCTTTCTACTCTCTCTCTTTTAAAGAATTATATATATACTTTGCTTTTGGTTATGTGGGATCTTAGTTCCCCAACCAGGGATCAAACCTGTGCTCCCTGCAGTGGAAGCTTGTATTCTTAACCACTGGGCCACCAGGGAAGTCCGTTCACTCTGTTTCAATCGTGAAGATAAGCAAAGGAGAGAGTTATCTGTTCATTGTCGCATTTCCCCTAACATTCCCTGATACTTACAAGTTGGGTTTTTAAGAAAGGGAGAGGAAGCCTCAGGTGCATAGCTTCCAGGAAGCAACCATGTTCAACTATTGTGTTTTCATTACATTTATTTACTTTTAAAGTTTCTGTCCACTGCAAGGCATGCTAGTTTTTCTACTATGGTTGGATTTAAAGAAAGATGCTATATGAATAATAGAGATGATAGAAAGACATGGCGAAATCTGGAAGGGTGGTACAGTGGATGTTTGGGGGGGAAGTAAGTCAAAGACAAGAATAAACTAAGCAAGGTGGATCAAATCAATTTATATTCTTGTTCTCTCAAGAGAGGGGACAGCTGATTTGGCTGCGTCTCTGGAAGGGACGATTTAGCAGCCACCTTCTACTCTCTGTTCTGATAATTACAGAACATAAAAAAATCTAGAAATGTCTCCTTCAAGAGCTAATTTTGAGGTTCTATATGTTCCTTAGGGCACGAGGGGCAAGCACATGGCCAAAGGTCTGGCCAGTTGTGTGGCTGCCATGCCCGAGTCCACATGTGGACTCCTCTTCCCTTGGAGACACAATAGACAGGGGCAGTCTTCCCCTGCAGTTACATTTTTCCCACATTATTACATCTGCTTCCAACCACACACAGACGGGAATTCCAAATTGGTTACAAGCCATGTTTCCTGGGATTGGGTTCTGTTTTTAATTCTTGTTAACAAAAGGAACAGATTATTTCTCTTGAAAGAGTAACAGTCTAAATGAATTACAGTAACGTTCTCTCTGTGCTATCTCTGGGAAAGAATCTCCCTTTCCTTCCACATGGCTATTGTCCTTAGCACACGTGTAGTTAACATGTGGACTTTTTTTTTTTTTTTTTTGAGATGAATAATTTACCACAGAAATAGACAAATGGGTCGAGGTCCAAATATGAATGAGTTGATCTATTTGTTAGGAAATTATTTTCGCAAATGGGGTATTACCGGACATGTCTGCTGGCTGACTTGGGGTGTTTATATATAGGGTAAACAAGTATAGCCTCTTTATTTAATCAACCCACTCAGTCCCTCAGCTGGTCTTTCAGAACTGTTTTTGTTTAGGGTCACTCAAAATGCTGATGGAGAGCTTGTTGCAGAATTCAAGGAAGGTTCCCTGTCCCAGCCCTGAAAGGGGGAGATCAAAAGTAGATCCAATCTTTTTTTCCAACCTATATTTAAACTTTGGTTACTTAGAAGAGTTTTATAATAAAGAGTGAAATTTGGGGCAGCCAATTTTTGCCGCTCGTTAGTATATTTGGTTTGGCGGGGGCAGGGGCGAGACCTTTGAGAGGCGTGTCTTTGTTTTCCCCAGTTGTGTGTATAATAGGAAGCTGGGTGTATGCTTAACCACCTTCTGGGGCTTCCTGACCTTTAGTCTGGGTCTGAATCACCTGGGGTCTGGTTAGAACACAGGTTCTGATTTTGTAGGTCTTGCAAGGATTTCTAGTATTAGCTTAGCGTAGCCACGTCCAGAACTGTTCTTGGAAAGATTATGTTTTGAGAACCTAGCTGTTTCAGAATAAGTTCTGCTTGGTCTTAAACAAAGAATCTCACAATGCTGAGAAAACTGCCCTGCCCCTAAAACGCACCTAATACAGGCTAATGGTTGACGGTGATGTCTGCGTGTGAACAACAGGGAGGCACTATGACACAGCACTGACTGAAATTGCTTGCTTCTAAGAAATGGGGTTTTCTAGAACAACACAAGAGATTCTTTGTAGATGGTTGTTGTTGGAGGCGGGGGATGGGAGTCTTCTTTTCCCCAACCTAGAGCAGCCTGTTTATTCCCTCTCTCTTTATGTCCAAACCTTAGAAGAGAGGGAACATTCTTATTTTCCCAGAAAACTGCTGGAATAGCAAAGAGAATTCCCGAAATGGGGAGAGACTGACCATGGGGTTCAGGCAGTATGGCCTTGGTGGGTGGAGAAAATACCAGGACTGCCCCTGCTCGGGGCTTAAACCCTTCACCATCTGACTGTAGATGGATCATGGAAGAAGTAAACGCTCCTTTTTGGGAGAAGGAGTCTTCCTAACACTTAAGAATCAGAGAATAAACATATCATGTCAAAAGTGAACTTTTCTTTTTCAGGAAAAGGAGGTTCATCAGTGTATAAGGGGCCGGGAATAAACAGTGTGTTTTTTTTAGGATTAAGAACATGAGCAGGAGCACAAGCTCACAGTAACTCTCTGAAGAAACTAAACATTCTCAAGACTGATGTCTGAACCCTGGGTCCACTGCTAAGACCCTCCTCCAGCCTCACTTACTGAATGTGTGTTGATGATTTCTTCAATTGAAATATAAATGACTGGCTTGCTGACTGTCACCACATCTGTGTATTTATCCATATTAAACTTTTCTTCTGGTTCAGGGACATTACATGCTTCTTTGAAATATTTCCTAAAAAAAGGAAAAAAAAAATTTAGAGTCAAATTTGTAAGTTTTATCAAAATGGTGAGATCTTCAGTGATGGGGAGGGCTTTGTGTTTTCCCGCACTTATTGGAGGACCCAATCTAGCACCTTCAGGGTTGACTAGACGGCAAAGCCGAGTCCATGTTTCTGGGTATCGCACCCAGCTCCTCAAACAGGGACAGATAGAGCAGTTAGGCCTCAGGCCTTGTGATGGAGCCAGTGTAATTAAATTATGGGCATATTGTTTAAAAAATATGATTTAAAAAATGCCCCCTGAAATCTAAACAAAAGTGTCAAGACTGACGTTCTCTAAGAATCAAGTCTTTTCAGAGAAAATAACCCCAAAAGCAGTTAAGCAATTAATTAAAAGACAAAAAGGAAGTCAAAAGAGGTTCTAAGAGAAGATAAGGAATTACAAGAAATGTATGCCACTTTTTTTAGTAACATCAAATTTGCTACTTTAATTGGCACAAACTTCTGCCTTCTGCGCCTTCAACAGCCTTTCAGAGTTTCTGTTACCAGTCTGACGAAAATGCAAGGTAAGCCCACTCTGCTCTAATTGATCTAGACCACAGTTGCTGCTGGAAAGGCTGTTAAGACCAGACACACAGTTACATGCAACGGCTCCACCCTCCAGTGCTCAGACTCTTCAAAAGGCTGCCATTTTAAGCTACCGTAAATTTCAACCAAGAGATGCAGAAAAGCCAGGTGTGCTGCGATAATGACTTAGGAGGGATTCTTAGCACAGGTAGAACAGGTATTTTAGTCTGTAAGTGTGTTAAGTGTTTCCTATGCCTGAAGTATCCTTGGTGTATCTCGTAAGGGCACCCAAGACTTGTCCACCAGAAAGAGCCCTGCCTTCCCACCCCAAGGCCGGGGGAGGGGAACCGGCGGGCAGCCATGCTCCCACGGACAGCTGGCCTCCCTGTGCTCCCTTGCCGATCGTCTTTCATGGTTGCTGAGGGACGCAAAGGATGAATGTAAGTGGAAGAGAAAAAAAAAAACCAGATGAATTTAGGAGATGAAGGGAGACTTTTGGTTTTTTCTTTAAAATGAAGAAGAATTGGAAACATTGGTGTTTAGTAGGAATAATCTGACAAAAAAGCAAGTACAAAAGAACAGCTAAATTCGCAAGAAATGGATGTTACTTTTTTAGTCAGGGAGCATATCTAAAATTAGCAGTGTGAGAAAAATCAAGGTTTCTCATAATAAGAGGATTTGGGGTAATTTCTTCATGAGAGGCCAAAAATTCCAAACAGAGATGAATGCTCATAAACTATCTCTGTCAGCAGATAAATCACTAATCTAGAGGAAAACTGAGGAATAGAAAATTATCATTTTCCAAGTTGGGGCTCCATGGATGTCCCACTTGTATGACTGACTGACAGAAAAGAGAAAACGAAGGCCAAGAGGAGTGTGCTTCCTTAGAGAGCTTCTGAGCGAGCAGACAAGCCTCCGAGACTCGTGCCTCCTCCCACGTCCCATGGAATCATCAGTGATAGAACTTGGAGAGCAAACGATCAATAGAATTGTCTCACATGTGTATTTAAGAGATGTTCGAGCACAGGACACATTCACACACAATCCTCTAAGTGTAACAGCTGGATTTTCCCCACCTGTCAAAACCAAATGCGCTGTTTCCTACCATTGTTTGGTACAGATAAGGCAAGTTTTCCTGAATAGACAAAACATAATCCTTTTTCCAAGTTCAAAAAAGTAGAAGTTAGCTATTTTGATTCTTTTTTTAAGTACTACAAGCCTAGGGGTTTCCCCAGTGGCTCAGCAGTTAAAAAAAAAAATCCTCCTGCAATGCAGAAGCCAGGGGTTCGATCCCTGGGTTGGGAAGATTCCCTGGAGGAGGAAATGGCAACTCACTCTGGTATTCTTGCCTGGAAAAATCCCATGGACAGAGGAGCCTGGCGGGCTATAGTCCAAAGGGTCACAAAGAATTGGACAAGACTGAGTGAGCACACACAAGCCTAAACATACCAAGATGATTCAATATTTCTTTTTGTCAAAAGCACAAATCATTCATATGGGGATGACTCAATGTAACAGGGGCACTGGGTATAGGGGCAGGATCGGGAACACCAGACGGAGGGAACTCGGCCTGATCATCCCTGCCTCCTCTTTCTCACGGTGGCAACCAGCACGAGAAATGCCAGCAGGGACTTTGCTGGTGGTCCACTGGGTAAGACTCTGCCCTTCCAGCGCAGGGGTACGGGTTCAACCCCTGGTTGGGGAACTAAGATCCTGTATGCTGCGCAGTGTGGTCAAAAGCATAAATGACTAAATAAAATTAAAATTAAAAAGGCTTTATAAAAAAAAAGGGGGGGGGAAGAGGTTTATGCTAAGGTGATAATTTAACACAATTTATAATTAAAAAAGAAAAAAAAGAAATGCAAGCAGCCCCCTGGGGTTCCTGCCCTCACCCCCAGCTTCAGCTCTGGGCACAGAATACACTTTACTCTCGTCTACCACCTTGCAAGCTTCTCCAAAGGTAATGACCCCTTTCACCTGAACTCCTGATACGTCTCTGATAAATAACTGTTCATAGAGGAGAGGTGCTCGTTTTCTCCTTCGAAGAGCTTGTTGGAGGCTGCATGCTGCAGGACCTTGGCCACTGATCCTAAGTTTCTCCTCTGGTCCGAATTGATCTGACCTCCGGCTGTCATGTCGATGATATCAAAGCCGTCAGGGGCGACGATGGCTGGGTTCATGTACCGGTAGTACAGGAGGTTTCCAACAATCTGGAGGGAGGCAGAAGAAGAGACTATTTTTGGGAGAGAAAACTCGAGTTTGGAGTGTTTTTGTTTTGTTTTTTGGTCTCATGGCTGCGGGATATTGTAGTTCCCTGACCAGGGATTGAACCCAGACCCTTGGCAGTGAGATCATGGAGTCCTAACCACTGGACCACCAGGGAAGTCCCTGGAGGGTTTTTTTTTTTTTTAAAGTTAATATTAATTGACATTTCCCAAGATAGTAAATCATTTTCTGATCTGAATCCTAACAAGGAGTTAAGTAAAGGTAGTGACTATAATCACACATTACAAATGAAGTTAACAAACTTATTTTTGGTGAAAATATACTATCGCCACCCAAATTTTCTAATATAAAGAATCTTGATAATGTTTGAGAGCTCCCAATTAACCTCATAATAGTTAATAATCTTGAGAGTCATTAGAAATAGAAGACTTGCAGCTTGTTATAAACAGCCATACAAGGGGAAAACCTTTACAAAATGGTGTGTTAGTAATTTTGGCTCCTACCCCCAAGAGAAGCTATGGTGAGATCACCCTTGAAAATCTACCTTTAATAGCTCATCTTCTGTTGCGTCAGGAAATTTCTCATGGATCGAATTCTTCAGTACTTTCGCTATATACCTCAATCCATAACTACATGGAAAACAGATGACAAAAGAAAATAATGGAAAAAGGCTAAGTGAGGAAGAAATGCACTGCAATTGTTCCCGTCAACTAAAGCCGAGCAGCTTTTGTAAAAATTAAACACAAAATGAGATGGTGACGGAATCACAGGACTGCCACAGACGATGGTAACGAGGACCGTTTTCTATCGTTCCCTCTTCCCGGAAGTTATGAACTGAAAACGCGCGTGTAGGCAAACTTCCAAAGTCGTGAAGATGGTAAGAGGGAAACGCGTATTTGCTACTGGGGTCTATTTTATATGGCATTTCAAGAACTTCCAGCAATGAAAGATAAAGCTGCCACGTATACGACTTACGGCAGCAGATCGAGGGAGGAGATGATGGAATTCAGGACTTGGTCGGTGACCCTTCTCAGGTGCTCGATGGAGGCCTCCAGTTTGGTTCTCACTTCCGGGTACGTCAGCGCTTGCTCTGTGGTCACATCGTAGGGCAGGTTGCTGAAACCACAACAAGGGCTTCTCATTAATTGGGGGCCTAGGCAGAAGCATTTGTATCCTTGCCCTGTTGGCTCTCCAGTCAAGCTTCGCATGGTGAATTGGGGTTTGCCCACCGGCTCCAATGACAAAATGCTCGCTCGTGGAGAGGGGTGGGGGAGACCCCACATGCCTGCAGGGAACCCTCAGATGCTAGTGCATGGGGGTGACTCCAGGAGCTCCATCTGCACTTTTCCAAAACAACAGGCAGGCCCAGGAGAGGTAGACCCAGCTAACTCTCTCTCTCTCTTTTTAATCATAATGAGCAGTATGCTCCTTTCTAACTTTTTAAGTGGTGGAAAATTGCTTGACAATGTTGCCTTGGTTTCTGCTGCACAGCAATATGAATCAGTCATAATTATATATATCCCCTCCCTCATGAGCTGTCCTCCCCTCCCGTTATCCCATCCCAACCAAGAACAGTATGTTCTTTACAGAAAAAGTTGCCTATAAGCCAACAAGGAAATAGTATTGACCCAGAGACAGCTACTTTCCCTCTTTTAACTTTCTAGGTTTTCTGCACACGTGTGTATGTGGGTATAATGCAGTTCATGTTTATACACATCCCATATAGATTCTTTGTGTGTGTGTGTCTATAAATGCATGTGTTTTCTTTACACAGAAAATGAGTTACTGTATCAAGCTACAGCCAAAACCTATATCGTGAACATTTTCCCCAGGCCAACAAATATATTTCTATACCACCATTCCCAATGGTTAGTTACTACATTATGTGTTATACATTTATTTAACAGATTCCCCAAAGCTAAATATTTTGACTCTCCCTAACTTTGGCAATTACAAACAATGCTGTGACAACCACCTATATAATTCTCTGTGCACATCCTAATGAAATTTTACAAGGTGCCCTTTTGCAGGAAATAAAAGCCTGGGATTGCTTAGATCTACCATACTACCTAAAATAAGCCAACCCCACCCGGCTAATTAATGCTTACATGTTCAAGTTACTTATTTGGTAACTGTAGAAAAGTAGGTATTATCAAGTGAAAAGAAATAGTATACCATTTCAAGGTCCAGGTTTAGGAATATACAAGGAAAAACCAAGAGAAAGAACTACAGAAATTGTGGCTTTGGGCATCAACTGGTACTGAAATCTGAAAATAAAATGTACCACTAAGATGAGCAGGAGTCCAGGAATGTTGCCTGCCTGGAGATATTAAAGAGAGGTAATAAATCTTGGATTGAAAAGTAATTTTGTACAGCAAATTTTGTTTTTTAACCGTGTTTAAGAGTATGTATAAATATATACATAGAAGTAATAAAACATCACTGAAAACCAGCATTGCCCTGGCTTTGCTACCTGGCTTCTCCAGTCTGCGTTTCGAGTTGGTTCACCCAGGCCTTGTACACCTCGACGGGGCTCGTGTTGATGATCAGGGACTTGTCATCAATGATCTCTTTTACCACTGGAGCCAGGAGCTGGCGCAGCATGTTCTGCCCACGGGCACCTCTGTTGAAGCTGACGACCATCTTGATGACCGTAGGGTTCCCAGTAACTATGTCCTGGACCTGGTCCACCTTGGATCTAAAAAAAGCCCAAACCAAACAAAAATGGCTTGCTTCTACGGACTGAGTTTTAAGCAGTGTATATTCTGACAGACAAGGGCTTTGGACAGGGGATGGGGGTGGGGAAGAAGGGGGCTGTATTTTAGCCCGTTGACGATCAAAGGCAGTGTGATTTAAAAGGAAGCTATCTCCCGTCTCTATTCGGTGAGGACTCCTGAGTCTAAGGAGACTTTTGGGTGACAAGCCCCACGTGCTGTCTTGGGTATTACAACCTAAGTCTGAAATCTGCAGAAAGTTAGGGCAAAGCTTTCACTCTAAGTATGACCACTCTATCTGCCTTCATCACTAGACCACGTGCCTGATCCATCCGGCCAAAGTCTGCAGGGTAAACAGGACCTGCAGAGTAGGGTCTACAATGCAAATCCTAATTCTACTTTGTCAGGAGTAATTGGAAGCCTGAGTGTCCATTAAATAAACTGGTTCCCAGAATCTACCACTCCCACAATTAAAGAAATAAGAGAAAGCTATCATTTGTAAGATGAGTGTTTGTTTTTAAAATTTTTGTTGGGGTAGAGTTGATTTACAATGTTAAGTTTCAGGTATACGATGAGTTTCTTATTCAAGAAATTTAAGAATCTAAAAGTAATTTCTCAGCTTGAATTCCAATCTAGAAGGCAGGGGTGAACTAAAAGCAGACCTAGACTAATAATAATAATTAATAATACTGGGTGATGGTGTACGGGTGTGATGCTCCCTATCTCTTTCCTGGGAGCTAGTCTTGAATTTCTAATATTCTGCTGGATAGTTTCGTCCACATGTTCTATACCTAAAACTTAGACTCAGTGTGCTGAAAATCTAAGCTGTGCCTTTTTCCTTCTCACTCCCCCATTTCCCTGAACTGTGTAGCTCCAATTCATCCCGTTCGTATGCAGGTGGGAGATCAATCTAAAAATTCCATGTGGTCATGTCAAAAACCTTGCACAAAAGTAAAAAGAGCTTCCGCACTTGAGCCTCTGCTCAACTATCTCCTATGATCTGGCCCAACCCTCACGTCCTGGTGGTCACTGATTAAGTTACCTCTTGGCGAAACTAATCTACTTCCTTTATTTTTTATTTTTGGCCTTGCTGTGCGGCTTTCGGGATCTTAGTTCCCTCACCAGGAATCGAACTGAGCCCTAGGCAGTGAAAACGCAGAGTCTTAACCATTGGACCCCCAGGGATGTCCCTCATCTACTTTCTCTCTTGCCCCTCGGCCCATGCTGTTTCTCTCACCATGATGCCTTACTTCTCTCTTCCATTTCTTTTTATAAAAACTATATTCTTCAAGGTTTTGGGTCAACTCCTTTCTCATTCATAAAATCTCTATCAATTGACCTAATTGGAACTTTTCTTTCCGTCCCTCTGACACTGTTCATGTCATTCATTTAGTCCTTACCTTGTTCTACTGCATAGCATTGCTATTTCTCATGATGCCATATAGACACCCTGAGGGCAGAGGGGCCTGGCTACGAGCTTTGGAGACCCATGAGATTAGCACTGCTTAAGGTATCCAGAAGGAAGGAAGGCTAAAGGTATTTCTTATGGGGTGTTTTTTCCCCCCATTCCTTACAGTTAACTACACATTTTAAACATAAACTAAGTCAGAAAATAAATGAGTAAAAAGCAGCTTAAGCTCCATAAGAAGGAAAGACTATTTAGCAGAGATCATTATCCTCCTCTGATTATGGTTTTATTACTCACATGATTTTAATGAAGTTCATTTTTCCTCACGGACTTTTTTCTCTTTTTCTATTTTTTTTGGCCACACAGCATGGCCTGTGGGATTTTAGTTCCTTGACCAGGGATTGAACCCAGGCCCTTAGCAGTGGGAGCACAAAGTCCTAATCACTGGAGCACCAGGGAATTCCCTCTCACTGACTTTAATAAGCTTTGTATGCTTGCAAAATCAAAAGTTAATTCAGCACTAGAAAAGGAGAAAGTTGTACTTGAATATATCTATGATGTAGAAGTTTCTTAAGAAATTTGATACATTTTAATACGTATAAATAACTTCTAACTGTTGTTCAGTCACCAAATTGTGTCCGACTTTTTGTGACCCCACAGACTGCAGACTCCAGGCTTCCCTGTCCTTCAGTACCTCCGGGAGTTTGCTCAAATTCATGTCTATTGAGTTGGTGATACCATCCAACCATCTCATCCTCTGCCACCCTCTTCTCCTTTTGCCTTCAATCTTTCCCAGCATCAGGGTGTTTTCCAATGAGTGAGCTCTCATGTTAGTAAATCAGAGAAATCCACCACTAACAAAACGTGTTGGTATTTTTACATATATACGTACGCTATTTCTTCCTCCAGAGCAGTTTTAAAAAGCTTGAGGAGTAGATATTCTTCTCGCTGATTGGAAGCATAATTGTACAGGGTGAAAATAACTGTATCCATAAATTTAGTTGACTTGTTCTGTGGCATCTGGAAAATCAGCTTAGCCAGGTATGAAGGATTGGTCTAAAGAGAGAAGACGAAACGCCCCCCACAAGACTGTATGTTAATATACTATTAAAGCAGAGAGGACCCCCAGTTCTTTATTCTTTAATGAATTCTTATGTATGAGGCACACAGAAGAGTATCTGGCTCATATTAAGACAGGTAGCAGCTAACAACACTACTATGCTATAGGAAGTTATAATAGAAAGTTATGGTAGGATTTAAATTTTATATACTCTATCATGTCATATTTTATGGACTATAATTACATTATGAATATTTTATACTGTTCACCATTTGAAGGCACATATTAATATTTATCGTAGAGACAAAGAAGAGAGGGGGGTGGCTGAGCTATCTGAAGAGACTGGCAAGAATGGATCAAGGGTTGAGCTATAGAGATTGTCTTAGAAGGACTGATGAATGAATCAACACAGTCTATATTCTGAGACTAGAAAGCAAAAGCAAAGGGTATGAGACAGACAATGGGATGGCCGTAATGGTTTAAAAAATATTTTATGTTTTCTAAATGACTTTTCTTTATCTTAAGGATCATTCTATTTGTGGCTGTGTGTGGGCCTTCTCCAGTTGCAGTAAGCAGCGGGGGCGACTGTTAGATCCAGGGCACGGGCTTCTGAGTGTGGTGGCTTCTCTCCTTGCAGAGCACGGGCTCCAGAGTGACGGCTCAGTAGTTGTGGCATATGGGCTTAGTTGCTCCGTGGCTTGTAGGATCTTCATGGACTAGGGATGTGTCTCCTGCATTAGCAGGCAAATTCTTTACCACTGAGCCACCGGGGAAGCCCGGCCATGATGTTTTACAAAGCATGAGAAAGGAAGAGCAAGACAAGGAGGCTGAACGGTAAAGTTCAGGGTAGGTCATGGGGAAAATGCCAGAAGAAACTGATAAGAAAAAAAAAGATTGACAAGTTTTAAAGATTGACAAGAATTAAAAAAAAAAAATTGACAAGGAGCTCAGGTGAGGATGGAGTTCAAGAGATATAGCCCCAGACTTTGTGCTGGTGTGGTTTTTCTGAAGGAATTACACTAATCAGAGGTTAGAAGAAAAAAAAAAAAAAAATTAAAGTGACAGAGAAATGCAAAAGTCTTACTCTTCATCTTCCTTGCAGTGAGAAAAGAAAACTGTCCTTTTCTTTTGTATTTTACATAAAAGAAACACATGGGAAACCAGTATTTAATATTCTCAAGAAGTTCAGCTTTAAAATTTTTAAGAAAACCCGAATTCTAGTTCAGTTTACTACTTAGATTTATTCTCAAGCTTGTAATGACTGGCTGAAATGTTATGAATAAGGAGCTCAGGAGAACTTTCTGAGAGTTCTGGGGTGATTCTTTTCCCATATAAGATATGGGCTTTTATGAAAGGAAAATTACAGATGAAGAAGACCACTCCTGACTCCTCTCAGATGAGCTAAAAACTTTAAATTTAAGCTCACATTAAGGAGACTGCTACTGCTAAGGCTAAGTCACTTCAGTCGTGTCCGACTCTGTGCGACCCCATAGGCGGCAGCCCACTAGGCTCCCCCAAGCCCACAGCAAAACCTGTACTAGTTGACAGGCTGCTTTGCCTAAGAATTTCCAGAGATGAAAGGTCCATACCATTTGCTTCTCTCTAGTTTCCTCGTTGCTGCTGCTGCTAAGTTGCCTCAGTCGTGTCCGACTCTGTGCAACCCCATAGATGGCAGCCCACCAGGCTCCACCATCCCTGGGATTCTCCAGGCAAGAACACTGGAGTGGGTTGCCATTTCCTTCTCCAATGCATGAAAGTGAAAAGGGAAAGTGAAGTCGCTCAGTCGTGTCCGACTCTTCGAGACCTCATGGACTGTAGCCCACCAGGCTCTTCGGTCCATGGGATTTTCCAGGCAAGAGTACTGCAGTGGGGTGCCATTGCCTTCTCCGAGTTTCCTTGTTAGTATTGGGTTAATGTCTCCAGAGAGAAGAAAAGGTGAAGAAAAATCACGGTGTTTTGACACTTCAGTCGATACAACTGAATGGTCATGCTATGGTTCTATCCGTTTTGGATAGTTTAGGGAATAAAACTTGTGGAATTATTCCAGACATGTTCCAGTGCTTTTTCTCATTTCCATTAGTGAGCCTCCATTTACACAGCAGCATAAATTATACAAATCTTAGTGTGCGTGTGTGCCAAGTCGCTCAGTCGTGTCTGACTCTTTGCAACCCCATGGACTGTAGCCCGCCAGGCTCCTCTGCCCATGGGGATTCTCCAGGCAAGAATACTGGAGTGGGTTGCCATCCCCTCCTCCAGGGGATCTTTAGGCGAATGACTAAATTTTCACCTTCTTAAATGTCACAAATTCTGTCAAAATTCAACATCGGAAAACTAATTCCTTAAGAAGCTTCACACACTTGGAAGTTCAGTTCAGTTCATTTCAGTCGCTCAGTCGTGTCCGACTCTTTGCGACCCCATGAATCACAGCACGCGAGGCCTCCCTGTCCATCATCAACTCCCAGAGTTCACTTAGACTCACGTCCATCGAGTCAGTGATGCCATCCAGCCATCTCATCCTCTGTCGTCCCCTTCTCCTCCTGCCCCCAATCCCTCCCAGCATCAGAGTCTTTTCCAATGAGTCAACTCTTCGCGTGAGGTGGCCAAAGTACTGGAGTTTCAGCTTCAGCATCATTCCTTCCAAAGAAATCCCAGGGCTGATCTCCTCCTTGCAGTCCAAGGGACTCTCAAGAGTCTTCTCCAACACCACAGTAAGTTAACAGATGTCAAAAATGGTAAATTCCTGAGATTAAATTTCTAGCTGGTGGATGAACATTAACCTAATTTCAGCAGACAAAAAATCTTCCCCACCCAGTGTGAGACCCTCTTCTTTCTGGAAAGCAAGCTGTCATTCAGCAGTGGATTCCAAGGACAATTTTGTTTTAACATTTTTCCTTCAATGCCGCCACCTCGTGGACATCTGGGGTACTGTACCTGTGCTCCAGTCTATTCTAAGCAGAGCACGCTCAACTCTACCAAAATCAGTCTCTTCTCTCAGCTGGGCAGCTACCCCTCACTTAGGGTTTGGGCAACGTGTTCTCGGTGTACATGATGCCAGTGAGATCCTCAAGCAAAGATTTCAAGCATCTCCAAGCCTTGACGGGATCAGGGCCACCAGCAGTGGCCCCAGGGACACCGGACTTTCAAGGAAGAACTGCCGATCCACCGTTTTGGGGAAAGTTTTCATCTTAGGGGAGGCCCTGTTTCTATCTCTAACTGTTCCCTTAGGGACTCACTGTATGTGCCGGAGGGTGGATGAGGTTAATCAATGGTCAAGCAAACAAACAAACAAAACTGGTCCACCAGAGTCCAGCTGTAACCAGTTCAGCTGAGTTCTCACCCACACTCAGGAAGCAATGGAAAATTACTGTTCATTTAGAGAAGAGTGATGTCATGGAAATAATGAAAAAAAAGGAATCCTATTTCCCTAATCCAAACTCCCCAGCTCCTTCCTCAAAAGAAGGGCAGGCCAGTTCTGGCACTGATCCGGTTTTCACATAGTTAGTTTTCCCATGTTTGACAGCATCTGCTTATGTTATTGGTAGATTTATACTGTCTATGCTGATAACTGGAGTGTAACGTAGTCATGGAAAGCAGGACAAGCTTTAAGTCAACAGCCAGGGTCCCCATACCCTTTCATCACCATTTATTGGGTCTCAGTTTTCTCACATGTAATGAGAATAACAATCAGTCATTTTCTGAAGGTGCCCAGGGCTGTAGTAGGAATTAAAATGAGAAAACGTATGTGGAGCACCTAGAATAATACTTGGTCCTTAGGAGCGCTCAGAATGTGTAAACTATTATGGCCTTAGCATGGGAGAAGATCTGCTGTAAAACATCAACAGGGAGCATAGCATTTACCCACTCACAGTGAAAGAAATTATTCTCACCTGTAAAAGATAAAAAAGCTGCTGATATGTTTCCAGTGTTTTTCTCCTCTCCTTACTCAAACTTTTGATCCCTTGGTTGTCAATGTTATTCAGTATTTCCATCTCTCCACCTTTTTTCTTATTCAGTTTGGTTCTGTGTGAAATTACATCCTGGAAAAAATTTTTTTATGGAATTACTACGTTTTACTCTGGTATTCTCTCCCCCCCTTCCCTTCACCGACACTCTAAGACACACATAGCTGGAAAGATCAATTTTTCACATTCCCTCATGAAGAAACAAAGGAACAGAGAGTGTTAAACAGATTAAGAAAAATCCAAATCGTAGGTAAATTTGGCTTTTGTAATATTTGTTCTCCTAAGCTGTATGCATTTGTTCGAACATGTAATGTAAGCTCCAAGATACTTAAATAGGGAGAGAACAGTCTTTTCAAAAAATGATGCTGGGACAACTAAATATCCAGGTTCAAAAATTAAGAAATCAGACCCCTACCTCACTCCATAAACAAAAATTAACTCAGAAGAGATCATAAAGAACTAAATGGAGGAGCTAAGACTATAAATCTCTTATAAGAAAACCCAGACAAAAGCTTTTGCTACCCTGGATTAAGCAATGGTTTCTTTTAGGGGTGTGTGTGTCATAATTTATTTAATTATATTCCTTTCAATGAACAGTTTCTTTACATTTTATTAGTATTTCAGAGAGTGCAGTGAACCTTCTCATACATGCATCTTTGTACATGTAGGTAACGGTTTCCTAGCTACAGCACCAAAGGCACTAGAAACAACAATAAAAAATAAAGTGGACTTCATAAAAATTAAAGCCTGTGTGCTTCAAAGTACGCTATCAAAGAAAACAACCCATAGAATGGGAGAAAACGTTTGCAAATTGGGTAAGAGACTTATATTCACCATACACTATAAAGAGCTCCTACATCTAAAAATAAAATGACAACTCAATTAAAAAATGGGCAAAGGATTTTCCCAAAGATCATCTATAAATGGCTCATAAGCACACGAAGAGAAGTTCAACATTAATAGCTATTTGGCCGTTCCTCAGAAGTTAAACACAAGTTACTATGCATACGCGCTCAGTCGTGTCTGACTCTTTGCGACCCCATGGACTGTAGCCTGCCAGGCTCCTCTGTCCATGGGATTTCCCGGGGAAGAGTACTGGAGTGGGTTGCCATTTCCTTCTCCAGGGATCTTCCTGACCCAGGGACTGAATCTGTGTCTCTTGGGTCTCCTGCACTGGCAGGCAGGCTCTTCACCACTACGCCACCTGGGAAGCCCCCACAAGTTACTATATGACCCAGCAATTCCACCGTTAGATATATGCCAAAGGGAACTGCAAACTTATGTCCACAGAAAAATGTGTACGTGAATGCTCATAGCAGCTGAAAAGAAGAAACATTTCAGGTGTCCATCAATCGATTAATGGGCAAAAAAATGTGGCATATCCACACAATGGAATGCTATTTTCAATAAAGAGGAATGAGTACTGATTGATGCTACATCATAAATACTATGCTAAGTGAAAGAAGCTGGTCACAGCAGACCATAAATGTGTGATGATCCTGAACAGGCAAATCTATCATGACGGAAAGCAGATTAAAGGTTGCTATGGCTGGGGGTTGGAGTGATAGGTGATGATGTTAATGAGCATGGATGTTTTTCCTTTTCTTAAAAAAAAAATTGAAATATTATTCACATATTATGAAATTTGTCCTTTTAGAGTACAATTCAGTGTGTTCCATGAAGACACGAGGTTGTGCAACCATCACCACAATTTTTAATTCCAGAACATTTTGGGGGGGCTTCTCTTTGGGGTAATGAAATGTTCTAGAATCAAATAGAAGTAAGGGTTGCACAATTTTGGGACTATACTAAACACTGCTAAACTGTAACCTTTAAAAGAATGAATTCTATCATTTCGATCTATAAAAGCTCTTGCAGAAATATGCAATGTAGAAATTAGAGATGGAAGAGAAAGGAAGCCTCAAGTATTTAACAAAATTAAGGTTCTCAGATACTCAGTCCGGCTTCTTTAACTATTTATAGGGATGGCTGGAAAGTGTGTGGCTGAAAACACTGTCAAGTGGTCATCTCAGGCTATTGTGTCCCCTTAAGGGGCTTAAAGAGTCATGAACCAGCGTAGGTCCTTTAGATAAGGATCCACCAAACATTTTTATGGAGATTCCCAGTAAGAAATACATTTTACATCTTTTATCAGTAAACACACCCCCACATACCATACAAAGTGATACTCATCTTACTATTGGGCCACACTCTGATACTTCAATTTGCTTTTATTCTATTCCATTTTCAAAGACTGAAGTGACACACTAAATTGATTTCATGACCTGCTGATGGCACATGTCTTACATGAAAGCCACAGCTCTAGGATGCTGCCTCTGCCACTCCACATTGGGTCACTGTCCCAGAGAGTAGGTGGTGAGAAAGTTGTTCTTCCCAAAACTTTGTCTGTCTGCCTCCTTGAGCTCTTAGCCCCAAAGGACTCTTGCAGCACCCTCTCCGGGAGATGGTGAAGGACAGGGAAGCCTGGTGTGCTGCAGTCCCTGGGATCGCAAAGAGTCGGACATGACTGAGTGACTGAAAGAGGACAACTTCGCCCATAGCTGGGGTCAGTTCATAGGTAGGGAGGAAAACCCTTGGAGCTTTGAGATTAATAGTTCTATGTAGTTACATCCACTGCCTTCTACATCTATGTTTTTATTCTTTCTCATTCTCAGCTTGACGGGAGGTGGGGGCAACCTTGACGTAATCCTTTACTTATATTCTTCTAAAGGTTTATATGGGGAAAGAGGGGATTGCATTTCTATAAAAATTTTCAAAAGGCAACATTTCCCCCCTTATTTCACAAATGTGTAAAAATACATTCCAGATGAAGAAAGGAAGCATAATTATCTCCAGGTGGGTGCTCAGGAACAGTCTAGGCAGGCAGTGGCCTGATATCCTTATCTATGTATGACAGTGAAAGGGAAGGTCACTTAGTCGCGTCTGATTCTTTGCAACCCCAATATACAGTCCATGGAATTGTCCAGGCCAGAATACTGGAGTGGGCAGCCTTTCCCTTCTCCAGGGGATCTTCCCAACCCAGGGATCGAACCGAGGTCTCCTGCATTGCAGGCGGATTCCTTACCAGCTGAGCCACAAGGGAAGCCTAAGAATACTGGAGTGGGTAGTCTGTCCCTTCTCTAGCTGATCTTCACAACCCAGGAATTGAACCAGGGTCTCCTGCATTGCAGGCAGATTCTTTACCAACCTGAGCTATCAGGGAAGCCCAAGACATCCTAAGACAGCACTAGACTAACTGGCTTACAGCTAACTCAGGCTTCTCCTCTTCAAATAACTGATGATGTGTAGATCACACAGTCTCCCAAATACATGGGATAATTGATTATCTTGATTTTAAATACACAGTAGAAAACAATCTTGGTACTTGCAACCTCTCCATCACTGTCCCCCCTGCCCGTGGTCTCCCAACTAGTTTCAATGGGGTTAGTGCTGGAAACGGGAGACTTTTCCTTTGTTTTGTTGCAGACTTCATCTTTAGGGTCATATTTTTGGACATATACAGAAGAGGAGAGAGCAGGGGGTGGTAGGCAAGCTCCAGGGCAGAACTAAATTCCTCTGTATTACCAATATCAATAGATTTGGTCAAGACAGGAACTGGAAGATTCTTGAGAGTCCCTGGGACTGCAAGGAGATCCAACCAGTCCATCCTAAAGGAAATCAGTCCTGAATGTTCGTTCATTGGAAGGACTGATGTTGAAGGTGAAACTCCAATACTTTGGCCACCTGATGCGAAGAGCTGACTCATTGGAAAAGACCCTAATGCTGAGAAAGATTGAGGGCAGGAGGAGAAGGGGATGACAGAGGATGAGATGGTTGGATGGCATCACCAACTCAATGGACATGAGTCTGAGCACGCTCCAGGAGATGGTGAAGGACAGGAAAGCCTGGTGTGCTGCAGTCCATGGGGTTGCAAAAGAGTCGGACATGACTGAGTGACTGAACAATTCTTATCAATAAATATTGTACATCTCGGGCAATGCTGGTTTGAAGAAGCAATGGCACTCAATGTACTTCTCAATGTTGCCCTAATTGCCACCATCTTTCCCCTCCCCCTGGTAACATACTATCTGCATGCAGGTAATATGATAGTGTACACACACTTTTGTAGAAGGCGTGAACTAGGACAAAGGGCTTGGGCTTTGGAGTCATAAAAGTATGGGTATCCACAAAGCTTTGTGACCTTGCTCAGGTTAACCTCTCTAAGGCCCAGTTTCCTTAAATCTATAAAATGGGCTTAATAATAGCAATCTTACTGAGTTGATGTGAAGGTTAAAAACAATCCATGTAAGGCATTTAGCACATTTTCCAGTAAAGAAAAGGCCTAGAGAGGTTATGGAAACATGTTCATATAAGCAATGAAGGAGCTTTATTAAGCAGTAAATGTCAATCCTGGGTCTCAGGTAGCCCTGGCCTGCAAGTCTGCACTCACATGATACAGTACAGCCACCAATGGGAGTTTCAGTGATTCAAGGTTCCCTTCCATTTCTACTTCAGTCTTCCTTCAAGCTAATTAAGAGTCTAGACATTTCTTCCTCCCTATACCTCCCAGGAACTTCACATCAGGTGGCCAAAGTATTGGAGCTTCAGCTTCAGCATCAGTCCTTCTAATGAATATTCAGGACTGATTTCCTTTAGGATGGACTGTTTTGACCTCCTTGCAGTCCAAGTGACCCTCAAGAGTCTTCTCCAACACCACAGTTCAAAAGCATCAATTCTTTGGCACTCAGCCTTCTTTATAGTCCAACTCTCACATCCATACATGACTACAGGAAAAACTATAGCTTTGACTAGATGGACGTTTGTCAGCAAGGTTATGTCTCTGCTTTTTAATTGCTTAGTTTTTTTCTTTTAGCTTCAGATCAGTTCAGTTGCTCAGTCGTGTCCAACTCTTTGCGATCCCATGGACTGCAGCACGCCAGGCTTGCCTGTTCATCACCAACTCCCAGAACTTGTTCAAACTCATGTCCAGTGAGTCAGTGATGCCATCCAACCATCTCATCCTCTGTCGTCCCCTTCTCCTCCTGCCTTCAATCTTTCCCAGCATCAGGGCCTTTCCCAATGGGCATTCCTGCTAGAAACCTCACAAAGTCAGTGGGCAAGTGAAATAGCTAATAGTGGTTGTAAGCAAAAGGAAAAGTTAGGAAAAAGAAACAGGTAACTGAAGTAGAAGTTGTTAATACACGGTCTAGGTTTGTCATAGCTTTTCTTCCAAGCATCTTTTAATTTCATGGCTGTAGTCACCATCTGCAGTGATTCTGGAGCCCAAGAAAATAAAGTCTGTCACTGTTTCCATTGTTTCCCCATCTATTTGCCATGAAGTGATGGGACCAGCTTCCATGATCTTAGTTTTTTGAATGTTGAGTTTTAAGCCAGCTTTCTCACTCTCCTCTTTCACTTTCATCAAGAGGCTCTTTAGTTCCTCTTCGTTTTTAGCTTAATTGTATACATATATTTTACAATAAATGAAATTTCACTGTTTTATTTTCTTCTCCATTATATTCCAACCCTTTCTATCTGCCCTGAAATATTCTTCAGAAGTGATTTTTTCCCCCGGTGGCTCTGTAACATACCTGTTGGACTGATTCTATTACTTGCTGTTTCAGGGTGTGGGTTGTTTCCCACTATTTTATCACTGCAAATCAAGTTTCAACTGTACTATTCTTATTATCACATGAAAAATCCTACTATCAATGATAAGATGAAAGAGTATGTACTTATCACTAGTTTAATCAGTGCTTGATAAATATTTGGTGTTGAAGAATATAAGTTGAAGAACTAAGTTTGTTTCACAATGCTATCAAGTAGTAATGCTTTATTGATTCTGGTATTTGTGAATTCTTTTCCTCTCTAAGCTAATCATGGTCAGCTTTTTTTATTTGCAAATAAAAATCTTGACTTCCAAGGAAAAAAAGTTAGTAATGCTTTAAAAACATCTTAAACACTCATAAAGATCTGAAAATCTGCCACGCTTGCATTTCCACAAGCTACATATTTCAACTATTTATTCTTTTGCAAGTAAGCCTTTATTTTAAAAGGCAAGACATTTCCTGTTTACGACTTTATGGGAATAGGATAAAATAGCAGTTTAAGGCTATAAAAGGCATTCTCTGAGGGACCTTCTGGAATATATTATACTTAAAAGTTTTCATGTGTGTTGAACAATACAAACATATACTGTTTCTAAAGACCAAAGTACTATTGTTTTTCTGGATAAAATAATGAAAATAGAGTTAAATGCAGAAAATTTAAATGTGTAGTTTTATTCCTTAATATTTAGGAAAGATGGTCATTTCTTGCCTTTTGAATTGTTCTCGTTTCCTTACTTTCTCTGCGGTGTTTTGCTGGGATCACTGTGAGGTGGGTAGACAGGAGCGAGGCACTCCCACGGCCACGGAGCTGGCAGCCTCCTGTGACCGCTCATCTCCCAGTTTCCCAGAGCCGCACGGGAAGCTGACTCTGCACCTCTGACCTCTGTAGGCTTCTCAGGGCATCCAGGGGGTCGGCTTCCCTGCCTTACCTTACAGGCTTTCTGAAAACTGACATGGCAGGGGAATAGGCGACATGGAGAGAGGTCTTGTCCTGGAAGTATCCTTCCCTTGGGTAAAAACACTTTTCACATGTTATTTGGAGCTCTGACACCAGCAGGTTTCTCACAGATACAAGACGACAGTGTTATTTATTTAGAGGCCATTATTAGGGAGCAACTGAGCACAGACCCCCTGGGCACGTCAGGGAAGTGCCGCTCTGCAGGGGTCATCTGGGAATGGCGTGGGTGGGGTCCACATCTGACGGGCTGGAGGACACTGCTGGCTTCCAGCGCGTGGGCGCTGGGAGGACAGATGCTCTGAGGCCCAGCTGTTGGTAGGCTGGGCCTGTGTCATATCTCACATGGTTGGATTTTCTCATGTCCTGCTGGTCGTTCATGTAGGTCAAAATTCAGTGTATAACTGCTTGAGCCTAGAATCTAATCATTTTACATATAAGTACAACATAGATCCTTCAGAATTTTAATATAAACTTAGTTTTCTAGGACAGCAATTCCCCGACGTGTGGTCGGGGCGGAGGGAAGACCACACTTTGCTCATTCAAGGAGTTATTACCCATGAGTTATTACCCTGTTCTCCATTTTGGAAAATGAATTCATGGACAGTCCTACCACTCTCCTGACCAGTCTCATCTGTAGCTCTCTCCATCTGTAGCTCTCTCCATCTGTGGTTATTCTGTGAAGGGGGCCAAGTCTCTGGTAACTTTATCACATCTAATGGCATCAGGCCCATGTATTTTCATATTGAAATATTTGTTTTTAACTATAAATTGTGACAGATTTTATTTTCTTGGGCTCCAAAATCACTGCAGATGGTGACTGCAGCCATGAAATTAAAAGATGTTTGCTCCTTGGAAGAAAACCTATAACCAACCTAGACATCATATTAAAAAGCAGAGACGTTACTTTGCCGACAAAGGTCAGTCTAGTCAAAGCTATGGTTTTACTAGTAGTCAGGTATGGATGTGAGAGTTGGACTATAAAGAAAGCTGAGTGACGAAGAATTGATGCTTTTGAACTATGGTGTTGGAGAAGACTCTTGAGAGTCCCTTGGACTGCAAGGAGATCCAACCAGTCCACCTTAAAGGAAATCAGTCCTGAATATTCACTGGAAAAGACTATGATGTTGGGAAAGATGGAAGGCAGGAAGAGAAGGGGACGACAGAGGATAAGATGGTTGGATGGCATCACCTACTCAATGGACATGAGTTTGAGCAAGCTCTGGGAGTTGGTGATGGACAGGGAAGCCTGGCATGCTGCAGTCCATGGGGTCGCAAAGAGTCGGAAACGAGTGAGTGACCAAAATGAACTATAAATTGGTATCTTTCAATTTCTCTTTTATAGTTATAGAAAGGCCTTAGTCTTGCTATGAAGGGACATATGTAAGTAGGTTTTATTTCATATAAACTTTCTTTGAGAATGATAAAGAAGCCTTACTAAATGTTATCAAAGAGGGGAAGGCAAAGAATTTTCCAGGTCAGTTCTGTCTGGGCATCATTAAATGGTAATAAAAATGGTAAACAAACTTTGGGTCACTCGTTCTGGACTCCAAAGGAGCTTAGCTGGACCAAGAGTGATCTGGGCACATATACGAGCATCTTCTGTCTGCTGGGAGCCAAGAGTCCCAGAGACCCCACTGACCTCCAGTGTGATCCTGTTCTTCACCAGGAGCCCGATCTTAATGTCCATCAGGTTCAAGTCTTTCTCCAGCTGCTGATTGCCTCTGATCTTGGTCACCACTTCCTCCCTCAGTCGGGCTACCTCCAGCTCTTCCTGGAAATCCAAGTCGCTTTGGTCCAACAAGTATACAAATTTGCGGATTACTCTCAATGGGGGGTTTTCAGAGCCAACTGAAAGGAAAGGAAAGGAGTGCTTCAACTGGGCATGCTTGAAATGATCAGTAGGAAAGCAACTAGGTCTTTAAAGAAAGCATTATCAGAAAAGACAGCAATGGTGGTGCTGGGCCCCACAGTGAATCATCCCGCCTCACATCAAATATGACGTGTCAAAGGAAACTGATCATATAAACACATGCAGGCCACTGAGAACGTCTGCCTCACAGTTTCCTTGTTATCCAGCATTTGTTTATCAGCCGTCTCTCACACTGTGTCCAGGACTCCCACACTGAGGAGATAGCTCTAGCTATTGGTGTCTTATTGATGAGGAATCTGGGAAAGAATGCTAACACTGAGCTGTCCCGGCTCTGAGAGCTTGTGGCTGAGCCAGATAAGAGATTTCTGTTCTTGCTGCAGGAAGCAGAAAGTGTTTGCTTTTTCAGTCCAAAAGACTTTGGGGGAAGGAGCAGGAATTAGGTGAAAGGGGAATTAGGAAAGGTCAGTCAAGGGAGACCTGTAAGGTCCCATAGGAGCCAAGAGGACAACTGGAACGCATGTTCTGCTTGGCAGAAACAAAATAATTTTAGAAATGGAAATTGGGTCCCTGTCGTTTCAGCATGAACCAGGGAGGGCCCTCAGCACCTAGGAGACCAGGCTTAGTCATGGTGAGGGTATCTGTGTAAATTCTACCAAGGGCTTTCCCTTAGTGCCTTGAACCTTACTGATGCTTTGATTCCTCGGCACTGTGACTTTGCAAAAAAGCCAACTTTTTAAAGGTGTTTAGTGAGAGTGACTCTGGGTAAATTATAAGAGGAAACAACTGGACCTTCAGTGCTGATGACAGGACACATCAACGCAAAGAGGACTGGAGAGAGCCCAGTGCGGTTTTGGCAGCCTCAGCCAACATCCTGTCCTCTACATCAGGGCTCTATTCAAGCTTCCTTATGTTAACAGTGCTGTTAGGATGTGTGGTGTTCTGTCACTTAAGAAATACAGAGTTCAATCAACAACGCAAACAATTAGCAGCATGAGCCCAGCACAAACAGCCAACTCTAGAGTCATCTGTATTACTACTGTGCCTCTTCTCATGTATTTATCGCTAGCTATCAAGGAAAAGCATCAGAGGTCCACATCTGTCTCCAGGCTCGGAATCTACTGGATAATAATACCTCATATTCCACTAGATGGCAAGTTACTGTGGATCATGGACCCTTCACTTCCTGATCACCAAAGCATATGTGAATTTATTTTTCTACTATTTTACCAAAGATGCTGTTGGTGACATGACCATTTCAGGAACAGCCTGAACCACACACCAGAGCTCAGTTACATAGCTGAGAGAACGTAAGCCATCTCATGTGTGTCTAAAGTTCTCTCTGCGTGCTCCAGAGAATTGTGTATCATTCTGTGTGCCAACCGGGCAGGTAGAAACAAATTAATAATTTAGCTTTACAAATTATTATGGTTCAAATGTAACAGCTCCTCTGTCAACAGTTGGCTTCCTGGCATCTTCATATCTTCACATCACTTTGTGGTAACTTTCGTTTCAGGAAACCACTCAACTTCACAGTCAGCCCTTACAAGGGGCCAGTTAAAGTTCTAGCAAGTTCCAAACCTGAATGCATTCAGTGCCTTTCTGGAGGAAATGGGTGAAAATGAATAATGCCAGACTAATAAAAGTGATGTTTTTCAGCTTAAGAAAATGCCTTAGTTTGATGAAGGTGCTGAATTGAGAAAGAAATGAAAATTTACAGTTCAGTTACCACAAAGCTACCTTATTTGCCAAAGCAGCTTTTATCTGATTTATTCACTAACACAGTTTCTGTCTTCTACGCTTTAATAAGAAATCACTTAGATTTTTAGCTGGAATTCCTTCTATCTTTTTAACTTAAAAAAAAAAAGTAAGCAAGTGACAAAAACTACCACAAAGTTATATATGTTCTACTTATTTACAAGGTATCGGTGGGGGGTGGTCTTGAGGGAAATGGACAGACGCTAAATTATGTGAAATTGGTTTGTAATCTCACAGCTGAGTCTTCCTTTCCAGATCTAGCACTGTTTCTACAATTGTCTACTTTACTGAATATACAATTTAGGGATGGATTTTTGTCAATAAAGTATTCTAAATGCTAGCATAATTTACATTAAAAAAAAAAAAAACACACAAAACTACCCACAAAAACCTGTTCCCTAGAAGGAGAGGAAAAGCAGCTTGTGTGTGTTTGGAAAAACTATCCTTAATTTACCTATTTTAGTGTGTCAGGGCTCAGAAAACAAAACCCCTCTTCAGCTTTCTTATAAAAAATTAAAGATATCTACCAATGGAGACATGAATCTCATCAATTGCAAAGTGGAGCAGTGTGACATTAGAGAGACACGTTCTTCCCTCAGTCTGCACGCTGGATTCTGGAACCTAGCAAGCAAGGCAGTATCCGGAAGATTCCACAGCTCGAGGCAGAACCTGGCCTTTGAGGCTGCTAGAGACTTTTCCCTTAACAAGTACCGGGGAGGGTCTTTTTGGGTCATACAGTTTGCTCCATAAGTCAGACAGACTTTTAACAATAAAAGGTGTTGGCGAAACTACTTACTACTACTGTGCTAGGAACATTACTGAGCAATATTTTTATTTCTTTCAAAAAAATTAATAAGACACAAGATAGTTACAGACAGCATAATGGCCACTACTAAAATACACAATGATGTGTTTTGCCCTCTCAAAACTAATCCTGAATGACCTAAATATTTGAAGAATCTGGGCAGTACTAATAAACTTATCAGCAAGCTCTTCTAGACTTAATCTAGGACATGCTATTTATCACATGTTCTTATGATAATTAGAATGTTAAAAATTCAGCATATAAAGAATGCTTGACTGTGTAAAAGAAATGAACAATAGAATAACAATCAGGAGCAGAGCTGAAACCGAAAAAGATGGCACAAAATGTGAATGCTCTTTCTGGGTGATTTTAATTTTATTTTTCTGTTTTCCAACTTTCTGCAAGTGACATTCTAGTTATAAGGAAGACAGTTTAAAAACCACAGGGACTGTGAAAAGTCTAAAATGAAACTACATGAAGATGTTTGTAATTTTCTTTGGGAAGTGAAACTATGTGCTTTTCCCCTTCTTATTCATATTTCCAAATTTCTTATATGACTATGTTTTGTTCTTAAAATGAGAAGGAAAAAAAAAAATCACAGGCCAGGTAATAAATTAAATGGTATTCAGATGTAAGTTTATCTTCTGGCTAACTCTTTTGCATTAAATTCCTGTCTCTAGCTTATTATTTTTTTTTTTTTGAATACCTGTAAGAGGTCCTTTCATGACTGTTTTTCACGATTTTCTTTTGAAATACATAGTGAGACAGGCGTACAGTTTTTATCTTGACCTCCTGCCAGTGACCCCATGACTGACAGGCTGCAGGAAACACCAAAACAGCTCTGCCAAGAAGCCCCCACTGAGCCCACTCCTGCGAGGTCCTTCCCACAGCCCTTGACGAAATGATCATGGGGACCGCGTCCTGAGGCTGGTGCTGTGGGTATGAGCCTGCCAGCGCTGGGGGGCCTCTTGTGGAGGTGCGGGTCGGCATCGGCTTGTCACAGGGACGGAGCCCGGGCAGTGGTCCTGGAAGATGCCCCTTGGCGTGAGCCCTCTTTTTTATTTTTTATTATTATTTTTTTAAAATTTTATTTTATTTTTAAACTTTACATAATTGTATTAGTTTTGCCAAATATCAAAATGAGGTTGCCATTAACCCTACCATAGAGCCCATAGCTAGCTCACATTTAATAAAAAATATCAGCATTAATGCCAACTCCTTTTTTTAAAAATTGAAGTATAACTGAAGTCTATCATTAATATATATACATATCACTATATATTCTTCACAAAACACCTGAAACTAACACAGCACTGTAAATATATATATATTTTGGCCAAAATTGGGTTTTTCCATAAGTTGTAGCAGAAAAACATATATATATAGATATATAAATTTTCAGATTCTTTTCTATTATAGGTTATTATAAGATATTGAATACAGGTCCCTGGGCTATATATAGTAGGTCCTGCTGATTATCAATTTTATATATATTAGTGTGTATCCTAATTTATCCCCTCCCCTCAACATTGTCCTTTTTTTTTTCTTTTAAGAAATCCCATCTACTGCCCTTAACCATTCCACTTTGATTGAAAGGCCCGTTTCCTGTCAATGACATGCTCGGGTCTGAGATGGTCAAAATCTACTGGCGATAACGTGTATCCACTGACGTGAGCAGATGGAAATAACTTGTGCTTGCTTGGTCTATAAGGAATGCTTTGTTTTGGAATGCTCTACTTACCCAGTGTTTTGTAGTCATCTCTAGCTTTGCTCGCTCTCAATAGAGACTGGATTTTCACAATTTCATTGTTCTGCAAAAGAAGATGACCAGTCACAACCTCCCAGAGTTCCATCGACTCCACTGTTTTAGAATTCAGCACTCTTCAAAAACTGACGGCATTTGAAGAATGGACACTATTTAGAACTGACAGTATTTAGATGTGGTGTAGTCAATGTTTATTTTTGCATTCTCTTTGAAGAAAGGGTCAGATAAGTTAGCTAATAGTATATAAACAAGATTGCAAAGGGATTGTCTAAATAAAGATATCTAAAGAGGGAAAAGGATTTTACATTAAACTTAGATGGTCCAATCTATGTTCACATATCTATTCTTCAAAAATCCTGAAAAAATTCCTCCTGTGGGCTTATATTTAACTGGTCAGCAATAATTAAAAACGTTGCAAGCAAAGTTGGAAAGTCCTTCATTAGTATCTTTTCTCTCTGGCATAACTAGCCCACATAAATTTTTCCTCACCCATTTCCTTTCCAGTTCTGAATGAAGTCTTATTCTGAACAAAAAAATGTAAGAAGCCTCTAAATAGTACCACAGTGAGTTCTAAAATCCATTTTTTTCCTCCAAGCATTTGTTTATACCATTTGATAAGAATCATTCAATGCTAACATTCACAAACTATTCATTTAAGTTCATTCTCAGGGAGGACAAATTTCCACATGTGTGTCTCTTACATGAGCTCTGAAAAACTGCAATCGTGAGAGGTAATTCCTTCGTGCTGTTACCATCCGGTACCAGGACTGAATCTAAAAAAATAAGTGAAAAAGAGAAATCCAGGCAATTACCAAACCACCTTTCATATGTCTCTATGCAGTCTTTTAAAAATAATATCGATAATTTGATAAAAAAGCAAAAATCAGCCATCCACCAACTAATAGACATCTACAGCCTCATTTTTTTTATGAAGAAATCATTTTATTTATTTTTATTTTATTTTTTAACTTTACAATATTGTATTGGTTTTGCCATATATCAACATGAATCTGCCTCATTTTTATCTCCTACTTCTTTCGTTGCTTTTCCTCCGAGGTGTTCAGAACATGTTACACATTATGGTGGAGAAGGTAATGCAGCTCTTTGTACTATTTTGCTTTAATCTCAGTAAATAAAAGCCAAGCAAGCAAGGCATTTTGCTTCGAGTTGCAATGGGTCAGGGGATCAAATAAAACTAAGTTCAGAGTTGCTTCCAACACCCCTTAAATGCAGCCAATACTTTTTGGGTCTTTACAGGAAAACATTTCAAAAGGTTTCATGAGGGACGCCCTGTGACCCATGGTTTTCTGGGTGAATAAGCATGTGTTCCATGGTGAGCACAGGGTATTTCCAAGTGTAACATGTTCAGGAACTCATAATGCAAAAGGTCTAGACCATGTCATTCTCTATCCTCATATTAAAAAGTCTTAACAAATCTCCTCTGACTTCACCTCTCTCCAGCCCTACTCTTCTGAGTCTTACCTGGATTTCCAAGTTTCTACAAGCTCACTGCCAGATAGTTCTTTAGTTTTCAGCTCTGACAGTGGGCACCCCAATGGCTGCTCTTCCTCTAAGCTTGGAGCAACCAGCCTGGATTGGAAGCTGGGTTAGATTGGCTTATCTACTCAATACAGGCTCTAACTCAGTTGTACTTCTTCTTGTCATTGGTTTTGCATTTGCCTTACAATAAAGCAAATAAGTTTATACTGTTAAACCTGAACATTCTAATTATTATTAGAGAAGATCATACAAAGAACATGAAATAAAGCTGGATTTCTTCCAAATCAATTTGGACTTTTTAGAGGAGAAGCAGGTGCAAAAGTAACTGCGGTTTTGCATTGTTGAACTTTGCCATTTGGTACTGGAATACGTTCTTAAATAAATGTGGCTATGCTATACATAATTTTCATGGCCATTTCTTTATTTTTAAAAATTTATTTTTAATTGAAGGATAATTGCTTTACAGTATTGTGTTTGTTTTTGCCAAACATTAACATGAACCATCCATAGCCATCATATTCTTTTTTTTTTTTGCTGATGACTTATTACTTGCTGTGTATTTTATGTTTATTTTAGACTATGGAGATGATGTTAGACAAAAGCACATTCGAGCGATTTTCTTATCTGGTTTCAAGATGGATTGCAAAGCGGTAGAGACAACTCGCAACATCAACAAATGCACTTGGCCCAGGAACTGCTGATGAATGTGCAGTGCAGTGGTGGCTCAAGTTTTGCAAAGGAGACAAGAGCCTTGAAGGGGAGGAGCATAGTGGCTGGCCATCGGAAGTTGACAATGACCAACTGAAAGGAATCACTGAAGCTGTCCTCTTACAATGATACAAGAAGTTGACAAAGAACTCAGTGTTGACCTTTCTATGGTTGTTTGGCATTTGAAGCAAACTGGAAAGGTCAAAAAGCTCGATATATCGGTGCCTCGTGATCTGACTGAAAATTTAAAAAACTGTCATTTTGAAGTGTAGTGTCCTCTTATTCTATACACAACAATGAACCATTTCTCAATTGGATTGTGACGTACATGTGAAGAAAACTGGATTTTATACAACTGGCAATGACCAGCTCAATGTTGGTCCTAGAAGAAGCTCCAAAGCACTTTCCAAAGCCAAACTTGCACCCAAAAAAGGTCATGGTCACTGCTTGATGGTCTGCTGCTGGTCTGATACACTCCAACTTTCTGAATCCCAGTGAAACCATTACATCTGAGAAGTATGCTCAGCAACTCAGTGAGATGCACCGAAAACTGAAATGCCAGCAGCTGGCGTCAGTCAACAAAAAGGGCTCAGTTCTTCTCTAAGACAACGCCCGACTGCACGTCACACAACCAATGCTTCAAAAGTTGAACGAACTGGGCTACAGTTTTGCCTCATCTGCCATATTCACCTGACCTCTTCCCAACCAACTACCACTTCTTCAAGCATCTCGACAACTTTTTAGCAGATACAATGCTTCCACAACCGGCAGGAGGCAGAAAATGCTTTCCAAGAGTTTGTTGAATCCTGAAGCACAGATTTTCATGCTACAGAAATAAAGTTATTTCTCATTGGCAGAAATGTGTTGATTGTAATGGTTCCTATTTTGATTAGTAAAGATGTGTTTGAACCTAGTTATATTGATTTAAAACTCACGATGTGAAACCGCAATTACATTTGCACCAACCTCATATTATAGAGACAACATAGTGTTTTGATGGGCCCTCTTGAAGATGATCAGCTAAGTGAGGGGGGAGGCAGGACTCAAACTCAGGACTTGCTTCTGATGTCAAGTCTCAGACACAGTCTGTCTTCCAGAAGCAAAAGGAGAATGAAGGAAAAAGTTTACATGCTTCCTAAGGTAGGAAAGAGTGTTTACCTTCACAATAAAGCGAATATTATCAATGAACATTTGTCGCCTGCGTTTATATGCTTCCCGTTGCTTATATGCCTTCCAAAAAGCCTGTAGAAAATAATGAGTTACAGAATTACTTACATGTCACAGTTTATTTTAGAAAGTGCAAGGACAGAGTACATCACAAGAGACACTGAGTTGGGACAAAGTCAGGAATCCTCCCTTCCAGATCTCATCTGGACACCGTCTCATCTGACACCAGGTGGACACTGAACTGGGCAGAGCACACCTGCTCACAGCTGGGGCTTGTCCCAAGTTGGTGAAAGGAATTACCAGGTGGAAGCCCAGGTTCTGCTTTGAAAGCATAATTTTAACAAGGCCCTGAGTGATAAGAAGTAATAATAAAATGGAATTGTCCTGAAATATACAAACAGATCAACTTGGTGCTCGTATTATTTGGTAGCATTATAAGATGCCTCAGGGCTTCTCAGGTGGCGCTAGTGGTAAAGAACCCACCTGTCAAAGCAGGAGACATAAGAGACGTGGGTTCAATCCTGGGGTTGGGAAGATCCCTTGGGGGAGGGCATGGCAACTCACTCCAGTATTCTTCCTGAGATAATCCCATGGACAGAGGAGCCTGGTGGGCTATAGTCCACAGGGTCGCAAAGAGTTAGACACAACTGAAGGGACTGAGCATGCATGAGATACCTCAAAATAATGACTAGTAAGTATCTTTACTCCAGCAAGCAAGCCACTGTGATCCAGATCGAAAAGGAAGATGACCCTGGATTCCTGAGAGCAGGAGTGCTGTGATGATCTTTCATTATTTCATCTCTTTTTACATAAGGTTTAATGAGGCTTCATCAATATACCTTTACTACGTTATCAGCTTAACGAGAGCTTTTATAGGAAACATTTACAAAAAGTGGACACAAACTGCTATCTTAATTTGTTTTTTGTTCTTTTCTGGGCTGCTCTGTGCAGCATGCGGGATCTTGGTTCCCTGACCAGGGATCAAACCTGTGACCCCTGCAATGGAAATGCAGACTCCTAACTGCTGGACTGCCAGGGAACTACAAACTGGTGTCTTTAGAATGATCACATCCATAGTTGTTATAAGTTTAGTCCAACTCATTTTTGAGAATCTGTTTATTGAGACATATCTTTGTAACTCACTGCACTGCTCTGATTTTCTTTTCCAAGTTAGAACTGAAATAAACACAAATTCTGTGTTTAGTTCAGTTCAGTTGTGTCTGACTCTTTGCGACCCCATGAACTGCAGCACGCCAGGCCTCCCTGGGGTCCATCACCAACTCCTGGAGTTTATTCAAACTGATGTCTATTGAGTCAGCGATGCCATCCAACCATCTCAAAGGGACAAATACAAAAATCAAGTTATTTTTTATAATTTTTTCACATTTTCATGTCAACCCACCCCATTCCTTCTTTTTTAAAAAGGTGTATGGGATTTTTATTGCCATTTAAAAAAGAAAATACTTTCTGGTAATGATTCAAAACAAAACAGTCGTGATGAAATATACACGCAATGGAGTACTTGCTCCGGACGTCCCCTCTTAGTATTTTTATTTTTTGTTTTGCAATTGTTACAATGTTGTGTTGGTTTCTGCTGTACAACAATATGAATCAGCCATAATAATACATGTATCACCTCCCTCTTGAGCCTGCCTCCCTTCCCCCCCAACCCCTGCTGTACAGCAACCTCTCATCAGCTATCCTGTTTACACATAATATCCCCTCTCTCAATTTAAACCCCTAGAAATGACAAATGTGCTTTTAAAAACACCTTAATTTTGAAATAATTAGCAACTCATAGGATGCTGCAAAGATAATTCATTGAGTTCCACGTACCCTTCACCCAGCTTCCTCCAATGGAAACATTCTACAGATACGCTTATAAAGCAATCCATCATAGAGCCAGAAAACAAGAAGGCTTAAGTGCCAAAAACTATGAGGGACGCTGGGAGAGAGAGGACAGTTTGAACTGGCTGAAAAAGGGAACCTCAGAACACAATTCTACAAACATTGGGAACCTCTACAAAAAAATGTGAGCTGGCTTTAAGCTTGAGGAGCCTTGGGTAGCAGTCAGAGAAATTCTGGGGAAGTCTTCACATCATCCACTTGCCAAGCAGTGGGGCAAAAACATGGATGGGGAGTATGGGCTGGAAAATTACGAGAGTATAGTCTTTTTGGCGGGAATTTAGCAGCATCAAGTTTAAAGCTATTTAGTATTTCACCTTGTGTTTCTAATTTTCCATACACCTAGCCTAAGAAAAATACAAGCACCTGTGTAGGAAGATGACATTTAAGGATTTCTATTGTATTATTGCTTGTAATACTGAAAAAGTATAGAGGTCAGAATGCTGACATCGGAAAACAGTGATAAATTATGATTGCATTCATCGGGATGACAATCTAACTAGTAACTCATTTGTCATGATGGTCTCAGTGTGACTCAGGTGCTTTTGATCCTAGCACTGTTTTTAAAGTGCAGAGGTGCAAATATACAAATAATATTATACATGCCATTTCTTGATCCAAACTGAAAGGCAACCAAGACACTGGAATTAGCTCAATTGCTCATTCTGCTTTTTAAAGAATTATTTCAACTCCAGAAACACTATTAATCTCTATTAGCTCAGAGTCTCGAAGCTTTTGGATATGGAATCTGTTGTAGCAACAGATCTGATATTAAAGCATGTTTGCATTGGTAGAATGAACCCACTTGTAGGTTTTGTATGATGTTTTAAATGTCTTAAGGAGTTAATGGTCACCAACAGTACTTTCCTAAAGATTTCATTTCATATTTCATCTATTTAATGATTATGTAGATTTTTCTGGGATCTACATTGATATATCAACATTACCTTTCCAAACCAAGGCAACTTGGCTAGGTTTAGAGGTTCTGGTCTATAGAAGCAGAATAACACATGCTTCCTATTTCATTTGTCAAGATTTAACATTCTTTTTTATTTGTAAGTTTTCATCAGGATTGGCTTCTCTTATTCCATGCTAACAGCAGAATTGTGCAAGGCCCAGAGCCTGCAGGCTCTTCTAATTAGAGGCTCTTTATTGAAAACAATTATAGGTATAAAGTTGGGAGGAAGGAGCTATTGGTATAATGATACAAACGGAGACAAAACTCTAAACCCTAAGGTCATTTAGAAGCAGCCTTTTATGGACAGAGACAGAAGGCATTTACAAAACCATCACTCTCTCCCTTGAAAGGTGGGAGAACTTACGTAAAAATTTATAATAGCCATCTTCTGGTTTTGGTTTTTGTTACCATAAATAAAATTTCTGTGCAACACAGCTGTAACAGAGGAGTGTCCCATGATACCTAGACCTCAGAAGTTACTGCTGTTTTATAGATTCTAATTGTCAATCTCCAGAAAACCTGGCTTGCCAAATTGGTTGCCTTGCTTCATAATTGGACACACAGGATAGTAATATTCAAATTACCAACTTCTGAAGCAGATATTCTTCTGTGACCTCCCTGGTAGCCATTTATCTTTTTTCCCTCTCTGCTTGAAGGTACAATCCCACAACCTAAGGGTAGTCAACTTCACTCAAACGACGCGACGGAGGACTGCCCCACCGTGTCACCTCACCCTCCAGCCCCACACGCCTCCCGACAACCTGCTCTCGCTCCAGAGAAGCTTGTTTCTTTTTCTCTGCTGGGATGTTCATGGCACTCTCTGACCTGAGGTTCAGTAAGTTAGTAATTCTCAGGGCTAAGTTTGGGGTTTGTCATTCTTAATGGTTTTTCCTACAAGGTGGTATTTCAAATTTCTTCAGTTCAAGGGGAAAAAAAAATTGTAGCTAACTCTTTTTTCCCCAGACTCAGTTTTTCTGAACTCTTCCTGGGCCATCCGACCTACCGGATGTTGGTACCCCATTCCCTGCCCTCTGAGTCACCATCTTGATCGCTTCGTCATTTCAAATACTTGTTGAGCCCTTAATAGCGGCATACTGGTCACAGTCTGTCATGAATTATCCCATTTTAATTCCCATTAATGGGAATCCCATTTAATGCCCACAACCCTGAGATAAAATGGAAATTTCAGATGAGACAACATATTTTAAGCTATCTATTCCTTCCCTCAGCTTTTTGTGTCTTTTTTCCTCAAGTTCTCCACATGTTTCATTTACTTTCCAGTGGCTGTCTTGCATTCTGCAGTCATAAATTCATGCATGTTCTGGGATGTCATTATTTTTCTTCCTCTCTGTAGCCATTGGCTACCTTTTCATTTTATCATGCTGTCTGGTTTCATTAAATCCATGTGTCATATTAAGTTTCTTAAAAGCAAAAGGAATTTCAGTATAATTTTTTGTGTGTCTCCTGGGATAAGAATTCCCTTAAATGTTTACTTCATTTATATTTTACCTTATATTTCTTTTTCTTTTTTTTGATATAGCATTTTGTTTCAGATTTTTTTTTTTTTCTGGCTCACTTCTTAAATGTAGGCCACTTTACCGGAGCCTTCTGTTTACTCACCATTCAGAAATAACCTGGCTATGTAGAGTCTCATTGACCTTGCTCCCTGTCTACTTGAGCACCATCTGAATTGCCCCCTAAGCACCCAAGGCAGAGGACTGGCTACTGATTCTCTGTCCAAACCCAGTTCTTGAGGAGGAGACTGAGGGTAGCAGTCAGTGGAGCTACCGAGTTAGTTGAGACTGCTGTGTCTGGGGCTGACTCAGTCAACAAAGTTCAGACGGTTCTACAGAGGGGAACCCTTCAGATTTCACAGCGTTCTCCTAATCCAGGGTGAATCAGTTACTTTGGCAAAAAAACGAGACGAGTGTGATCCCTTTTGGTTCATGGTCTTTTGGTTTTCTAGGTCAGCCCATTTTCCTCTCTAGGTTACAGTCTGCCTTTAAACCTCACGCCCTCCTTTGTTAGAAAACTGTCAGAAGAGGCAGGGACAAGTCATCATGGAGTGACTTCACAGGGCAATGGCTTCTTCTTCTTCAATACTGCTGCTCCCACTGAGGTGAGGGGGAAAGCCTCCAAGTTAGTGTTTCTGCTCTTCTCCAGCTCTCTCGTGACTTCAGCCCTGGGGCCTGGTATCAGCCAGATTTTACGCTAGCGGGCTCTTCAGACTGTCTTCTAACTGTAACACAGCTGTGGGCAGACTGGAGAGCTTGAGGTTGGTCCAAATCATGCCACACCAGTTAACACTCTTCAAATTTTGGGCAGAAGTAGAGTCTTACCATCAGTGTGGATGATGCTATATTTAAGATTTTGTTCACTTCCTGTGTGTTTTATCTATCATTTATTAAAAGAAGAATAAACTGAAAACAAGTTCACCTAGAAAAATCCTTTGAATTTTAACTTTACAAAAGAAATTTCTTAAAACATTCATCTTTCCTGCCCTCTAACATCTTAAGCTCTTGCAAACTCAGACACTTGAGCATCTACTGATTGCAAGCCATAAGAATACAAAAGTTGTAAAAACTCATCTTCTTCCCTGCACAATATTATAATTAGGTGGGGAAGCAGATAAGCATGCCAATGATCACAAAAGAGAAGCTCTTTTAAAAACTTTCAATTTAGGAAATGTAAGTTAGTGGCCAAAGCAAAAACCCACCAAACCCCACCCATCAAAAACAGTATCACTTCGGACACACAAAAAAGGACAAATGCACAATCTTTTAGAAACCAGTGTGGCGGTTGAAAGAGGATGTTAGCGGAACACAGAACAGAAACATCTAAATCTGGCAAGCTCCCCTCCTGCCAACCAGAATGTTCGGATAAGTCACGCAAGCTTAAGAAGAGCTCACAACACAGGGCTTCGGAAAGAGGATGCTTCTTGCAGAATGAAGAATGAGAGATTAGATGAGACAGAAGACACTCTCAGAGATGCTACATCTGTTTCATGAGCTCTTCTATTCTTTGGGCTTCTCTGGTGGCTCAGACAGTGAAGAATCTGCCTGAAATGCAGGAGACCCAGGTTCAATCCCTGGGTCACGAAGACCCCCTGGAGAAGGCTACCCACTCCAGTATTCTTGCTTGGAGAATTCCATGGACAGAGAGCCTAGTGGGCCCCAATCCACGGGGTTGCAAAGAGTTGGATACGACTGAGCGAGTAACACTTTCACTTCACTTTTCTGTTTTTTAGAGCATAGAAACTCAGACACCACTCAATATCCACTAACCACTAAAAAACCAATTTGAAAGCACATGAGGTTAGATAGTAGGTGACAGAAGGGTATCTAGTTTCTTTAGAGAAACAGGATTTCAACTCAGGTCTCAGGTATTCCCCTGATTGACTATTCACAGCATCCTGAATATGTTCCAGAAGACAACAGGTGAAAAGTCATTCAACATCCTTCCCATCTTGGAGCATTCAACAGTGTAGACCCAGGGGCGCTGATTAAGGACACGATCTTCAGTCAGATTTGTTTATTAGAATGCTGGTAGTTGATGGTCCTATGATTAAATAAAACATTTTCATGGGATATGACAGCTGTCTGTTACAAGTGGGAGATGACTCACATACCTGTATTTTGACCACATGCTTTTCCTGTTCATACAAAAATGCTTTCCTAGCTTCATACTCTTTCCTAATGAGGGGTCCTGAGGTTGTGGCTTGGAAGCGCTGGAGCATGTCTTTGCTAGCAGACCATATCTTCTCACGGATGTAATCTGCAGTGATATCCTCAACAATGTCCTGGTAAGAGATATTTCTTATGGTTACACTTCACACATCAAGTGAGAAGAACACAGAGAACAGATTCTGGAAATTCTATCTTTCAGAAAGGGATCTGGATAGCTCTTTCTGGCTCAGTGTAAAAACAAATTTGACCAGAGTCAAGGGGTGGGCTGGCTCAGCTTCTTTCTAGAGACATGGTTTTAGAATCCTCTGAAATCTGGGTAGAGATGAGAATGTGGTTGAATGGTCTCAGGATTTGGAGGTGGAGATGTTGGCAGGGATATTGGCAGGGACCGGGCCTAAGGCCTGGGGTCCCCAGAGCGTAAAAGACAAGAATGATTACATAAGTGTTGGCATCACCTCCTCCCTCTCCTGGGGGAAAGACGGCAATGCCCATGAAGTCCTCTGGCTTTTCTTGCCCAGGCCAGAGGAGGCAGATACCTGCAAGGAGTAGGGGAAAACTCAAAATAAATTTGGGAGAAAATAAAGGACTTGGAGCAGAAGAAAAGGGGCTGGGAGAGGAAAGATAAGCACTCTTTTGGGCAGACAGGGAAACCTAAATGAATGAGAAAGCAAGGAAGAAGGGGGACTGGGAGAAGTCTTCATGAGGATGATGAACTGGGTTACTTTCACGTTCTTTGAGAAATGCGCGCAAAGACTGGACTCATTTCTATGGCAGATGCCTCTTAACCATCCATGTGAATGGACTTCACGGATGGTGAATTTAAACAACTACGACTGAAATCATATAAAAGATGCATAAATACTTTCACAAGGAGACATATGTACAGCCTAGAGTAAATTCAGTAATTTCAGACTGACTAGAATATTTTTTTTTTTAACAGCATAGATCCTCCACTTTTTATTAATCTTGATGCTGGAATCAGGGATAACTTCACAAAGTTATACTTAGGGCATCTTTGGATGCCATACGAGCAATTTTTGTCTCTTGAGTTTTAACCTTTCAATGTTGCTTCTTCACAGTTTGACATATCCTTTCAATGATAGCACATGGTTTTTAAATATTGGCCATAATGTCATTTTTCAACAAAGGAGCACTAATAGTTCACTGCCACATGCCATTTTCCTGTAAAAAGTGGGACATTACACATTTGAAATGAGTAAATGAATACATTTTTCACTATCTTCTTGTCATTCAGGATTTCTGTGGCATTGTCAACCCCAAGTTACAGCTTTTTCTCTGAGTTTTAGTAAGTTACTCTACTGGAGATTCTGTCCACAATATCGTTATCTTGCAGTATCTTTCTTGCTGGAGAATTTGAACAGTTCTATGAGATCTATATGTGTGAGTTCTAATTTTTTCAAGACGGAATTCAATTATTAGAAGTATTTTCTTTTAAACACACTACAAATGCCTGGATCACAGAGCAAGTTTCACATCTTCTGGGGCCAACTTTTGGTCTCAAGTCCAAAGCAATCTTGGTGAACATTCCTTCAAGAATATTGCTTCCTGTTATAGGCTGAGGTAAGGGGAAAGAAATAAGACATCTTGAATATTGACAACCAAGGAATTACCACTAATTGAGCTCTGGTGTCAAGGAAAACCTGAAGATTGATTTCTTAGGGTAATCTGCCATCCTATATAATCTGCAAGAGCTTTATCTGCCCGCTGCTCTGTGGTGCTGCTCTGACATACGGAAGACATTCTAGAAATCAGTAACCATACAGCCACACCTAGCTGCAGTTCATGAAGACTTTACTCCATATCCAGCCTTCAAATAAATCAGTTCTTCCCATCAATCCCTTGATTCTAAAATAGAAAGGCAATCACACTTATCTTTATATAGTACAGTTTTCCATCAAACAGCAGACTCCTACCTCAATTTCCTTTCCCATGAGCCATGATTCTTTAAGCAAGCAGGGTTCAGGTGTGACCCAGGAACTCTCTTTTGAATCAATATTGTAGTAGTAATCATATTTCTCCTGCAGGGTGAGTTTAAGCCATGAACCTTCAGTAGACACTAAAGAAAAAGGTTTGTTAAATTCTAGAGAGGAACGTGGAAACTTTTAAGATTAACGTAGTTTCTTCAGTAAGTAAAATAATTGAACAAGGGTGTTTTCCACCAGGCATTCAGATAATCTAAGTTAAAATCATTAGCAATGAGTCATTAAAATGGAATGAATTCTGTATATTCAGTGGCAGCTCCCTACTAAGCCAAAGTAAAAGGAGAGTGACGTCTAATGTTAGCTCTGCATGTCAAATTTCTCATGAGGATTAAAGGAGTCACACATGGCCAGCAAGAAGGAAAAGTAAACAAGGAGAGAAACACCAGGTAGATGTGAATTGCACCACAAGTAGACGGGGAGACCAATGAGGAAGAATCCTCTTTGTTTAGAATGTCTTCCAGCAACTTCTTTGAAAAGGGGTGGCCTACGAGGGCTGTGACCCACTATTTAAGGAGGACCCATTATTTAATGATTTGCCTTAAACCAAAGCAGAAGTGACTCGTCTTTGCAGACAACTTTATTCAAAACACAAAACGGCATACATAACCACTGAGGTCACTAAGAAGGGAAAAGGAAAATTCCTGATTCCTCTGACTCATCTTGTTCTACAAAACCACACAAAACCAGGAGGCAAAAAATGTTAAATGGACTTAATTTTTTCAGGGAGAGAATACTAGGGGAAAAAAAACATCTATGGCAGTCATGGCTTAAACTGGTCAAGAATAATGCAATCTATTTGCAATCAACAAAATAGATTTAGCCATCTATTAATTTTGTTGAATGGTTATGATTCTTGTCTCAGAACAGAGAGCTAAAAACAATAAAAATAAAAATTTCAGAGCAAGCTAAGCCAACTGCTGTCAAGTGAGCACTAGACTAATTGCCTTTATAGGTAAATCATAGTCCTAGTGAATTTCCTCAAAGAATATTTAAATGGATTCAAATAACTAAGCAAAGATAACTTTAAGGCCCTTTAAAGTGTGTTGATTCTTCAATTGGTTTTTTAATGCCTGTCAACTGTTCTGTGGATGCCCAGATCCACAGAGAGATACATAGCTCTTCAAATGGCCAATCAGACAACCATTATCTGTTTAGAAATGCTGGTTTACTAGAAAATATATTGTACAGTCAAATATGGATGATCACAGGTAATCATTATATATTTTCAATCACCAACAGGTACCAGATTCACAAATGTTTTCAGAAGATTGGACACTTTTTAAGGCAACTCTCTCAGTGGGAAGGAAGGAAATCAAATAAAAATGGGGGAAATAGATATCTTTTATTTTCATAAGAACTGAGAAGTAAAAAGTTCTTAGTTGGTTAAAAGTGAATCACATTGGCACTGTAAAGCTTTATTTGGGTTGGGATGTCAGTGAATAATAGAAAAGGAGAATTCTATCATTTTCACATCAAGTATGAGTTTAGAGTCAGGTCAAAGGCTGAGGAGGACATCACCAGAACAGGGTTCAAGGATTTTTCCTAAGAAGTAGAGCTGGTTTGCTGGGGCTTCCCAGGTGGCATGAGTGGTCAAGAACTTGCCCGCCAATGCAGGAGATGTAAGAGAAGTGGGTTTGACCCCTGGGTTGGGAAGATCCCCTGAAGGAGGGCATGGAAACGCACTCCAGTGTTCTTGCCTGGAGAATCCCATGGACAGAGAAGCCTGGTGGGCTATAGTCCACAGGGTCGCAATGAGTCAGACATGACTGAAGCGACTTAGCATACATGCACATAGTTGGTTTGTTAACTGAGGGAAAAGACTAATTACAGGCCTTTAAGGAAGCACAACAGAGAAAGATTACAGTGAGTTAAGAGGTGATGTGCATTCTATATGGAAACATGTTTTCTAGATGCCTTCCAGACAAAATCATACCTATATAAGACCTAAACTGAGCTCTAAGGCTAAGTGATCTATGCAAGAGTGAACACTTTAGTCTGGGGAAAAACAGACAGCCTAGAACCAGAGGTGAAAGAGTTAAGAATAAATCATCCTGTTCACACACTCAAACAATGTTCACAGCTCTATTGAAAATGAAAGTTAGTCTTTAATTCCCTAGAAAGCTTGTCCTCTTCCTCTGAGAACAGAGGTTGGTAATCTTTTTCTATAAAGGGCCAGAGAGTAATTTCCATCTTGTGTGTTACAGGTCTCTCATACAACTTCTTGACTCTTACTGTATCATGAAGGCAGCCAGAGACAATAGCATACAAATTGATGACTGTGGCTGGATTGCAATAAAACTTTATTTATAAAAATAGGTGGCAGCCTGAGGAATCTTAAAAGCTATTAGAATAAAGGTTTCAGGATACAAAATCAACATCAAAAATAAATTTTATGAAAATATGTCCACATAAAAGCTTGCATACAAATGTTCACATAAGTATTACTTAGGATAGCCAAAACTGGAGGAAAAAATCCCAATTCTATCCACTGATGAATGAATAAACAAATGTGGCATATTCATACAACAGAATATTATCAGCCATAAAAGAAATGAGGAGCTGATACATGCTACAACATGAATGCACTTTGAAGACATTATGCTACATGAAGTCAGACACAGTATGATTTTCGTTTATATGAAATGTCCAGAATAGGAAAAATTAGAGAGACAGAAAGTATATTAGTGATTGTCTGGGGCTGAAAGTTGGGGGTGGGGAGCAATGGCTAATGGGTAATGGGCTCCATTTATTATAAGAAAAATATTCTGGAATTAACTAGTGGTGTTAGCTATACAAGTCTGGGAGTATAATAAAAACTTCTGAATTGCACACTTTAAAAGAGTAAATTTTATGGTATGTGAATTATATCTCAATAAAAAAATTAATTGTATTTCTATATGTTAGCAACAAACAACCCCAAAATGAAATTAATATTTACAATGACATCAAAAATAATAAAATATGGTAGGAATAAATTCAAATAAAGTGATGCAAGCCCTATACACTGAATACTACAAAACATTGTTGAAAGAATTAAAGACCTAATTAAAAGCAAAGACATACCATGGTACATGGATCAGAAGACTTAGTGTTAGGATGGCATATGCCTCAAATCCATCTATGGCTTCAGTATAATCTCTAAAAAGTCCCAACTCCTTTTTTTCCAGAAAAAATGAATCTAAGGTATTTCCTAGGTTTCTAAATTGGCTATCTGGGGACCATTTTTTTTTCTCTGCTGATCAGAACATGGCAGTTGGGAAAAGGAGTAGGCAAGCTTAGGGAAGAGAAGATAAAGCTAAGTTTGGGCCAAGGATTTGAAATTATGATGAGTCATCTCTAAGAAAATCACCCCTTGCATAAATACAGTTGTGCAAGTCTTTCCTCATAAACGATGAGGTAGGGGCACTATAGAAACTGATGAAGAGATGTGAAGAGAGCAGAGAGAGGCTCAAGGGTGATCAGACAGCAAGTAAGAGTGGATGGCCAGTAGCCCTATTCTCATTTCATTATCAGAAAATGTTCAGAATCAGAGGGTAGAATTCCCAAGTTAGAAATACATCAGGCTAATTATAAGTCCATAGGGTAGTTCTGGACAGACTTCTAGTGAATTAAAAAAAGTTTTGTTTTTTTTCCCCTCGAGTTCCATTTATAAGGCTATATATTGTCAAAGCAATTTTCTAAAGATGAGAAGTACTATGTACATGTGGTACAAATAAACATCAGCCTGAGTCAGGAGACACCTTAATCCTCGACAGTGGGACACAGCAAGTGCTCAGCAAAAATCTATCACGCTGAAGAGACGATGGGCTCTCTCTGCCAAAAACTAGTCTCACTGGGCTTGTCATTTTCTCCCTCTGTCCAAAATGCCATCAACGTGATTTTCTGAACCTGAAAAATGAGTCCTAAACTCATGATCTAAAACAGTTTCCAGAGCTAACATTTCATGGATTGAATAGGCATAAGTATATGCCAAGGTTAATAGAGACCAATTTGCTGCATTTCATTTTATACTTTCAAGATTACTCTTTACTTCTACTTAATAATGTATTAATGTACATTAGTAAATGTACAATATCATTTGTTTCAAAAAGGATGGAGAGATATATTAGTGTAAAAATCAGTTTGTACCACTAGAAGGATGGCTCAATGGCAAAACTGATAGGAAGCAAAATCTCCTTTTAATACTGTATTTTCTCAAGTATATGGCACCCACCACAGCCACCAAGTTAATCACAGATTTCCAAAAGACAAAAAAGGAAAAGAAACACTAAAAAATTTCCTTGCAAGAGATGACAAACATTCAGAAATATTCATTTGAAAGTGATTATTTGTCTCAAAACTAAGATAACACAATACCACAGAAGTCATCATATTCAAAGTGCTATTTAATTTGTGCTAAACAATGAAGAAGCTTACCACTTCTAGATTTTTGCTCTTTTGCTTTTGCCAGGGCATCATGGTACCTGTCAGCACATTCAGGGATTACGTCATTTGCATTACCAACGGCGGGCTTCAAAACAGACAAAATATCACTTTGCTTCTCCTTCTCCAAAAACTGATTAACATCAACGACCAGTGTAACCCCTGGGTAATGAAAAAGAAATGTTTCTGTTAATAATTATCTTCTACTCACCCTAGAGGCATGCAAAGATATAAGTCAACATTTTAGGAATGCATTGGTATTAAACCTGTTTACCCTTTGAGAGAATATACTGCACACACTCAAGATAGTCATCAACTGTTCAGGTTGTAAGAGGAATAAAATCCACAGGAGCAGTATTTCCTCATTACTCCTGCATGATCTCAAGGCACTAGGTTCTGCCCACTGTGGTGATCTGTGAAACAGGGTGGACATATGTTGACAGATATGCAGCCCTTATGCGGGTCATTAATCAGTATTTGAGAACAAGCTTTACGAAAACATGTATTATTCACTAGAATAAGTGAAACGGTATCTAAGCCACAGAAATCCTGACATTCTCTTGTACAGCACAAGTATACTTTCAAGATTGTCCTTAGCAACCTGAATGACTGTTTTAGAAAGGCAACGGGCACAGCTGGTAGATATGTGCAGTGGAGCCCAGAAACTTAATTCTGGAGCCAATTTAGACCTAGAAAGCACGTGATCCCATTTCAAATGTCTGCCTCTCTCCACAAACAAAACCACATTTGACTCTTGGTTGAAAGATAAAGAAAGATAACGTGGTGAATTCTTTACCATCTAGTTTAGGCAAGAATATTCTGTCCCCACCAATGGACCTACTGTCTTCACAACCTGTAAATGTACTGGATTAGAAAGGCAGAACAAAAAAATGGAAGAAACCAGGTTAAAATACTTTATAGATGAAACAACATCGTGATGAAGAGAGAGGAGAAAGATTTTTTTTCCTTTCTTTTTAAACAGACATGTCAAACTCTGCCATACAAATGCTAAATGGTATATATACTACTGTCATCAAATTTCATTCAGATGTGCACAGAACTGTGAAGGCTGATGTGCTAGGAAAAACAGTCTGACTTTTGACACCTACGAGTCCAATCGTGCAATCTGGAGCAGCACTCAAAGGGTAAAGACTTCCAGTGGCCAACTCCAGTTGTTGCTGAACAAAAGCTACAGTGGTGGGTCCTTTCAGATACAGAAGTTCAGGGGAATGGGGAAGCTGCTTAGTAGGAGCAAAAGGCAGTCCTGGTGTTTGAGAAGTCTGTGGTCTCAGAGAAGAGGAAAGAACAAGGAAATGACAAAGGATCCTCACATGAATTACATCAAAAAGTTTTATCAAACCCAGTGAAACGCTATTTGCCTTAAAAGATGGGTATTACGAAGGCATACATTTCTTTCATATTCTTTCACATTTCAAGTACATGTGCTGATGTACAAGCAGTGGGTCCATGGGTTAATCTTCTAGATGACTGAAGCTGACTCCTTCAGGTACCAAGCTTCATCTTAACAGAATCCTGCTCCATGAAAACTAAAGCCCTGGGGAAAAATCTAATAAAACAGTCCTGCTCAGACTTGCTCATCATTTTACCCACAGTCCCTTCTACATTTTTGGTGCTTAATGTTTGCTGAGAGCTGCCAGAAGAATTCTTTATGGCATCAAAATTATATTGTGTGATAATGTGATATTTTCAAAGACTATGGAGGTGTTGGGCTACTTTGCTCCTGCAATAAATGCTCCCAAACTCCTCCTCTTCTTAATTTTCCTCTAACACCACTGTCAATTATCACTTCTTGTTCCTGTCTGAATGCCTCCATAGCGCAGCCAAAGCACCTAACTTCTTGGTAAATCATAGCTTCTGAGTTGGGTAGAGACATAACCAACAGGTAAGCCTTACGCCTAAGATAAGAAGAAACAGACTCAGAGAAGCTGTCCACGAGGTCTCCACTGAGTTGACAAAAATTAGTTCTGTGCTCAGGCTTTGAGACAGCTATTTTGACCGCTTTTTTTCTTAAGCTACAGGTTGCAATTAAGTTCCAGAGAGCTGAGAATGACACATAAACGATATCCAGAAAGTCAGGTATGTTTCTGCTATGGAACAAATGAAGAAACCTCCTCCAGACCTCCTAAGATCCAAAAATATATTTATGTCTTAATCCATATGCCAGAAGGGCTTCTCTAAGGCATGCATTCTCAAAACAGGTGATATAACCCCCAGGAGGGTAAAAATTGGTTCTTAGGAAGAGAAAGTAAAACATAAAAACCACAAAAGTTTGTATATAAAAGCACATATCTACATGTGGCACATAAGCAGGTATATATTAGTGGTACTGAAATTTCATGGTAAGGAGCACCATGGGGGAAGAAAGTCTAGAAAGACTCCTTAGGGTACAATCATGGATAACGGCTGAACGACATTGCTTTAAGGAGTCAAAAGTAGAGACAAATCTACTTGAAGAAAGCAAGATGCTCCGGTGAAAATGGACATCAGGCCAAAAGCGAGGAGTCTTGAGTTACCGTGCCCTTTCAAATCTGCCTGTGGTCAAACATACGGGCCAACAAATGATCTGGGAGTGGGTTTGATAATTGCAACATGTGACCTGAATTTGTTTTCAAGTCTTCATACAAAGGATGAAAAATGCTTTTAAAAGTAAGATTAAATTCCTTGTTGAAAACACTGGAAAATTCTCATCTCAGTGTAAGAATATAGGCAGTTTTATCTTTAGAACATCTTTTTGTTGTTATAAATCATAGAAGACACTATATCAACTCTTAAGGAACAGGATGGAAGTAGAAGAAAGGATTTTAAATGTGCAAGTGTGGAGCACACAAATCTCACACATTTGAGAAAATCTCTTACATTCATAGTAAACAGAACTGTGAGTCTCAAGAGGATCAACTTAACATTTGTAAGCCAAGTTTAAGAACAACATAAAAAACAGGAACAAAATAACTTTTAAACTGGTTTGATCTCTAGGAGAAAAACTATAAGCTTTTTAGTCTATTTGAGTGCCTTGATGACAATATAATTTCTTAAAAGTGTATTTTTCAAACTACGGATGCCTTCAGTTTAATACATAAATTTAAATCTCTTGTGTACACAGCTTAATTTTATTTTTTTCTTAAGGATTAGAATGTTTGAACGGAGAGACTTCAAAGATCCTAAGGATGTAAGAGTTCAGGTTGGAGAAATACACATATTTTTCAGGCTAAGGAAATAAAATCCAGATGTTCCTCACAAATGCCTGCGACGTTTCAAAGCGTATCTTCTGGAGCAAGACTAGGCATCTCAAAAGCCTTCTACGACCTGATACAACAGGATAGATTCTAATTATGTCATGAATGGACAGGTTAATGAACTACAATTTTAGGAATCTTATTTTAATTTACATAGGTTATTTATACATGGAGAGTGTTAGCTTATCACCCCGATCGCCATGTGAGTTTTCTTATTATCCTTTAAGAAAATAGATGCTTAAAAAAAACACAAACAATTATTTGAGAGCCAAAGTGGGGGTCTGGTAATTGCTAAGTATGTCTATTCCAATTATGCATTTTGGACTTGGGGAAATAACCCTAGCGGGTGGGTTTCAGCACCCACTAAACCCACTGTGAGATGAACCCAAGCAACACTCCACTGATCATCTGACCTCCATAAGCCCATCCCGATTGGCGGACCACAGTGAAGTCTCAGGTCTCCTGAATTTGGGTCAGTTCAGAGCCAGTGTCCGGTAATCTCTGCAAAGTCTGACTGTGTCCTTCCTTGCAGCACAGTCACCACAGCAGGGTGTAACATGTTGGTAACGTAGCAGGTTCCTTTCCCAAGGGAACCCAGTCCCTCCTTCTTTCAAGGGCTTCTGGGTTCTATAAATGGCTCAAGTCCGGGAATTGATGGAGGGACCATGACTTTCTGTTTATGATTCAAGTTATACTTCCATTGACGTGACCTAGAACTCTTCTTCCACTTGTACAAATCGAGTAAGAATTCAATAGACTGTCTATTTCGCTTCTAGGAATACCACAACCAATTAGCAAATTCCATAGGTCTCTGTGTCAGATTTTCCTAATTATTGCTTTGATTCTGCTATCTATTAACATTATACTAACCACAGCCACTTGTCTTTGGTGATTAAGTGCTGTCCCTTGGCCTCTGCCAGACAGCCTGACAAATTTTGGACTTTCCAGCCTTTCCACAATTACATGAGCCTATTTCTAAAATGAAATCTCTCTTTATTTTTCCATATAAATACATGTAGAGATAGTCAGACAGTACTAGATACTTGCTTTCCAGAGAAAACTGCATGGCTACATATGTAGTTCTGTTTCTTTGAAAAATGCTATTACAATGCAAAGCAGGATGGTCTAGCTTCCTAAGGATTAAGATAAAAAAGGACTTGATTATACTATAAGTTTAAGAGTTGAGAAATTATTTTCTGCTTTCTGGACTTGGTTCAGCTACAACTTCAGATTTTGCTGGAAATAGTACTTAATTGCAAAAACCAGTGCAACTGACCAACCTTATTTTTGTATAAATATGAATTCAAGAATTAAAATAGGTAAGAGTTCATATCTTTTCAGAAATTAAAAATGGCACACTTTAAAAAAATTAGGAATTAAAACAGAAGTTCGGGGGATAGCCAGACGCAAGCACGAAGCTGCAGCAGCAGGAGGCGGCGGGGGCTTACATTGCTTTGCTTTGTTTATGTCCTTGTTGGCCTCGTTGACGGCATGCTGTATCTCATCCAGCCAAAGAATTTTGGAAGCACTTTGAGGGTCCTGAGAATGTGGTCACAGAATAAAAGAAAAAAACAGTGAATGATGATGAAACAGAATCAACAATGCTTTTTCAGGAGCCACTTTCTTAAAATTTCCACAAACTCTTATTTAGCAACAACCCAGCATGGCCACACACCGTACACGCTACGGATGACACAGACTCCAAATGGGGCCACTTTTCCCCTCTGCACAACCACCCCGTTAGTCCAGTCCACCCCGCTCCATCATCGCTCCCTTGACAGCTGCATCCATCTCCTATTTGCTTGTTTCCATGTCAGCTTCAACCCCAGTGGCCCCCTACAGAGAACCCGATGACCCCTCCCCAAAAGGACATCTCATCACATCATTCCCCTGCGAAACTCCTTCAGAGGTTCTCTCCAGCAGTTTGAAGGAAACAACACTCCCTTCCCACAGACTGTGGGCATCTAAGGGTCTGGCCCTGCTCATCCCTCTGTTTTTATCTCCCCCTTGTCTACTCACTGTTCCTGACCTTCACACCAGCCTCCTTCAGAGCCCATCGCTCTACCCCAGGTGTGTGGCTGTTGGTTTTTTCCTATCATTCAGGCCTTAATTTAAATGCCACCTCTTCCAAAAAAGCCTTCTCTGACTACCCTGGTCAATCAAATATTCTCTCCCCCAATCACTCAGCAACTACGGCTCCCAAGGTGGCTCAGGGGGCCACAGAACACTTTCAATTTGTGGGAAACAATGATGTGTGGATTTTATCAGACACAGTGGCAAAAATAAGAACAAACGTATTCAAATAGAAACATGGTGATGGCCCTCAAGGCGCTAATGGTTTAGCAGAAGAGCCAGGTGCATCAAAAATTATAATTATGGGATCAACAGCAAGGCCCTACTGTATAGCACAGGAAACTGCATTTAATATCCTGTAATCAGCCATAATGAAAAATAAAAAACTATGATACAATGTGATCAGAGCAATATTAACGATAGATAAGTTTAGAAATAGCCAAGAAGAGATGAATTTGTATTAGGAGTGTTGAGATGCAGGGGGAGAAAAGACCAAGTCGTTAAGGACAGCTTCAGAAAGGAAGTGGAAGCAGCAGTAGAAAGGTATCGAGTTACCTTTACTCATTTTTACTTTAAGGGATGATTCTGATTTTACTCCAAAGGCAGTGCCAGCATACAGTGTAATTAAAGAAGGCTTCCAGATAGCAACTGCATTTCATATAAACTTGTCTAAGATTACAATTTTGTTATTGGTAGAAATTAAGTATTTTAGAGAAGATGAGACACTTCATTTTAAAAACCTGGGAATATCTGCCTACTTGTTTGATAGCCTAAAGACTGTGATGAACAGAGGGCGGTTCATTGGAGCCAGGCAGACGCAGCTCCATCATTTAGGACTCAAGAAGGATGGGGGGCAGGAAAGAGAAATAACATGCACCAGCATCTTTGGTCTATCTCCCTCAGAGCCTAATAAGAGATGGTACGTGGGGAAAGGGCTCTGAAAATGAGACAAAATATCTGTTATTTCATCCTGTAACCACCAGATTAAAGAAGACCATGGATGAAGGCTTGGTTCCTGCTTCTACAATCACCTCTAGTTGGATCTGCCATGTGGGAATCACCAGCTAATAAGATTTTCCATCTTTTGGGAGAAAGGATGTGGAAGGTTCAAACAGGAAGCAAGACGGGAAGTTGAGACCTAGAAGAGGGTGAAGGGACAGGGGAACAGAAAGTATTTTTCCTCTGCTTCTAAGCCAAAGAGAACCCAACCACTCCCCCAGGTACAGCCTAAAAACTAAGCTCCACACAAGTTCATTTCTGTCTTTTTCAGATTTTTTTTTTTCTCTGAAGGGTATTTACCAAATTTCTTCATAACTTAACCTCTGTAGAAGATGCACCATACAAACTGTTATTCAGATGAGAAGAAAGTTACAATCCATTTCGAAGCTGAAGGTATTAGTTTTATAAGCTAAACCCGAGAGACTTTGCAAATCAAAATAATTTAAGTCAACAGTTTAAATCATGACCCACTGCAGCAAAGGTTGCTAGAGTTAAAGGCAAAGCCAAGAGTAAAAACATGAAACCTACCAGTGTAAGGTCTTCCTTTCAATTGATCACTGGAAGACTGGAAACAGGGCATTTATAGGATGGCCAAGTCTCTGTGCTGTGCTTAGTCGCTCAGTCGTGTCCGACTCTTTGTGACCCCATGGACTGTAGCCTGCCAGGCTCCTCTGTCCATGGGGATTCTCCAGGCAAGGATACTAGAGTGGGTTGCCATGCCTTCTCCAGGGGATCTTCCCAACCCAGGGATCGAACCCAGGTCTCCCACATTGCAGGCGGATTCTTTACCATCTGAGCCACCAGGGAAACCAAGAAAACTGAGCGGGTAGCCTATCCCTTCTCCAGGGGATCTTCCTGACTCGGGAATTGAACTGGGGTCTCCTGCATTGCAGGTGGATTCTTTACCAAATGAGCTAACAGGGAAGCCTGTTCAAGTCTCTACTTCCAGCTAAAAAGCCAGGTTCAATATACGAGTTACAGATGGATTAAGTCAAGAGAAAGTAGGCCATCTGAAAATCAAGTAATAAATTCCTGAATTTAGAGGATTCCTAGAAAATTGTAAATAATTTAAAATCTACCTCAGTTTGTACTGTGTTACCAGGTAATTGTATATTATTTGGCTGAAGTATTAAGAACTGACTTTAAAAAAAAATTAATTTATTTATTTTAACTGGAGGCTAATTACTTTACAATATTGTAGTGGTTTTTGCCATACACTGACATGAATCAGCCGTGGGTGTACATGTGTCACCCATCCTGAACGCCCCTCCCACAGCCCTCCCCATACCATCCCTCAGGGTCATCCCAGTGCACCAGCCCTGAGCACCCTGCCTCATGTGTTGAACCTGGTGTGGCGATCTATTTCACACATGGTATGCTATGCTATGCCATGCTAAGTCGCTTCAGTCATGTCCGACTCTGTGTGACCCCATAGACGGCAGCCCACCAGGCTCCCCTGTCCCTGGGATTCTCCAGGCAAGAATACTGGAATGGGTTGCCATTTCCTTCTCCAATGCATGAAAGAGAAAAGTGAAAGTGAAGTTGCTCAGTCGTGTCCGACTCTTAGCGACCCCAGGGACTGCAGCCTACCAGGCTCCTCCGTCCATGGGATTTTCCAGGCAAGAGTACTGTTAAACACTGACTTTTGATTGTAAAGCTCTTGGTGCGATAAGATGTGAAAAGTTCACACATATCAGTTTCCTCCCACCTTATTCTTTATCCTTAAGTCTCATGAAATTTGCATTTTCTGATTCTTGCTGCAGTTTTATAGGCAACAAGCTATTGGGCTGTCTGTAGTGTTTAAGTGCTGTTAACTGTACGAAACTTTGTTATAATGCAGTTTCTTTAACTACATATTAAATTATATCCTCCAGAATATAACTACACATAAAAGCTTATATGTGAAACAATAATATGAATGTGCTTAACATTACTGAGTTGTTCACTTAACAGTGGTTAAGATGGCAAATTTTATGCTATGTATATTTTACAACAGTTGAGAAAAAAAAGCTTATTGTAAACCTCCTCACCAATACTCGTTGGATAAAGGGAGCCCTCTGCATCTTAATGTGCTATGATTTTAGTTTAAACAAATAGTGTTCTTTTGGGGGGATCCCTACTTATCTGACCCTATAGAATTATTGAATGGCTCAGAATATGATGACCTATGGCAAAACAAAACACAATGAAACCAAGCTTTGGCCAAGCACTGATGACGAATTCAGACCGATGTGACACTGAAGGAGAATTTTCAAAGTAATCAAGCGCTTAGAACAACTTTAATGTCTTAAAAAAAAAAATCACCTTGCTTTCCGTGATTCATTTAGTTTACAATCACATAATGAATCTAACAAGATTTGAAATAGCTGAAAGGAAAAGGAAAAGGATAACTTCTGACAGCTCAGTTACTAGGTAGAAATGGCACCCTGGAATCTTATTTTTAAAGTGGGTAAAAATGAGATAAGGAACAGATTTAAATTTAACTGCTGCTAAGCATCTGTTTCCAGCTCACCTCTGTTAAGGACTGCCCTTATCTGCGTTCATTCCATGCACATAAACACTCGGAGTAAGAACTACAGCTTCTGCCCAGAAGGGCCTGTGAGCAGTGGGAGGAGTTACACAACTTTCTCCACGGATAAGGAGCACACTCAGAGGCTCAGCCTGAGTCATGCACGAATGCTGTCACACCCTTTCCCTGCAGAGGACCCGGGCGGGCTTCCTGTCCACAGAGCACAGCAGAACCCCGTTCTACAGAGAGAACCAGGGCGCCGGCACATGGAGCCGAGGTGAAACCCACGCCCCCACAATCTTGCACATTTGAGAGGCGGCTCTGATCAAGATGAGAGCCGTCATCTTTGCAGCCGTTGGAGCACTGCTTCTGTCGCCTGCTTCCTGTCAAAGCGGTAAGCTCTTTTCTTATGGTGTCGGGTGGGATTGCTACTTTGTGTCCCAAGAGTCAACCGAATCTAATCTCTTTTACATTTCACACAAACTGCACCCCCAAAGGCAGAGTGGAATCTCAGTTATTAAAAGGGGGAATCATGGACGTGAAGAGATGTAATTTGTTCACTGTTCCCATCTTGTCCAAGACTGTTCTCTGCTCGTATTTAAAAATTTGTGGCACAGTCAAGACAGGAGAGCTCTACAATTAAATCAAGAAACAATTTTCTTTAAAACTTCTTTGTTTTTCTAAGCAGTTCCTAGGATATGGCAAAGATTAACATTTTTAAAAAGAGATTAAAAAAATCCCACGTTAATAGCTCCTGGTATGAGGAAATACCAGGAAATGAGGAAAATAAGAATACTCCCTGAAAGACAGAGTGGTTGGTCTGCTTTCAATACTCACTGATGCTAATCAATTAGTATTTCCCAAAAGAAGTATGTGTTTTCTGTTTCACTCAGTACAATGTTAGCCTGTAACTTCCTGCTTGCTCTAGATCAATCTGGGACAGGGGTATCCACAACCTCCTTACTGTCGGGGTTCCATCCTCCAGGGAACATTTTAGGAGCCAGAGAGCTGATGGGAGTAAATGACAGTGAACAGGGAAAATAAAAATTATACAAAAAAACTCCAAGGCTCTATAAAGGAATGCGACCTACACTGACAGCTGGAATCGCTGAGGTGGTCTTAGGACAGTGTTGAGAGAATCAGTGGAGAGCAGTTGCTCGTGTGGGACTTACAGTAAGTGAGTGCTCTTTCTGGGAGCGGATGAACCAAAATCAAGCAGAAGAGCAAAAGAAAAAAAGTTTGCAGAGGTGGTTCCTTCAAGGTGCTGGTGGGGTTTGCTGGACGTGAAAAGGGGGGAATTTAAAGGGTGACAAGGTAAGGAGATCATGAGGTAGGGGAGATAAATTAGGATTTGAGATTGACATATATACGTTATATATAAAACAGGTAAACAACAAGCAACAAGGACCTACTGTATAGCACAAGCAACTATACTCAGTATCTTATAATAACCTTAAGGGAAAAGAATCGGAAAGAGAATATATATATATTACATACTGATATGCATAAAATGGAATCACTTTACTATACACTTGAAACTGACACAACACTGTATATTAACTATACTTCAGTTAAAAAGTTTTATAAAAAAAATAAAAGGCGGCAAAGTGAAAGGCAGTGAATTTGCTTTCGTCAATAGGGGTTGGGGAGAAATGGAGAGGAAGAGCCCCCCCCGCCCGTTTAGTGGCTGAAGTCTCTTCCCTGTGGGTCAGTCCCTCTCCAAAGCCTTTTCTCAGGTTGAAACACATTTCAGGGACATCACGTCAGATGAACCTGTATAAAACACTCAAGTAAATGAAAAAAAAATACACGCATAATTTAACAAGCATTCGTTCTTAAGGAAAACCAGGCTCTAAGGAGTAAAAGACTGCTTTGAGCTGGATCAGAGCCAGAATTCTCATGGAAATGGAATCAAGGCTTGTTGACAGCGTCACTGTTGAGCAGGTTTTCAGGCATGATGTCTTGCTCAATCACAGGAATTCTCAAAACCAAACACACACTGGGTTTCAACGGCTTTCTTACTATATCTTGAAGGGATGTAACTCGTACAGCATGTTTTCAGCCTCCATTTTCCAGCTCTGTGCCTGCCTGAAAAGGCCCTTCTCTTCGGGTGATGTCAGATGCGAGAATTTTCCAAAATGCTCAAGTGAGCAGAAGGATTTGAGTGGCTGTACTCAAGTGGCACACCTCTACACACAGGCATCGAAGAGAGCCACTTCCTCAATTTTTCTTTCCTTTAATCTTTCTTCCAAGGACACCCTCTGCTTACGCCCCGAATTCAGTTTTTGTGATCTCAAGGTTATGAGGGAGACTTCAACTTCACCCGAGGGTGAACTGGTAGAGATTAAAGCCGCAATAGAAACTGGCTTTGAAGGAGAGCCAGGTTGCTAAACACCAACCAATCTCCAGGATTCAACATGTAGGAATTCAGAGCTCATGTGAAAAGAGGTAACTGGCAGAGTAAGGCATTTTAAATCGATATAAGTATTAGGTTTATATTCAGCATAAAAGCCCGTTTTAAGGTAACGTTAGAAATGTGAGAGAATCTACTGTCTCTACACGTCAAGGATTAATTTACGGAAAATTACATAACGAAAAGCAGGTTTGAGTGTTAAGGTTTATTTTGTTTTTAAAATTGCTCTCTCAAGAATTAAGATTATTAGTATCAATGTGCCACCTAGGTGACAAATATTTGTAGTATGTAATTTGTTTTAATACTCTTTTTCATTTCTTCATTTCCAACTTCTTGAATCATCAATTTCCTCTTCTGATTTTTCTTCCTTTGTCTCCTCCCCTCTTGAAATCTGGCATTCCCCCTCAATTCTGCCTTTGGATTATTTCTTCTCAACACAAAATCAAAGTACTGTCTCTACCCAGACTAAAAGGCCCATACGTCTCATGTGGGCTCCTGAAATTCTGGATTCCACATTTAAGTCTAACCTGTCACGGCACATTCTCATTCTAATATTGCACCAGCAATTCGAACTCAGGAATATTCAAAACTGAGATCTTAGCTTCTCCCCGTGTTGCACCCTCAGCCCCCCTGCCTTGTGCCATGCTCCATCTGCCTCTTCTCCAATGTTGTCCAGAAGACAAACTTCCCAGTCATTTTTGCTTCCTGCTTCCCTTGCACCATCTCCGGATGCTAAGGGCCTTTGAGCCTCCATCACCGAGTCTCATGTGTTCATCTTCACCTCTCCACTGCCATTACTCCAGCTCTGTAACCCACCAACTTGAGTTGAAATGATTACAGTAGCCTCCAAATCTAGACAGCATATTAAAAAGCAAAGACATCACTTTGTCAACAAAGGTCCACATAGTCAAGGCTATGGTTTTTCTAGCAGTCATGTACAGATGTAAGAGTTGGACCATGAAGAAGGCTTAGCACTGAAAAACTGATGCTTTTGAACTCTGGTGCTGGAGGAGACTCTTGGGGCTTCCCAGGCGGTGCTAGTGGTAAAGAACCCACCTGCTATACAGGAGACATAAGAGACGTGGGTTCGATCCCTGGGTTGGGAAGATCCCTGGAGGAGGGCATGCCAACCCACTCAAGTATTCTTGCCTAGAGAATCCCAGGGACAGAGAAGCCTGGTGGGCTACAGTCCATAGCGTCACAGAGAGTCAGACACAACTGAAGCAACTGAGTATCCATGTGTGCAGAAGACTCTCGAGAGTCTCTTGGATTGCAAGGAGATCAAACCATTCAATCTTAAAAGAAATCAACCCTGAATATTCATTGGAGGAATTGATGCTGAAGCTGAAGCGCCAATACTCTGCTCACCTGACACGAAGAGCTGACTCACTGGAAAAGATCCGGAAGCTGGGTTAGACTGAGGGCAGGAGGAGAAGAGGGCGGCAGAGGATTGAGAGGTGGTTAGATAGAATCACTCACTCAATGGACATGAACCAGAGCAAACTTGGGGAGACAGTGAAGGACCGAAGAGCCTGGTGTGCTGCAGACCATGGTGTCGCAGAGAGTCGGACACGATTTAGCGACTGAACAACAACAAAACCTCCAAATCAGATCCCTTTGCCTCTCACTTCTTATCCTCTTAGCCTTTTCTCTACACTGTCATCAAAGTGACCTTAAACACAAGTCAAATCATGGTTATATTAGTTTTCTATTACTACTGTAATGAATTGCCACAAAATTAAAACACAGGATTTATTATATTTCTGAAGGGTCACAAGGTGTCAGCAGGGAGGCTCCAACAGAGAGCCTGTCTTCTTGCTGTAGTCGCTCTCTTGAAACACATGCATTCCTTGGCTCATGGCTCTTTCTCCGACCTTCAAAGCTGGCAGCAGAGCCTTTTCCCGGATCTCCAACTTTGGCCCTCTTGCCTCTCCCTTTTATAAGGAGTCTTATGATTACACCTGGCCCATTGGCCAATGCAGGGTACTCATTCCATCTCAAAATCCTGAAGCACATCCACAAAAGTCCCTTTTGCCACAGAAGGTAACATATTTGCAGGTTCCAGGCATTCCAGGAATCTTTGGGGAGCCATCATGCTGTCTATCTCAGTGGCCATCCCTCTGTCCACAGTTTTGTCTGCATACAACCTCAGCATCTGTGAATGGGCACGTGATTTCTTAGGACAGTTTAGGGGCCCTTCAGAGATTTGGCTGTAACCTACTCTTTCAACTTCACCTGCCAGATGTACCTTGTTTGCATAAGAATGTGCTTTTGTGCATCTTCTCCATTCGTGTGAGAATTGAAGACAGGAATGGTATTGATTTAAAACTGTGCTTCACTGGCATATAAACATGCAATAAACATTTGCTAAATCAACTTATCTGATATTCCCAGATGCCATGTCAGCCTACACAATGCCTGTGGCCATTCATCACCTACCAGATTCTTATTCTATTAAATTCCACCTCTTTATGTACCTTGCTTCATCTTTGTTCATGTTCATCTTTTCCTTGACATTTTGCCCCAACACCTAAATCTATTAAATACTGTCTGAATGCCTATACAGTTTATAATCAATATGACATTAGCCTATAATGGTTTCAAGTGCTATTTTTTTTCCTCTTATAGTATTATATTTCCTTACATACAAAGAGTTGTCATCTAGTTTGGGTTCCTGCATGGGTTAGCATGCTGCTGGGGCATATGATATACATTAAATGCTTTCCTGTTGATTACCTGATCTATAATGACTGTTTAAAATAAAAAGGATCCTAAATTCTACCATTACAGAAATTATGTAGCATAAGAAATCTAGTTTTATTGTCTCCTGAACAATAGCTATCCCTCAGTGATGAATCATATGTTAATACTTCTTTTCAATTACAGGCATGGAATATGATGCAGACAACTCGGCAAAGCCAACCTTGTCTATTAAGACCTTCCGTGGAGCTCCCCAAAATTCTTTTGAAGAGTTCCCCCTTTCTGCCATAGAAGGCTGGACAGGAACCACCAAAACTGTAAAAATCAAATGCCCTGAAGAACTTGATTCAAATCTCCATGTGAATAATGCTACCATGGGGTACCTGAGCAGCCCTTTAAGTACCAAATTGATACCCACCATCTACATCCTGGTGTTTACAGTAGGTATGCCGGCCAATGCGGTGACCCTGTGGATGCTCTTCAGGACCAGAACCATCCGTATGACCATCTTCTACACCAACCTGGCCATTGCAGACTTTCTGTTTTGTGTTACACTGCCCTTTAGAATAGCTTACCATCTCAATGGGAACAACTGGGTATTTGGCGAGGTCATGTGCCGGGCCACCACGGTCATCTTCTATGGCAACATGTATTGCTCCATTCTGCTCCTCGCCTGCATCAGTATCAATCGCTACTTAGCCATTGTTCATCCTTTCACTTACCGGGGACTGCCCAAGCGCACCTACGCCTTGCTCACATGTGGACTGGTGTGGACAACAGTTTTCTTATACATGCTACCATTTTTCATTCTGAAGCAGGAGTACTATCTTGTCCAGCAAGACATTACCACCTGCCACGATGTCCACAACACATGCGAGTCCTCGTCGCCCTTCCAGCTCTACTACTTCATCTCCTTGGCATTCTTTGGATTCTTAATCCCATTTCTGGTCATTATCTACTGCTACACAGCCATCATTTGGACGCTTAATGCAAAAGATCGTAGATGGTTGTGGTACATTAAGGCGAGTCTCCTCACTTTCATGATTTTTACCATTTGCTTTGCTCCAAGCAATATTATCCTTATAATTCACCATGCAAACTACTATTACAGCAACACTGATGCCTTATACTTTGTCTATCTCATAGCTTTGTGCCTCGGTAGCTTGAATAGTTGCCTAGATCCATTCCTTTATTTTCTCATGTCAAAAATCACAGATCACTCTACTGCTTACCTTACAATGGTGAAATTATCTTAGAGAACAAGGAAAGCTATTTGTGAAAAGATACATTCTTGAGGTAACATATGCATAGAGCTCTATTCTCCAGCTCCATTTTTGAGCTTCTAAAAAACACTGCTTCAAAATAAAGCATTACATACACTCTAGCTTTTTTAAAAAAAAGCATCATTGCAGGAGAAAAGATTACTCTCTTCGTAGTAACTGATACATCTGCCCGACTGGTACTTCAAGCTCTTGAAATATCCGTCTTCCCTACTTCTAAGAGGTTTCTACTCTAGATGACTTGAAGGTTGAGGATGGAACAGGGGGCAAGGGTGCAGCAGGGGCGGGGGCAGCTAAGATCTGTTTTTAGTATCTGGTGTCATTTTTAATTCTTCTGCCTCCTTCAGCTCTCAGGCTGATGGCTGCCTCATCAGCTGACTCTATGTGCATAGTATCTCTCAGTACATCTGTTATCCAGGCCCACCTCTGCCTTCTAACCAATCTCATCACTGCCAGCCTGTCCTCCACTTCCAGGCCACTGCTAGATTTGTTGTTGTTTAGTCACTAAGTCACGTCTGACTCTTTTGTGATCTCAGGAACTGTAGCCTGCCACACTCCTCTGTCCACGGGATTTCCCAGGCAAGAATACTGGAGTGGGTTGCCATGATTAATCTTCCCCAAATACCAGTTTGAATATATCACTCAAATCTCCCAGTTCAGAAACCTCCATTGACCATTCACTGCTTTGGAATAAATTATAAAGATTTCGATTAGCATCCAGGACTGACACTAACTTTATCTACCAAAAAACATGCATGGGATGTAAGCACAGGCTGAGCCTTTCCCCGTGCTATAATTTACACTTCTCCTCATTCTGCCCCTGCCCCTCACTGGAAAGCTATTTCTAACATGCTTGCCTTAATTCTTTCCATCTCTCGAAGTCCTCAAAGGGCCACTCTTCCCTGACTCTCTATCCAGAAGTTCATTTTCCTCATCTGAACCTTCAAAAATCTTTTTTTGTATTTTTATTATGGCACTTTAGAGAGCTCACTTGTATACAAATGTTAATTCCATAAGCACTTACTAAGTACCATATGCAGTAGAGAAGGGGCTTGTCCTCTCCCTTCTCTAAGTTTCTAGTAATAATGCCAGGCCCAAGTCTTCCCAGGGTCTGTGGGGCAAGGCTCCATGCTTTGCACATCCTGTGGTTGAATGAATGAAATAATAAAATCTCAAGGCATCTAAGCAGCATGAAAGTCAATTAAATTCATACTGAGAAGGCAAGATATTCCATATGACAGGGCATATTATTTCTGGTTGGCCACATCAAAACAGAAAAAAAGAAAGAAGGCTAAGAATATATTCAAGAGGTCATTTATAAGTTTAAAATAATGGCTCCATTATTTTTGTCCTTAAACATAGTTTTTATGGGAAAATTATATTTTGTGATAATCTTTCCCTCAGTTTAGCGATCAGACAGAAGATGATAGTTAGTGGTTAAGGGCATAAAGGATTGTGAGACGAATTTTCAAATTTGTAGGAACATGCATTGACTGTACACTTTGTAGTGCCCATCAAAACAATAAAAGACATTTTAAATGCCAATTTGTGAGTGTGCAGAGTTTCCTATTTCATTGGACTTAAGACTACAAAAATGCACACAAACAACATTTACAGTATCTGTGTGGTTACATGAAGAGTAAAAATAAGGTGAACACTAAAGCAAGCAAAAAAAAAAAAAAACTAAACTAAAATAAGTTTCTAGATGACAAAAACCCCAATGGAAGGAACTGCTTTCTGCAAATTGTTTTCTGCAAACTGCAAAATAATGAACTGTAATACAGTTTTACCTACAGAAAAAAAAATTCAACACTATTCACTTGTTAAAAGCATACTTAACTTTTATGCAGTAAACGAGAACTTTTGGGGTGTATAATTCATATGCTTCCCAAAATTCTCAAGAAAAGGCTTCAACTTAAAAATAGCTGACAATTCACTGCCTCCAGTGACTAGACCTAAAAGTGTGCTCTCTGCAAACATATGCCAGGCCTACTTCCAGCCTTTCCCTCAAGAAATGGAAGGACTCTGGTGCGTATGCAAGGTTATACCTGAAATACCATTATCGAGGAGCAAGAATTCTCATCAACTTACATCACTGTCCTCAGTCTTTGATAAAACTGAGCATTCTACTAAGATGTCATCCATTTGGACTCTTAGTGACCATATACTTTGACACAAGCTGTACTTCACACTGACAATACCAGTAATGTAATTTTCCTCTATTATTTTCCGAGGCTAGACTTTTGGCAAGTAAGGCACAGAAACAGCCCCATAAGCACAACTGAAAATTTACAGGTATCAAAACAGCAGAGGTTCAAAGACAAAGAGAGACCCCCACTGCATAACAGAATCAGGTCGTTTTTTTTCCACAGGGAAAGAGAATGTGCTGAGAAAACAAAGTGTCAAAATGAAGGAGCAGAGAAAGAGAAATGCGTTTAAAGATAGCAACTTGACCAAATCAGATTCATCATGTGGGGCTGTAGTGTTTCATCATCTCTTGTGCTCAGTCACTTCAGTCTGACTCTTTGTGACCCTGTGGACTGTAGCCCATGAGGCTCCATTGTCCATGGGATTCTCTAGGCAAGAATACTGAAGTGGGTTGCCATTTCCTCCTCCAGGGATCTTCCCACGTGTCTGCATTGCAGACAGATTCTTTACTGTCTGAGCCACCAGCGAAGCCCTTTAATCTCTCAGTTAATGGCAATATATTGTAGTTCAAGCTTCTAATTTTATAGGTCAGTAGTGCTTTAATGCCTGGGCTCTAGCTCAGATTCCTAGGCTCATATTAAGGGCTCTAATTACACTATTAGAGCGCGGCTTTCACACTACCAGGAGGGCTTCCCTAGTAGCCCAGCTGGTAAAGAATCCGCCTGCAATGCAGGAGTCCCCAGTTCGATTCCTGGGTCAGGAAGGTCCCCTGGAGAAGGGATAGGCTACTGACTCCAGTATTCTTGGGCTTCCCTTGAGGCTCAGCTGGTAAAGAATCTGTCTACGATGCGGGAGACCTGGGTTCGGTCCCTGGGTTGGGTAGATCCCCTGGAGAAGGGAAAGGCTACCCACTTCAGTATTCTGGCCTGGAGAATTCCATGGACTGTATAGTCCATGGGGTCGCAGAGAGTCAGACACAGCTGAGCGACTCTCACTCCACACTTAGGGGGAGGCCCCACAGAGGGGCGGTGGCGCGCAGACACCGGGGGGCTTCTGAGTGCTCTGAAGAGGTGCTGTGGAATTGCACCTTGACCTAAAGTCCTGAGCTTGGGGTGCTCAGGAGCGGACATCCACTGCTTGCCTATAAAGGTTCATGGAGTCAGTCTCACCTCAAAGACAATCCCCCCATGTGGTTGTCCGCAGAGAAACCCAGGGCTACCTCTGTTTTGCATGCAGAAGACCCCAATTTGTGGCCGGAGCAGGCCTTGTGTCTCGTGAAGACCCTGCAACAAAGACATCAGCGCACCACCCGCTGACCTGCATGGCAGCTAGAGGTGCCACAATAACACCAGCTACATTTGATAAACCCTTTTTTGGGGGTGCATGCTCCATGTCAAAGGCTATACACTTATACATACATACATTATAGTCAATGTAACTATGTGTTAATAGGGAATTATGTGTTAGTGTATATTATTCATTTACTACATTATGTAATCATTTAAGCCTCACCATAATCCTATAAGGTAGGTACTATAATTTTAATTTTACATATGTGAAAACCAAAGCGTAAAGAATTTTAGTGACTTGAGTAAAATCCCTAGCCAATCGGTGGCAAGGCCAAGATCTAAATGGTTCCTGTCTGTATCCAAAACTAAGAACTTTAGTGTCCAATGCTGTGTCATGTGCTACGGCCGCAGCTACATCGGGAGGGACAGCAGCGGGCAGCCTGGTCCTCCCTGCTGACAGGGTCTGCTCCCTCTGCTGGGATGAGGGCACACAAGGCCTGGCTTGAGTCTCCCTCTCCCTATTTTTTTTTTTTTTTGCATAGGTAAGCTTTTTGGATGACATGCTCCATGTCAAATGTTATACACTTATACATACACATACTATAAAAAAAATAGAAATTCAATAAAAGTGAAAAAATAAAACAATGTAAATCCTATTCACTCCATGCTACTAAACTGCCTCATTAGAGCTGAAGAAAAATATTCCTCAAGGTAGGGCCTTCTGTCCTCCGAGCCTTCCTCGGGATGGCCTAGCCTTACCCTCCGTGCTTTATGGATGCCTCACGTAACTCACCTTCATCTGACCCTCACAGCAACTGTTAGGGGTGGTGATAATGACACTTAATTCATAGGGCTGCTATGACTTATTCCGAGGACTGTATTAGGTAACATACATAAAGTATCCACTATCATGGCCGGCAAACAGCAGGTGATCAATAAATGTTTGCCATAGCCAAAAATGTTCTTCCTGTTCCAGATGAGGCCGTTCCTGGGTTGTAAAGAACAGTACAAACAAGACGCTCCCTCCTCTGGGGCTGGATTTGCACCTGGGGCCACGGCAGCCACAGCGGCCAAGTCCCAGGGAGCATCAGGAGACGGTTCTTCCCATCCATCCGGGTCTTCCAGGCTGGCCGGCATCTATGGGACATCTCACAACCACAGTATGAGCTCTGCGGTCAGCTGAAACCCTCTGTTCTGCAGTGGGACCTGGCCAGGTCCGTTTCCTCCTGTGCCTAGAACACACCAAGCTGGTGCCCACGTAGCCCTGCCATTACCTGCTTGCATCATCCTGCTCCCACCCATCAAACCAACTCATCCTTACCCTTCGCGAGCTGCTCCTGATCTACCTCCACACCAGCCTATCTTAGGATTTCAGCCCACAGCTACCCCAGCCATCTCCGAGTCACTCTGAGCATTCCTCTTTGTGACACTTGGCCACCATACTCACCTCCACTGCTGTGGATTTTATGTGGGAATGCCCTCTGTCTCAGGAAGTTTCTAAGCCTCTTGAGGACAAGTACAGACCATTTGAACAGTATCGTCTGTCCCTTGGATTCCCCCCTTCCCCTCTCTCCCCAAACTGGTCTGTAAATTTAAAAGAAACACACCTATTATCTAAACAGAGTTGAAATTATATATATATATATATATATTCTTTTTTGCATTATTTTCCATTATAGGTTATTACGAGACATTGAGCACAGTTCCCCATGCTATATAGCAGGTCCTTTGGGATTAAAATATGTGCACACTACTATATAAAAAATAGACAACCAACAATAAATAAATAAAAAACACACCTACTAAGACTTACCATGTATTTCTGTGTTTTAGCCTGGTATAAAACATCCTGATAGTGCCGGGCAAAGTCAGGATCCACATCTTTAATCTTAGCAGTGGGTAACAGCAGGCTATCTAAAGTTCTCAGAGGATCCCCTTCATCAATGGCTTCATTGATGTATCCCACAGCTACAACTCCTAGAAAATGAAGACAAAGAATTCCTTTTAAGTCACAGTACATCATAAGTTTTCTTGAATCACCTATAGCAAAGATTGAGTTAGAAAGGGGGGCTGGGGAGACCACACACACACACAGACTGCAAGAGCTAATAAACAGCTACAGCTGAGGCTTACGTGGGCTTCCTGGTAGCTCAGCAGGTAAAGAATCTGTCTGCAATGCAGGAGACCCCAGTTTGATTCCTAGGTTGGGAAGATTCCCCTAGAGAAGGGATGGGCTACCCACTCCAGTGTTCTTGGGCTTCCCTGGTGGCTCAGATGGAAAAGAATCCGCCTGTAATGTGGGAGACCTGGGTTTGATCCCTGGGTTGAGAAGATCCCCTGGAGCACGGCATGCAACCCACTACAGTCTTCTGGCCTGGAAAATCCCAAGGACAGAGGAGCCTGACAGGCTCCATAGGGTCACAAAGAGTCAGATATGACTGAGCAACTAAGCACAGCACACAAGGTTACATAGTAGGTCAGCGTACAGAAGTCAATTATATCTTTCTACAATTGCAATGTGCAATCTGAAAATGAAATTAAGGAAAAAAATTCCACAATAGATTCCAACTACAAATAGATGACAAATAGAATAAACACTTAGGAATAAATTTAACAGAACAAGGATAAGACATATGTACTGAAAATTATGAAAGACAATTGGAAAAAAAGATGACCAAAATAAAGGGGAAAATTATCCCATGTTCACGGATCAAAAGACTTAATACTACTAAGATGGCAGAGATCTCCAAATTGATCTACAGATTCAATGCAACCCCTATCAAAATTCCTGTTACATGTAATGCGTACGTCAACAATAAATATCTGTAACTAATATACTTTGTACATCAACTATAATTCAATAAAAAATAATTAAACCTGTTATGCTTCCAAGGACACCATCAAAGAAAGTGAATAATCTACAGAATAGGAGTAAATACAAGTTCTGTATCTGATAAGAAACCTTAGGTACCTGATACACAAGAATATCAAATATATAAAGAATTTTTATAACGCGACAATAAAAAAGAAAACCCAATTTAAAACAGGTAAAGGACTTGATCAGATATTTCTTTAAATATACAAATGGCAAATAAGCACACGAAAGGATGCTCAGTATCACCAGTGATTAGGAAAATGCAAATGCAAATCACAACAAAATACCACTTTATAACCACTAGGATGGCTATACTGACAAAGGCAAACAATAACAAGCGTTCTGAGGACGGGATGAGACTGGTGGTGGAAATGGAGAATGGCAGTCACCTCGGTAAACAGGCAGCTCTTTCACATATTAAACATACAGCTTCCATACGATCCAGTAGTCCCACTGCTGGGTGCAACTCAAGGGAACTGAAACCTCACAGCCACACAAAAGCTGACACATGAATGTTCACAGAAGCAGCATTTACAAGAGCTAAAAAGTAGAAACAACCCAGATACCCATCAACTGATACCTGGATCAACAAAATGCGTACCCATAGAATAGAATATTACTTGACCTAGAAAGTAATATGAAGTATAATGATACAACACAGATGGACCTGAAACCTTATGCTAAAAGAAAGCAGCCAGACACAAAAGGCCCCATATTCCATGATTCTCTTTTTATGAAATACCTAGAATAGGAAAATCCATAGAAACAAAGTAATTGGCCATTGCCAGGGGATGGCAGGCTAAGGAAAAGGGAGTGACTGCGAATGGGTACAAAGTTTCTTTCTGGGGTGATGAAAATGTTTTGAATTTAGATACTAGTGATGGTTGCACAATTTTTTAAATATATAAAACCACCATAAAAACACAATAAAATGGGGGGAATCTTATGGTATATGAATTATATCCCAATAAAGATGTTGTAAAAACAGGAGACAATGTTGGCCCATGGAATTTGTTAGTTCAGTATCAACACAGTTTCTCTAAATTTGAATAAAAAGAGAAAGGAAGTACTATGAAAAATAAAACAGGAGATAACTTGACATACACGTAGCAGCTCATTTCTAGCGTAAGCCTCACTTAGATAATAATGCCAAGTACTGCTGCTTGATGGAATCAGAGAATACCAGGGCTAGAAGAATTTACTGTAAACATGTACAGAAAAGAAAACAGAATTGCAAAGAGATTTGGATATGAATTCTATTATTTGGTTTACTCTAATCCACCACTTTGTAAAGAACACTGAAGAGACAGTTCAAAACCAAACAATTCCCTATAGTGTTAGCAGGGTGACTTTCAAGGTTAATATAGTCCAGTTCTGTCCAATGAATGTTCTGTGATGATGAAAATGTTCTGGGCCATCCAGTATGGTAGCCATTAGCCACATGTAGCTAATGAGCACTTAAAGTGTGGCTAGTATAACTGAAGAAATAAATTTAAAATTTTATTTACTGTTAATTAGTTAAAATAACCACATGTAGCTGGCAAGTGTAGGTAGGTTCCATAGAAATTACCAAAGTCATGCATGTTTGGGGAAATTTTTAAGGTTCAAGTATGGCTAATTAACATCACAAATTCTCTAATACTATCTGGGAAAATAACATCTGGAACCCTTTGGATGTACCAAAGGATGAATAAGCATACCTACCAATTTAAACTTCTACTATCTCTACTATACACAGGATCTTAGGACAGAGACTGTAATGTCCAGGAACAAAAAGCACAGAAGCCATGTCATGCAGTTGGAAAAGTATTTGAAAGTTTAGCAGAAAGGACCTATTTGGAGGCCGCTTCTCAACACTACATTATTCTTAAAAATAAACTATAAATCAGTCATTATAGTGTATGTATGCATAGGTATATTATTCATGAATATACATACACACAAGTACACATGGACATGTACATACCTTCACATACTAACAGGGGGCTCCTGCTTCCCAGGTGAGTGCTCATGGACAAGAATTACTAAAGAAACTAAACATTAACAAGCAGTAAGCTTAGAAAATAAACATACTTAAAGTCAAACATTATCTCATTCTGTCAGTTATTTTTCATCAAAAACAGTCAGAAGCCACTCTATTAAGTATGATATGCTATGAAACAGAATATATCCTTTTAATTTTTAAGAAGCATCTTCATCTTGAGATTCAAATTAAGGTAAATTGTTTAGCTAAGTATCTCCTGAATAAAAGACCCCATAAAGACCATTGTTAAGAATGAAAAAAATCTATAGGAGGAAAGGGACTTTCTAAAATACCTAGAAATTATTCTAGATTATGATACTCCAGTATGTTGGAAGAAGCAGCAAAAATACTTCTCTAATGTGCAAGTTAGGTTATCTCAAAACACTGGAAGAACTTGGGAAAGTCCAAGTACTAGCCACATACAAGGTATTATAACTTCACCCCTATTTATAAACTGGAGAGCATGGAACACTTATGTCATTCTCTCAACATCCTCTTGGGTCTACTGTTCTAAATATTTTTAAACATCCCACTCAAGAATGATCTTTACAGAGCTACGTCTCAGAAAGAGAATGATGTATGTACCTAACGGCCAATCACCTGGGAATGAGTGCCGTCCAGCTGACTTGATTGAAATCACCTGCTCAAGCTTTTGGTGTGTTTATAGGAAAACAAGCTGCTGATGTCATAGTCAGTGACCTCACAGGGGCTGAAAAACCTTCCCAGAAGTCCCCTGGGCACATCTGCATCACGTCCTCTATTCATACATAAAGAGAAAATCCCATTTGGGCAAAGATCGTTGAGCCTTAACTCATGGCCCACTTAATTGAATCATCATATGATACTATAACATTCTAGTCCAACAAGAGGGTGGGCATTTCCTTAAAGATGTCAGTATCTGAGACACTACTGTCTCAGTGAGATAACTGACAAAGAATGGTACCTACCAAATTTAAAAAGCAAAAATTTACAGGAAGAAAACCTTGTCTAAACTCTCTGGTCAAACTAATGATCCACTAAGGTTCAACTGGGAAAATTAAACTTTCCATTAAGACATCAGCAGAGCATCCAAATCGGAGGAAATGCATTTACCAGCTTCTCCACTCAGTTCAGCTTTCACATTTCCCATCAGCAGCACACCTCATCCACACCATAATTTAGACACGGGATTAGACCCTGGAGTGTGTGGCAGGAGTGAGGTGGGAGAGCAATGCACTTTCAAGATGTCCATGAGAAGTTCTCAGCTCTTTCAGATGATTTAATTTCTATATTATGCAATTCAGGCTTGGCAACGGTATATTTAATTTAGTTTTTAAAGCAACCACCTAAACAGATGATGTCCAACTCAATACTTCAAAGCGTGCTAAGTCATGTCTAACTCTTTGCAACCCCATGGACCTCATAGCCCATCAGACTCCCATGTCCATGGGACTCTCCAGGCAAGAACACTGGAGGGGGTTGCCATTTCCTTCTCCCAATACTTCAAGAACTTTAAGTAAAAATACTCCATTTTGACAAAACGACAAACCAAAATAGAGAGAAGTTAAATCTTTTATATTAAGTCCCCTAGAAAGGAAATATTAGTTTCTAGATGGTTAAACTAAGATCATGGCATCTGGTGCCATCACTTCATGGGAAATAGATGGGGAAACACTGGCTAACTTTATTTTTCTGGGCTCCAAAATCACTGTGGATGGTGACTGCACCCATGAAATCAAAAGACGCTTGCTCCTTGGAAGGAAAGTTATGACCAATCTAGACAGCATATTAAAAAGCAGAGACATTACTTTGCCAACAAAGGTCCATCTAGTCAAGGCTATGGTTTTTCCAGTGGTCATGTATGGATGTGAAAGTTGGACTGTGAAGAAGGCTGAGCGCCAGAGAATTGATGCTTTTGAACTGTGGTGTTGGAGAAGACTTGAGAATCCCTTGGACTGCAAGGAGATCCAACCAGTCCATCCTAAAGGAGATCAGTCCTGGGTGTTCATTGGAGGGACTGATGTTGAAGCTGAAACTCCAATACTTTGACCACCTGATGCGAAGAACTGACTTGTTTGAAAAGACCCTGATGCTGGGAAAGATTGAGGGCAGGAGGAGAAGGGGACGATGAGGATGAGATGGTTGGATGGCATCACCGACTCAATGGACATGGGTTTGGGTGGACTCCGGGAGTTGGTGATGGACAGGGAGGCCTGGCATGCTGCCGGTTCATGGGGTCGCAAAGAGTCGGACACAACTGAGTGACTGAACTGAACTGAGATGGCTAAAAGAAATGTGATAATTGCTGTATGATACGTCTCATGGAGAATAACTTAATAGTACAGCTACTTAGATAAATGCCACACAAATCTAAAGAAATTTTGCTTAAAAGTATTCATCTAGGACTTCCCTGCTAGTGCAGTGGATAAGAATCCATCTGAAAATGCAGGGGACACAGGTTTGATCCCTGGTCCAGGAAGATTCTACATGTGGCGAGCAAGTAAACTGAATGCCCCAGCTACCAAGCCCAGGCACCTAGAATCTGTGCTCCGCAACAAGAGAAGCTTTCGCAATGAGAAACCCGGGCACCACAAGGAAGAGAGCCCCCGCTCGCCGCAACTAGAGAAAGCCTGCATGCAGCAACAAAGACCCAGTGCAACCAAAAAATATAAATAAACCAAAAAAGTATCCACCTACAAGGAAATCACTGGCGGTCCAGAGTCAGGACTCCAAGCTTTCATTGCTGAGGGCACGGGTTAAATCCTAGATTGAAGAACTAAGATCCCCCAAGCTGTGTGGTATGCCCCGCCCCGCCACCCGCCCAATTTACCTACAAAAGACCACTTTCTTTCAAAGTTATATACATGTTACGGTTTTTCTTTTCCTGGTAAAAGCAAAGGCTCTATCTGACAATCTGGGACAAAAAGTGGCAGGTCCCTCCTCCCCCTTGTCAGTGTCAAGAATGAGAATAAAACTATCTTCATTCAGCACTGAGAATTGATACATCTTCACCTGTATTAGCAGGACATACAGACAAACATACATACATACAAGCATACATACATACATACATACATGCAAACTTGGATTGCGCATATGGTCACAAAGAATAGGGAAAATGTTAGAAAACAACAATGCAACATAATTTTGTGCTTTGCCAACATTTGAGTGGCCTTAGCCAAAGCACCCAAACCATGGCTGCACTCTGTAAGTGTGAAGCCAAGGGGCCAAGGAGGAAGGCAGGAGGCTGGGCGCCTGAGCTTTGCAATAGGACACACACCAGTGTCATGCCCCACACCCCGAGCCCCCACTGATGATGCTGAGCATCTGCTTAAATTACTGCTTTCCTCACAACTAACATCTGGCAAGAACCACTAGCTCCCCAGCCAACAGGCCAGAAAAGATCCAAGTGGGTAGAGAGTCAGCTATCTGATGGCAGGGATCCCCAAATGCAGAGAGGCAGCAGAAAGTCCTGCAGTCACAAAAAGGGAAACAGATCTGTAGACAACTCTTGAAAAGGAAAAAATGAAAAAAAGTTCAGCAATCAGTCTAACAGTGGCATCTACGGTACGCCACGTCCAGGCAGCACCCTCGGACCCTGCTTTCTACGAGAGGTCTAGAGTGAGAAGTTGTTTAGCCAAAAAGTAAACCTGGCCTTGATATTGGGCACAGGGCTCACAGAAAGTCATAAAGAAAGTGAAGAAGACTCTGCGAATGCAATGAACAAAGTCAAATGTTTTATCTCCAGTGACTGTAGTATAACAAAATGAGATACTGTATTAGAAGGCCAGATCTAAGAGCTTAACCAAAACAAACTAGAACAAAACATTGTAAACTTTGGTTATGTTTATAAAGAGTAAGCATAGAGCTTAAGCATTTTTATCTTTTTTATACAAATATTGGCTTTATTTCCCATGTTGTAAGTCCATCCGTAAGCCTATCTTATACCCAATAGTTTGTACTCCCACTGGCCGCTCCCACCTTCCCTCTCCCCACTGGTAACCACCAGTTTGTTCCACGAGAGATCTGTGACTCTGCTTCTTTTTTGTCACATTCAGTAGTTGTATTATTTAGATTCCGCATATTAGTGATCTCATACAGTATTTGCCTTTCTCTGTATGACGTTTCAGTTAGCATAATGCTCTTCTAGTCCATCCATATTGTTGCAAATGGCAAAATTTTATTCTTTTTTATGGCTGAATAGTATTGCATCACACAGACACAGACACACACACGCACACACACTACATCACACACACGCACACACACTACATCTTCATGCATTCATCTGTTGTAAAACCTTACGAAAATAAACTAGGACAAAACATTCTGAGAGCTCCTAAGTTCTAGAAACACAGCAAATCACCATGATTTGAGATCATAAACAATAGTTAGACTGTGTTGTAATTTCTTCTTAGAGCAGGAATATGTGTCATGCTGCTGCTGCTTCTAAGTTGCTTCAGTCGTGTCCGACTGTGCGACTCCATAGACGGCAGCCCACCAGGCTCCCCCGTCCCTGGGATTCTCCAGGCAAGAACACTGGAGTGGGTTGCCATTGCCTTCTCCAAATATGTGTCATATTTCAGAATAATACACAAATGAAAGGTCAAAATAAAGTTGAGTGCTTAGAAAAACTGAGTTCTTTAGTCATTTTTCAAGTGTGCATGTGCTTAGTCACTCAGTCATGTCCAACTCTTTGGGACCCTTTGGACTGTAGCCCACCAGGTTCCTCTTTCCTTGTGGTTTTCCAGGCAAGAATACTGGAGTGGGCTGCCATTTCCTTCCTCAGGGGATTTTCCTGAGCCAGGGATCAAACCTGCGGCTTTTCTGCGTTGCAGGCAGATTCTTTACCTGCTGAGCCATCAGGGAAGCTCAAGTACCAGGAAATTTTAAAAAGTTAGGACTTGTATTCATGTATTTTATTCTATTCTTTTATGTCTATGTTTGCTTTGTAATGTTTATAACACATTGGGATAGTAGCACAGAAATAACATTTATATATAAATACATACATACCTGTAAGAAGAATGTTTACTCATAGGGCTCCATGAGCAAAAGATTGGCAGCCCTGATCTAGAGATCTGTGCTGTCCAGCTACCTCATTCTCCCACCATAACTAGGGAAGGAAACTCTTCCATACTTACGGTCATTCTCTTCTTGAATTTCGATATTAACCATATCGATACAATTCTGAATTTCATTCCAGCTTAAGGTATCTTGCTCTTGGGATAAGGCTTCCAGTTTAATGGCGAGAAGAGCATTTGCATAACTGTAGGAGAGAAAACAAGCATAGCGCCTATCAGAGACATTCATTCTTCGCTCATGTTACGCGTCTTAAATTTGGCAGACATCTTAAGTTTGACACACGTGGCCCAATGTGATGTTAGGAAGTTAGACAAAGAGTAGAAAGGCAAGTAAAAGTGTCTTGCGCAGCTCTGTCAACATACACCAAGCTCACTTAGACTAATAATGTTGTTTCTGTCCTTCAAATACTTCTAGGCACAAATGTTTTTTTAATAAAAAGTCCCTCAAATTCCAATCTTGCATTTATCTCAAGCAAAGAAACCTCAACCTCCTTAACTTTGTGAAGTTACTAGTTTTTTTTAGTAACTATTTTTCCTTTCCTTTGTATGTCTTGGTTCTGCTCAGACTCCAGATGACTATTATGATGTAAAATTCAGAATTACCATGGCTTCTAATCTTTCCATCAAAGGTCCTTTTTTTCTTTTCTCTTTCCTTCACCAAATCCAAGCCTTGAGAGCCCCCCCACCTTTCTTTTTTTTTTTTTTTACTGTAACCCTAACATAGCTGGGTTACCTTGTAGCCTAATACATACACCCAACGACAAATCAAATAAAATGCAACTGCAGTTCCAGAAACCTTGGTGAAGATTATGCGACTTCACTGCCTGTTTTCTTGATGAGGTGGTGCGTGAGTTGAACTAGAATGTCCTGGAATTCCTCTTCACCTGTCCATTCCTCAGGCTTCACACAGCTACTACCTCGCTCCTGTGTCTGCTCCCTGTCATCTCACTCTTACACCTCAATCGGACCCCTTACCCTCCTCCTCACCTTCTGGAGAACAGAACTTGGTCGATGCGCTGATTATTTTTCTTGTCTTGAGAAATTTTGAGGAAAAAGATAATCTGATACTTCATCTTGACATGTTACTAAGAGACTTTGGTTTCTTAGTAATCAATTTTCCCATTTGAAATTATAGAAACAAAGTTACAACCATAAGCTAACATGAGTAAGTTATTCCAGGCCAAAGTTTAGAAACCCAATAGTTTAATTTGCTTGTGCATCTTTATACCAGAGAAGTGAAGATCAATCCTCTACATATATACTGATTCACTTTGCAATTTGACTTCTGAATAGAACCAACAGATTTACAGCAGAGGTTCAAAGAAGTAACACTGCATTGAATCTATAACTGTTTTCTCATTGTGACAGGTTTTCTCAAAGTTCTGCACACTCCAGGGTGACACTGAGATGTCTTCCATTGTGTGTAGCTTGAAAGAGAAAAATATCATTCAGAATAGGAAGTGGGGGGGAGGACTCATTTTCTGTGTCTGAACAAGGCATTACCAAACACAGGCTTGAAAGTGTCTCAAGGTCCTGTGTGAGATTCTCACCTTATCAAGAGTTATAAACCTAAGAAAATACTTTTCTACATTTGCGTGCATGCTAAGTCACTTCAGTCATGTTTGACTCTTTGCGACCCTATGGACTGTAGCCCACCAGGCTCCTCTGTCCCATTTCCTTTTCCAGGGGATCTTTCCAATCCAGGGATTGATCTGGATCTCTTTCATTGCTAATGCTGCTGCTGCTAAGTTGCTTCAGTCGTGTCCAACTCTGTGCGACCCCATAGATGGCAGCCCGCCAGGCTCCCCCATCCCTGGGATTCTCCAGGCAAGAACACTGGAGTGGGTTTCCATTTCCTTCTCCAATGCATGAAAGTGAAAAGTGAAAGTGAAGTCGCTCAGTCGTGTCCAACTCCTAACGACCCCACGGACTGCAGCCTACCAGGCTCCTCTGTCCATGGGATTCTCCAGGCAAGAGTACTGCAATGGGTTGCTATTTCCTTTTCCAGGGGATCTTTCCAATTCAGGGATTGATCTGGGTCTCTTTCATTGCAGGCAGATTATCATCTGAGCCACCAGGGAACCACTTATGAGTAGCAACGTATAATAAATAACACTGACCACGATGACAATGGATAAACGGCAACTTGCACTCACTAGTATCCATTATAGATGGGAGCCATTCTATAAGAAAGTGCAAAATCCTTTCAGGCATTTCATATATCTGACATCTAAATGATGACCCAGTGGGAACAAAATGGAAAAGCTTAAGGATGAACAGAAGGAAAAAAATAAAATCCACACTCACCCACCATTTCCTTGTAAATGAACAAATACTAGTAAAAGGGAAAAATACGATGAATAACACAGCAGAGCTCCACAGGCGTTCCATATGAGTATTAGTCTCCAGCACGAAAGATATCAACTTGTTGTAGTTGATATAGACCCAACAGGCCTATGTCTTTTCCTTCCCCACCTTTCTGAGAGTTCCCTTTGGGGTCTGCTATGGTTAGGCTAGTAAGATTACCTTTCTAACACACTTGGGGAGCTTTGAAGAAGACTAAAATGTCAGCTTCATTCAGCAGATGCTTATGAAGTACAAACTGTGTACAAAACCTGTGGCAGGCACTATCGGGAGACCGGAAGGGACAAGATGCAGCCGCTATGTCGGGGAGCTTTCAGCCCATTGCGCTAAGTCGCTTCATTTGTGTCTGACTCTATGCGATCCCATGGACTGTAGCCCACCAGGCTCCTCGGTCCATGGAGTTTTCCAGGCAAGAAGACTTGCGCCACCTGGGAAGCCTTTCAGCTCATATTAAGATGAAAAAGAAGCTCAAATAGGGTATAACAGCAGAGCATGGGAAAAGTCATAAAATTAGAGGTTGTACATAAGAGTGGAAGTAACAGAGTTCCAAGGAAGGAGAAGCAGACAGAAACCCTCAGCGATGGAGCAGCTGGCCTGGGACAGGCTCACAGAGGCTCTGCAAATGCAGAGCAGGTGCTTCTGTTGGGTGTGTGTTTCTGTGCTTTACAGATGAAGAGAAAGGGGCTTGGCTAGGAAGAGTCACATAGATTATGTTTGGCTCCAAGGCTATGTTCCTTTAACCACATCATGTTAGTTCTCAGAAGAGGTGATGTTAGCTGGGGTGGGAGAAGCATGGGACTAGTTCACAGAAGCATCATCTCTGGCACGGATAGCTTGGGAGCTCCAGAGCTGTGCTAGGTGGAGATGGGTGACAGGCATTGTGTTCCTAGTGGTGAGACAAGTATGCTTATGAGCAGATAAGCCAGAAAGAACAGTGTGTGTCTGGATCCAGCTTGGCTGAAGCACAAAATAGAAGGACTAGGGCTAGAGCTAAGAGCAGAACACCACGTTGAGGGTAATTCAGATGAGAACAGAGGACAGTCGTAGGGAGGCGCATGATAAACGTAAGTACATTTTAGAATAATTAATCTGGGAACACTGTATGCCCAGAGCCAATGCCAACCCTGTATCACTCTTGTGAGAATTGGGCAAAAGAATCTTTCTGGGAAACAGAGTCCCAAGGGCAGAAGTCATGGTAAATGGGTAGTGACCTTGTAAGAATTCACAGCCAGGTGGCCCTGCCCAGCACCCGTGTACTATGAAGAAGCTCTAAGACCATAAGGGAGAGCTATCAGATCAGATCAGATCAGTTGCTTAGTCGTGTCCGACTCTGCGACCCCATGAATCACAGCACACCAGGCCTCTCTGTCCATCACCAACTCCCGGAGTTCACTCAGACTCACGTCCATCGAGTCAGTGATGTCATCCAGCCATCTCATCCTCTGTCGTCCCCTTCTTCTCCTGTCCCCAATCCCTCCCAGCATCAGAGTCTTTTCCAATGAGTCAACTCTTTGCATGAGGTGGCCAAAGTATTGGAGTTTCAGCTTCAGCATCATTCCCTCCAAAGAAATCCCAGGGCTGATCTCCTTCAGAATGGACTGGTTGGATCTCCTTGCAGTCCAAGGGACTCTCAAGAGTCTTCTCCAACACCACAGTTCAAAAGCATCAATTCTTCGGCGCTCAGCCTTCTTCACAGTCCAACTCTCACATCCATACATGACCACAGGAAAAACCACAGCCTTGACTAGACGAACCTTTGTTGGCAAAGTAATGTCTCTGCTTTTGAATATGCTATCTAGGTTGGTCATAACTTTCATTCCAAGGAGTAAGCGTCTTTTAATTTCATGGCTGCAGTCACCATCTGTAGTGATTTTGGAGCCCAGAAAAATAAAGTCTGACACTGTTTCCACTGTTTCCCCATCTATTTCCCATGAAGTGATGGTACCCAATGCCATGATCTTCGTTTTCTGAATGTTGAGCTTTAAGCCAACTTTTTCACTCTCCACTTTCACTTTCATCAAGAGGCTTTTGAGCTTCTCTTCACTTTCTGCCATAAGGGTGGTGTCATCTGCATACCTGAGGTTATTGATATTTCTCCCGGCAATCTTGATTCTAGCTTGTGTTTCTTCCAGTCCAGCGTTTCTCATGATGTACTCTGCATATAAGTTAAATAAACAGGGTGACAATATACAGACTTGATGAACTCCTTTTCCTATTTGGAACTAGTCTGTTGTTCCATGACTAGTTCTAATTGTTGCTTCCTGACCTGCATACAAATTTCTCAAGAGGCAGATCAGGTGGTCTGGTATTCCCATCTCTTTCAGAATTTTCCACAGTTTATTGTGATCCACACAGTCAAAGGCTTTGGCATAGTCAATAAAGCAGAAATAGATGCTCTTCTGGAACTCTCTTGCTTTCTTGATGATCCAGCAGATGTTGGCAATTTGATCTCTGGTTCCTCTGCCTTTTCTAAAACCAGCTTGAACATCTGGAAGTTCACGGTTCATGTATTGCTGAAGCCTGGCTTGGAGAATTTTGAGCGTTACTTTACTAGCATGTGAGATGAGTGCAATTGTGCGGTAGTTTGAGCATTCTTTGGCATTGTCCTTCTTTGGGATTGGAATGAAAACTGACCTTTTCCAGTCCTGTGGCCACTGCTGAGTTTTCCAAATTTGCTGGCATCTTGAGTGCAGCACTTTCACAGCATCATCTTTCAGGATTTGGAATAGCTCAACTGGAATTCCATCACCTCCACTAGCTTTGTTTGTAGTGATGCTTTCTAAGGCCCACTTGACTTCACATTCCAGGATGTCTGGCTCTAGGTCAGTGATCACACCACTGTGATTAACTGGGTCGTGAAGATCTTTTTTGTACAGTTCTTCTGTGTATTCTTGCCATCTCTTCTTAATATCTTCTGCTTCTGTTAGGTCCATACCATTTCTGTCCTTTATTGAGCCCATCTTTGCATGAAATGTTCCTTTGGTATCTCTGATTTTCTTGAAGAGATCCCTAGTCTTTCCCATTCTGTTGTTTTCCTCTATTTCTTTGCATTGATTGTTGAGGAAGGCTTTCTTATCTCTTCTTGCTATTCTTTGGAACTCTGCATTCAGATGTTTATATCTTTCCTTTTCTCCTTTGCTTTTTGCTTCTCTTCTTTTCACAGCTATTTGTAAGGCCTCCCCAGACAGCCATTTTGCTTTTTTGCATTTCTTTTCCATGGGGATGGTCTTGATCCCTGTCTCCTGTACAATGTCACGAACCTCATTCCATAGTTCATCAGGCACTCTATCTATCAGATCTAGGCCCTTAAATCTATTTCTCACTTCCACTGTATAATCAGAAGGGATTTGATTTAGGTCATACCTGAATGGTCTAGTGGTTTTCCCTACTTTCTTCAATTTCAGTCTGAATTTGGCAATAAGGAGTTCATGGTCTGAGCCACAGTCAGCTCCTGGTCTTGTTTTTGCTGACTCTATAGAGCTTCTCCATCTTTGGCTGCAAAGAATATAATCAGTCTGATTTTGGTGTTGACCATCTGGTGATGTCCATGTGTAGAGTCTTCTCTTGTGCTGTTGGAAGAGGGTGTTTGTTATGACCAGTGCATTTTCTTGGCAAAACTCTATCAGTCTTTGCCCTGCTTCATTCCGTATTCCAAGGCCAAATTTGCCTGTTACCCCAGGTGTTTCTTAAAGTTGAAAACCTGCCCTCTTGGGCTTCAAAGAACCTGGTTAAAAGCTAGCATGTAAACTGAGATGTTGAGGCTGCAGGAGACCACTTGGGACCAAAGCAACAATCCGTGTAAGAACCAAAGGGGCTCAGGAAACTTCTGTTGGTACTGGGTCATCCAGGTGACCTGGAAAGTGCTAAAATATGTTATTTTATTTTAAAATAAAATTTTAGAAGTCTTTCATACAGAATATTTGCACTCTAAAGCTTATTCATGTCCCCAGTTGAAAATCACAGGTTCTCAAATGGGGTGTGGGTCCATTTCCTTAATGGGTTATTTGTAAATTGAGATAGAGGAAGAGAGGATTTTTAATCCTCAAAGTGGGTGATTTGGAGGGAGGGGGTACTGTCATTTAGAGGGAGGTCGCAGGGATGCTCTGTGTCTTGAAAATGATCTCATCAACAAGTCCCGTTAGACCTTTAGGCTTCATAACGAAGAGACCAACTCTGCCTTCTCTAACTGAGAAAGCAGAAAAGCCTAGTTAGAAAAGAATGAATGAGGATGGCAGAGACAGAGCAAGACCAATTTGGAGGTCATTTCAAAAGCAAAAGTGAAATGTCTAAATGAAGTGCTCGCTGGGAAATGGAAACGTTATGCAGAGGTGCGGTGCACACATACTGGCTACTGTCTGGGAAAAAGTGAGCAGGCTATGCATAGCTCAAGGGTGTCTCACAAACGCAGAGAAAAACTCACGTTAACGGGAGGTGTCTAAGCTTGGAGGAGAGGATGGCGCCATTAACATAAACCGCAGAGGTCGAAATAAATTACCTTGGAAATAGACTCTAAGAAGTTATAGAAACCAAGTCATCAAATTAAGTTGCATAAGAACATCAGTTTTTCCAAGATGACCAAAAACAAGCAAAGGCCACTGTCCTACTAGGGCTTCCCTGGTGGCTGTTCTACTACTTTGGGGCCATTCTCTACATAGACAAGTGGTCAAATACCATTTAAAAGAAATCTAGCAAGTCTTTATGTCTCCTGTACGACTGGACTGTACGTCACTCAAGAGAATTACCTACTTCAGCAATTCCAGAACCAGTAAGTGCTTTTGTCAAGATCTATGCAGACATCTCCCCCTGGTGGTCACAAGAATCCAAGATGGAAATTCACTCGTTTTAACTTGGGCTTTTGTCTTAACCTGGAGAAGGAAATGGCAATCCACTCCAGTACTATTGCCTGGAAAATCCCATGGACAGAAGAGCCTGGTAGGCTACAGTCTATGGGGTCACAAAGAGTCGGACACAACTGAGTGACTTCACTTTGTCTTAACCTCTAATTGGCCTCACATCCAGAATGGCAGGGTTCACTCTGGTGACATCTACCTCTGTATGAGAGTGTTCCTTTCCCTTTGTCCCTTTTGCTTAAGCAAAGGAAGCTGCTCGAAGAGAGTCTGAGCCCTTGATCACCCATAACTGCTCACTTATAAGTAAAATGAGGGTTTTCCTGGTAGCTCAGCTGGTAAAGAATCTGCCTCCAGTGTGGGAGACCTGGGTTCGATCCCTGGGTCAGAATGATCCACCGGAGAAGGAAATGGCAACCGACTCCAGTATTCTTGCCCAGAGAATCCCATGGATGAAGGAGCCTGGCAGGCTACAGTCCATGGGGTTGCAAAGAGTTGGACACAACTGAGCGACTTCTCTTTCTTTCTAACTGGGCTCCTTATCCTGGCCCTTGGACTATAGGGAGGTCAGTCGTAAAGGAAATCTGTTCTGGATATTCACTGGAAGGACTGATGCTGAAGCTGAAGCTCCAATCCTCTGGCGACCCAATGCAAAGAACTGACTCATTGGAAAAGACCCCGATGCTGGGAAAGACTGAAGGTGGGAGGAGAAGGGGATGACAGAGGATGAGATGGTTGGATGGCATCACCGACTCGATGGACATGAGTTTGAGTAAGCTCTGGGAGTTGGTGATGGACAGGGAAGCCTGGCGTGCTGCAGTCCATGGGGTCGCAAAGAGTCAGAGACGACTGAGCAACTGACCTGACTGATGATTCTGGCCCTTAGTTTTCTCTCTATATCTGCTATAGTGTTTTTGATTCTATCAACTATACTATCGAGTAGCTTATTTCAGGAACAAGAAATAAAAGACACTAAGTTGAGATCGTTACCCACTGTCACGAGCCACTGGGGTCTCTGGAGTCCTTTGGTTTAACCATCAGAAGAATGAGGTTTGAAGCTCAACTGCCCAACTTTGGGTCCACAAATCCAGATTCAGTTTCCTCGCCAGTAAACTAAGAAACCGGTCTGGACGATTATTAAGGCTGCTTCCAACTGTTCCACATTCTGTTATTTTCTAAAGAAGCCCAAGGGAAGGTATGCATTCAACATTTATTTTATTTAAGCCTATCAATTTTTGCTAATAATATATACAGTAAGAAACTGCCATAGGATGCTCCGTCTTAGACTCTGTTCCTCTAAAAGGAAAACTGGGAAGAAGGATTCAAATATTTGAAGGACTCTTAGAACAAAGTAGACTAGCTTTTAAGAAAATGAGCATGGCAAAAAAAAAAAAAAAAAAAAGCACGCATGGTTATACGGATTTCTTCAGGAAGGAATAAATCGTTCATCTGTGAGGTCTGCCAAACACACATCTCTGCACTGAAAAGAAGTTTGGAAAACGTTCCCTTACCGTTCCACATACGTCTCGTCCAGATTGTTAAAGCCTATTGTCGGACTTCTAAGTTGATTCTGCACAGACACAAGATCGCTGCTCTCCAAGGCCTGGTTGAGTAAAGCTACAGCAGATAGCATTTCCACCGCAATCAAGAGCTCCTCGTGGGCCAAGTAGTTCTGTTAGGAAACATACGGTAATATAAGCTGCCCAAATTTACACACCCCATGTATGTGATGGGGGTTCAGAAGGTTCACTTCAAACAGTACAGAAAAGTCAGAGATTGTGAGAACCCAGGACAAAGAGGGCTGCCTGGTCATCTATTTTTCATTGGCTTTCAAGAACAGGTCAGTAGCTTCTGGATTTTCCTTAGATGCTCGTCTGGGGAATTGAGTTAATTACAATCCTTAGTTATGACTCCATAAGCATCTGCATGGCCACAGCCGCTTCCTATCTGCAGCTATACTGGCTGCCAACAGGCTTAGTCTTACCAAACAATTAAGCCACCGGTTGGATAACATCGTTACTGTCTCTAAGTGCAGAGTAAGACATTAGTATAAATAATGCCTTTCAGTTTGAATTAAGGGTAAGGAAAAGAGGGGAGAATTTTACCTAAAGATGATAACCCTGGAAAAGTAAATCAAAGTCATTAAGCAATATAGATTTTAATTTTTAAAAAGTTAGTCTAAGTCACATTTTTATAAATGGGTAGAAATTTTAAACGTACTCTAGGGTCTAGATATTTGAAGAAATGTGAGGCAAATCTTAATGAAAAGCAGGTAAGGATTAGGCTTATTTAAAAAATGAGTCTCAGGTTACAGAAAGCCCCTTTCACCATTCTTTTCCTTTTAACCATTTTATACTGACTTGGCCCAGCTTCAAAAGGGTTATTTCTTCCATCCTATTGAAGGAACATAGAGTAAGCATGAAAATAAATTTTTTAAAACCCTGATATCTATCTTTACATTTAGGATATTGTATATTCCGTATGTATAATATTTATACCAAAATGCACTATAGCTTTCTGGTTCTCCATGGAAATTTCACAGGGAATTGATTTTAGATTAACAAAGCACAATTTTATGTTCCAAAGCAAATGGGAAAAAGGGTTTTTATAGGGAACATGTAAGTTTTATCCAAAGACCTTCCATTAACTGTGGGTTTAACATAGAAGGAAGGTATCAAATTACAAGTAAAGAGCAGAATGGAATCATTTGAGATTCACCACAAATACCTAAAGCGGTATACAGCCAAAAAGATGAGGACAAATAAAGAAAAAACGGATGAATGTGTCAGAGTGTACGTAGCTTTAGGCCTCAGAGTTAGAGAAACGGGGACAATATGAACAAGAGAACCCATAGGCAGTTTAAAGAAATAACTTATTTTTCTTTTATTACAAAATAGAGTTGACCACTGAGCAACACCAGAGTTAGGAGCGCTGAACCTCCACGCAGTCCAAAATCTCCACAGAGCTGTTGTTGTTCAGTCACTAAGTCATGTCCGGCTCTTTGTGACCCCGTGGACCGTAGCCCACCGGGCTCCTCTGCCCCCATGTAAGTTGGTCTTCCATATGCTCATCCTTCCGTATCCTCCGTATTGTCATCCTTCTGTATCCTAGTTTCTGCATGCTCGGATCCAACCAACTGTGTATCCTATCATACTATAGTATTTACTATTGAAAAAAATTCACATACAAGTGGTGTGCACAGTTCATACTGCAATAGCTATTTATAAAGCACTGTAAGTCTTAATAAGCAAGGATAAGAAAACAAACCCTACTACCCAAGGCCTTTCGTGACACACACTTTTCGTTATTTTTTAATTCATGCAAACATTTACAGAGACTTTGGTTTTTTAAACTATTTTCCTTTTCTAATTGTAAAAAACAAGATAATGCTATATATTTCAATCTCATTTTTTCCATTTAATAGTAGGGTGTGCAGTCTGTTCCTGGTTAAACATACGGTTTGTTTCCTTTTTTCAGTACTATAGATAAAAATGTCCCTGTATATTTGTGAGTTGCCTGTTTATGCTTTATGCTTTCCTCCTCTTGTTTTTTGGTAGAGCACTACTGTTGTTGATTTTAAGATCCAATGTCCTTCCATGTTTTTTCAGAACTTTAATTTTTAAATGATTTTTTACACATAACCTTTCATACTGGAAATTTATTCTATTGTGTGTAGTGAGGTAATGTTTTCTTTCCCAAATGGTTAAATGCTTCTAAGGATTTCATTTCTTTTCCCAGGTCTTTGAAATATTATCTCTTTCATACATTAAGTTCTTGGCACTGCCTTTAGGATTTTTCACTCTGTTGCACTGTTTAGGTTAATCCTGTACTAATAAATATGCTCTTATTTACTGTAACCTTATATGATTTTACTGCTTAATCCCATTAACATAGTAAGAACAGACACTAACAAAAATCAAAGTCATGGTGCTAATGCTCTTGGTTGCAGATTTCTGGAAATCTAAATCAAGAGAGTTAGATATTAAAAAAAACTTTCAGTCTGTTATTAAATTATACCAAGTTTTTAAAAAATCACAGAGAAAATAAGAACAACTAGTTTGAAGTGCGTATTTGTGTAGAGCCCTGACTGCATTTCCTAACTATGCTCTCAGATTCTTTAAGGAGATGAAAGGCAGGAGTTGAAGCGGAAGGTGGTGTGGAATTGGTACAGGGAAGCCAACGAGACCAGTGACTGGCACAAGCTGGAGACACTCCGCTCCACTCAGCTGTCTTCAGCAGCACTCCTGGTTGCTAGGACTCAGAATGAACATCTCTGTAACCAAGTCTCTTCTGACTTACCATGGCGTTCTGCTTCTGGAGGTTGAAAAGTTCATTCTGATACATCGCAGCAGCAAAAGGATAGACAACGGGCAGCTGGGCCTCTGGTCTCTGCAGTGCAAGCAGGGTGTTCTCAGGGTCACCCTCCCGAATAACAGCATTGATGTGGTCCACTGCAGCCAGCCCTGGGGTCGGAGTAACGTTTCATCAGAACCTGTGCCTTTCCCACTGCGGCCTGACCCCACCAGCCCACACTTCCAAGGATTAGAGCCTAAGCAGTCATCTTCCATGAACTCTGAAAAGTTGCATTTGGATGGTAAGCAAAGTGTTGGAACTGGTAGCTTGTAATTGGAAAATAGTCTAATCCTTGGACCTAGTCCCTACAAGAACCTCGGCATTGATAAAGCTGGAGTTACAAGGGCATTCCTGACTAGCATGACTTCCCTGCAAAATTCTTCCTTTCAGGACCAGCACTGGAACCATTTCTCCCATCAAGTCCTCACAGGGCTTCAGTTCCTGAGAATTTCACACCCTGGGCATTGTTTTGGTGTTTAGGACTGGGCCATGTGTATCCCACAGGCACTGCTCTTTAATACTCTTTGTGTGTTAGCTCTGCCTCCCCAAGGAGATTAAAGATGTGTGAAGACCAGAAGCAAGGCTTGCCCTACCACTGTTTCATCTTCCCTCTGAATGAGCACCACGGGACCCCACAGGAGGCGCTCGGGCACACTGCTGTTTGATCTAGAATGGTGTTTAAGTCTCCAAATAGTCTCCCTCATCTCTTGTGTTTTGTAAAGTGTGGTTTTTTAGGGGAATATAATTTCAGATATGTTTTTAAAACTATTACAACCAAAGTCATATGAGTATATAATTCTACGTTGGAATGGTGGTCCCCATGTGTTAGTATGGTTCCAAGAACTCCAGTGGATGCCTGAAATCACGACAGACCCGAACCCTGCAGGTACTGTTCCCCCCCCGCCCCCGCCCCATATATACACATCTGTGATAAAGTTTAATTTATAAGTTAGGCATAGTAAGAGATAAACAACAATAACTAATAACATTCTTAGGACTTCCTTATTTTATACTGGTAGAGTGTCCCTCTTAACAGCTTAACTATTTCTCCCATCCCATCCATCTCCCCTTCTGGCAAAAATTAGCTTGTTCTCTGTGCCTATGACTCTGTTTCAGTTTTATTTATTGTTATTTTACAATTTTTCTTGTTTCTTGAAGTAGTTGAGTATTGCTATATACTTCTCTCTTGGAGCTGCTTTTGCTATGACCCATAAGTTTTGGCAAGTTGGGTTTCCATTTTCATTCATCTCAAGCTATTTTTTTGATTTCTTCATTGACCCATTGGCTTTCCACTTAAAGAAGGCATGTAATAGCTTCTCTTTGGCATCTCTGAATTGCTAGCATCCCTACTCTCGGGCTCTGGGGCCATTATTAAGCAAAGGAAGGACGGCGTGGACACGAGGACTATGACACCAGACAGTCTGGTGACTGAGACGGCTACCAAGTGACTGAAGGGTGGGGCCTCCCGGACAAAGTGACGATCCACGTGCCAAGGGGGTGGCGTGAGAGTTCACCATGCTACTTGGAACAGCAGGTAACTGAAAAGACAGGCGTTATTCCTGGAAATTTCCATCTAACATTTTCAGACTGCAATTGACAGTAGGGAATTGACATTTCCGTCAAGAAAACTGTGGATAAGTGGGGAGTGGGGGTGGGGGAGAGCTACTGTATCATTTAACCTAAAAAATAAAAAAACGCCCTCATCACAGAGATGCCTTGGTTTACATTACCGGATCCAGTCAGAAGCTCTGTGATGTCTCTACGAGTTATAACATTCAGATTATAAAGACCTGAATTTTAGTGACCACATGGAGGGTACTCGGAACAGTAAGTTCAGTATAGTTTCAAGAAAACAGAAATGGAATTGTGACTAAATGGAAGAATGAGTGATGGACTCTGCTACCAGGCAACAGAAACTGGGCGGAACCAATGGGGTTTTGCCTTACAGAGAAGGTTTCAGGTTAGTAGAGACAACACAGACCCAGACATTTCTAGAGTTTTCAAGGATTAGTCTGTCTCCCTAACACATGACAAGACTATAGCTAAGATTATTCTAACCCTTTTTAACAGATGGGAATTTATCTTCTCTACCTATATTCACACGGAGCCAAGCTCAATAGCTTTTCTACTGAGATACCTCATTTAAGAACAGGAAACACTTAGAACTAATGCAGTCTTTCATGCCACACCCCAGAAAACTTACACTTTTAGAATAAGTTAGAATAATACCCTAAGAACCCAAACACTTTTTTCTATTTTTAGAACTAGTATGATAAATGAAAGAATTCCAGAAAAGAAGGTCAGTGTTTGGTTGTCGTGTTTGATGCTCTGTTAAGGTTATCCAAGGCCTTTGGATTGTGTCTCTAATTATCCTGAATAGAACTGTACTTCACCTTTGAAAACTCTATTATATAAGTTTGGAAAACTGGATGGTAAAATATTACAAGAAAAAATATACCCTTTAGAACACTCTTAATGAACCACTTCTTCTAAAAAAAAAGAAATATAAAATAAGCTTAACCACTCTTTTACACTCTGCATTTAACAAAGTCTCAAGCCCTAATCTTAACAGAATATATGTAATGAATGGAAAGCAGGTACCAAACTCTAAGTTAAATGACTGCAGTCCAAACAAACCCGAAGCCTCTGAAACAGAGCTGGTACTGCTATGATCAAAGCTGTCACCTTCTGCCATTACCATGGCTGCTACAAATGTAGACACCTCAACATTTTAATACAACAAGCTCAATGACTGGGGGAAAGCTTGTCAAGTAGTTACACTGACATATTTTAAAGCATACCATTGTCTCATTGTCATGTCACTGGCTAAAATACGCTTTGGAGAATTTTTTCAAGACTAATACTAGATATTTCTAGTATTACTATAAATTTTCCAATAGGGAGAGATCAAAACCTTCAGAACAATCATGTTCTATGCATTTAAAGCCATTAAACACTGCAATGTCTTTCATAATTTTAGCTGGTTATGCATTAGTGCAAACCATCTCATGCTTTTTACTTAAAAGTGGAAAAAAAACATAGTCAATCTGGCATCAAATTTGTGGTAAGGAAATTCTGTCATTCAATCAAGTGATGAAACATTTATATAAGGTATTATATTTAACATGAAAAAGAAATCTATGCTAGTGGTTATAAACATTTCAAAAATAAAGGATGGCATACAGCTAGGGAACCATTTCCCCACTAAGCTTATGAACCTCAGATGTCTCGCTGGCAATATTAGTTTCTTCCTAAAATCCATTTCTGTCAAGCATAATGAAATTCTCAGCTTTCAAATAGAGCAGAAAGAGAAACTTGAAATTGTACTTCATGTATCATCACCAACATGTTCAAAATTTAATAAGAATAAAAATAGGAGCACACATCTCAAAATGTCAAGGTGTTCCTTAAAGAAAGTAATCCCGGTGCTCGCAGTACTTGTAAATGGAGGTAAATTCTCAAACCCACTTGGGTTAACTCCTAGACATATCTATCAATTTTCTCTGGGCCTCCTTGTTTGAAGCCTTTAGTATATGTCTCTACCAGCAACTTAGAGGAACACTCTTGAGTAATACCTATGGATGCGCATTTCCTTGAAGGCGCTAAGAGCCATAAAGAACATTCAAGGCTCATCTAGCAGGTTACACCGAGGGTTTAGGACTACTGGAATTAGTGGACACTCCAAGTTTAAACTTGGCAGAAGTTCACGTGCCTTATTAAATGGACTAACTGGCCTTTGATGTATTCATTTTCAGGGTATATGTGGGTTATTTAGGTTGACCTTGGGGACATAAATGTCAAAGAGAATTCCTTACTGCCTCAAGTAAAAATAAATTTTATTAGAGAACCAAAAAAGACTAATAAAGAGACTAGTGTATCTAAAGTTGCACATGCTTATTTTAATCACCCCAGTTTTTTGTTCTTTATAGTCACATAACTGAACTAGGTACCAAGGAGAATTGTCCTGTAGGACTCCATGGAGTCTCAGGGCCATGGGATTCAAACCTGCCACGATGTGATTTATAGGTCTGCCACATATTCACTTGCACCAAAGCTACACAAGCAGTAAGAGAACAATTCTTACACACTGCAGACTAATAATTCAGAAGTAAGAAAAAGCAGAGGTGTCAATAACAGCTTTACAATTCCAATAAAATGTTATCATATAATCCTGGGCAAGGAATGACAATCGTTAACTCATAATCTTTACTCAAAGAACTTTAAGGATAGCCCAATAAGGGATAGGTTCAAAAAATGACATACACTGTATCTGTATGAAACAGGAAGGTACAGTCAACCTAGCTTCAAGATGTTTTGAGATACTTTGCATGGACTGGGGACAAGATGGCCAGAAAAGCTCCACAGAAAACCAGCAGATGATGCACCAGAATTAAGAGCAACACTTTTAGTGCATCTGTCATCATATAAGGCACTTTTATAAGGATATATGTTAAGAGTTTTGCTGAGATTCAGATAAGAAAAATTTGCATCTTATAGAAGTATCCATTTCCATTACTCACTGTTGACTTTATTGATATTGCCTTGGATTTCTGCTTGTGTCAGCAATTCTTCATATGCATCTCTTTCTTCTTCTGAGATACAGTTACTCTGCAAAACAAAGGCTTCATTGATTCTTGAGGTTAAGTGGTTCCAAAGCTTGATATTCAAAAGCAAAATCTTAAAGAGTGCTAAAAACCATTTGTTAATATTCATGTGAACTCGATACAAGCATTTAAGAGTGCCTGCTCTGTGAAGAGCCAGGGTTAGCTATGCCAGCAAGGGTTACAAAAATGAACAACAGACCCAGTGACTCTCTGTAAAGCCCTAATTGTCTAATGTGGAAAACATTAGGTTGGACCACTTGATACTGCCATTTTTTTGTAGATCAAAACCAGCTGAATATTGGCCATTTGATTCAGTCTAACAGAAAAATCAAGAACATAAATAACAAATATAGCAGAACAAAATATATTCTAGGGAAGTACACGGGTGGAAAGAAAGATTTTAAAAAGAGACAACAACTGAGGAGGGCCTGGGAGAGAGGGCTTCCCTGGTGGCTCAGATGGTAAAGAATCTGCCTGCAGTGCAAGAGACCTGGGCTTGATGCCTGGGTCAGGAAGATCCTCTGGAGAAGAGAATGGCTACCCACTCTGGTATTATTGCCTGGAGAATCCCATGGACAGAGGAGCCTGGTGGGCTACAGTCCATGGGGTCAGATATGACTGAGTGACTTTCATCATCATTATGGAAGAAGAGAGTAATGTTCAAGGGAGAGAAGAGAGAGAAGGATGTAGGCAACAGGATTTGATCACAACGGTGAGAAAGCTTGGTGTGTCAGGGCTACAGTCAGAGTGCGTGTCCTGGGTTAGCCAGAAAGATGGGGAGGTAGGTTGGGTATGCTGGAATCTTTTGAGGCCAACAGAAGGACCTGTGCTTGACTCAGTAGGCAGCAGGGAATCAGGGGAGGTTTCTGGTGGGATGACATCAGATCTGTAGCTAAAGATCAATTTTGCAACCTGGAACTTGGGAGAGGGCTTGGTTTGGAAAATGATAGGAAGCCAGGGAACCCAAGGGGAAGAGCCCTGAGACAAGGTCAGGAGGGGCAGGGCTGAGGCAGGAGTGGTGACACGAGAAGGGGGGCGGATGGAGGTCAGCCCAGCAAGAAAAGGCGGCACAGGGTAGTGACGCCCAGGACACAGAGGGCATAAAGAGAGTTCTGAAACAGTGTGGGGGTCATTCCAAAGGGAAGTCAGTATAAGGCACTTTTCTGAGAAGGGTAGGGTAGGGATGAGCATCTTCCTGATGGGGCGGGGCAAAGGGATGAGGGCATCAAGCTGACAGCTTGAGTTCTTCAACAAGTAGATGAGCTCAATGGAGGAAGTGCAGAGAAAAGAGTGATTTAATGTCAGATGTTGAAGGCTCTCCACATTTAGGGGGAGGAACAAGCAGAGATGTGAAGAGATGCAGAGGACGTCCAGAGCAGCAGAGAGGCCCAGAAAACATGGGTGGGGGGTGGCGAAGCAGGCAGTTTAAGGCCAGGGGCAGTGTGGGGCAAGTGTGCCCAATGCCATCCCCTGAGAAAAAGCGAAGATAAAGGGGCTACTTTGGTAACGGAGCTGAAGCTGACATGGCAAGATTTTAAGGAGGGGAAAGCTGGTGAGGAAGTGGAATCTGAGTGCAAAGTTTTCCGTAAGACAGGAGGCAGGAAATATAAAGTGAGGGTCAGGAGCTGACTTTCCAAGGAGGGAACTCACTTCTTCAAATACGAGGGGAAACTATGGAGAAAATACAAGGAAAGCGAATTCAAAAGCATCTTCTCTAACCTCACCACACTCAATGATTAGCCTCTAGTAATAAATCTGAAGGTGAGCTACGTAATACGAGGTCTGCTGGTGCTATTCAACTAGGGAAAATCTTTAACTGCTCCTTCTACACCTTCTTGATAAGTTTTCAACATGATCTTTCATCCTTGCTACCTGTAATACTCATCAAAAAAGAAAACCTAATTTCCTTACAGAGGATATGGTCTTCTTTTTCCTTTATACTTCACCAAACCAATAGCCTGTGGCTAGAGAGACCACAGCCAGTGGCTTTAAAAATATCCCTCATAACATTAAAGCTGTTTCAAACTAGCAATGTATAACCATGCTTCTTACTGTATTGAGCACTCAGAATCTAACTGAATACCTTCAGCCTTGCATTTTCCTCTTTTCTTTTCTTGGCTTCCCAGAGTTCCTTCTGATATTCCTGTGCGAGATCGTCATCCACTAAAGTCAAAACTGCGTTTGGGTTTCTTAGCGTTACAATGGTCTGCTCAGCGATTCCTTTTTCAATAGCTTCATTAATGGCTATGACTGCAGCATGCACTGCAAAGTAAAAAGAAAAAAAGAACTTTATCAGCAAAAGCCAACACGGACAGGTGTACTGACTGGGCACAACTTCAGCAGTTTTACTTTCTTCCATGGGGTCCAGTCAAGAATTCAGACAATAGAACCTTAGACACATCACAGCACATCCCTGTGACAACCTCCCGCCCTGCGCATTTATCTCAGGTCCTCAGCATCTGTTATATGATTCCTATTCATTTATTCGGACACGACTGAGAGACTTCACTTTCTCTTTTCACTTTCATGCATTGGAGAAGGAAATGGCAACCCACTCCAGTGTTCTTGCCTGGAGAATCCCAGGGACGGTGGAGCCTGGTGGGCTGCCGTCTATGTGGTCACACAGAGTCGGACACGACTGAAGTGACTTAGCATAGCATTAGCATAGCATAGCATTCATTTATTCAACTTGCATTGAATGTAAATCAAACACTATGGCAACCACTGGGAGTTTGCAGGGTGACACTTTGAAAGTATCATGTTGTCTTCAAGAGACGACTGCAATTTAACTCGAAACATGGAAAGATTCCCAGCAGTGAGTACCCTGCTGCTGAAATCTAAGGACAAAGAACGCAGAGAAACGTTTGGGAGAGTAAAGATATTTCTGGAACTTCTTAAATTGCATTGTACAAGCAGATGTCTAGAGTCCAAGGTCAATTATTTGGTTATATTCTGATGTGCTCAAGTCAATTACCTATAATACATATTATAAAAAAATTTAGAGTGCTTATAATATCTTCTAAATATCCTATTTCTTTTTTTTTTTTTTTTATTCTTCCAATTTTATTTTATTTTTAAATTTTACATAATTGTATTAGTTTTGCCAAATATCAAAATGAATCCGCCACAGGTATACATGTGTTCCCCATCCCGAACCCTCCTCCCTCCTCCCTCCCCATACCATCCCTCTGGGCCGTCCCAGTGCACCAGCCCCAAGCATCCAGCATCATGCATCGAACCTGGACTGGCAACTCGTTTCACACATGATAAATATCCTATTTCTTATAACCAAAATCAAGAAGAGGTCAGTCTCATGCCATTGGCAAGTCTGAATCTTAAGTAAACTCACGTGCAGCTTCATCCACAGACAGTTCATTAGCCAGAATACCACCTATTTTGCTGAAAGATGGCATTTGTATTCCATATTTCTCAAGCTCCTTTCTCATATTACTGATTTCTTCCTCTGAAAAAGAACAACAGCCAAAAAAATCAATGAAAGCCATAGAGATGGAGGCAGGACTGAGGGTATTTGTGTCAAGAAATGTGTTCATCAAGAACATGGGGTCAATTCTAAAGAAGAGCCTTAGAAAGAAGCCAGCCTCCCTTTCTCATTTCACAAAGGTGAGGAAACAGACACTTGGCAGAGCCTAAAGACAATAAGCAAGTTTTCTCCTCTGATCAATAGAAAGGAAAAAAAGAGAATCAATATCAAAATGAAAAAAAAATATCGCTGCATTTTCTTTTTTTTTTAATTTTATACATGTTCTTAATAACCACACTGTAAAAGATTATCAAGATAAAGAATAGTACCTGTGAAGTCTACTTTGCCCAGCAAATCCTGGATCTGGGGTGCAATTCCTAGTTTGAACAGATATAAACTGAAAGAGAAACCATAAAACTATCAGAAACTTCATCATCATAAATCTTAGAGCTAGAAATTACATACATCTTAAGGGTCTTTTTATTTGAGAAACACCTAAGAGACCATCTCAGCTAATCCATGCATCTTACAGATGAGGAAACTGAGTCCCAGGGTGACACAGCCCCTACTGGGACTAGGACTAGAATCCCAGTCACTGTCTGGAAAACTGGTCTTCTGAACTACACAGCACGTCCACAGGCGAACTAACCTAATCATCCAGTTATAAGAAGGCTAAGGGACACAACACAAAACAGCAAGTAACAAATGCAATAAACATTTCTTTGGATATTACATGACTTCATTTTGCTTAAAGTAGAGCTGAAATTATATGTTCCTTTCCATACCTATATATGCCTCCAAGTACCATATACCCCCTTGGAGAACTTTTGTTTTATACATTCTGAACCAATAAACAGAGCAGCAAGACTACTGGTAGATGGAAAGATGTTAAAGACAAACCACGATGTGGATATATTACTATGACTGGATATATTACTATGACGTGGATATATTTAAAAAAGCAGAAAATGCAAAGAAATGTGTACATATTTTTAAAAAGTTCAATAGGAAGCAATGATGGTCACAACTAACCTGCCTGTAATCTGACAAAAGAAGCTAGAGTCTGACATCTAAATTCTACCAAAGAGGATGAAAATATTTAGTTATGTGACTTTTCACCTCAAAAGCATTGAGCCATAGTTTCTGAACTACATGTGTTTTAACCTTCCCAGCCCCCCAAGATCAACTCTACAACCCGACTAAAAATTCTGTATTCACTTAATATCAGTTCTGATAGACTTATAACTTAGGAAATTTTAATTAGACGTTAGAATTACAAATACAGTATACGGGAAAATGAACTGAGAATGATTTTGACAGTTTGGAGTATTTCAAGACTTATTTCAAATGTTGATATGAGACAGATCTGAGTAGTTTATAAACACAAAATTTCATTAAAAGAGTTCAAGATCAAGCCTTCTTAATGGAATGAAAACTCTTAAAATGCATGATTCATCAGTGTAAGCAGTATCCATTGAAATTAAATTTTTCGATCTTTGTAAGAAATAATCACTTAGAAAAGTAATATGTGATCAAAGCTAAAAATTACTGATCCATGGTTTCAAAAGAATATATAGAAAACCATCATTCAGAGTTAAACAGTAAATACTTTGATATAAATCATTTTAATATTGTTTCTGGAAATATCTATTTCATAAATTTACATGAAAAAAGTGAAAGCGTTAATCACTTAGTCTCGTCCGGCTCTTTGTGACCCCATAGACTGTGGCCCACCAGGTTCCTCTGTCCATGGGATTCTCCAGGCGAGAAGACTGGAGTGGGGAGCCATTCCCTTCTCCAGAGGATCTCTCCCACCCAGGAATCAAGCCGGGGTCTCCCACACTGCAGGCAGATTCTTTACCATCGGAGCCACCAAACAGTATTCTATAATATGAATGTACCATATTTTGCTTAACCAATTGCTGAGCATTTAGATGATCATTAATTATCCACTATGATAAATAATGTTGCAGTGAACCTACTTATATAGGCACATCAGTCTACGGGGTCGCAAAGGGTCAGACACTACGGAGCAACTGAACTGAACTTATGCATATATCTTATTCATCACATAAATTCCTGCAAAGAAAATTATCAAATTGAAAGGATATATACACAAAACTTTTAATATATATTATCAAATTGTCTACTTAAAAAGAGATTATACATTTATTCTCTGTGAGCAAAGAGTTAATGAAACTCCTCTCCCTTCTACAACAGAATATGCCCTCCTTCAGTTCAGTTTCAAGCTCTGTTCCCCCAGGTGCCCAATAAATGTATACTGACAACCATGTTACTAAGCATCATTGCTTAGGAGAAAAATAACCCTTGATTGGCAAATTGCATCTTGACTAGAAGGAATCATAAATACCTAGTAGGCTATACACAGCTTAGGTGTTCCTGAGTTCAGTGACTCTTGTAACTGGCACACTTGTAGGAAACTGGGAAGCCATGCTATGCTGCTGCTAAGTCGCTTCAGTCGTGTCCAACTCTGTACGACCCCATGGACTGCAGCCTATCAGGCTTCTCCGTCCATGGGATTCTCCAGGCAAGAACACTGGAGTGGGTTGCCATTTCCTTCTCCAATGCATGAAAGTGGAAAGCGAAAGTGAAGTCGCTCAGTCGTGTCTGACTCTCAGCGACCCCATGGACTGCAGCCCTCCAGGCTCCTCCGTCCATGGGATTCTCCAGGCAACAGTACTGGAGTGGGTGCCATCGCCTTCTCCAAGCCATGCTATGGAGCTGCTATAATACATACTGGCTCCTGGGGACTGAGGTGCTCAGCCAGGGAGCCTTCAGTAACCACCACTGTTAGTCTCATTCATAACTTCACACCCACGTTATCACCCAGGGCACCAAAGAGAACAGGTTCTAAATGGCTGTGTGGACAACTACGTGGAGTGTTGAGAAGCCCCCCACTGCAGAGCAAACGCTTGATGCTGTCCTGCTGGCAGGCTGTATTTCCTTCTGAGCATCTGCTAATTGACATGGTTACGGCACACAGTCCTGAGTCTGAGTGTTTAACTGAACTAACACCCAGGTGATGGGCATGGCCCCACTCCACCATCAATCCGTGAAAATGCCATTTTCTGTGTCCCTTTAAGAGCAGAGGATTCTATCCATGAAAACCTCACCAATCTGATAGCCAAAAATGTCATTAAAGTTCACATTTCCTTTTGTTCATTGTGAGGGTAAGCATTTTTCATACACATATTGGCCATTTCAATTTCTTCCAGGAAATGCATATTAATGAACTTCTGAATTTTAAAGGTTGTGTTCTGGGGGGATTTATCTTTCTCTGTTTTTTTTTTCCCCCCTCTTTTCCCTCAAAACAACAACCAAAGGACAAATGACACTTTAAACATACGGTAATTTTACTACTAAATTCCAATATATTTGTATCTTATTCACAAGGGAAAAACATATTAGACTCTGAACATCGTTCAATGTAAAATAGACATTATGTATTCATAATTTAAAGCTAGAAAGACAGGATGCATTTCTTAGTTTAAATTCTAGGTCTTTAGAGATTATCAGGGATATAACAAGTCCATGGCGTCACTACGAGTCAGACTCAACTGAACAACTTCACTTTCACTTTTCACTTTCACACAATGGAGAAGGCAATGGCAACCCACTCCAGTGTTCTTGCCTGGAGAACCCCAGGGACGGCAGAGCCTGGTGGGCTGCCGTCTATGGGGTCGCACAGAGTTGGACACGACTGAAGCGACTTAGCAGCAGCAGCAGCAAGTCATTATAATTAAAACTAGGATGCTGACATTTCCCAAACCATAATATTTTATGAACCAATTCTCAATTTATTACACAAGAAAAAATATGCCAGGTAAAAGGGACCTCATGTCACTTGGACCAAATAAAATATCAACCTAGTCACACACTTCTGGCTGTAACAGAAACAACAAAATTCAACAGAATTAAACAGACAGGGGTGTAGTTACAAAAGAATTCTAGGAAAGTAAAATCAAGCCATACTTGAAAAAATAAAAATAGATCCATAAATGATCAAAAAAAATACCACTGTATGCATTCTTTCATGGTTCCTGATTTGTAGTTTTATCCCCTTTTACAACTAAATTAAAAAATACACCTGAACAAGTTGACCAAAAAAAAAAAAAGTATAAAAGTAATTGAATGGGAAAAACTTTGAAAATGTGACAGTAAAATTTAACTAGGAGTCTCCCATCAAATCTCTTCTAATAAATTTTATACATAAAGTAATTTCATATTTAATGTGTATATTTATGTATATTATAATAATATTGTTAGTTTTAACATAATTGAAATTTATATTCTTGCATCAAAGGCTAAGCTAATGAATATCAGTTATCCTTAATATATTTCCACTTCTATCTCCCCTCCTATGTAATGTTGAGATAATCTGGAATTTTAGATGCATTTTTAAATTTTCAGATTATGCAATAAAAGTTTAGGTAAATACATTTTATTAGTTTACTTTCTAATTTAATCTGTATCCAGTTTTCTTCTTTCTTAGTTTTATCTTTGGTTTTGCTATTTATCAGCATATTTACTAAGTAGACGAAATGAATTACTCACTACGTGCACGTATTTGACTATTTTCATTTGTTCCCTGGGTGTTGGTTCTGTTTGTTCAATGTAATTCCTCTTTCAGAGCTGTCGTTTCCTTCAAATGTCTGGCATTTCCTGATTTGGGGCTCATCTTGAGGTCTGAGACTTGCAACTGTTTGTCACTGTTGGCTGCAGGTCCCCGTGACAGAGGCTTCCCTGGTAGCCCTGTTGGTAAAGAAACTGCCTGCAATGCAGGAGACCTGAGTTCGATTCCTGGGTTGGGAAGATCCCCTGCAGGAAGAAATGACAACCCACTCCAGTATTCTTGCCTGGAGAATCCCATGGTCAGAGGAGCCTGGTGGGCTACAGTCCACGAGGCCACAAGAGTCGGACAGGACTTAGCAACTAAACCACAAGCATCCCGTGACAGAAGCCAGCCTTAGGGAGATGGGAGAGGAACAAGGAGGCTGATGCCCAGAGGGTGCTCACTGTCTTATCCTCTTAGACTGGGGTTCCCTGTGTCTTCTTGGGCACTGGTGTGCTACCCTGCCATCAGCATCTACACTTGTCTTGGGGAAGGATGAGTAGGTTCAGCAGGTCTAACTAATCCAAATTATGCTGGCTTAGGGCTCGCCTCTTCCCATCAAAACCCCCAAACCCCACAGCAGCTCCAAGCTTTGCTGCACAACTCAACGGTGTCTGGGCTGTGGTCCTCTGTTTTGTTTCTCAGTCAATCCTGTCCTATCTGTTTGCCTTCTGTCATGCTGCTGCTGCTGCTGCTGCTAAGTTGCTTCAGTCATGTCCAACTCTGTGCGACCCCATAGAGAGCAGCCTACCAGGCTCTCCTGTCCCTGGGATTCTCCAGGCAAGAACACTGGAGTGGGTTGCCATTTCCTTCTGAGTTACCTCAATTTTCTGGTCAATGGATAGCACTCTTTCTTACTACAGATGATTAAAACAAACAAACAAGCAACAGGATCCCCTGGTGGTATCCCCTGGTGGTAAAGAATCAGCGTGCCAGTGCAGGAGACTCAGGTTCGATTCCTGAGCCATTAAGGTCCCATGTGCTGTAGAGGAACTGAGCCCACGCACCACACCTACTGAGCCTGTGCTCTAGAGCCCAGGAGGCACAACTACCGAGCCCACGTGCTGCAGCTCCTGGAGCCCCCCGGCTCTAGAATCTGTGCTCTGCAACAAGAGAAGCCACTGCAGTGAGAAGCCTGTGCACCACAACCAGAGAGGAGCTCACCGCAGCTAGAGAAAAAGCTATGCAGCAACAAAGACCCAGCACAGCCCAAAATAAATAATAACATTATATATCAAAGAAACTCCTACTACTTTAGTCACGTCATGTCAGTTTTGTAAGGAGACTAAGACACCCATGGCCGATGAGCCTGACATGACTGTTTTCACTGTATCTCCTTTCTGGAGATATCTGGTCTTTAATTTAATTACTCTCAACTGTCTGTCCCTATAAGGTACTCAGGCTTCCACAAAACAGAGGTTTGTTGGTAATATGAGCTAAATTAGTTACGCTAAACAAAAGTGTTCATGTTTCCCTACGGTATTAAAGAGACTGGAAGACTTTCTGATTATACTTTTTACTTCTCCATTTATGCTGTATAACATAAATCTCACAAGCAAACATCCCAGTTTAAAAGTTACCACAAGATGGTGCTGAGAAGTCAGGTACCTTTTGGATACAAAAATCTTTGAGTCAGATTTATCTCAAACCAGATTTTCGTGTGCTAGTCAGGATCAGGTAGAAATCTCATTTTCATTTACATACTTTCACCAAAAGTATGTATTTTTTAATGTTAAGGTATATTTTTATTTGGTTTCAATTTTCAGCGTTTATTTTATCTTTGAGGTTGAAGTTTAAACTATTACTTTTGAAGAGATAACTTTTCACAGTGCGGGAGTTTATATACTAAATCTCTATGTGGGAGGTATGTCCTAGCAGATTAGTCAAAGGGGCAAATGTTTACTAGGAAAAGTACTTATTCTGGATTCCCATGCTGAAAAGAATCAGCAACAGTGGCCCACTCCTTTCTAAGCATTTTGATTCAAACGAGGGCATGACCTGAAGTATATAGGAAACCCAGTCTTAATGTTTAAAAAACAAAAGTCTGTCTAATCACCAATTTCTGAGAGCTCTTCAAGGCTGAATTTATTAAGCACCTTAGTGCCTAACAACCAACACAAAGAGCCAAGAGCATTCCCAAGGCAGCTGAGGGACTGATGTCACTTTCCATGTATAATAAAGCACTTGGCACGAAACGGCTAGCATTTCATCACATCAAAAGCTACAGTGCATGTATGTTGCTAAGAAAAGGCCAGTAATCAAGGAGCTGTCCTTCGGTAGCAAAAGCCTCATTGGCCCATGTGCTCCTATTTTGCACTAATAATATCAGTTCAAGTAAAGGAAGCAATAAAGAAAGCAAAAAAGCAAAAAAAAAAAAAAAAAAACAAAACTATCAGTTTTTTTCCTACTACTTTGAATATATGCGTTAAGAGGTGCTACAGTAATAAAATGCAAACTTAAAAGGCAAAGGCTGAGTTTATTTCAACTTTTCTGGATCACATCATGCACAGTTCATTTTATGTTGTAAAAAGGGAGATGAATGTCTGTAAATCAAAGCCTCATGGCTGATTAGGAAGAAGAGGGAACTGGAGTCAGAAGCTCTGGATCTTGGCCCCAGCCTGGCCACATTGCAGTGTGTGACTCTGACTCATATAAACCAATCTTTCAATTTCCTCATCGGTGAAATAAACCGGACTCAACATCTCAAGGTCCTTCCCGTTCTGAAGTTTGGGGAAGCTTCCTTTTAAACTACCCTAAATGTAACAGCTTAGAGACCTGTGCTGAAGTTCAAGTCTAATGCCACTGTTCTTTTAATTTTCCTAGTTGGATGGAAATATCCTCCCTTCTGAGGACAATGACTGGCTGCCTAAGTAACTGTAGGTTCTGGTGCCATCCCGCCTGGTTCTGAATCCCAACTCTGCCCCTCACTAGCTGTATGATCTTGGCCAGCCATAGTTTAAAATGAGACGAATAACTGTACAGAAAACGTATGTCATGAGGATTAAGTGAGATTATACCTGTAACAGGATACCTGGACCAGCACCAGGCATGTAATGGAAGGCTCAGTAGGTGTCGGTCTGTTTTCAGCATCACTACTGTGTGTGTGTGTTGCGTGCTTGTGTGCTCAGTGGCCTCCAGCTCCTTTCAACCCTATTGATGCAGCCCACCAGGCTCCTCTGTCCATGGGATTTTCCAGATAAGAACAGTAGAGTGAGTATACTACTTCATGGGATCCTCCCAACTCAGGGATTGAACCCGAATCTCCTGCATTGCAGGAAGATTCTGGACCGCTTGAGCTGCTTTGCTAACGAGCCTGCCTTTGAACCAGTTCCTCAAGTTCACCTACTACAGGAGCCCTTCTTCACAAACTGCGCAGGGTACTTGGAACGGCTGGTCAACCAGAAGTGGGGCTGCTGCAGCCATTTTCATAAATCCAAGCCCTGAATGGGTGCTATTTTGGCGTCTTCACTGCATTTGAAGACATGACTGCTGGACAGCAACCACAGACTTTGCAGTGGGAACAGCCATCCTTACACAGAGGAGAGGCAGACATGTGTTTACCTTGTGCTCAGTGTAGTAGAATCTTAACCAGCAAATAAACTTTATTTAGTAAGAAAATCTGAATCCAGAAGCCTCATGTGTTAAGCAAGGAAAATTGTTACAAACACGTGACAACTTTAAAGGGGATTCCTGGGTGGTGCAGTGGTAAAGAACCCACCTGCAGGAGATGTAGGAGACCCAAGTTTGATCCCTGGGTTGGGAGGATCCCCTGCAGGAGGGCATGGCAACGCACTCTGGCATTCTTGCCTGGAGAATCCCATGGACAGAGGAGTCTGCCGGGCTACAGTCTGTGGGGTCGCAAAGAGTCAGACTCGACGGAGCACACAATCAGGGAAAGACTGGAAAATCTGCTTGTGGCCACACAGCAAGGATATCTCAAAGAAATGTCAGGGACAGTGCTACAAGGACAAAGAAGTTGGCCAGAAAGAGCTCCCAGGACCAAACTGAAGCAATTTGGTCCATCAAAAAAGACACGTCTTGGTTAGTTAAAAGATGCTTGTTCCTTGGAAGAAAAGCTATGATGAACCTAGACAGCATACTAAAAAGCAGAGACATCACTTTGCCAACAAAGGTTCATACAGTCAAAGCTATGGTTTTTCCAGTAGTCATGTAGCAATGTAAGAGGTGGACCATAAAGAAGGCTGAGCACTGAAGAACTGATGCTTTGGAACTGTGGTGCTGGAGAAGACTGGAGTTTGAGCAAACTACGGGAGTTAGTGAAGGAGAGGAAAGCCTGGCGTGCTGCAGTTCGTGGCGTCGAAGAGAGTCAGACATGACTGAGCAAATGAACAGCAACAAAAAATCTTGTTTACTCAGAGAAAGGCCTGGAGTTCAAAATGATGTTCAAAGGACTGTAGCCTTCAGGGCTCCTCAGTCCATGGGATTTCCTAGGCAAGAATACTGGAGTTGGTAGCCATTTCCTTCTCCAGGGGATCTTCCTGCCCCAGGGATCGAACCCAGGCCTCCTGCATTGCAGGCAGATTCTTTACTGCCTGAGCCAGCAGGCAAGCCTGGTATAAAGTGTACCAAAAGGAATTTGTAATGCAGAGATAAAATAAGACACGCATAATATTTATATGGATTTTAACAAGCTAGGAAGTGTTGTTAAAATACAGGTGCTTTGTTTTTTCTTATGTCTGTCTATAGTGTATAAATATGTGCTTGTTTTTGTACCTCTTACACAACAGGAAAAAGTAAAGACCAGGAACTCTGAGTAAGACAAACAGTCGAGAAAACCAAGGGAATATCCCAAGATAAGAACAGACGGAGGGGCACAGGACGTGACAAAAACAGCCAGGCGAAAAGAGGGCACAGTACTGATGGTTGCACTCAATGGCCAAGCAGAGAGAGGGTCCAGAAACAGGATCCGAGATGCTATCAGCCAAAGGGTCCCAAAGAGCATCAGGCAGAGTCTACCCCTCATCTCCTGGGGGAGAAACCTCTAGAATGCCCAACTGATTTCAAGAAAATATTCAAAGGGCGTACATTAACCTTTAATAATGTTAACAGACCAGGCCAATACATCATGAAGACAGGACAATGGGCTATGGAGCACTGGCCAAGCGAGACATGAAAGCAAACCATTTCGAGTGACAGAGGGTGGGGACTGAGTGGGAAATAAAAACCTACCTGAAAGCCAAATACTACAAGGTCTGGTTGATTTTGCAAATCAAGTTCAGCCTGATTCCTGCTGGCCAAGGTTGGACTCACATTAGGAGAAGAACCCAAACCGATACCATGTTCTGACCGGCAATGATTGGTCAGAAACCAGATCTGTAACCTGGTCACTGAAGAGGTACTCTGTTTCTAGTGACTATGTGAACTCTGGGTAGGTTTCAAAGTTTTATAGCCTTGCTGGGGCTGCTGCTGCTGCTGCTAAGTCACTTCGGTCGTGTCTGACTGTGTGCAACCCCATAGATGGCAGCCCATCAGGCTCCCCCATCCCTGGGATTCTCCAGGCAAGAACACTGGAGTGAGTTGCCATTTCCTTCTCTAATGCATGAAAGTGAAAAGTGAAAGTGAAGTCGCTCAGTCGTGTCTGACTCTTAGCGACCCCATGGACTGCAGCCCACCAGGCTCCTCCGTCCATGGGATTTGCCAGGCAAGAGTACTGGAGTGGGGTGCCATTGCTATAGCCTTAGAATGCATCGAAATCAGAGGCTAAATAACAAAACTACAAGTGAAACATGCAGTGTGGATCTTTTAGAATAAGTTTAAGTGTACTAAGTTTGTAATAATGTATCTGGGCATTTTACTTGTGTTTTAAGGTATTTGAGATATTCAAAAAAGCAGTCTACTAAATTTATTTACTTAAAGGAATTCAATTGTATAGCTAATGTTTAAGCATTTAACAGTTGCTCAATACATTGAGCAATAAATAACAGGTAAAAAGTGTTCTTCTCCATGGTTAGAAGGCCTCCAGACCAGAGGGGGGTGGGGGGGGGGGGACTATCAGCTCTTGTTAGCAAGGTTCTCATTCCGTGAGGTGGCTCCTTTTATTGAATAGATTTAAAATATTCTAAATAAAGCCACATGCCACATATACTTTTTAAGTCCAAAACACCAAAATAGTTACAGTCTTTGTCATCTGGTACTGAAACGTCAGCACCTGGAGCAGAGAAGCCTGTTGCAGGGCCTAGCAAGGAAAACCGGCAGCTTGTGCTCAAAAGACCCAAACTTGGCAGTGGCTTTCAGGCAAGAGCTGTAAAGACAATATTAGGGGAGAGGGACCTAGGATGCAGGGTCACCACTGACTGGTTGGTGGTGAGGTAACAGGGTGATGTTCTGGGAAGCTCAGCCTTCTAGTTCCAGTCGGTCTGAGGTCTACACACAACGCATGTGCTCAGCATGTAGTCAAATCCTCCATCTGGTGAGGGTCTTGGTTTCTACAGAACGACCCAGAGATGATCTATATTCCTTCAGGAGGAAGAGTCCTGGGACCATTACCCTAATCACTTACTACTTGAGTCTGCTCTTTGAAACTGGGGGAAGGCCTAGGAAACTAACCACCCCCGCCCTTTTTTTTCCAACAAGAAACAGGGGACACGGAGGGGCTTTTGTGTCTAGGAAGGCCCCTCAGGGCTTTAATCCCTGCTCAGCTTTAATGCCCCCTCCCCTTTCTTTGAGACTGCTTAATCTTAAGGGGGAACAGGTATATAGGAAAAGAAAGTTTTATACAGAGAGGTGAACCATCAACCTGCCAGAGGAACTTGGTTTAGGGGGACTCAGTTTCAAATTTTCCAATGTTTTCCACAGTGAACACTTTTTTATTTCAAATAAGGAAAAGATAATAGACATTTCTTTGAAAAGAACATGAGGACATGCATCACTTAGGTAGGTCTGCATGACCCAGAGGTTCAGGACTCCCTGTGGGGCTGCCTAGCTAACACCGCCTGGAGTCTGGGCTTGAGAACACCCAGCTGAACTGAGAGAGTGAGGCCTGGGGACTGGGGTCAGAAATTCAGTGAAAGGCGAGGCAGGAAGGAAAAGGGAAAAGTAGACACAAGCAGGAAGCAAGGGCAGGAACCCAGGGCATTTTAATGAGGCTGTTAAACCCAAATCAAGAAGACAGAGATGAGAAAACAAGTTGGCAGGGCCAGGGATGAACTCTGCAGATCAGTCAGGCCTCCAGGCCTGGGGAATCTTTCTGCCTGGCTCCCGACCTATAACAGAACTTCTGACCTGCCTAATTCCCTGGCAGGTAATGACAACCTTTACACCAGCAACCTGCTGTACCTGCAGCTAGGATATAACTGCTGAGGACATCTTGGTTCTTTTTCAGCATCACTTCTAATCACGCAGTGAGGGCAAACCCACTGTCCTTATGAAAATGCGCTGCTGCCCAGCTTCCAAAAGAGGCTGGCCCAACACGACAGAATATCAGCCTCATTTGAGGAACTGACCGCATTCTAAACCACGGCAGGAAGGGGTTTTGATAGAAAACTACTAGATACACCTGAGACTTCTCCATGCCCGATTAAGGAGCACCCTGGTAGCTCAGAGGGTAAAGAATCTGCCTGCAATGTAGGAGACCTGGGTTTGATCCCTGGATCGGGAAGATCCCCTGGAGAAGGAAATGGCAACCCACTCCAATATTCTTGCCTGGAGAACTCTATGTACAGAGGAGCCTGGTGGGTTACAGTCTATGAGGTTGCAGACTTGGGCACGACTGGGACTAACACTTTAACTTTCTACAAGAAGTTTATAACAGAGAAAAGTGAAGGAGAGTCTCCCAGGGAATGCTGTTTATTAACTGAATATTGCTTTTCAAGATCCTGCTTTAAAAATTCCTACTTAAGGTCAGATCTGGTGAGGAACATCCATTAATGGAGTCTTCCATGATGAGTAACTGAACACCTGAGAAAGACAGTCTAAATACTTGAGAAAAACATTTGCATGCAATTGGCAACGTAGCAAGAAGTTGCCTTTTCTTTGTTTACCAAGCTGCTCAAGCCATTGTTCAAACTATGGCAGGCACACTTTGTAAGCCTCTGTGCCGTTCTCTGTAACTTCCGTACAACAGTGACGTCACCAGAAAAGAACCAAGCGCACCGTTTCTTTATAAGCTGCTTACTTAACACCTCAGGTGTGTATTTCAGGAAATCAGTGTTACCTTACAGACAGCAGGCTACAGATGGGGAGGTTAGCACCCTGACGCATTGGCTTCCGTGGTGGCTCAGACAGCAAAGAATCCGCCTGCAATGCAGGAGATTTGGGTTTCATCCCTGGGTTGGGAAGATCCCCGGAGAAGGGAATGGCAACCTGCTCCAGTATCCTTCCCTGGAGAATCTATGGACAGAGGAGCCTGGCGGGCTACCTTCTATGGGGTCACAAAGAGTTGGAAACGACTGGGCAACTAACACTTTTCCCTCAGATGCATGGATATGATAATGATTAACTAATGGCTGGCTTAGCAGGTCACAAAGTGTTAAGTAATGATTCTAGGCTCTGAAAAGCATCTGACCAAGAATGTTGGGCAACGCATTTGATAATATTCATCAAAACGAGCACGTGGGCACCAAGAGCTTTTAGAAAACCTGGAACAATGATATCCTAGCCACATAAGAGAGGGGGAAGGCACAGAAGCATTCTTTCCTGCAGTTGTTCTAAATCACTGGAGTCAAAAGAAATCATAGGATAGGCACCTACATTTGGTCTGTATTTCAAGCAACTGTCATCTTCCAAAGAAATCTCATAAGTGATGGGGTGGGGGAGGCAAATTATTTGACATAATCAAAAATCTTTAGTAATCCAATATTGCAATGAATTATTATAAAAATCTTCTCCTTCGGAGAGGAAGGAAGCCAGAAAGAAGTTAATATAAATCTCAAGGCTGAATACTCTGCCAGGAAAATGACTTTCAGTGATACAAACACAAGGCAGATGTTCTAAAAGAAATTTAAAATTTAATCAGACACGAAGTCTTTCAGTCATTACCTGTGTGCACTCAAGACAACAGCCACAAATTGGATTTTTAGAATCATTTTTGCAACCATCTAAAAATCACATTTCTTCCAGTAAGGTAAGAAATACTCTGTGACTGGTAGAAGCTTAACATGAAAAAAAAATTCCCAACCTAGGGATCAAACCTGGGTCTCCTATATCGCAGGTAGTTCTTTACCATCTGAGCCACCAGGGAAGCCCTCAAAAATGTTAAGATAGCAAACAAATGCTTTAAAAAATGAATGTATCATGATTTGACTAATTTTAGTTTCTTCTTTACCCTTATGGTACAAGTTCTACTGAACCAAAGTTCAAAAGATTTTTTTTTTATAGTTCATTTTATTAATCTATGCTAAGAATTGAGCCAAACTAATGATTTTAAGAGTATCACAATCAAATGTATAACCATTAAAGCTGCTCATTTGATGTGTTTGTAAAGTAGTAGTAAGTAGTTTGTAAAGTAGCTATATTTGTAAAGTAGTATAACTCAAGACTATGAAAGCACATTATTATTAGGTTCCTAGAAATTTCTGTTAAATTTTTCTCCTTATTATACTCACAGGTCTTTCATTCATTTTTCTGGTTTTCTATTTTTAAATGGGATTTTAAAAAAAAGGAAAAATGTTTTTCAAGTTCAAGTATTGTTATATGACAATTATCTTAATTTTTTACCAGCAAATTTAGAACTCAGTCTTAAAAATAAAAGTTCAGATTATTATTATTTTTTTAAAGAGCACTCTCTAAAAAGAGAAAAAAGAGCTCTTTTAAAATTGAAACTGTGGTTTTATTTAAATTTACTTTCTAGATTTTTAATTGTATTTTTTTCCCCACCTCAGTGCATGAATGCAATATATCATTCTTGGTATGTTTTTCCGGTCATAGACATCTGTTGTTTCCGGGTAGAATATCTGGAAAACAAAAGGGAAAAATGTATTTATTAGGCGCCGCTTTTTACAATTATTTTAACTCCCCAAATGACCCTCTTTTGATTGTCCTTGCTGCTCTGTATTTATTTAAATGAAGGGGAATCTCAGTTGTGCCTCATGTTTTCCATGTGGACCAATCACTGCATCAGGTCCCTGCCTGACAGCGCCTCCTAGTGGCTCAACGGAGATTCACAGTCAGCCACTTCAGGAAGGCTTTGTCCACAGGGCTGGGTGGCAGCTTCACTCCGCAAGGCATGAGCCCGTGCAGGCTTTGCTTTCTGTACCAGAGTCACTCCTGTGACTGCCCAGGGGTCCCCTGGCCTGAGAAGGGTGTCCTTTTGAAATCATTTTATTACACGGTTAAGAACTTGGCTACACAGTTCTGTAAACATGTATGTATATACATACAACACACACACATATCCATGTTACTACTTTAAGGAGAAAAAAACATCCATTTTTACTGATTAAAATCTGGACAGTAGATAAAGTATGAAAGAAAAACACTTATAAACCTACCTCCAGACTGTCACTATTAGCATTTTGGTATATTTTCTTCAAGTCTTTTATCTGTATGTCTCTGTTTTTTTTTTTTTTTTACATTTATGTATGTGGGTATTTGGAGAAGGCAATAGCATCCCACTCCAGTACTCTTGCCTGGAAAATCCCATGAACGGAGGAGCCTGGTGGGCTGCAATCCATGGGGTCGCTAAGAGTCGGACACGACTAAGCGACTTCACTTTCACTTTTCACTTTCATGCATTGGAGAAGGACATGGCAACCCACTCCAGTGTTCTTGCCTGGAGAATCCCAGGGACGGGGGAGCCCGGTGGGCTGCCGTCTATGGGGTCGCACAGAGTCGGAAACGACTGAATCGACTTAGCAGCATGTGGGTATTTGAAAACCAAATTGCAAGTATTATAAGCCTGTTTAAAACACTTGACAGAGCATGATTGTTTTCCATTCCCTTCATTAGTCTATAAGAACATTACTTCTAGATCCATAGGATTCCTTCATATTTTTGAACCATAATTTAACCAGTTCTCCATGGTTGAACGTTTTTTCCCCCAAATTTGTCCCTATTATAGTCACTACAATAAACATCCCTGCTTTTTCTGTGCACCTGATTACTTCTTTTGGATAACCACCTATGAATGGAGGTAGTAGATTGAAAAATCTGAACACTAAAACTTTTAATGCACCTTGATATGCTTTTTGAGCTTGAAACTAAAAACCTAATAAGAAACAGATTTCAGAATATGGCACCAAAAATGAATAATTAGGATTGAAGCTCCTAAGAGAAGCATATTGGCATTACTTGCTTTTGGTAAATATTTTATAAAATTTGACATAAAAACTAAAATTGCATACCATATGGTAGAACTTGACACTCAAGCACACTTTCTATTGGACACTGAAAGAAGCCAAGAGAAAAGCAAAGTTTCTTGAACTATAAAATGTATAGTCACTGAGTGCTTCAAGAAATATCTATAGTCTATGAAATTTCAAAGGTCTTTCTAAGTTTCCTTTAATACATTTGCTGTAAAAGTATCAATGGGAAGAGGATTCCCCATTTAGAATATGACCAGGTTTAAAAGTTCTACCAGGTAAGCAGAGGACAACTGTAACTTCCCCTCTTCTTTAAAGAAGAAACTTTTATACTGGTATCTCTCTTGGAAAACCATTATGAATATGTCTTCCTTTATCAAGGAGATGGGATCAACTTATAGTTCACCATTTTCTTCAGCATTGAAACCCCAGTGTGTAACATGAAGCTGAGCACAGAGTGGGCAGCTCATATTGATGCATGAAGGAATTTATTAATACATCTAAGTCAATTCAGTATACTGTTGGCTTCTCATTACTGCAATGTAATATATCACTGATTTCATAATAAACATCAGGATTAAAATAGAATCTGTTGCATGGATCACTTGTTTGGCTTAAAATCAAAATAAATGTGGCCAAAACACACACAACTTGAGAAGGTTTAAATCAAATCTTTCAAACATAATAAAATTATCCTAACTAACATATACAGCCTCATACAGAAAAACGGCATTTGAATTTCTTTCTTTTTTAATCTGGTTACCACTCAACACTCTGCTAATACTTACTAAATCACAATTTAGAAATATGAATTCTGTATGATAACCACTTCCCAGAAAGGTATAGCATTCAATATTTTCAACATTTTAGGAGAGGGGAAAGTAGTTTAATTAAAAATGGCAAAATAAAATAGATCAACATTGACCATTGCAAGATAAAATGAACTGAGTTAAAACAGGTATTGGCACAAATGTATTAAAAATAGGCATTCATAAGGAATTCTTTGTTTTTATTGTGGGGGTGTTTTTAATTGCAAACCTGGATTAATACTAAAAACAACACAGGCCTAAATAAGTCAGTAGTCTATCCCCTTGCTGGACCATTTTTAAATAATTTCTTTAAAATAGCTGGACTTACTAAGTAAGCAGTTCAAAAAGGGGAGCTACTGATACACATGGAAACCTTACGGATGGCAAGGGCATTATGCTTAGTGAAAAAGTCAGTCTCAAAAGGTTACCTACCGTATGATTCCATTTCTATAACATTCTCAAAATGACAAAACTATAGAGATGAGAACAGATTAGGGGCCTGCCAGGGGACAGCGCTGGAGAAGGGAAGTGAGGTAGAGGCCAGCCTCTCTGCAGCATCTGTATCTTGATTCTGGTAGAGGTCACAGAAGTCTGTTCATGGATTGAACTACACCCACACGCGCGCGCGCGCACACACACACACACACACACACACACACACACACACACACGAATGCTCACTGGTGAACACTGAACAAAGTCTGAGTCTAGTTAACATTCATATGCCAACGCCAATTTAATTCTGTACTACAGTTATGAGATGTCACCATGAGGGGAACCTGAATGAAGTTTACACAAAGATGTACTATTTTTGCAACTTCCTGTGATGGTAAAATTATTTCAAAATCAGAAGTTTAAGAAATAGCTCTACAATTTCTATCGCATGTAATTATTTTCTCATCTCCTCTACTTGTCTAATCTGTCTCACAGGTATAAGGGCATCTGCTCTTTGAATTTAACAAGTTCTGAATATTTGCAGAATGAGTTTTATTTGGGAGATCTATTTTAGGAGTAAGAGCTCTGACTCGCTAGCCATTAAACTTTAAAGTGATACTATAATTTATAATAATATTTACTTAAATTTATAATGATACAATATATAACAATGCAAAGAGACTTGGAATCTTAGGTATAAATAGCAACACAAAAGAGGGAGATGGTGCTTCTAAATTAATTATCTACCAGGTAAAGCTGTTCTGACCTTGCTGAACTTTACCTAGCTGCTCCCAACCTGAACTCTTGCCATATGTTACTTTACGCGTGCTTTTCCATGTATTTGTTTAGTTCTCACATTTCTCGCTCCCGAGGCAATGAGGGCATCTGCAGCGTTAAGATACCCCATTCTGCGAGCCCCCTCCCACAGTGAGGTGTCCGTGCCAGCCCTGCTGTCTTCCCAGTCCAAGCTTACCTTGGGTAGACCGATGGACTCCATGGCTCTTAACCACTGCACGGTGTTATCTGTGTGCCGAAAGTGAAGGCCCGACTTCTGATGGGGCGGAGAAGAGGGGAGCACACAAAAAGGAGGTAAGAAAGTGGCCACTGCTTCCATTAGCAGGACGCTTTCAATTCTGTTTCTCCTAGAACAGTGCCATGAACGCTCACATAAAGCAACCCGTAAAGGAGATGAGACTTTCTCAGCAACACTCCAACCATTTGGGACGGACCAGTCCAGTCTCCAGAATTCACACGTTTGAGGTAATTCTGAACTAGACTCCCAAAGACCATTTACTGTCTAGCACGCCTAAGGATGTTTTATGAGACGTGTGCACATGCATGAGCACATGTGTGTGCCCACACACACACACACTCAGTGTCAAGACTGTGGCAACCAAGGTTGAGGGCAATAGTAACTTCTGGAAAAAAAGGATTTTTACAAGACTAGATGTCTTTTTTTGTGTGTGGTTTCTGGTTCTGCCAGATCACAACTGTAATATGATTTCTGTTTAAAAAAAAAACAAAACTGGAAAATATAGAAAAATACAAAGATGAAAACAAAAAAACACTCCATGATTCAGAGCTAATTTTAGTATTTATTCCTTCTATAATTTAATGCTAACCTTGGCCTTGTACAATAAGCAAACTTTCAGTGGAAATATTTTACAAGACCTTTTTCTACCCATATAATAAAAGGCTCCATTTTCCATTCCTACAGTTCTAATTAGCCAGCCATTATTGTCTACACAGTCTATAAATAAAATATTCTTGCTGCTATCTTATGAAGTTTTATCAGGTATATACTGCTGACAGCTTTAAAATAATCATATATTTCATTAGTTAAATGTATACCATAATGTTATATATCGTATTTTTCACTTTGAATAAAAGGAAAAGTAAGTACAGCAAGTTTCATCATAATTAACTCCCAATGGTGTATTATCACATTCACAAAGTCTAGCTCTTCCCATATTCTGTGAGCTTCTACAATCTAATGGTTGATTTAACAAAAACTATTTTTCTTGCTGTTAGAAATTATAAAGCATAAGAAAATTAAAATTTTGCAAATATTTATACGTTTTTGATAGTGGCCATTATTTACTGAGATTGGACTGTGTGTGTCAAGCACTTTACATAAATTATCTCTAATTTTCCAAATACTCTGCAGAGTAGTTATTATTCCCACCTTTTTGAGAGATGAGGAACCCTAGGCAACAAAGATGAAGTGATTTGCCTAAAGTCAAACATCTGTTGAGGGGCTGAGCTGGGATTCAAGATGAAATCTCTGTGGATCTGAACACCTTCCCCATGCCATAACCCGCCAAGGGCAGAGCACAGGACCTGATGACCAGGGGATTACTCTTCAGAGGAAAGAAATTAGCTAACCACTGTGAAATAACTAGAGGGAGGCGAGAGGATCTGAAGGGCATGCAGAGAAGAAAGGAAAAGGCGGGGAGGGGAAGAGAGGGAGGGGGAAGGGCATGCGAAGAGAGGAAAAGCATAGGGAGAGAATTCACAGCCATGAGGTAGTGTCTGAGGCTAACTCAGCATCAGCAACGTTTGTGGAACACAAACGGTTCTCAGACACGGCCACTCTGTGAACATGGAGGCCAAAATGGAGACAATCCTCAATCATGTCAGGGCTGAGGACCCTCAACACCATAAAGTGACTAACATAGTCCTCTTCCAAATAAGACGGGTGACTTATTTCTTGACTATGGCAATCTGGCCCCCAGTGAATATTCTCACCTCCTAAAAATTAAGACACCAAATTGATCCTACTTGCTGATAACACCATTAGTATTGGGCTTCCCTGGTGGCTCAGTTGGTAAAGAATCCACCTGCAATGCAGGAGATACCAGTTCGATTCCTATGTCGGGAAGATCTGCTGGAGAAGGTATGAACTACCCACTCTAGTATTCTTGGGCTTCCCTGGTGGCTCAGCTGGTAAAGAATTCGCCTGCAATGTGGGAGACCCTGGTTCGATTCCTGGGTTGGGAAGATCCGCTGGAGAAGGGATGGGCTACCCACTCCAGTATTCTTGGGCTTCCCTGGTGGCTCAGCTGGTAAAGAATCCGCTTGCAATGCGGGCGACCTGGGTTCAATCCCTGGATTGGGAAGATCTCTTGCAGAAGGGAAAGGCTACCCACTCCAGTATTCTGGCCTGGAGAATTTCATGGACTGTATAGTCCATGGGGTCACAAAGAGTCAGACACGACTGAGCGACTTTCACATTTTAGACTTCCCTGGTGGCTCAGATGGTAAAGAGTCTGCTTGCAATGTGGGAGACTGGAGTTTGATCCCTGGGTCGGGAAGATCCCCTGGAGAAGGAGATGGCAACCCACTCCAGTATTCTTGCCTGGAGAATCCCACGGACAGAGGAGTCTAGCAGGCTACAGTCCATGTGGTCGCAAAGAGTCAGACAAGACTGAGTGACTTCACTTTCACTTTCCTGGTAACACCCCAAAGATAACTGGTTCTTGCTTCCTAAATCCTTATTAGAATCGCTCAGTACAAGTTCAAATCTCTACTAAACTCCTATTTCCTCTTTCTTACAGCTCCACGGGTATGCCTTTTTTCTTGGCCTTTTTTCTGAGTTTAAATAAATATAGTTTTGTTTGACCCTAGGTTGGTTTCTGAGAATCTTTGGTTGATAGCCTTGAACAATCCAAATTATGCAATAAAAACATCCCATCCATTTAGTGGTGTCATTAGTTAGGTAACCTCAGGAAAGTTCCAAGTGTCTTTGAACCTTGGTTCCTCAGCCACAAAATGGGAATGGTATGTTTCTTTGGGTTGAGGAATTTCATGAGATTATACATGGAACACTCGGTTGCAAAGTACACCTAAGAATGCAATAAATGTTGGTTATGGTAATTATTACGCTGTGAGACTGGGCTTTAAACTTTATTCACCTTTAAGGTCAAAAAAAGTTCAGTGCTTCATGTAAGAGGCACTGAAGGAAAGGGTGGTTATCTTGGTCATATTTCTATAGAAAATGACATGACAGGTTTCAAATCCTTCACCTACTTTAAACACCTGAGGAATGCTGACTTCAGAACCCTATGCTCCCTATCTGCAAATTTTAGAAGTAAGCTTCAGTGAGTGAACTATATTAACATCTTCAATCTATAGATTTACTTCAGTTAGAACCAAAAAAGGTCTTCTAAAGAGGCTCCAAATAAACTTAGTCCATTATAAACATTTATAGTTTGTCTTTTCAGCAATCCCACACTAACATTAATATGTTAGACTAGGTGCTACATCTATAGTCATACTTAGTCAAGGGTTGTTATGGTTGGTCTACCTAATTTCTTTCAGGTATTAGACTAGAAAGGACATGCTGATTTTCTATTGCTGAGCTACTATAGCACCAGCAAACAAGATTACTGCAGTTTAAATTGAATAGATGAGGTATTATGTAAGCCTTCTGTGGATGGTAACTTCTTATATATTAGGATCAAGGCAATTCAGAACTATGAAGTAGTTTGAAACCAGTAATTATTCTAATTTGCTCATTTTATACAGGAAGAAACTGAGGGCCCAAGTATTTAAGACATTCGAGTTGACCTAACTTGTCGAGCTCAGGGTCAAGATCAGGTTGCAGAATTCCCTGACTCCTAGTCCAAATATTCTGGTCAATTTACTGCTCACGGAGCCTCAGAGCAAACAAACACCGTCTGTAGCAGTTACAGGGTGCTCACCTCTATCAGGCGGGCACTGGGCTGAGCGCCTGGCATAGATGATCACATTTGTTCCTCCCAATTTCTCTACAAGGTTGATGCTGTTAGTATTTTCCCACTTTCATCTCAGGAAGCTGAAGCTCGCCGAGTCAAAGTCAGTGGTGAAGCCAGATTCTGAAGTGTTTTGGTTCTGCAGCTCATACTCCTGACCACTGTGTATGCTTTCCCTGTCTAAGGCTCACCTAAACGTTCAATGAGCATTTGTTACAAATCTGGACAGCTGTCAATGCACTGTCCAGAATGATACTGCTGTGTGGCTTATCAGACTGAATTCTCTCCAAGGAACGCCCCCTTCTTCTTCCACTCCTTTCTCTTGGTCATCCTAGGTGGCTGCCCCACCACGGAAACCTTTCTGGCATCCGTGTCAGTCCAACCCCCTTTAGAACTGACCACACTCTACTCAGTTACCGCCCACCATCCACCTAGCTGTCTTCTCTTCAGTCGCTCCGCCCATTTCCAGTCCTTCTCCAGGATTCACCCTTCATTTCCCGTCTCGAATCCTCTTACTTCCTGTCTCTGCAGGCAACGGTCATCGGTCACCTGGGCTGAGGGATCCTCTCATCGCACCCTGCGCTTGAGTGCCTCTTCCCTCCACACAGCAGCAGAGCAGTCTTTGTGAAGCACAGACTGTCCCCCGGTGCCCCTGTCAACACTGAAACAGCTCCCCTGTACTTAGGATGGAGGCGCCCCATGCGAGGTCCTCCAGGAGGGACTGAGCGATTTCTCTGCTTCTCTCCTGGCCCCATTTCTCGCCTCTGTCCCTCACCTAGCCTTCCAGCCACTCAACCTGGCCAGGCGCTTTTCGTCCTTGAGCCCCTCGTCTGGACCACCCTCCCCACTCCCTACCCTTAGCTTTCATGGATGAGTTTCCCCTCCTCCTTCCAGACTCCATGTAAGAACATTTCCTCAGCAAAGTGCATGGCTGTCTGTCAACAACTCTGGCTTTAATCTCTTCCTTAATACACTAATCACAATTAAGGACTGTCTCTTTTCCTCACAGACTGTCTCTCCAATTGTGAGCAGCATGAAAATCATGTCTTCTTGGTTCTGCATTGTCTTTGGTGCCCAGATCAGTGGCTGGTACCTGGTAGGTATGGATGAGGATTGCATGGATAAATGAGTTCTACCCTTTATGTATTTCTATCTTAGTACAGCTTTATCTTCTTTCCCTATAACTTTATTAAATCTTATTATATTAATGTATCCGCCTGTTAGAGCAGTGATTCTCAAACCTTAGTAGTACATAAGAAAAGAATCACCTGAGGTGATAATTAAGAATGGAGCTTCCTGGGGCCCTGGCTAAGATTCTGGGGGAGGGCCCAAAAGTTCACATTTTTACACACACCCATCGTGGGGGACCACAGGAAGTCTGAGCGTCACACTTGGAGGAGGAGTTTCAGCAAGTATTGAATAAAGGATTGAATAAAGCACAGAAGACAAGAAATGGAGCCCTTTGGCTTACTAGAAAGTACTAGTTGGGACTTCCCCAGCACTCCAGTGGTTAAGACTTGGCTTTCCAATGCAGGGGGTGAGGTTTCAACCCCTGGCTGGGGAGGTAAGATCCCACATACGTCATGGCCAAAAAACCAAAACATAAAACAGAAGCAATATTTTAACAAATTCAATAAAAGACTTTTAAAATGGCCCACGTTAAAAAAAAAATCTCTAAAAAATAAAAAATTCTCATTCATTCCTTTACCCAACAGCTATTTGGGCCGGAACCCGAACTATTCACCGAGGACACAGTGAGACACACACCGCTCCTGCCTTCAGGACAAAATAGTTACTACAGCACGGCATGGTGTGTCCACATGTGCATGGCAGGACCATGCAACTCAGCCTGGAGGGGCAGGAGGAGATGTTCAGGGAAAGGACACTCTTCCCTGGAAGGTTCAACTCAATACCCAGAATGACTTCCAAACCCTAAATTAAGAAGGGGTAGAGGTGTAGACAACAAGCTGGCGACAAAGAGGACAGGGCTACATGGAAGAGCCCACTGCTTTGCTCAAAGCCAAGAGCACCCCGGCCAAAGGCCCTGAGATTCGGGGCAGAGCTTTTGCTCAGGGACACCCGGCCCAACAGGTGGGCCATATTTTACGGCCACAGCCCAGCAGACCCTGCAGAGCATTCAGGCTCGCTGAACTCATGGTTTCCAGATGGCCCATCAAGAGACAGGCCGAGGTTAGTGAGTGTTCCCCTGCGTTTCAGCATCTTTGCCGCCGTCCCGTGATTTAAGGCTCCTTGAAGAGGACCATGTGACAAGCTTTAGATCCGAAAAACACATGAACAGGAAGCTGTCTCCTGCCCACTAATATCTGTCTCCTTTCATTTTTGCAGAAGAAACAAAATAGCCTTAAAATAAAAATTTACGATGACACAGCAAATCACTAACAATTCCCATTCAAGGTCATATTCAGGGATTTAATACAAGGGAAAAAAAAGAAAAGCCTCTTTTCTCCAGTGAATTAACAGAGGGGTAGTTTCCCTTTGTCCCATGATTCTCCCACATCACAGCTGGCATCAACTCCCCTCCATCTGCCACCGCCCATCTTTCCACACCTCTCCTAACATCTTTTCTCCTGTGCATCCCACTTGGGGCCTGATGGCATGGGGGACAGTAACACAGACCACTTCCTTCTGTCACGATGGTTTGCTCAGGGACATCAGCACGTGTCCAGGTGCCCCAGGAATTTTATTTTGTAACAAGAGATTGCAAATATTTCCCCCATCCCCATCCCAAAGAGAAGTTGCTATGGATTCAAATAATAGGACCTCTGATGTCAGAAGGCAATGGTACCTGTTTAAGTTGCCATGAGGGGTCCAGAGCTGAACTGGAAAGAGACACCTATATTCAAGGCGTAAAATGTGCCAGGAGGGGAATTAGCCCACCTGCAGCTCTGAGGCTCACTTTCACTAAAGGTCTGTCTGTGCGGCCTGATTCTCCCAATCAAAACAAAACAAAACAAAACACCCACAGTCCCTTTCCAGGGGAGGTTGGAGCCCATGACACTTTATCATCAAATCTGTATCATCAAATCTACATGGCCATTATAATAGGTCTAGGTCTTGATAACAACCATCACAGAAGCAATGAAAATAAAAGAAAGATCATATTCTAAAATGTGGACAAATGTTAATTTATTTTGTGACACAGTGGATACAAATAATTTTTTTCTGAACTTTGAAAATATTCCTTAAAATTAAAAAAAGAAACTTTAATTTTGGCTGGCTAAATCATTTGTTTTGCTTAAGTCTTCTAAAAGGCTGGAAACTCACTCTAGGGAGAAACATCTAGAGTTAATAAACACATGACTTAATAAACTTATTTTAACATATGCAAACATATTTTTTCATAGCATTATTCAAGGCAGAGACTTTTGCTCCATTCCCTTTTAGATTAGATGATGAAGAGAGACTTGTCAAAAAAGATGTCAATTCATCTTGTCTGTTAGCCTAAATCATTACTCAGACATTTGCTCTGAATTCAATATACATATTTTAAAGATAAATTTTGTCTCAATTACAACTGAAGGGTAGTGTGACTCATACATTAAATGGAAAATTATTCTATTTTCAATTGTACTTAATGTTATCCTTGAAATTTTAAGAGAAATAACTTTTAAAAACACTTGAAGATCTGCAGATAAAAAATACTGATATAACAAAACCAAACACAAAATACTGAGGGGAAAAAAAAAAAATCAAGTTTCAAAGAAGCTTTAGAAACCCTGACCCAAAATGGAGAAGAGATCTCACATTCTAGAAGAGAACAGCACACATTTAAAAATTGCTTTTTGAAGACACATATAATCAAGGTGTCTTTTAGGTTGGTGCTTACTTTTTCCTTCTTTACTTTTTAATGGAAATTTTCAAACATAAAAAAGTAGACAGAATAGTATAAAGAACTCATTTGTACCCATCATCTAATCTCAACAATTACAAACTCATGGCTGGTCTTGAATCATCTGTTAACCCTCTTCCCAGTTATTTTGAAGCAAATCATAGATGTATCACCTTACCTGAAAATACTTAAACATTATATCCATAAAACACACACATTTTTTGAATACAGTGTTTATATTGATTGGTTGTTTATTTTGATTAAGATTGGTGTTTATATTGGTTTGATTTTCCTCCCTATATTCCTTCTCAAATTACCTATGAAATAATTCATAAAACTAGCTGCATACAAAAAGGTTAGTCTCTTTTGTTTTAAACATCAAATGGAAAGGAGTTTCTGACTCGTCAATATTAGTACTTTTTTTCTTTTTTAATCACCTTGGCTCTAACTCTTTAGGGCTACAAGTTCAAGTCTCTGCTGGGTACTTTACTTCTTGATGAGAATAAGGGGAGTAATAAACCGTGTTGGTGGTGAAGAGAGGAGGGGTAGAGAGCCCCCACTTTTATATTTACTGGTACTAGTGACATGACCTCCATGAAGGAATAATGGGGATTGGGAGTTGGAAGCCCCACAAATCAGAGGTCTCTTGGCCTCATCCTAGAAACAGAAAAGGGCTTTGCTTTCAAAACTGCTGCCACCTCAAGAATGATTATTAACAGGCTTCAAAGACCAAGGACATTCCCCTTCCCCATACCCCTACCTCCCACAAAATCCTGATAGAAACACTAAAGAAAGGGAAGGAAGGCAAAGACTCAAATTTCACTTTGAGCCAGAGGCCCAAACCAATTAGATTTCAGTTACCTTATAGCGTGTTTGTTCCACATCATAGATCTTTTTCTCCGATACCATTTTGGGGGCAAAGAATTTGGCTAACTTTGCAAGGTAAACTCCGTTCCGGAGTCCTTCTTCCAGTTCAGTGGTTGGTGGCAATTCTTCAACTAAGCAGACTTCCATCCACCTAGAGAGATTAAGAGAGAGAAAAAAAAAACAAACCTTAAAGTGAATCCAGTTTGGTATCTTTCTATAAATGAAGAGATGTGGTGTCTTACTATCAGTGGCAGGGGCATTAACCAAGGGGGTGGGATCTGAAACATCTTTATCGTCATGGACAGGAAGAGAGAAGCTTCTGGATGGAACAAGGATTCAGAACAGGAGAGGAACAAGGGGTTGATAAGCCCAGAGGCACTGAACTCACTCCGGCGCCAGAGTTTGTTGACTTCACCTTTATCTGAGTCTCTGCCAAGTTTCTTAAAGAGGAGAAAGGCCAATCTGTGCTTGTATGGGTGGAATGAGTCTTGCTGACATTACAGAAAAAGCAGTTCCCAGTTTACGAGCCTTAGTGGAGGACATTTTTGTAGGGGTTATGCCGTGGGGAGAGTGTAGTCTAAGGTGCGGTAAAATCTGCAGTTGCTTAGTCTGGAAATGACTACCAGGAGAGGCAGGAAGGCCCAGAAAAGGGAGATTGAAATCCAGAAAGCAGACACAGTCTTCCTTAAATAAGACACATTCGTTTTTCCAATGCCAGGAGCTTACTACAACACACTTACCTTTTGGGGAAGCTATTTTCTGGGTACTGAGGAAGTTGTTCAGGAAAAGATCAGATTCAATCTTAGGATACTCTGCCAGTATCGTAGAAAAGAGAGCACCAAGGTCATTACTGGCTCAAAGGCACACAGTTGGAGGAAGGCCAGGCCAGTTCACATTTTACACCGGGGTGCAGAGAGTCTGCCAGAGCTCACAGGATATTGTGCTTCCTCCCCGTGCTTGAGGAACTCTTCCCTACTGTAAGACCCAAGAACCAGGGGTGCAAGCCCTCACCTCTCTGCCACAAACCCACCACCACATCAGCAACTTGAGTGTGAGCCCCACACCTATACAGTGAGGCCCCTCAGAAGACCAGTAACACAGCAGCACTGACTCCATCACACTTGGCAGGGAGGAGAGGGCTGCTCTGCACTAATAACAACAGATCTGGATCCAGGCAGTGAACACTGTAAAATGTCTCAAGTGCCTGTAGCTCTGGCCAACACTTTTTAGAAGCTCAAAGAGTCCCTAATAAGCAAGGAGTATTTATTGACCACTTGTTTAGGCAATGTGAAATATGGAGTTAGAGAAGGAAATGGCAACCCGTTCTAATATCCTTGCCTGGGAAATCCCACGGACAGAGGAGCGTGGTGGGCTATACTGCATGGGGTCGCAAAGAGTCGGACACGACTAAGAGACTGAACAGAACTGAGAAAAGCTATGACAAACATGGACAGCATATTAAAAACCAAAGACATTACTTTGCCAACAAAGTCCATCTAGTCAAAGCTATGGTTTTTCCAGTAGTCATGTGTGGATGTGAGAGTTGGACTATAAAGAAAGCTGAGTGCCAAAGAATTGATACTTTTGAACTGTAGTGTTGGAGAAAACTCTTGAGAGTCCCTTGGACTGCAAGGAGGTCCAACCAGTCAATCTTAAAGGAAATCAGTCTTGAATATTCATTGTAAGGACTTCAGCTTCAGCTCCAATACTTTGGCCACCTGATGTGAAGAACTGCCTCATTGGAAAAGACCCTGATGCTGGGAAAGATTGAAGTCAGGAAGGAGAAGGGGGTGACAGAGGATGAGATGGTTGGATGGCATCACCGACTCGATGGACGTGAGTTTGAGCAGGCTCCGGGAATTGGTGATGGACAGGGAAGCCTGGGGTGCTGCAGTCCATGGGGTCACAAAGAGTCAGACACAACTGAGAGACTGAACCAAACTGATGAGAAAAAACATAAATATAAGCCCTGCCTTCAAAGAGCATTTAACAAAACTGGGAAGGCAACACAAGTGTAAGAAAAAATCAGAGAGCCATGTAAGACAGGCTATGATGCCCAATACAACTATTAGTACCTAACAAGAAAAAATTGGGGAATAGTGTGGGGGCAGGGGGCACTGGGCTCAGTGGAGAAGCAGGGAAAAAATGACAAGGTGGTGGGATCTGGATTCAGCTGGAAAGGGAAGATATGGAAAGGCAAGGCAGGGGCACACTGGGAGCTGGGGGGCAGGACATACTAGAATCACGAAGGAAACATGGCTGAGGCATGGAACAAACCCAGAGAAGACCCAGGGTCCCTAGGGTGCATGGGGAGAAAGGAAGCAAGCTGAGCATACACAGGGAAAGCAGGAGCTGCTGTAAGAGAAGCGGTGACATTTGCTGCTACAGGAAGCAGGAAGCTCTTGGCAGACCCACAGCAGAGGAGGGACAGGCTGACAGTGGTATTTAGAGAAAATTCAATCTTGTATAATGGAGGCCCCAAAGACAAAGCACTCACCTTTCCCAATGCAAGGAGGTGAGGGACTGGATGAGACAGGAAGAAACGGGAAGGGTGGAAAGCAAGAGGCATTTCAAAGGAATGTAACAAGATGTGGTGACAGCTTAGAAAGTGGGGAGGGGGGTCAAAGGAAAGGGGATATTCCCAGCCAGGGAGAGGGGCTTCATGTGGAGGGACCTCTCTGTACCAGGAGGCAGCCCCACATCCACTGCGGCCCCAGGCATGTCCCCTGACCTCCCTGGGCCTCCGTGTTCTCCTCTGTTGAAGGGGCAGATGAGAAGGACAGGATGTTAAGCCTCCTGCAGCTCTAACATCCTAGGGGGACTGGGAAAACGTGGAAGAACAAGGAACTTTCCATAGTAACATGAGATGCGAAATTTACTTTCACATAACACACACAAGGTGAATAAGGATGATTTGGTTATACGGGTCTTGCTTCAAATGAATGTAAGAGTACCACAGGCTTGATGAATTTTTAAAACTGTGAGAAATCAATAACAATGTTGTCTTTTTGATTAAAAAAAAAGTGGGCAAATTAAAAGCCACTGCCCTAGACCAAGTTTCTAATCTAAGTAAACTACAAACTACAGCATCATGCTCTTTCACAGGAAAACAAACCTGTTTTCAAATAATTATCTTGAAAAAACTTACAAAATTGGTTCTTTGCACAGCAATATATAACTGCTGTATAATAATTTCATCACTGAGGGGTAGATTGTGAAGGGTCGGGGAGAGGTAAACTGACAATTTATAGCAGGAGAGGGAGGTGATAAACCAACATTTGAGACCAAGAAGTAGAAAGCTAAAATAAAAGCAACTTTGACCTATTTTAGAATTGGGTTTACTTTTTAAAAAAGATAATCACATTAATATTTGTCTGTGTTAGAATATATGTGCAGATGGCTGAAAAAACAAATTATTCCAAAAACTTAGGTTAACTATTTCCTATTTAAAGTGGAGCTATTGCTAATGCTTACCACAACATGAAGTGCTCAAAGGCAAAAGCCATCTTTTCTTTTTGTGATCCCACTATACTGAAAATGTGTTTATCAGTTCAGTTCAGTTCAGTCACTCAGTTGTGTCCGACTCTTTGCGACCTCATGAACCACAGCATGCCAGGCCTCCCTGTCCATCACCAACTCCCGGAGTCCACCCAAACCCATGTCCATTGAGTTGATGATGCCATCCAACCATCTCATCCTCTGTCGTCCCCTTCTCCTCCTGCCCTCAATCTTTCCGAGCATCAGGGTCTTTTCCAATGAGTCAGCTCTTTGCATCAGGTGGCCAGTGTATTGGAATTTCAGCTTCAACATCAGTCCTTCCAATGAACACTCAGGACTGATCTCCTTTAGGATGGACTGGTTGGATCTCTTTGCCGTCCAAGGGACTCTCAAGTCTTCTCCAACACCACAGTTCAAAAGCATCAATTCTTCGGTGCTCAGCTTTCTTTATAGTCCAACTCTCACATCCATACATGACCACAGGAAAAACCACAGCCTTGATTAGACAGACATTTGTTGACAAAGTAATGTCTCTGCTTTTTAATATGCTGTCTAGGTTGGTCATAACTTTCCTTCCAAGGAGAAAGTGTCTTTTAATTTCATGGCTGCAATCACCATCTGCAGTGATTTTGGAGCCCCCAAAAATAGAGTCAGCCACTGTTTCCACTGTTTCCCCATCTATTTGCCATGAAGTGATGGGACCAGATGCCATGATCTTAGTTTTCTGAACGTTGAGTTTTAAGCCAACTTTTTCACTCTCCACTTTCACTTTCATCAAGAGGCTCTTTAGTTCTTCTTCACCTTCTGCCATAAGGGTGGTGTCATCTGCATATCTGAGGTTATTGATATTTCTCCCAACAATCTTGATTCTAACTTGTTCTTCTTCCAGCCCAGCATTTCTCATGATGTACTCTGCATATAAGTTAAATAAACAGGGTGACAATATACAGCCTTGACGTACTCCTTTTCCTATTTGGAACCAGTCTGTTGTTCCATGTCCAGTTTTAACTGTTGCTTCCTGACCTACATACAGGTTTCTCAAGAGGCAGATCAGGTAGTCTGGTATGCCCATCTCTTTCAGAATTTTTCACAGTTTATTGTGATCCACGCAGTCAAATGAGTTTATAGATAGTGTGTATTCAACAGATTGTTATTAAGTGAAAGATTCTGACTGCTTAAGAGTTTTCCAAGCATCACAGCATAAAATCTTTTAGGATATTGCCAGTGACTTGTAAATGTAGCATTTTTTGTAACATTAGGCATTAATATTTCACTACCTTGAAAGTCTGAAGAAGATGCTGTTACCATCAATGGTAACTAGTGTTTATTAAGCACTACTTCATTCTAGAGGGCTTCCCAGGTGGTGCTAGTGGTAAAGAACCTGCCTGCGAATGCAGGTTAGATGTAAGAAATGCCAGTTTGCTTCCTGGGTCAGCAAGATCACCTGGAGAAGGGCATGGCAATCCACTCCAGTATTCTTGCCTAGAGAACCCCATAGACAGAGGAGCCCGGTGGGCTACAGTCCATAGCGTCATACAGAGTCAGACATGACTGAAGCAACTTAACACATTTTATTCTAGAATCTGGATTTAATACTATATGTGGATTATCATTTAATCCTTGTGCCTATCTCATAAGGAAAGGTGCTATGGATAACCATTTGCAGATGTTAATCTAAAGCAAAATTAAAAGAATGCTTGCTCCTTGGAAGAAAAGCTGTGACAAACCTAGACAGCATATTGAAAAGCAGAGACATCACTTTGCTGACAAAGGTTTGTATAGCCAAAGCTATGGTTTTTCTAGTAGTCATGTATGGCTGTGAGAGCTGGACCATAAAGTAGGTTGAGTGCCTAAGAACTGATGCCTTCAAACTGTGTTGTTGGAGAAGACTCTTGAGAGTCTCTTGGACAGCAAGGAGATCAAATCAGTCAATGCTAAAGGAAATCAATTCTAAATATTCATTGGAAGGACTGATGCTGAAGCTGAAGCTCCCCTATTTTGGCTACCTGATGAAGAGCTGACACACTGGAAAAGACCCTGATGCTGGGAAAGATTGAGGGCAGGAGAAGGGGGTGGCAGAGGATGAGATGTTTGGATGACATCATCAACTCAATGGACATGAGTCTGAGCAAACTCTGGGAGATAGCGAAGGACAGGGAAGCCTGGTATGCTGCAATGGGGTCACAAAGATTTGGACATGACTTAGCAACTGAACAACAACAAAGGGGAGAGAACTTGGAGTGTAGATACCAAATGGTTCACCGCAGGGCTAGGAGACAGCTGGGGTGGCTGCTGGCCAGGGTGGTCATTTCCCAGCCCCGTACTATCTGTGTGGGGCCAAGTAGCCAGGTCATGAGCACAGAATGAGACAGGAAATGGCATGCATCACATGGAGAGCGGCCTCAGGAAAGCCCCGCAGGGAGCTTCCCCTCCCCCATCTGCTGAAAGTGAAGTGGCTCGGTGGTGTCCGACTGTTTGCAACCCCATGGTCTGTAGTCTACCAGGCTCCTCTGTCCATGGGATTTTCCATGCAAGAGTACCGGAGTGGGTTGCCATTTCCTTCTCCAGGGAATCTTCCCAACCCAGGGATCCAACTCTGGTCTCCTGCATTGCAGGCAGATGTTTTACCATCTGAGCCACCAGGGAAGCCCAAGACATACAGATGTGACATAGTGAAAATTGCGTCCGACTCTTTGTGACCCTGCATTCTCTAGGCCAGAACACTGGAGGGGGTAGCCTTTCCCTTCTCCAGGGAATCTTCCCAACCCAGGAATTGAACCAGGGTTTCCTGTATTGTAGGCAGATTCTTTACCAGTTGAGCCACCAGGGAAACACCACCCTACCCCCACCCCCCTAACCCCATCTGCAAGCAGGATGCTAAAGCCCATGGCCACCTTGAAAGAAAAGATGTAAGAACACCCTGGGTCCCTGAGTAACCTCTGTAGGTTACAGAAGGAACCTTCTGCATCTGCTCATCCTCGCCTTATGCTACTGAATCTTACATGAAAAGGAATTAAACTTCTACTGTCAACCTCAACCTCAGTGACTTACCGGTTACATAAGCTAGTGTTACCCAGCCAAACCAATAAAATTCAGTAAGTGTGATTTTTATGGTCTGTTGGGGTTAAACTTCCTGTCATAATCACAGTACAGAAAATGACGGGCCTGATGTTCAGGAAGTCTGGCTTTCCAATCACTAGCTGGTGTCCTGGAGCAGGTTACTTAAAACTCTAAGCTGAGTTTTAGTCCGGGAGTCTAAAATTATAAATGGAATTCTGTACGACACTAATTATGCAATACGCTTTTTTTTTTTTTAATAGCAGCTTTATACTGAGAGAATTCACACATCATACACTCTTTGAAGCTGTACCATGCAGTGATTTTCAGCAAACATTTTCATCACTCCAAAAAGAAGCCGTATAACTAGTTAACAGTACTCCCCATTTACTCCCAAATTTCCAACCTATTAATCTACTCTTTGCTTAGAGATCTGTTTATTTCATTTAAATGGAACCCTACAACACACGGCCATCTGTGACTAGCTTCTTTTGCATGCTTTCAAGGTTCATCTATTATGTAGGATATAATTAGCACTGCATTCATTTCCAATGCTGAATAATATTCTACTGTATAGATATATATCATATGTATCAGTTTATGAACATCTGGGTTTTTTCCCACTTTTTGGCTCCTATGAATAATGCTGCTGTAAACATTAGTGTTTAGGTTTTTGCACGGACATATTTTCTCCTTTCTCTGGGTATATATGTAGGAGAAGAATTGCTGGGTCTATGTTTGATCTTTTTTGGAACTTCCAGACGGTTTCCCAAAGCAGCACTGAGGATTCTAACTTCCCCTCCTCCTTGCCACCACTCAGCTGTCTTTTTGAGTATAGCCATCCTAGGTAGATTCAAAGTGGCATCTCAATATGGTTTTGATTTTCATCTCTGTGATGGCTAATGATATTGAGTGGGCTTCCCAGGTGGCACTAGTGGTAAAGAATCCACCTACCAATGCAGGAGATGTAAGAGACACGGGTTTGATTCCTGGGTCGGGAAGATGCCCTGGAGGAGGAAATGGCACCTCACTCCAGTATTCTTGCCTGGAGAGTCCCATGGACAGAGGAGCCTGGTGGTCTACAGTCCATGGGGTCACAAAGAGTCAGACACGACTGAGCATCTGAGCATGATGATGTTGAGCATCTTTTTGTTTTTTTCTTTTTGATACAGTTGTGAATAGGATAGTTTTATTTATTTCTCTTTCTAATGGTTAATTATTGGTGTGTAGAAATGTAACAGATTTCTGTGATTAATTTTCTATCCTTCAACTTTAATGAATTCATTTTTAAGTTCCAATAGTTTTTTGGTCTTAAGGGTTTTCTGTGCATAATATCACGTCATCTGCAAATAGTGACAGTTTTAGTTCCTTTCCAACTTAGTTTCTTTTCCTTCTTTGACTGCTGTGGCTAGGACTTCCAATATTATGTTGGAAAAAAGTGGGAAGAGTAGTCATCCTTGTCTTGTTCTGAGCATCTTTTTATTATTGCCTATTTACACATCTTCTTTAGAGACATGTCTTTTCAAGTCTGTTGCCCATGTTTTAGCCCTTTTTTTTTTTTTTTAAAGAAATTGGGTTATAAGAGCTCTCTATATATTTGTTATACCAATTCCTTATCAGGCACACAAGATGAAAATATTTCTTCATTCTATGGGTTGTCTTTTTGCTTTCTTACAGTGTCTTTTGAAGCAAGTTGCTTGTACTTTTATGTCATATTTAAGAAACCATTGTTTAACTGAGTGTCATAAATATTCACCTATGTTTTCTTCTAAGACGTTCATGGTTTTAACTCTTACGTTTAAATCTTTTATCCATCTTGAGTTATTTTTTGTATGTGGTGAGTGGTAAGAGTCCAAATTCATTCTTTTGAATGTGGATATCCAGTTATCTCAGCACCATGTGCTGAAAAGACTCTGTGCCTGCATGCTAAGCTGCTTCAGTCATGTTTGACTCTCTGTGACTCTTTGGGCTGTAGCCCACCAGGCCCCTCTGTGCACGGGATTCTCCAGGAAAGTATACTAGAGTGGGTTGCCATGCCCTCCTCCAGGGGATCTTCCCAGCCCAGGGATCGAACCCAATTAACTTTCCTTGGTACCCTTGTTGAAAGTCAACGTGACTGTAACTGTGAAAAATTACATCTAAACTCTCAATTATACTCAATGATTTATACATCTAAGATTTAATGAAGTGAAGTGAAAGTCACTCAGACATGTCCAACTCTTTGCAACCCCATGGATTGTAGCCTGTCAGTCTCCTCTCTCCATGGAATTCTCCAGGTCAGAATACTGGAGTGGGTAGCCGTTCCTTTCTCCAGGGGATCTTCCCAACCCAGGAGTTGAACTGGGGTCTCCTGCATTGCAGGTGTGTTCTTTACCAGCTGAGTTACCAGGGAAGCCCAAGGTTTACATATGAAATGAAGTGAAGTGAAGTGAAATTTGCTCAGTCGGGTCCGACTCTTTGTGATCCCATGGCCTATACAGTCCATGGAATTCTCCAGGCCAGCATACCGGAGTGGGTAGCCGCTCCCTTCTCCAGGGGATCTTCCCAACCCAGGGATCGAACCCAGGTCTCCCGCATGGCAGGTGCATTCTTTACCAGTTGAGCCACAAGGGAAACCCAAGAACACTGGAATGGGTAGCCTATCCCTTCTGCAGCTGATCTTCCCAACCCAGGAATCAAACCAGGGTTTCCTCCATTGCAGGTGGATTCTTTACGAACTGATTTACAAGATTTATTTACAGACAATATATCAAGTATGTACACATGAAACAAACCTAGAAAGACCTCATATGTTATCAAAAGACTGCCTTCAAATTTGACCTAAAAATCCACAGAAATGAAAACTGGAACGAGCCAGCATCTCCTGCTGCCCTTGCAGTCGCTCCTCCCTTGTTCCTTCTATGGGTTACTCCTTCCGAACCTCATGAAGACCACACCAAAGGCTGAGCACTGAAGAACTGATGCTTTCAAACTGTGGTGCTGGAGGAGACACTTGAGAGTCCCTTGGACTGCGAGGAGATCCAGCCAGTCCATCCTAAAGGAGATCAACCCTGAATATTCACTGGAAGGACTGATGCTGAAGCTGAAAGTCCAGTACTTTGACCACATGATGTGAAGAGTTGACTCACTGGAAAAGACCCTGATGCTGGGAAAGATCGAAGGCAGGAGAAGAGGGTATCAGAGGATGAGATGGTTGGATGGCATCACCGACTCAGTGGACATGAACTTGGGCAAACTCTGGGAGATGGTGAGGGACAGAGAAGCTTGGCGTGCTGCAGTCCATGGGGTTGTGAAGAGTCAGACATGACTTGGTGACTGAACAACAATAACCGAATCTCCACACCAATATGTGAACGTCTCATCCTCAACCAAAGGTGAAGCAATTTCTGATGAGCATCTTCAAGGTGGTTGGAGAACCACAATTTCATTTCCAGTGAGGAGGACTCTCTCTTATTAGTATTGCTTGCTTTCTCTTTACTATGCAGGGAAAATCTGAATCTCTTATCGAAAACAAAATACAGGTGAGAGGAATTTTTATTCTATCATTCAAACATATTCTCCTCAATTTTTTTTTTTTTTTTGAGTTGAGTTGAGATAGCTTCCATAAGCAGCTCTGTGTATGAAAGTACAAGATCTGATTCAAGTGACATAATGAGAAGAAGAGGGTGGTAGGAGAGGATGTTGGGAGAAGGATGAAGGGGATGAACAGTGAAATTTTTCCAATTTTAGGTTAAATCCAGAAAGAAAAACAATTAATATCATTTCGTCTTGCAAGAGATCAAAAAATACACACACACACACACACACACACAACTCCCCAAAATGCCACCTCATAAAAACCCGGACACACACCATCCACTCCACTGTGCTACTTTGCGCCTTGCAGAACATATGAAAGTTGTTTCGCTGAGGCATTTGCTATTTGCCTTGTTATTCAGGAAATCACCAGCTATAAATCTTGGTCTCTATCATACCGCACTGTATGGAATAAATGTCCCAAAAGTAGAACTGCTGGCCAAAAAACAGAAAGTGTGTTTTTTCCTTACAAACCCTGCTTTAATGGAGTGCCCCGGTCCATGAACTTTCAAGCATTAGAAGTCAATTTCTCTTCCTGAATGTTTTGAACATCAGCCTATGAAATATTTTACAAAAGAATAAAGGCAAAGACCAGATATTTTTTATGTGTACAGTGCAACTGGTCACCTTTTATGCCGATAGGAGGTAAAACGTTAGAAGTCAGTGCTAGATTAAGTTCTCACGGTAAACCTTTCTGTTCACTGGAGGCTGAGGTCAAACTGTCACCACGAGGAGCGGAGGGAATAAATTAGGAATTTGGAATTAACAAAGACACGCCACTGTACACTAAATAAACAACAAGGATTTACTGTTGGGAACTGTATTTGGTATCTTGCTGTTATATACCTATGATGGGCTGGAAAAAAGATGCAGACGTACGGAACGGACTTGTGGACACAGGTGGGGGCAGGACAGTGGGGGACAAATTAAGCGTGCAGCATGGATATATATACATGACCATGTGTAAAGCATCTAGTAGGAAGCTGCTGTGCAGCACAGGAAGCTCAGCTCGCTGCCCTGCGATGACTTAGGGGGCATGGGAGTGTGGGAGGCAGGATCCAAAGAAGCAGCAGATATGTGTAACACATAGCTGACTCCTGACGTTGTACAGCAGAAACTAACACAACATTGTAAAGCAGTTATATTCCAATAAAAAAGAAGTTAAAATGTATAGGAAAAAAGGAATATATATACACACATATATATCAGAAAAAAACTGAATCGCTTTGATATACACCTGAAACACTGTAAATCAGCTATATTTCAATTAAGAAATAAAAACAAAAATAATTGTCACCATAATTCTATCAGCATCATTAGCTCAAGGGAACAGGGATACAGAGAAATATATATTGCACAAACTGAGGCACGTATCCATCCTTCTTTCATATAAAACTTAGTTGGTTCATTATAAGAAAAAGAGGTGAGATGTTAAAATAATGCTAATTATTTTCTTTAAAATACGGACTTACAATACCATGAAAAGAAGCAGTATAGAACACCAAGGCCTAATGGGAATGGAGCAGGCTTTTGAGGCCCTCTTTCTCATTCTGCTCTTTAGGAAGGAGAGGAAACAGCAGCCCTCCACTGAGTTTGGCAAGCATTGTGTGAACTGTGTTGCACAGAATACTGGCTCAGTGAGATGCTAATACTGTCCTGGGGCCGGGGGCGCTGGGGGGGGGGGGAGGGGGAGGGCCACGTGACCTTAGCCGATGTCGCATTCTACGTCCTCTCTCGAGGATTCATAAACTGCATTAGCATCCTGAAAGCTCAGAGAATTCCTGAAGCCAAGAACCAAGTTAACTTTTTAACTCAATGTTTCCCACATTTTTTGGCCATAGAACTCCTTTTTCCCAAATCACTTCGCAATATTTCATATGATGCATAGACAGGTAACTGGTAAAAGCAGTACAATTAGGTGACTAAAACCATGGCATTTGGGCTGACACTTTGTCAGTTCAAATCCTAGTTCCAGAATAATACCAGTGATTTCTCTGTAAAGTAAAGATATTTAAACTATCTGCCCTTGGAGGGCCTTTGTAAGGAGTAAATGAGAATCTGTGTAAAATATTTAGCACCGTGCCTGGCTCATAATAAGAGTCAGCAAACATTAACCCCAAGTATTGTGAGCATGTCCCCAAATGTGGATCTGGCTATTCCTTTACCAGACTTCATGAACTGTGCTGCACAGAACACTGGCTTAGTGAGATGCTAATATTGTCCTGCGGCCAGGGGTGGTGGTGGGGGAGGGGGAGGGACAAGTGAACTTAGAAAATGTTGCATTCTACGTACTCTCTGGAGGATTCATAACTTGCATTAGCGTCCTGAAAGCTCAGAGATGGACTTCTGGACTTCCCTGGTGGCTCAGAAGGTAAAGCGTCTGCCTATAATGCGGGAGACTGGGGTTCAATCCCTGGGTTGGGAATATTTCCTGGAGAAGGAAATGGCAACTCACTCCAGTATTCTTGCCTGGAAAATGCCATGGACGGAGGAACCTGGTAGGCTACAGTCCATGGGGTCGCAAAGACTAGGACATGACTGAGCGACTTCACTTTCTTTTCTTTCTATTCCTTTACTGGATGTGTAACCTTAACAGATTTTTTGTTGTTCAGTCGCTCAGTCATGTCCAACTCTTTGTGACCCCATGGACTGCAGCACACCAGGCTTCCCTGTCCATCACCATCTCCCAGAGTTTGCTCAAACTCATGTCCATTCAGTTGGTGATGCCATCCAACCATCTCCTCCTCTGTTGCCCCCTTCTCCTCCTGCCCTCAACCTTTTCCAGCATAAGGGTCTTTTCCAATGAGTCGGCTCTTCACATCAGGTGGTCAAGGTATTGGAGCTTCGGCATTAGTCCTTCCAAGGAATATTCAGGGTTGATTTCTTTTAGGGTTGACTGGTTTTATCTTCTTGCAGTCCAAGGGACTCTCAAGAGTCTTCTTCAGCCACAGTTCAAAAGCATCAATTCTTTGGCACCCAGCCTTCTTTATGGTCCAACACTCACATCAATCCAATTAATATTTTTGAGCATCAAGTACTTTCCAGACCTGGTTCCATGTGATGAATCAGGTAAAGTCCCTCAGTTTCTTGGGCAATAAGTCTCAGACTCTCATCACTGTTAGGAAACCACTAGTTCAAAGAGGTTTTGAGGATTAAATGAAACATCACTAGTACAGAACCTAGCAGATAGTTGGCACCCAGACGTCACTCACATGGTTCCCTTCTCTTTAAACAAAATATTCAAAGAATCTCTGGTGAGTAACTTCTTAGAAAGAGATATTTAATCTTTGGTGAGTTACTTCTTAGAAAAAGATATTTAATGCATTATTTTAATCTTTCTTCCTTTATGTTCCTTAGACATGAGAAAAGGAAAATATAAATAAGTAGAATGGTGTGAAGCACTGATGGATACAAGAAAGCCTTCAAATTTTGTAGTCCCATCTGCAATAAGTCTGATTAACTTTGCAAATTATTTTGAAATACATTATTTCATAGACTACACTGTTGCTCAAAATATATGCTCAATTCATAATTCTTCCTAACTCCAGGCACAAATCAGATATTTACTGTATTATTTAGGTTTGGCCCAATTAGTCATCTACCTGTGATGTGCCATCTTGATATTAGAACATGCCTGGATAGACATGTTCATGTATACAGATACACAAATACAGACAAAAAATGTGTACATGTGCTAAAATTTCTAGACAGACACTGCATAATGCCTATAAAATAAAAAATGGAAAAAACCCAGAACATGTGCTTATTTTTAACATTACTGTGCACATTAGGCAAAAGACTAGTCATAAACTTCATTGGTTGGGTGGGGAGAGAGAGAGATAAACAACTAATGTTCAGTATTATGGTTTTTGGCTGATACCTTAATTCAAGTGGTTCAAGTGTTAAATATTTATTAGTACTTTAACAATACTTCAACTTAAACTTTTTTAAGAATAATATTCATATACTTGGGGGAAAAAGGAGTATACTCAGGAAAGCCAATACCTATTACCGAAATATATATGTTTTAAAAGAAATGTTTAAGCAGGAAAATGTAGAGACTTGAAGCCTTTGGTATCCAGGGACCCAGGGTGAGCATGAGAGAAGCTGTAAGTCACACACCTCTGGAATATTCTAATCTTTTATGCCCTCTCCTGGTGTCCAGTATCCAACCTGTAGGTTCTCTGCAGTCTTCTCCCCAATTGGATCATATAGTAGTCAGTAATTACTGTACATCTATTAAGTGTAGGACATGAGTTTAAAAAAATTTTTTTATTTATTCTTCCCATAGCCCAGTGACTTATCATCTTTAAAAAACTGAGTCAGATATCAAGAAAGATGAAATATCTTGCCCAAGATCGTATATAAATAGGAAAAGCAAAATTTGACCTCTCCGAAATTTGAACCCAAATATCACTCTGGAATCTGCACATTAACCAACTCATTATACTGCTTCATGAAAGAGTATATCAGGAAATTTAGTATACAACCTAGACATTTTACATTGTAAGTATAACTTACTAAGCACAGCTATGGTCCAAGACTTTCGTGCTCAATGCAAGCATCTAAAAAGAATGTTTATTCATTGCACAGACTATTTATTATACAGCCACTTGAGATATTTTCATAGAATATTTAAGAAAATGGAAAAATAGCAGGGGTAAGTTAAGAGAAAATGAGAGGATACAAAATTTTATAGTAAGCTGATTTTATTTCTAAAATTATATATATTTAAATGGTTTTTCCTGTAGTCATGTATGGATGTGAGACTTAGACCACAAAGAAGGCTGAGGGCAGAAAAATTGATGCTTTCGAACTGCAGTGCTGGAGAAGACTCTTGAGAGTCCCTTGGACTGCAAGGAGATCAAATCAGTCAACCCTAAAGGGAATTAACCCTAAATATTTATTGGAAGGATTGATGCTGAAGCTGAAGCTCCAATACTCTGGCCACCTGATATGAAGAGCTGACTCACTGGACAAGACCCTGATGTTGGGAAAGATTAAAGGAAGGAAGAGAAGGGGATGACAGAGGATGAGATGATTGGATGGCATCATTAACTCAATGGACATAAGTCTGAGCAAATTCTGGGAGATAGTGAAGGACAGGGAAGCCTGGTGTGCTGCAGTCCTTGGGGTCACAAAGAGTCAGATACGACTTAGTGACTGAACTGCTGCTGCTGCTAAGTCACTTCAGTCGTGTCTGACTCCGTGCGACCCCACAGACAGCAGCCCTCCAGGCTCCTCCATTTCTGGGATTCTCTAGGCAAGAACACTGGAGTGGGTTGCCATTTCCTTCTCCAATGCATGAAAGTGAAAAGTGAAGTCGCTCAGTCATGTCCAACTCTTCGCTGGAGTGGGTTGCCATTTCCTTCTCCAAAGTGACTGAACAACAATATTTACATAAATATACACATACTGGAAACATATAGCAAAGTATTAACAGTAGTTTTTCCCTGTGGGTTGCTGAGATTCTTCATCTTTTCTTGTATCTTAATTTGTTATCATGAACATGTATTTTCAATAATAGAAAATGATGAAACTCAGTGTATTCTAAAATTCTTGTCTCTTTCCAGTGTACAGAAAGCAAGAACTTGTTTGCTGATTACACCAAGCACTTGAGTCAAAATAGAGTCTTATGGTAGCAAACAAAATAGAGTCTTATGGTAGCAAACAAAATAGAGTCTTACAGTAGCAAACATTAAAAGGATACTGATAAAGACATGGGTATGGGTGTAGATGGAGAAATGGTAGTTTATCACGAGGTGTAGAAGCTGGAGAAGACAAAAAGGCACTCTAAACTTTTTCTTTTAAGGTTATGGGTTGAGACATGCAACCAATAAAATGTTAAGGAAAATGTTAAGCATGTTAGGAAAAGAAAATGTTAAGGAAAGGAAGGAAAATGTTAAGTATGTTTATCTTTTTCACATACCTCTAACCATGGTAACAGCCTGGCTTTAAGGCTTAGAAAGTAAAGGTGGACTCCTCATTAATGAATACACAAAATAAATGAAACATTAATAAATCAGACATAGAGAACAAATATATGGATACCAAGGTGGGGGTGGAATGAAATTGGGAGACTGGGATTAGCATTTACATACTACCACGTATTAGCATAGATAACTAATAAGAACCTGTTGTATAGCACAGGGAACTCGACTCAATGCTCTGTGGTGACCTAAAAGGAAAGAAAATCCAAAAGAGAGGGGATATATATGTATATATAGAGCTGATTCACTGCTATGCAGTAGAAACTAATACAACATTGTAAGGCAACTAGACTCTAAAAAATTTTTTTAAAAAAAAATCAAGAGTGCAGCCTGGATCATCCATGCTGCTGATAGTAAAATATAAAAGTAGAGAGAGAAAACTGAGAAAAAAATTAAGCCAAAAAAAAAAAAAAAAAGTCAAAAAGTAGAACCTGAAGATTTGGAAAATTTGCAAGCTTATCAATATTGCAAAAAATTTTCAAAAGGCTGATTCATGTTGAGGTTTGACAGAAAACAGCAAAATTCTGTAAAGTAATTATCCTTCAGTAAAAAATAAATTTTAAAAAAATATTGCAAAAAATGAGAAAAGGTGTTCTGAAGCGAACACAGAGGGTGTGGCTGGACAATTACTGCATAAAGAATGCAACTCATTGATTTAATCAGCCCTCTCTGCAAAAGTCAGGACTAGGGATGGGGTTATACCATTTAGACTAAAGGGGACAGAGACAGGGTGACAAGGAGGGGAGGCTCTCAGACCTTTGAGATCTAGAAGATGGAACTGGCTTTCTGGCCGTGTTACCCGTCACAAGAAGGAAGAAGGATCCTGATGGTGATTCAGAGATCCACAGAGCTGGCTCCCCGACGACAGGCCCAGACGCCGTCTCTTCCTTGGTTGCAAAGGGAAAGACTATCTCTTCCTGGGTTTTGGTGAGCCAGGCTGCTGCCTCTGAGGGTCTGGAAGGCAGGGCTACCAGCCTAGTGAGCCCAAAGGACAGGCCACCAGGCAGATTATTCAAGAGCCTTAAAATCAGATAGAATGAGTCCTGGTACACTTTAGAATTGCTGGGGATCCATCACTCCCTTTCTTCTTTCTAATTTCTTGACTTTAGAATGGGAATGTCTATTGTATATTGCATGGCTGTCCCTCCATCGTCTTTTGGAAGCACAAAACTTCCCTGGCTTCCTAGGATCACAGGAGAGGAATTTTTGCCCCAAGATGAATCATATCTCAAGTTTCAGGCATACCTGATTTGGATACTCTGATGAGATTTGGGACTTAGAGTTGATGCTAGAATGGGTTAAGATCTGGGGGCTTCTGGGATGTGGATGAATGTATTTTGACTGTGAGAAGGACAGACATTTGGAGAAGAATGTTGTGGTCAGAATTGTGTTTCCTCCAAGTTCATATACTGAAGCCCTAACCCCCAGTACACAAGGATGTGACTGTATCCAGAGAAGGGCCTTTAAGAGGTGATTAAGTTTAAATGAGACCATTTGGAGAGGCTTTAATCCAATGACTGGAATACTTATAGGAAGGGGAGATTAGGACAGGGACACCAGGGATCTGCACGCACAGAGGGAAACGCAACGAAGACACAGTGAACAGGCAGCCATTGGCACGTCCAGGAAAGAGGCCTCAGAAGAAGCCAATTCCACAGGCCTCCAGAGCCATGAGAAAATGACCTGTTGTATATGTTACCCAGCCTGTGGTATTGTGTTACAGCAGTCCAAGCAAATAACACACTAGCCAAGCCATCAAGCCCCATCATCTTCTGAAACTCCTTACCCGACTTTATTTCTCTTCATTGCATTTCTTACTACCTGGCAGATTATATCGTATTTATTGGTTTGACAGATTCACCTGCTTAGACCGTAAATGCTGTAAAAGCAAGGACCTTGCCTGCGTATAGTCCTGTGGTTCCAAGTACCAGCTCTGGAGACCAGTGCCTGAGAAAGAGCCCAAGCTCGGCCACTTACCAGCTGTATCCCTTGAGGAACTGATTAAACTTGACTGCATCTCAAGTTGCCTAATCTATATGTTGGAGACTGGGGTGCTAGAGAAGATACGTGAGAGTCCCTTGGACAACAAGAAGATCAAACCAGTCCATCCTAAAGGAAATCAACCCTGAATATTCATTGGAAGGATTGATGCTGAAGCTGAAGCTCCAATCCTTTGGCCACCTGATGCAAAGAACTGACTCACTGGAAAAGACCCTGATGCTGGGAAAGATTGAAGGCAGGAGGAGAAGGGGATGACAGAGGATGAGATGGTTGGAGGGCATCACTGACTCAATGGACATGAGTTTGAGCAAACTCTGGGAGATGGTGAAGGACAAAGAAGCCTGGCATGCTGCAGTCCATGGGGTTGCAGAGTTGGACACGACTTAGTGACTGAACGACAATGTTGGGAATAGTAGTAGTACTGTTTCAGAGGGCTGTTGTCAGTTGTTGGAAGAAAGCCTGAGAACAGTGCTTGGCACAAAATAAACACCCTGAGAAGTAGCTAGTACAGCTTTTATTACTCAGTGCTATATCCCAGACTATTCTGCCCAACTGCCAACGCAAGTCATTGTTCGCATCTGTCCTTCAGCACTATTTGACTACCAAGCACACTTCAGCGGGGCTGCAGCTAAGCAAGCACTTTGCCATGTCAAACACGCCTTCTCCTCTTGTGACAGTCTATAGCATTCCTGTGACGAATCCAAGCCATCCACCTCCCAGGCCAGCCCGTCAACACACATACTCTGTTATTGCCTTACACAAGTTAGGGCTTCCATGGTATTTAAGGAGGGCTCTACAAATATTGCTGAGAAGGCAATGGCACCCCACTCCAGTACTCTTGCCTGGAGAATCCCATGGGCAGAGGAGCCTGGTAGGCTGCAGACCATGGGGTCTCGAAGAGTTGGACACGACTGAGCAACTTCACTTTCACTTTTCACTTTCATGCATTGGAGAAGGAAATGGCAACCCACTCCAGTGTTCTTGCCTGGAGAATCCCAGGGACTGGGGAGCCTGGTGGGCTGCCGTCTATGGGGCCGCACAGAGTCAAACACGACTGAGGTGACTTAGCAGCAGCAGCTACAAATATTGATACGTGTTCCCAAGCCAGGTTTCCACTCTAATAGGGCTTCAGGCATACCAATAATGCCAATCACAAACAACAGCAGATCCCATGGGATTAGCACAATGTTCAGCCTTTACATGAATGTATTCACACACTAGCCTGATTTGATCAGGATGATTCCCCTCTATCAGGGAAGGAAAGAGGCTCAGAGAGTTAAGGAACGTGCTCACAGCTACACAGCTGAGATTCTCATCCAGATTGTGACCTCCATCACACATGTCCACCACAACCCTATCTGCTCTGACAAACTGTCTGAGATGAACACGGTGAACAAGGCCTACATTCACTGTCCAGGAAGGTTCATTCTAAAATATTTCTTATTCATTTTTTATTTATTTGGCCGCACTGGATCTCAGTGGTAGCGCACAGGATCTTCCATCTTCATTGGCATGCTGGATCTACAGTTGTAGCATATGAACTCTCAGTTGCAGCATGGAGGATCTAGTTCTCTGGCCAGGGATCAAACCCAGGCACCCTGCATTGGGAAGTGTGGAGTCTTAGCCACTGGACCACCAGGGAAGTCCCAGAAGGTTCATTTCTTAAGGGGAAACTCACAGTGAAGCCTTTTCTAAAACAAGCCAGTTCAGATCTTCATAGACTCTGCTGCTATCATACAAGATGAAGGTGAACACCTTCTTTGGGGCTGGCTGAAGAGGCTGCTCGCCCTTTCAGACATGTCTATGGGGTGCAGCTGTGCCCTGGACTGTGGGCTCCCAAAAATCTGGCTTCAGACCTGGTTCTACAATTCGTTGTGATCACCTTTGTGTGCAACCATCTCCCTGGGCCACAGTTTCTTCTTTTCAAAAACTGAGTACAACTCCAGCTGCCCCACAGAGATCTCATGAGAACGAAAACAGATACCATCTGTGAAGTGAGTGGTGGTGGTGGTGAGTCCTTCAGCCGTGTCCGACTCTTTGCGACTCCATGGACTGTAGCCCACCCGGCTCCTCTGTCCATGGAATTCTCCAGGCACGAATACTGGAGTAGATTACCATTTCCTCCTCCAGGGAATCTTCCCGACCCAGGGATTGAACCCAAGTCTCTGATGCCTCCTGCATCCAGCAGGTGGGTTCTTTACCATCTGAGCCACCAGGAGAGCCAGATCTGTGGCATCACCTGGTAGAAAATAGGTGTTCAAGAAACAAATGTTGGCCAAAAGGAAGAAAAAGGAGGTAGGCAGGTGAGCGTCTGTTTAGTGTAATGTTCCAAAGGATCCCAGATACCACATGTTCTCCAAGCTGCATCCTGAACACCTAAGCAGCCTGGCTACACCTACCTGAACATGTAAGACACAGAGTCCTCTGGATGGAGGCATCTGGGGCCCTCAACCAGCCTGCAGCAAAACCAGAGATCAAAGTGCCGTGGAGAACCGAACTCAAAAACTGGACTTTGTCACCTGGCTTCATCAGAACTTGCTACAGGTGAGACGAAGCTGGCGTGGTCATTTGCTCCCAACGCCACCCAAAGATCAAAAGCGAACACCCTGGCTTATCCATTGGGGATACTGCAAATAAATCAGATGAAATGTGGTCTGAGCAGTCAGCCAAAGATAAACAGCTGCATGAACAGAAAAGCGGCTAAGCTAAAGAAATAAGGAAAAGGATATTGCTGCGTACTGCGTCAAGGGCAAGAGCAAACTGGGAGAGAAGAGCCCTGGCAGGCCAGTGGGCTCCAAGAAAAGGAATGAACTGCAAGAGGAAGATGAATGTGAGGAGGAAGATGAGAAATAAATGGCTATCCTGTAATGATGTGTGTGTGGAGTCTGCCTGTGTGCTCAGACAATTGTTTTGCTAAGAACGCGGATTCAAGTGCAGCTCAGTATGAGCTTCAGTATAAAAACTGTACAGATTTTTGTATAGCTGGTATGATCCTTTTAGAGAAAATACTTTTTTAAAATTCAGGTTGTAGCTTTTTGAGGGGTTACTACATACAGTTAGATTTTAAAGCTTCTGTTTCAAAATATGTCATGGTTTCTTTAATTTCTTGACTTGTCTATGGCAGCAAAGCAAACTCTTAGAAATTAGTATTGATAGCAAATTTTGGGTTTTCTAGAATGAGAACGTTACAATTTTGCTTTTTTTTTTTTAATCTTGTAATAAAATTATGTATATTAAAAAAAAAATACCTTCCATTCTGCAAGATAACCATGAGCTGGGAACAGAGGAAAAGTAAAGAAGAAAGTACCAGAAGGACGCAGCAGCAGTTTCTTGGCAAGTCTACCCTCATCGGAGGCTTCCGCACAAATTTTGGCCAAAGTAACAGACTAAAGACTTGATGAAGCAGATTCTCCTTCCTGGGCTTGGCTGCATTGCGCACATGATCTAACCACAAAATAATCACTGTTCTTGCACTTTTAAACATTTTTTTGTCCCAACGTAGGCAGGAAAATGAAAGCAACAAGCTTAATAAGATCATTGTAAACTTAGCTAATTTACCACGCTTTTTACAGCGTTTTTCTACTTCCTAGCTAAATATTCAATATTCAGTTCTCACCAAGAGAATTGCATAGCTAAAGCCAAGCCCAATTTCAAAATATAAGACACAGAATTGGCCAAAACGGTATCCAGTATGGATTTCCTTCATTCTCTGATTCCCTTTAAACTATAAGTATCTTGTGATCAAAGTGAACCCTTTTCTGGCAATGGGGAATACGATACAGGTATGAAGGCTGGTTCTTGTAGAGTCTAAAAGAGTGGCTCTTAGTATCCCAGTACAGCATGAGAAGACACTCATGGTAAGTTTAACTGTAAGAAACCACATTTCATGACCACATCAAGAGCCTCTTCCTTCCCTGGCCCAGCCCTTATTGATTTCCCCCTCCCCCCACTACCAGCTGAACCAAGGAAGCGACGAATGGGGACTCACTAGATGCCATCAATCATTGTCACCAGAGGAAAATGAAAAGAATCCAACATATGTTTTCACAAATGCTCCCTCTCTCTACTCCCACTGCTCCTCCTCCTCACCGGGAGACAATCTTAATGAGCAGCCAGTCACTTGTTCACAGGCCTCCAGTGGAAATGGATAAGGAGCAGTTGGTAGAAGCTTCCGAGGCATCCCTGTTTCTCCTGTGTGTGTCTGTATTCATGCACTCCCGGGGAGACGGAAGCAGGGCTTCATACCAACTGGCTACAGACAACCCCGACCACAGAGAGGTGAACAACCAATGACGGTCGCAGCAAGACTGCACCCCGTGCCAGGAGGGATGGTGGGATAGAAAGAATGTGCAATACAGGTAGCAGATGGCACTCTCCTCAACGCATTCTCAAGTCAGGGAACCCAGAGTTCCTTATTTCTCTGCTGACCACGATGGTACTTAAGAAATCAATTCCTATGGCAACAGCTCTAAGTAAGATACTCTGAAAATAAAAGGATGTTTTAAATGAAGGGCAGACACTTGCATTCATTCCTGGGCATAGAGTGAGAGGCAGAGCGTGGTAACTTGTGTCCTAAGTCGCAGGACAATCACGTTGCCAATTTTTCTCTTTGATGCCATAACCCCCTATAGCACATCTATCATGGCTAAATAATATAAGAGAACAGAAGCAACAATAAAAGACCAGCTGTATACATGAAGATTTGCAATGATAATAAAAAATACACAACTAAAAAACATTTCATAGAAAAGACCACGAAGTTCTGGTATATAATACAGATGAAATACATAGCAAGTAAAATTTATTATGACAACCTAGCAAGAGGGACAGATGTTGTTGCAATAAACTGAACCACGCAATGATACAAACATAATGTATTTTTTGTTATAATGATGTCAGGAGTGTCTACATAGGAAAACTTTAGAAAATCAATACACTAGGTCGGTGGAATTTTAAGGTTCCTTAATTTTTCTTGAAATTCTTATAATAAAAATTAAGACAAAAGAAAAATCAGGGTAAAAGTCACCACAAACCTCAGTTACGCTGCAACAAACTGGAAGGACATTTACTGGACAAGGATGGAACTTTCAGAGCCCAGGGGGAAAAATCTACAATGGAAGTACACAGACACAGCATCTGCATTTATTAAAACTAGGTATGTACCAGATGCGATACATTGTAAGACTACAAACAGGCCTAAAGGATGCACTTGATACATATTTGAATGGTTGCCTATGGCAGGGAGGGGACAGGGTAAAAAAGGAAGTAACTCTGACGTCCAGCACAAGCCAGGGGCCACCCTGTGACCAATCACCCTGCAGAATGTGACTGGCTCAACCTGCGCACCCGAGGTCCTCAGGCAGAGCCAGTCATAGTTTGGGACAAAATGCTATGATTTCAGGCCACTAGACATTTCCTCTCCAGGACGAGTCCCATGCTCTGAAACGGTAGTTGCTTTATATGGAAGCCCTGCTTTTCCACTCCAGGTTCTAATTTTCCTTCCACTTAAAACAAGATGAAAAGACTGTAGGAAAACATCATTACTGAAGACGATTTAATCATGTTGCCAATTGTGCACGTAATTTTGTTGCCAAATTGGATAACAATTGTGTAGTGACATATGTGTGTATCATTATAAATGTAGTAATATAACCATTTATAACTACTCGAAATGACCCGGTGTAGACTACAAAAGAAACCAGCAAAAGCGGCTACATCTGAAAAGGAGAACCAAGTAGAAAAAGGATATAATTTTCACTGCATACTCTCTTTTTGGATCTTTAAAATTTTGCATTGTTCATGTCTTTTCTTCATTTATGTATTAGGTGGTTCCTTCTGACCGTCAGATTTTAGGATTACATTAGATTTTAGGAGTATATTAGAGATGCTAGTCCTCTGTGATATAAATTTTCTAGTATTTTTGTCTTTTATATTTGCACTATAAATATTGCAAAATATTTATATTTTGTCTTTAATTTGACCAAATAAAAAATTCAAAGCACCTACTTAAGCATGCACTTATTCTGTACATCTAATATTACAAAATCAGCTGGCGGAGACAATGCCACAATTATACCAGAACCAGTAAGAAGCCAGCCCAGCTCTCTAAGCTTGATCCCAGCTTCCCACCCCAGGTTCCCACCGCCGGATACCTTGCCTCCCAAATCCTGGTGACCCAGCTAAACCAGAAGCAGCTCGGCAGAGGGCAGCCTTGCCTGCGGTGCTCACTGTACTTCCTTGATTTTATATGTATGTTAATAATTGATTCGAGTCCGGCCACCTAGAATGTCTTCCCAGGACTGAAGGCAGCTGGGGACCGCCGTCTCTCACATTGTCCCCACCCTTAAGTCTTTACAGTTCTTGGCTCGGACCAGTACTGATGCTTCTGTGATCCAAAGACATGGCTGGGGGCTCCAGAATCCCCACTCCTCAACAAACAAGGCATGTTATAAAGTTGTTTCAACTAAGGTTCTTTTCTTAGAAGCCAGTGTCTTTCCAGCCCACTAGCTAGCTCCTGAGTCAGAACAGCACCTACCGGGGGTGCAGTGGCCTGTGAAGCAGGAAGTGTGTGTGTGGGGTGTCGGCCAGGCCAGCGCCACTGTGGACCTGCTAGAAAGCAGAGCCTGCAGGAACCATCTCTACAGCATGTTCTGGAGCTGAGTACCCTAAGTGCCGTCCGCAGTGAACTCTCTGCTAAGAAAATCCCTGAGATGTGTAAGAGTTTCCAGACACGTAATTAAGTGCCGTTTCGCTCAACTAACAATTTCATCATTGTTCTCTATTGAAATTGACATCCGAAATAGAGACAACTTTTTTTTTCTATGGCAAAGTTCCCCTTTGCGGGGGTTCGGGGAATGCAAGTCCACAGGAATAATAGGCAGTCTTGTCCCACTCACCTTGGGGAAAAAGAAACAGACAAGTGGAGCTTTTAGGGGGAAAGGGCAAGAAGGAGCCAGAAAATGAACTTCTATGTAGTAAGAAAATCAAAATGCAAACTCTACAGCTGAGTATTATGTCCAGGTAGGAAAAAGTAGACAGACAGGGGAAGAGTGATGGACACAAAAAGAAACTGGCAGAAAAGCAGGAGAAGCACACACCATGGTCTCCCCTCTATGGGAAGCACAAACCATCGGGACCAAGAACGTTTCCAGCTCAGTCGGCTGGACAGGCGGCCAAGAGAGTTTCAGAGGAGGAACTCAAGAGAGTGGAGGCTGGGAGGCAAGTCAGCCTGAGGCCCCCAGACACATTCTTCTCTACCACCACGACGTTCACTGAGATGTTTCACCTTCAGTGAAGTCATTAGGGACCACACAAAGAGACAGGCTGAAAACCACAGGGTGAGTCACGCGAAGGGCTGGGAACGGGAGCTGGTTATAAGAGAACACTATTACACCCTGGCGTTCTTAGGTTTCAGGAAACGTGGCTTGACCGACAGGAGAGAGTCAGCTCTGTGCAGTCACAAGCCGTGCAGCGAGGGTGTTCTGGGGCTGGCTCGGGTTTCGCGAGGCCTCCACCTCAGGGCCGCACCTTCCAGCCCTGATTATCTGGGAGACACAGGCCCTGAAGCTGGCTATTAGCATCTTCACCATTTAATGTCTGCGGACAATGCTGTGTTTCCAGACCACGGGCAGGAACTATGCTTATGTCTTCAGCCATAATTCTAGCACATCACAGAATACTGGCACACACTCGTAGAAATCGAGCCCCTGCACAGGTGAAAAGTGGATTTCCAAGTATGATCACCAAGAACAACAGGCGGGAACTCCGAATGAGGGGTCAACACACAGAAGAAGAGCGCGTACGTGCCTTCTGCCCACACAGGAACACAATCTCGGAGGGCTGCAGCTAAGAGGAAGCACTCAAATGGAAAGTGACAGTGAACCAATAGGGACCGATCTGTTGGCAGGACCTATCCCCGCGGGGCTTGAGGCATGCAAGGCTAGATGACAAGGAGATTGCTGAACTTCCCCGGAGAGAAAGCATCAGTGGAGGTATTAAGTAGCCAGGCAGAGCAGAAGTGTTAGTCACTTCTAATCACCTAAATTATTAACATAAACTGGAAGAAATCCAGACTAGCTTTAGCCTCAGAAAATCCACTCTAGCAGGGCTGGCAAACAGATGCCTGCAGGCACGAGGCAGGTCCTGCCAAGGGGGAGCGGTGGGCTGCGGGGAGCTGGGGCTGGTCCAGCTCTTTGTGGGAACTTGGACCGCAGGCGCCCCACCTGCAGGATTTCCTTAGAAGTGGGAAATTCAGGTTTTTATGAGCTCCTGATTTTTAAATGCTCAAAACTAATTAAAAAAGAAATCCTGCATGTCTAATGAAACACATCTTAAACTTTTATAACATCTCGAAGGGAAGTGAAAATATGCCCCGTGAGTATGTTTTCAGATGGGTGAAGGTTAGGCATGAATTTGTAGGGTTAATAACTGCTCTTTCTCTGCATGGTCTTGCAAAGTAGAACTTAAAAAAAAAAAAGAAGTAAAGAAAAAGGCAAGGCATTATATTTATATAATGATTAAATTTATGGTAAAAATACACTAGAAGTCGGGACATTAGGGAAATGCAAATTGAAACCACAATGCTATACCACCACACCCTTTAGGGTAGCCACTGAAAAAAAAAAAAAAACACACAGAAAATAACGAATATTGGTGAAGACGTAGATAAACTGAAACCCTCAATTATTACTGGTGGGGATATAAAATGGTGCAGCCACTGTGGAAACCAGTTCTGGGGGTTCTCAAAAAGTTAAACAGAATTATACATGATCCAACAATTCCACTTTTGGATGTATACCCCTGAGGAATGGAAAACAGGGACTCAAACAGATAGATACTTGTCTACCAATGTTCACAGCAGCAGCCTCACAACAGCTGAAAGATAGAAACAACTCAAGTGTCCATCAACAAATGTGTAAATAAAATGTGGTTTATCCATACAATGGATTACTATGCACCCTTAAAAATACAATTCTGATATAAGCCACAACTTGGATGAACCTTGAAGACATTCTCCTAAAGTGAAATAAACCAGACCGAACAAAAGGGCAAATACTGTGTCCTTCCACTGACAGGAGGTACCTGGAATCCTCACAACACACACAGAAAGAGGATTGGTGGCTTCCGGGGTGGGGCAGAGCAGGACTGGGGAGTTCACGTTCAAGGGGGAGGGTTCAGGACTGCGAGATTGAACAGTGCTGGAGGCGGGAGGCAGCGAGGTGGTCCAACACTGTAAGCGGACTAATGCCCCTGAACTGTCCATTTAAGCTTGGTTAAAATGGTCACTTTTCTGTCATATATATTACCACATTAAAATTTAAAACATTAGAAAATTTAAAAAGTTGGAAATTAAAATTAAAAAAAATTAAACATTAAAAAAAAAAGAAAGAATAATAGGAATATCCATAGAGAAGACAGTCCAAAAGAATGGCTTTTGTTACTTGCTGGCTTTCTAAGCAACCGGTACAGAAACAAGCATCTCCCCACCTCCCTCGACCACCAACCCCTTGGCTCTCACAGCCCGGCCGTGGCCCCACGGAAGCGCCGTGACTATCAGAGTCTCGTTGCTCCTTGGAAACCTTCGACAGGGCCATTGCATCCGGCTGTACAGGTGGCACGCCAAGGAAAGGATCCTGGCCTCGGGGGCCAGCCTGGCCAGGCCTCTGTCTGGGGGAGGGCACGCCTTTCCCTCTGCACAGAGGCACTGCAGGCTAGAGGAGGCCCTGCTCTTCCCCACCCTAGAATCGCCCTTCTCTTCTAACTCCCTGTTTCTGGGCCTGACACCCCCTCCTCTCATGGACCCCAGATGGAGCCTGCAGCGTCACTTCCTGTTCTCCTTCTGATAAGCTATGGGCTTCACCAGCTCTGGGCTCTGTCTTTCCATCTCTCCACTCCCACTTAGCCTATTCAGGCCCCTTGACCTCTGACCTCCATACCTCCAGCCCCCGCCCCCCACCCAGCTGGACAACCCAGTGTCCTACGCTGCCAGGCTGATTTTCCCCAGATAGGGCTCACCGCTCACTCGCACATCTCTCTTTCTCCTGTGTGCTGAATAATCAGGGAAGGAGCTTACTAGCCCCTACTGTCAGTTCTACTATTTAAAGGGAGACGGTCAGTTGATGGTGACTGTCTCTTAGTTAAATGAGTGTGAAGTAACAGCAGCAACGGTTCAAATCATCTCTCCAGCAGAACACACCTTTACATATCCCAGTTGCTATCAAGCAGTCAGGAGACTGAAGCGGAAGCAAATTTGAAGAACCCTGAACTTCCTATCCCTGCTAAGTCGCTTCAGTCATGTCCCTAGAGCTAATTAAAATGATGCGTTGCTTGGTTCTGGATGCTTGAAAGTCCAAAACCAGGGCGCCAGCATGGCCGGTGCGGATCTTCTTCCCGTGTCTCTTTGTAACAACACTCATCCCCTGTTCAAGAGGGCTCTGCTCTCAAAAATCAGTATTCTCCCAAATCCATCTCCTAATACCATCACTTCAGCCTTTGGACATCAACATGTGAATTGTGGCAACATTCACACCATAGCCATGTCCATGGAGACCCTGGCCACACCCTTCTCTACATCTCAGAGCCTCCACCAGGCACGAGAGAGCATTAACCTGCTTCTGTAGAAACTTGCACGGGAAAAACATCCCAGCACTCAATGGCAGGCGTTTACAGAGAGGGAACATTCCAGTATAAAGATATAGTTGAGTGGGATTTCCCCTTTATTCTTAGAATTACAGGCAAGGCCTACAGCTGAGGACAAGGGTGAAGTAGCCTACTTTTTGTTGTTGTTCAGTCGCTAAGTCATGCTTGACTCTTTGCTACCCCACGGACTGCAGCACACCAGGCTCCCCTGTCCTTCAATAACTCCTGGAGTTTGCTCAGATTCACATCCATCGAGTTGGTGATGCTATCGAACATCTCATCCTCTGCCACCCTCTTCTCCTTTTGTTGTTCACTGATTCCTAAGATGTTGGTGTTCACGCTTGCCATCTGCTTGACCACATCCAATTTACCTTGATTCATGGACCCAGCATTCTGGGTTCCTATGCAATACTGTTCTTTACAGAATTGGACCTTACTTTCACCACCAAACATGATCACAACTGAGCACCATTTCCTCTTTGGCCCTGAAGGAAAGAATGGCTGCTTCATTCTGTCTGGAGCTATTAGGAATTGCCTCTGCTTTCCCCCAGTAGCATATTGGATGCCTTCTGATCTAGGGGCTTATCTCCCAGTGTCGTATCTTTTTGCCTTTTCATACTGTTCACGGGGCTCTCGCAGCAAGAATGCTAGAGTGGTCTGCCATTTCTTCTTCCACTGGCCCACCTCTTGTCAGAACTCTCTACTATGACCCGTCCGTCTTAGTGGCCCTGCATGGTGCATCGCTTCACTGAGTTATGCAAGCTTTCGTCATGACAAAGCTGTGATCCATGAAAGGGGTACCCTACGTAGAAAGCCATGACCACGTATATACAGACACTGTCCCCTACTGCTTAGCAAGAGGTCACAAGGCCAGTCCTACTGGCTGACCACAGCCCTTCCCTCCACCCAGCCCCCAAGGAAAGGGAGAGTAATTGAAGGGGAGTGCATGTTCCTAGTGCAAGTTCCTACTGGCTTCCTCAACAAGTTGAGAGGATGGGAGGGTTCGAAGAGAATCTCCAGGAGAGACCGAGGTCCCTGCGAGAAGGGGAACCGGGCAGCCTGCTCCTCATCTGGCTGAGCTGCAGAAGAGCCCACAGACTCACCCGGGACTGGAGCTGCAGCAGAATGCAGTATGTTAGGGAGTTGGGAGAACTTGCCATCCATAATCTGGATTGAGGGGATACCTAGAAACACAGACTGGCACAGAGATTTTGGAAGATGGGAGGCCCGCTGCAGGAGCCCCGTGCAAAGAGAGATTAAAGGGATCCAGGTGCAGTACACCAGGAAAGAAGGTGGGAATATGCCCTTTCCATTCCAGTTCTTTAGTCCTTAGTGGGTGAGGACCCTCATGGTGTGCACAGTCCCTTCTGCAGGAGTGCTGAGGTTAGCAGGGTGGCAGCCCTAGGGAGCAGAACACTCGACCCCAAGCAGCTAGTTTCTGATGGGGGGCGGGGGTGCACCTGGCAATGGCAACAGGAGAGCCTGCACCCTCCGGACAGGCCTGTGCAGAGGAGGCAGGGGCAAGCTAAGCCCAGCGGCGAGAGAGCCCCACTCAATCCACGCAGTGGCTCCCCGCAGCAGAATGAGCCAGAGGGACACACCGTCTTCACAGCTAGCAGACCCCTGCTCCCTGCGTCCTGTCACATGGGGAGAAGCTGGAGATCAGAAGAGAGCAGACAGGAGGTGAGGCGGTTTCCCAGGACTAAGGAATGCTGGCAGGAGCCCAGTATATCAGCTGGGGATGGGCATGGGGGATTTGACCGAGCGGGGTGCAAGCACAGTGAGGCTCCCGAAGAGTCCAGCCACACTCACGGAGGGTAAAATACACACAAACGAGGAGTTCCCCCTAAACACACTGTGTGCAGTTGAAAACCTGTATAGCTGGACGGTACTCCTACTGTGGGAGCCAGCGCGGGCTCCTCGCCATCACTGCCTGAGCAATGGGCTTCAGCTAAAGGCCTCTGCCCATCCCCAGAGCCCGAGGGAAAGAAGGGCACGGCACTCGGCCTTACCCCTTCTAGGTGTTGTCCCGGGTGACTGAACGTGTATGCTCCCATCACTGTGTGGCAGCAACATGCCAGGGGCTTTACCCAAGAGCTCTGCCAGGTGCGGGGTGACCCCTGCATTACACAGGTTGCTCCATCAGTGGTCCAAGCGATGGGACCAGGATTCTAACTAAGCCTGACGCTAAACACTCATGCTGGTTCTCCCCAAGGCACCAAAGCACTAAAAGGCATGAAATGAACCACCAAACGGAGAGCTATGAATGTCCCGTTGGCAGCAGCTCCTTGGCAGTTTAAAGGGCAAACATTTTAATTTACATTTTTGAATCTATAAAACCTGATGTTGTGATAGGTTATTATAAACATAAAAACTAAGTCAATATGTCCACCCCCTCCCTACTAGTGCTCACAAAGGAACGCCAGGACTGGACAAGTGCAGTCTGACCTTTAGCGGAAAGACAAAAGCACTATTGAAAAAAGAGAAAAAAATTCTAGTTCTGAACAGAATGCACCAGAATTCAAACTTGCCAAGCTGTCTGCACTTTGGAATTCTGCAGTGTTCAATGTCAACTGTTCAGAACTAGCCTTGCGGGGCTGAGAGAATGTATTAATATTACCCTTAAGACCCACCGCTACAGGTAGCATTTTAGATCGCCCCAAAGCCCCTGGAAACCACTACTGTACATTACTTAGAAAAGGCCTTTATTAACCTTTTAACAGCATTAACCTGAGGATTTACGGGAACCAAATTATCTCAGCAGCCAATCTCCTTGCTGGTTGAATCACTAAGCAAATATCAGGGCTGTGAGTCATTGAAAACTGCTGAAGGAGACTCAGCTTAAGTGTAGTCAGTATAAGCTCTTTTTCCTAGAAACTACTTTGCCCTCAAGTTATCTCCAGTACAGACTCAGCACGTCAATGTAATACAAATGAAAATGACAGGATCCGATTTCAGAATATCTCAAATTATCACGTTCCACAGCCACTATTCTTCCTGCTGTGACATCAGCAAGTTAAAATATATATTAAATATATTATACATATATAAATATATATACACACACAAATATATGCATTATGCTTTCAGTTTTCATAGTCCAAGAACTTTGAAAATTTGATACCTCTAATGAAAAGCTTAGCTAGTTTTTCAAACCATTTTCTAAAGGTACATAATAAATGAAGAAGGATCATAATATTTAAAACGGATGTTAGAAACGGTATCCCACAAATTCCTCATGAGAAAAAATTAAAACAATCCCACGATTTGACAGAAAAATTTTTTGCCCAAGCCAGTGGTCCCTAAAACTATTCAAAAGAAAGCCAGTTAAATGCGTACATACTGGTAAGGAATAGTTCTAAGGGACAGATTTAAAGTTATCATTTTTCACTCTTCTTATTCTTAGCTATGTCTTTATCAACCACAGTGAATAAAAATAATATCACCATCTTTCCTACTGATCTCATCTAGTCATAATACTTACCCGTTTGTCTTCCAACACTCTCTGCAATTGACCAGTCACCACAGCTTAGGATAACAAGGACTTTGAGCTGCACAAGCTGCCTCTCTGCTTGTACTACAGGAATCACCAGCCTGTAACTGGAACAGGCCAAGAGAAGCTTCTTGGGCACTGACTGAAGCCTTACTGTCTCATAGACCCAGGGCAGTCAGAAGACAAGGCCCTACATTCGGTTTAACACTCTGTTGTCACCATTTTGAAATTCTTACTTTTTGAAGGAGGGGTCCATACAGCCATTCTGCAGGGGATTCTGCCAACCAAGGAACTCATCCTGCACAGATCTGATTTCTTTCTTTCTTTTTTTTTTTAATGGCACTGAGCTTTGAAGAAAAAAAAAAATTTTTTTTTTTTTTTTGCCTTTTTTCAAATAGTGTACTTGTAGCTTATAGGCTTTTATTCTACTTTCAAAAACAAAGATGTCAATATTTTTCTACTCCCAAATCCAATTAAGGTAAAGTATTCAAGTATCCTTGCCCTGGATCGCTGCAAAAGGTTCCTAAACTGCTTTTTTTTTTCCTTCCTGGATCCATTCTTGCCTACCACCACTCTGTCTCCGTGCAGTCAAAGTTCTTGTCTAATACGAGCCTGATCTTGTCACTCTGCCACAAACCCTTCAGTGACATCCATTGCCTTGAGTTCCAGGCCCAAAGCCTGCATGTGGCCACAAGGCCCTGAGCCCCAGCCTCTGACTACTGCTTGGCCTCACCCTACTCCTTGCCTCTGGGGCCTTTTTTCAACTTCTAGCATGTTCCATCCTCCATTCCCTCTCCTAACCTTTGCACCTGCCATCCATCCTCTCTACTCTAAGGTCAAATATTTCAATCTCTCTATGTCCAAGGATTTAGATAAAACCAGGGAAAAATTCTGGATTCTAACCAACGACCGTTACTGTCTTTGATACTGGGAAAGAAACACAAAACACAAAACCTAAGTAAATACGCTTTTTACTCACACTGTACCTTGGACCACTTTCTCAGTGCTGAGGATAATGAGCCTCAATCTAACTATGAAACCTGGAACAATGATGGGGAGATCTAGGGAAGGTCAGTTCTTTTTTTCTTTTTTAAAATAATTAATTTTTAAATTGGAGTATGATTGTTTTATAATGTTGTGTTAGTTTTTGTTGTACAACAAAGTGAATCGGCTATATGCTGATATAATATACGCGTACATTAGAATGGCCAAGATTCAGAATGCTGACAGTAACAAATGGTAGCAAAAGTGTCTCTCATTCTTTCCTGGGAATGCACAATGGTACCGCCTCTTTGGTAGACAATTTGGTCATTTCTTACAAAGCTAAACATACTTTTACCATACAATCAGCAATTGCCCCCCTCTGGTATGTACCAGAGGAGTTGAAAACTTATGGCCACATGAAAACCTACATACAGATATTTATAGCAGCTTTATTCATCATTGCCAAAACTCTGAAGCAACCAAGATGTCCTCCAGGAGGCCAATGGATAAACAGTCTGTGGTACATCCAGACAATGGAATATTCAGGTCAGTTGAGTTCAGTCGCTCAGTCATGTCCGACTCTTTGCGACCCCATGGACTGCAGCATGCCAGGCCTCCCTGCCATCATCAACTCCCAGAGTCCACCCAAACTCATGTCCATCAAGTTGGTGATGCCATCCAACCATCTCATCCTCTGTCGTCCCCTTCTCCTCCTGCCCTCAATCCCTCCCAGCATCAGGGTCTTTTCCAATGAGTCAGTTCTTCCCATCAGGTGACCAAAGAATTGGAGTTTCAGCTTCAGCATCAGTCCTTCCAATGAATATTCAGGACTGATTTCCCTTAGGATGGACTGGTTGGATCTCCTTGCAGCCCAAGTGACTCTCAAGAGTCTTCTCCAACACCACAGTTCAAAAGCATCAGTTCTTCAACACTCAGCTTTCTTTACAGTCCATCTCTCACATGCATACATGACTACTGGAAAAACCATAGCTTTGTCTACGTGGACCTTTGTTGACAAATGTCTCTGCTTTTTGATATGCTAAGTTGGAGAAGGAAATGGCAACCCACTCCAGTATTCTTGCCTGGAAAATCCCATGGACTGAGGAGCCTGGTAGGCTACAATCCATGGAGTCACAAAGAGTTGGACACAACTGAGCGACTTCACTTCACTTTAGGTTGGTCATAACTTTTCTTCCAAGAAGCAAGCGTCTTTTAATTTCATGGCTGCAATCACCATCTGCAGTGATTTTGGAGCCCCCAAAAATAAAGTTTGACACTGTTTCCACTGTTTCCCCATCTATTTCCCATGAAGTGATGGGACCAGATGCCATGATCTTCATTTTCTGAATGTTGAGCTTTAAGCCAACTTTTTCACTCTCCTCTTTCACTTTCAACAAGAGGTTTTTTAGTTCCTCTTCACTTTCTGCCATAAGGGTGGCATCATCTGCATATCTGAGGTTATTGATATTTCTCCCGGCAATCTTGATTCCAGCTTGTGCTTCTTTCAGCCCAGCGTTTCTCATGATGTACTCTGCATAGAAGTTAAATAAGCAGGGTGACAATGTACAGCCTTGGCGTTCTCCTTTTCCTATTTGGAACCAGTCTGTTGTTCCATGTCCAGTTCTAACTGTTGCTTCCTGACCTACATACAGGTTTCTCAAGAGGCAGGTCAGGTGGTCTGGTATTTCCATCTCTTGAAGAATCCTCCACAGTTTATTGTGATCCACACAGTCAACGGCTTTGGCATAGTCAATAAAGCAGAAATAGATGTTTTTGTGGAACTCTCTTGCTTTCTTGATGATCCAGTGGATGTTGGCAATTTGATCTCTGGTTCCTCTGCCTTTTCTAAAACCAGCTTAAACATCTGGAAGTTCATGGTTCATATATTATTGAAGTCTGGCTTGGAGAATTTTGAGCATTGCTTTGCTAGTGTGTGAGATGAGCGCAATTGTGTGGTGGTTTGAGCATTCTTTGGCATTGCATTTCTCTGGGATTGGAATGAAAACTGACCTTTTCCAGTCCCGTGGCCACTGCTGAGTTTTCCAAATTTACTGGCATATTGAGTGAAATGGCATATTATTCAGTGCTAAAAAGATGTGAGTCTCAAGCCATGAGAAGGCCTGCTGTTGCTGTTTAGTTGCTCAGTCGTGTCCGACTCTTTGCGACCCCATGGACTGTAGCCCACCAGGCTCCTCTGTCCATAGGATTCTCCAGGCAGGACCACTGGAGTGGCTTGCCATTTCCTTTTCCATGAGAAGGCATAGACAAACCTTCAATTCATAGTACAAAGTGAAAAGAAACTAACCTGAAAAGGCTACATATTGCATGTTTCTAACCATATGATATTCTGGGAAAGGCAAAACTACGGAGACAGTAAAATGAGTGGTGGTTGCCAGAGGCTGGGGGTAGGAGTGAAGGGAGGCACGAATGGGTCGAGCACAGAGGATTGTTAAAGGCAGTGACAGCACTCTGTATGAGGCTCTGATAGGAGCATCCTGTACTTAAATAATGGATACAGGTCATCATATACTTGGCCAAGTCCATACAAGGTGCAACACCAAGAACGGAGTGGAGCTAAACTGCAGACTTTGGGTGGTTATGATGGAGTCAGTACAGGTTCACAAACCGTAACAAGTGTTCCATGCTGGGGGGTAGCTGTTGATAACAAAGGAAGCTGCGCGTCTGTGGGAGCAGGGAAAACACGGGAAATCTCTGCCTTTCGCTCAATTTTGCCATGAACGCGACACTGTTCCAAAAAAACAAAGTCATAGTTTTTTAGAAAAGGTATTAATGGAGATGAATGAGAGGCTCACTTAGAAGAAAATATCTAATATACCTTCTTCAAAGCAACTTAACTATTTAGACTTGATAAAAGATTCACACAGAATATGTTTAAGTAAAAAATTGCCGTTGCTTAGAAAGAAATGGACAATGGTGAACAAGGTCCCTGCAATGGTTTTCTCACGAATCCAGAGACGGTGAAATTTCAGTCTATCTCTAGTTAAATGCCCTGACGGGACACTAGTCACGGGATCTTGGGTGTGCACTGCTACAAGGAACTTTTCCAGAACAGCAGTATCTTCTGGACAGAGAAGCCACCTAATCGTGCTCTGCAGGATGTTTAGCAAGAATCTGTCATTCTCGCTCAGGCCCAACATCCTTAACGAGTTTTTTGAATGCTCTTAACCCAATGGCCATGGAACATGCTGTGGGCTTTTCACAGAAAGAGTACTGAGGGAACTGGCTCTCCATTTGGGGAAAAAAATTGTTACAGTCCTACTGTTCACAAAAATATTCCAGATGGATTAAGGCTCTAACATTAAAAAATTTCAACTATGAAAGCATTAGAAGGATATATAGGGGACTATGTTTATAACCTTGAAGAAGGAAGGCCTTCTTAAGCCAGACACAACAACACCAGCAAAGGTCTTAGGGAGGAAAATTATTTATGGTGCCTTTAATGTACTCCAATTTCCCAAACTTAAAAGACAAGGCCAGGCTTAGAGAAAATGTCTGCCACATAACAAAGGATTAGTATTCCAAAAATACAAAGAATAACCAACCAATTTTTTTTTTAAAGATATGCTTTTTAATTGAGCAAAGGATATTAAGAAGCAACTCATGGACAGAAAAGAATAACAAAAAGGCCCAAGAGCTGCTTAGTAAAGAAAAAGATTAAATAGTGAGCTAAGTTTTTTTCTTTATGAGATCGTCAAAAACATAGAAAGCAAACTTACAGCTACCAAAGTGGAAAGTGGGGGAATGAATTAGGAGTTTGGGAATAGAGACACACTACTAAATATAAAATAAATAACAAAGACCTACTGTATAGCACCAGAAACTACATTCAATATCTTGTAATAACCTATAATGAAAAGAATCTGAAAAATATATGTACATACATATGTGTGTGTGTGTGTGTATATATCTGAACTACTTTTCTGTATACCTGAAACTAACAAGTGTAAATCAACTATACTTCAATTTTTTAAAAAGTTAAAAAAATATTGTCAAAAAATTTAAAGGTCAACTTAATAAAGTGTTGCCAAGTGTGTGATGTGTACCCGAGACCCCACTGGTGAGCAATTTGACGGTGTCGCATCACACAACCAGTTCGATCCAATGACTACCCTTGTCTCGAGGGAAGAGCCAAATCCGTGTGACTAGGACACTGCACCGCAAGTTTTGACTCTAACACCAGACACCAGCAGTATCGGACATCACAGTGCAGCATCCACCAGTCCCCCCTGGAAAATGCGCCACAGCGAGATATCAGAAAAACCGACGTGAGTATCTCTCCCATAACGAGGGCCTGGAGAAAGTCTGAGAGGATTTCTTTGGAAAGAGCTGCTCTGAGACCCGCACCCCCACCCCCGCTCCAACCCCAGTCTCACACACACACACACAGACACACACACACATACACACACACAGCCCCCTCTGTGCACTGGCGCAAGGATGAGACTTTCACCTTCTGGCCTCACAGAGGGGTTTTCAACAAGACCAGCTGGCGAGTTTCAGAGAAGTCATCTGTCCACAGTGAGGGGGCACGTGAGCTGCTGTCTGCCTCCTTCCCTGGGCACCTGGGCCACGAGAGGAGTGGGGCTGACGGTCCTTGTGGCCAGTGAGGGAAAAAAGTTCTGCCAGCATTAGGATGGCTCATCCTCTCAGTCTGCCAGAGCAGAAGGGTAGGCGTTCTCATGGGCCAAAGTACAGGCAAGAATGAGCCCATTGGGAGCTTGTCTTCAGTTCAGACCTCTAGGTCTGTCTAGAGTGGCAAGCTGACCTCAGGAGGCAGAACTGGCTCCCAGGGGCCAGGAGGAAGTAAGGGATGGCCCCGATGGGCACCCCCCAAGAGTCGGCTTTAACTCCCCACTGGGCCTAGACAATGGTGGCCCTCGCATTACACAGAGACACTCCTGTCCCCTTGGCCATCTTCTCACCCCCATTCCCAGGAGATGTGGCAAAAGAAGTTACTCATCAGTGTTCTCCAAGACCTTTAAAGGAAAAAAAAGCAACTTTCATTATGATCTACATGGATTTAGTGCATAAAGAAACGCTTTAGGAACAATTATGTATATAAACACATACAAAATAGTTTAGAAAACAAACAAAAAAAATTAATAACATTGAGACTTCCCTGGGGGTCAGTGGTTAAGAGTCCATGCTGCCAATCCAGAGGCCTGGGTTCGATCCCGGGTCGGGGAACTAGATCCCGCATGCCACCAGTAAAGATCCTGCGTGCCAGAACTAAGAACTGGCACAGCCAAACAAATAAATAAAATAAATAAGTATTTGAAAAAACAGTAGTACTGGGCAGGGGGCAAATGGAAAGTTTGATTTATTCCTATTATTTTAAAAGACAAGAACAAGTTCATATATTTCTTGAATAATTAAATGCATTTTAAAAAAAGACACTGTTCCCAGTAATGAAGTCCATCTGTGAGTCTTAACCTACTAACCTTGGGTTAGTTCTAGTCATCAGGACACAAGTGCACTTCTGGGCTCTTTGTAAATGTCCAAGTGCCACTTGGCTTTCTCTGCCACAGGCTCCCACTCGAGTGAATTCTGCACCTGGGGTTTGCACGTAAAACTGTGGACCTCAAACTCTGATTCTTCTCAAAGCGGACAAGGGCCACAGCTTGTTACTTTGTTTTCTTAATTTTATTTTAAGAAATCCTTTTTTGTGGTTTCCTCTGGCAGTGAGAATAGGAAGAAACAGGACTTCATCAGAGAAACTAAGAAAACTAAGATGTACATTCAGAAATAAACCAACACTGGAGAATGAAGAACCCCAAAGTGGTGAATGAAAAAGAAAACCAGGAAAACTTGAAGTTGTTAAGATAAAGGGTGCTCCAGTGTGGGGAGTGTGTGTGTGTGCGTATGCGTGCAAATACACATATTTGTGTACATACACCATTTGTTTTGAAATAGGAGAAACCAAGTACTAAGCCACAGCCTGTGAAATCTGACAAAAACAGTATTTTGGTTATAGACCAAATATCTTAGCAAAGTTGATAATCACTTTGAAGAACCCAGCTGAGAAACTCACCAGCTTTGACAACAACTTTTGAAAATGAATGAATGATCAGTCGCCAAGAAAACAGTGAATGAAGTAACCATTCACTCTACTGCAAACCTATAGCAGCCTTTACTCTGCACCGTTTCTCTCCTAAACCTACACTATATGTTATACGCTGGAAATGGGTGGATCGCAGCCGGTGGGGCAAGGATATTTTTTATATTTTCAAATGGGTGGAAAACTTCGAACAAAGAGCAATATTTCATGATATTTAGTTTATATGAAAATCAAATGTGTGTCCATAAATAAAGTTTGGTTGGAACCCTGCTGCATGCACTGGTTTTCGTATTGTCTGTAAGTGCTTTCATGCTACCAGGCGGAGTTGAGTCATTTCAACAGAGACCCAGTGGCCTCAAAATCCTCCGACCCTTCACTGAAAAGGTGTGCAGCCTCTGCCCCGGACCAAGTAAGCTCTCCATCCTCCCATGTACCCTAGGCAAACGTCACGGCTGACAGTTGCAAAGGACTACCATCCAGCTCCTTTCATGTCTGAGTGAATATCAGTTGCTCAGACATGGCAAACTCGTCTATACTAGCCCATTAATTAGTGTGCATTCAACCAGATTTCCCCAAGCTCACGCCACTTCAAAACACCCTTTGACATCGTCCGTGGGACAAAGACGCTCCTAATAAATACACAGCTCTCAGCTCATAAAAATACTCATCAATGTGAAAAGGACAATCAGCAGTTACCTTAGGAATTAATCCCCCACAGCATCTACTGGTTTAGAGTATTATGAATTTCATATTAAATGATACTTTAAAAATAAGCATTTTACACCTATACATATTACTCTGTATTATTATTCTGTATACTGTACAGTCCCATGTAAAAATTATTCAGTTAATTTAGTTTGAAAACTAGTTATCTGCAGCAACCCTTATTCATGTGTAAACTGTCAGCCAAATTAGCTTCGGGAACAACAAAATAAAGAAACTAATCAGACATCGGTCATACTTAGCTTTTAAGATTCTGATTTCCCCTTAGTATCACTCAATACTCCCACCTGCCATCTTGAAATTGTCCTCTTCCTGCTCTGAGAAGCCCGCTTTCTTTCAGCTCAGTGATACCATTCATCTGGTCCTTGCATATCACTGAGTCACATCCCCAGTTACATCTTGGGCAATTCTGTTCCCTAGACTCTTGAAGGTTCTTCTACTTGTGTCTAAATTACCTTCCCTTTGCTTCTCCAGCAAATCAAATCTGACCTTGAGAATGTCACTGTCCAGTTTTCACTCCCAAGTCTGCAGATCAGGCCTTCAATTTTTAAAAGCAAAGAATCTTCTATAGAAGACAGGAAAATGAAGAGCAAAACCACGGCACAGTATCCCTTGAGTCTAGAGAGCGTAAGCCAGGGTCTCAGAGTTGCTTCAGACACGTTATCCTGGCCATCCACAGCCCTACAACAACCTTCTGGAAACCTTGCCCCAAGGAGAAGAATGTGCCGAGCAGCTGACAGACACTCCAGCTGCCCAGAAGATAGGAGTCTCACTGTGAATGAATGGGCGATCATTAACTTGGGCTTGATTTTTATGAATCAGTTCCCTGAGCCTGGATCAATGCGAAATACAGTAGGGAAAAACTGAGTTTCTGGTTCTGCAAAACAGATACACCTAATGCTGGTGACTACATCAAGGCTCCGTCGCCTCCTACAGAATGTCTAACTTGCGGCATCTTTTGTCTGTTTCTAAATACTTTGTGAACACTTACTGCATGTTGGTGAGTTGCTAGGAATTGTTATACATAAAGTAAGTAAAGCAGAGTCCACTCTGTTGAGGAGTGTTAACTTGCAGGGAAAACAAACCGTAAGTGAAAAAACTCAAGACCAACGTAACACCAAATCTACCAAATAATCCCAACGTGTGGGAGAAGCAGTGAGAGAAGGATACAAGGATGCTGGTGAAGGATGTGGGCCAAGTTCTCATGGCCAGGCAGGAAGAAGAAAAACAGAACCAAGTCTGGGAGAATGGACAGAATTTGGCTGAGAGAGAATCCCCCAAGTGAAAGCATAGGAAGGAATAAGGGATACCTGATAATTAAAAAAAAAAAACAAAAACCACATTTTGAGGCCAGTGATCCACACTGGTGATCAGAGAACAAGGTGACTTAAGATGAAAGGGCTTCTCCTGAGGCCAGTGAACCTGAGACTTGATAGGGAAGCAAAGGGAAGGTTTTTAAACAAGAGAATGATATTATGGAAGCAGCCTTTAGGAATACACTATCTTCCTTCTGATGAGGAGGAAAAACCATGAGACGAGGAGGTGAGTTAGCAAGCTGCTACATGATAAAGCACGAGCTTAGGTACCCTGAAGTTTAGCTTAGGTACCCTGAACACGAGACAAGAGTAAAACACTGCAAGCAGCCAAGATATGACCTGTGGTGAATACAGATAAGCTACTTCCTTCCTCCCCTTGCCCATAATGCTAACTACCCATAGGCAGCCAGAAAACCGGTCAATAACAATAAATGACCACCACAATGGCCAATGCACAGAAGCCTCCTGGGGTTCTATTTATACCTTCAGAGGCTAACATGAAAATTAGGGTGTTTGGCTTGGTGACTTAATAAATTACTCTATGCTGAAAATTAGTAGCCTATGGACAATGCATTTGCCAATTGCCCATAAACTGCACACCTTGTGTTTCTCATCACCCCAGGTAAAGCTGACAACGTTTGCTGTTTCTACCCCACTCCTGCTTCTGCATCAGAAAGGTCACAGACGAGCCAGAGAGGTGGACTGTGGGTGCCCAGGGTGAGCAGGGTCCGCGGCGGGGTGGGGAGGGCTTCAGGTCCCCTGGCTCTCCTGATCCCAGCCGCCCCCAGGAGGCAGGATGCGCCCGTGAGACAAGCAAGAGCCCACCTTCTCAGAGCTGTTGAGACACTGTCTCTGTCTGTTCCCAGGAACAGCTTCCTTCTGCTGGGGCGAAGCTCTCCCCTCTTATCTGGCTTGAGTTACTGCCAGTTTGTTTTCATAAAGATCACTATCTTGGCCAGACACTGGGAAATAAGGGAGACGACGAATCTGGTTTTGATGAAAAGGAGAATTTAAATGGGGTGTTAGTATTACCCAAGGGACAGGAAAACTCAAACGGCCTTGCCCCACAGACCTCACGCCTCACTCGAAGGGAGGGATCAAACGCTACAGTCTCCTGCCTTCAAAGCCATCAGAGAAAATGGACACTTACGTGGTGTGGTGCACACGCCAGCTTGCGGCTGCCAGCAAAGGAACTCACCTGTGTGCCCTGGAAGCACATTTGCTTAAGAAAACAGTCATTCAGAACTGGCTTCCCACCATTCTGAGTTCCCCCTCAAGTCAAGTAATAAAGCTAGACCATATCTTATGAATGAAAAGTTTAAGTCACTCAGTCGTGTCCGACTCTTTGCGACCCCATGGACTATGTAGTCCATGGAATTCTCCAGGCCAGAATACCAGAGTGGGTAGCTGCTCCCTTCTCCAGATCTTCCCAACCCAGGGATCGAACCCATGTCTCCCGCATTGCAGATGGATTCTTTACTAGCTGAGCCACAAGGGAAGCCCAAGAATACTGGGGTGGGTAGACTATCCCTTCTCCAGCGGATCTTCCCAACCCAAGAATCAAACCAGAGTCTCCTGCATTGCAGGTGGATTCTTTACCAACTGAGCTATCAGAGAAGCCCTTATGCATAAAACCAGAATATAATAGTGTGACCAGATTGGGGGGCTCTGTAGGTGTAGAGTGTGTGACCCAAGAATGTGATAGACACTCCCCTTTCTAGAAGCAGCCAAGACATGCTCATATCCTCAGGAGATTAATCATGAGGGGACCTACTGGTGCCCAAATGGGCTGGGAGGCAAGGGTGTGTGTGTGTGTGGGTGTGTGTGTGTGTGCGTGCTTGGTTGCTCTTTGTCTGACTCTTTGCGACCCCATGAACTGTAGCCTGCCAGGCTCTTCTGTCCATGGGATTTCCCAGGCAAGAATACCAGAGTGGGTTGGTGTTCCCTCCTCCCAGGGATCTTCTAAATCCAGGGATAGAATCCGAGTCTCCTATATCTCCTGCAATGCAGGCGGATTCTTTTACTGCTGAGCCACAGGAAGGGAAGCCCTGGGAGGCAAGACTACTTCTAGATGAAATCTTTACAACCAGCCCAAAGCCATCTCTTTGCAAGGAAAGGCTTCAGATTACAAAGCAAGGAGGATCTTTCCTATTCAGATCCTTCTCACATATTTTATATTTTATAATGCTTTCTCTCCCTTACATTATACCATAACCCACCCCTTAAGGTTCAAGAACCCTTAAGGAAAACTAAAGGTAAAAGGAGTCTTTTGTTCTCTATAAAATCTGGTCTCTAGCGTTCTTCCCTAGTGGAAAGTCTGTCTTAGTCTGTCAGCAGATGCAGTAAGTTCATAATACAACTGCTAAAAGAAAGCCAGTTAGAGGAAGCAACATGCTTCAAGTCACCCTGTTTCCACAAGGAACTGGGCTAGTCAGGCTCTTCTGAAACCTTCCAGTAACTCAAAGTAGGTACATCCACCCTTTATAGATGAGGAAACAGACCGTATAAGGTGAACTTGGTCAAGGTCACATGGCCAGTAAATGGCCAAATTACTATCTGAGCCAAGTCCCTCTCACCAGGAGGACCTTAACCTGAGATCCACAGGCTTCTCTCTAGAGACTGGGACAGGAACATAATTACATTTCACTTTGTGTCCACTTCCACTTGAAATTTAATATTTTCCTTCAGTTATGAATTATGGGCTACTCTGTTGGCTCAGATGGTGAAGAATCTGCCTGCAATGCAGGAGACCAGGGTTCAATCCCTGGTTGGTAAGATCCCCCTGGAAAAGGGAATGGCTACCCACTCCAGTATTCTTGCCTGGAAAATTCCACAGACAGAGAAGCCTGGCGGGCCCCAGTCCATGGGGTTGCAAAGAGTTGGACACCACTGAGTGAGTAAAACTTTTCAATTATGAATAAAAGCAACCCACCACAATAGTTGCTGGCAGAACCTGACTTTGTCACCAATAAATATATTTTCCATACAGTTGCTATCAATTAAAAAATATTATTTATGCTCATCATAACTTAAAAATTACAGTGGTCATTAGACCCTAGAGTTTTTTTATACATTAGTAAAGAAGCACATACTACCCTATCACACATTTCTTTTCTCAGATATTTTCATAACTGCTTTTCAATACAGTTGGCTTCCTTTGCAGTCCTATGTGTCTTATGTAAAACAATTATGATAGGAGTTCCATAGACTTTGATAGACTTCTCTGACTGCTAAAGGAGCTCCTGGCAGACAGAAACCCCAAGAACCCCTTCTCTTACCCCAGAGCCTATATCTCTCTTAATTTTCCTACCCAGCCTGCCTCACATGCTTTTCTTCTCTGATTCTCTCCTTTCCCAGAGTATCTTAAAATGCTCACCACCACCCCGTATCACACATAGAATTCTTTTAAAAAATCTTTCATTGAAGATTCCACCACTAAATCAACTAAGGCACTGTCTGCTATTAAGGAGTACGTATACTTATAAATTTTCATGGCTCCAAAGTTTTAGTCTCAAATCAACTTTAAGTATGATAGGCCAAAAACCAACGTATCATTCGTCTGCCATGAAGAATGACACATGTATCAGAAATCCTAGAACTGCCTAACAATTGCCTGCTAGCACGAAACCATTTCCATTAGCAAACAATGAAACAATTGGTTAAAACAAAGAAAAAAAAAGGCAGTCTTATAAAACAACAGTAAACGAATCCAGAGATGGCTGTTAGACTGCCGCCAAGATTCTCTGAGGATCAGGTAACATCTCTCTCATTACTGAAAATGCAAAGAAAGACACAGTTTTCCCCCAAATCCAGACTTCGGGGCAGTCTCACGGGAATGCACTCAAGATGCCAGACTCACACGCATAACGGACAGGCATGGGTTTCCTCGATGAAAATAAGGCACAGGAAGTGAGCGCTTCCTCACTGAGTATGCTGGCACGGGGCATGCATTTGTGATGGGCTGGTGTGCAATCACAGGACGGCATCGTCCTGATGTTACCACAAGACCTGAGAAGATGAGGTGGAAAGAATAACTAACGTATCTCACACTTTTAATAGTGAGTTTTATACTGTAAAACTGTCCCTACCTCTTGAACGAGGCCATTTCTGTTAACTGTCTTTTCAAGTGAATTTTCCATTCAATACCCACAAGAATGTGAGCGCTACGGCTATAAGGGTAAAGAATCTTTTTAATAAAAAGTATTTCATAGCTGATTCAACTGGGCCATGATATCATATCTTCCTCTAGCTAGTTGAACTGCATTTTCTGATTGTTAACAAAGAGATTCTTTGTGGTTCTGCATTACAAGCAGAGTGAGAAATTGTGGCCTCTTTTCTGCCCAGACACGTGGGCTTGACTGGTCGACACTGCCTTCATTTCTGCTTTTCCATAATCACAGAGCTGTACTTTGTACGTCATCGGATTGGTATTAATCAATTCCCCCAAACAGGGTGCCATTGGAGAAAAGAAGCCCTCGCAGGAGCCCTGGATTATTATGAAAAGACTTACGAATTAGCCCAACTTCTGTGAATTTTTTAAAAAACGTTTAGGACGCATAGTGTAAAGTCCCAGGAAGTCAGGTACAGACTGGGAGGCAGGCTTTTAGCTAAGGTGCTTTTATTTCATCCAATTCCAAGGACTGATTCCCTACATTATCAAGGCCAGAATTCTGCTGGACACCCAGGTGAATCTGAGAGTGGGCTGTCCTGTGCCTTACCCTCCAGTCCAGTAAGTGACCCAACAAGGCCCACACCTACCTCAGAGCTGTGCCCCCTGATTTATAGATTCCTAAAATGATAGTATGGTGTGCAGGGTCCTGCTTGAGTTAAAGATTTCTTAAAACTATACATAAAAAAATCATTAAGCAAAGGGCAGTCAGATCTATCTAATCTTGTCTGCCTCAAAAAGCAGGTAGATATGCGCACTGGAGGTATAATCACCTAAATCAGGATGTATGTAACAAGTCTCTAAAACTCTGAATCTTTGCCCCAACTTTGTTTGCTCCTAATTATCCCAATTTAAGCCAATTAAAAGAAATGCAGTTACTAAGCAGGAGCTCTTCACTATTTACTAGATGAACTTTTTTTGTCTTCAAAGCACTTTATTCAGCTTTCTTTTTTTTTTTTTTTTTAAATTTTATTTTATTTTTAAACTTTACATAATTGTATTAGTTTTGACAAATATCAAAATGAATCCACCACAGGTAAACATGTGTTCCCCATCCTGAACCCTCCTCCCTCCTCCCTCCCCATACCATCCCTCTGGGTCGTCCCAGTGCACTAGCCCCAAGCATCCAGTATCGTGGATCGAACCTGGACTGGCAACTCGTTTCTTACATGATATTTTACATGTTACAATGTCATTCTCCCAAATCTTCCCACCCTCTCCCTCTCCCACAGAGTCCATAAGACTGTTCTATACATCAGTGTCTCTTTTGCTGTCTCGTACACAGGGTTATTGTTACCATCTTTCTAAATTCCATATATATGCGTTAGAATACTGTATTTATGTTTTTCCTTCTGGCTTACTTCACTCTGTATAATATGCTCCAGTTTCATCCACCTCATTAGAACTGATTCAAATGTATTCTTTTTAATGGCTGAGTAATACTCCATTGTGTATATGTACCACAGCTTTCTTATCCATTCATCTGCTGATGGACATCTAGGTTGCTTCCATGTCTTGGCTATTATAAACAGTGCTGCGATGAACATTGGGGTACACGTGTCTCTTTCCCTTCTGGTTTCCTCAGTGTGTATGCCCAGCAGTGGGGTTGCTGGATCATAAGGCAGTTCTATTTCCAGTTTTTTAAGGAATCTCCACACTGTTCTCCATAGTGGCTGTACTAGTTTGCATTCCCACCAACAGTGTAAGAGGGTTCCCTTTTCTCCACACCCTCTCCAGCATTTATTATTTGTAGACTTTTGGATCGCAGCCATTCTGACTGGCGTGAAATGGTACCTCATAGTGGTTTTGATTTGCATTTCTCTGATAATGAGTGATGTTGAGCATCTTTTCATGTGTTTGTTAGCCATCTGTATGTCTTTTTTGGAGAAATGTCTATTTAGTTCTTTGGCCCATTTTTTGATTGAAAGCATTTCCTCTAAAGTCAGGAACAAGACAAGGGTGCCCACTTTCACCATTACTATTCAACATAGTTTTGGAAGTTTTGGCCACAGCAATCAGAGCAGAAAAAGAAATCAAAGGAATCCAAATTGGAAAAGAAGAAGTAAAACTCTCACTATTTGCAGATGACATGATCCTCTACATAGAAAACCCTAAAGAGTCCACCAGAAAATTACTAGAAATAATCAATGACTACAGTAAAGTTGCAGGATATAAAATCAACACACAGAAATCCCTTGCATTCCTATACACTAATAATGAGAAAACAGAAAGAGAAATTAAGGAAACAATTCCATTCACCATTGCAACGGAAAGAATAAAATACTTAGGAATATATCTACCTAAAGAAACTAAAGACCTATATATAGAAAACTATAAAACACTGGTGAAAGAAATCAAAGAGGACACTAATAGATGGAGAAATATACCATGTTCATGGATTGGAAGAATCAATATAGTGAAAATGAGTATACTACCCAAAGCAATTTATAGATTCAACGCAATCCCTATCAAGCTACCAACAGTATTCTTCACAGAGCTAGAACAAATAATTTCACAATTTGTATGGAAATACAAAAAACCTCGAATAGCCAAAGCGATCTTGAGAAAGAAGAATGGAACTGGAGGAATCAACCTACCTGACTTCAGGCTCTACTACAAAGCCACAGTTATCAAGACAGTATGGTACTGGCACAAAGACAGAAATATTGATCAATGGAATAAAATAGAAAGCCCAGAGATAAATCCACGCACATATGGACACCTTATCTTCGACAAAGGAGGCAAGAATATACAATGGATTAAAGACAATCTCTTTAACAAGTGGTGCTGGGAAATCTGGTCAACCACTTGTAAAAGAATGAAACTGGACCACTTTCTAACACCATACACAAAAATAAACTCAAAATGGATTAAAGATCTAAACGTAAGACCAGAAACTATAAAACTCCTAGAGGAGAACATAGGCAAAACACTCTCCGACATACATCACAGCAGGATCCTCTATGACCCACCTCCCAGAATATTGGAAATAAAAACAAAGCACTTTAGAAAAAGTAGGTTCTGGACTAGACTGCTGGTGACTCTCCCACTCTATTCAGGGCTTGGTGATGAAAGCTGAGCTATTATTGCAGAGCTGATTGGACAGTAAGTGATTAGAAACTCCTTCCATGTATTATACTTGCAACCAGCTACAGTTTCATCCCCTTTTCAGCTGTGTCTAGTCTATTTGACATCTGCAGACAAAAGTGTATGCTTTTTAGAAAGATGTGCAAATTCTCTATTTCAAGACAGGTTGCAAACATTTGATATAAGATCTCGAATGAGCAGAGCATAGAGTATGGTTCAAATATCCCTTCCTTTGAAAATTAATACTGAAAGGAAATTCATGGGTTTGCTAATTACATTTCTTCTCCTTTTGATACCAGGGTATTACACAGTTCTCAGAAAGGTATGCAGTTTATAATGGGGATGGACAGTAGTAAGAAAAAAATAGCATCATTTATGTAAGTTGGATGTAAATAGGAACCAAAAAACATAAAACCTCAAGGTCAGAAAGGAACTTAAAAGGTCACTTATCCCCCAAACTCCTGTTTCCTGACTAAACACTCAGAAACGTTAAACGCCTTATTCAAGGCCAGTTTACTGATATCCAAGGCACTAGGAATGCAGATTTCCTTGGTTAATGACTGATCTTTCAATTCTACCCTACTATCAATGCTCTATCAAGGGATACAAGAGTCAATCTTTCAGTCAATGATAAACATTTTAGAATGAACCACAGGTTTACCTTGCAAATTCCTTCTGAATACTGATGAATTCTTTCCCCTACATCCAAACTTTCAACCTACAAAATTTAGCATAACATTCTTTGACTAAGTCAAATGAACAAATTCAAACATCCTCCTACTGGCAAAAGCACCTGAGACTGACTCTTAAAGTATTGTTGTTCAGTCACTAAGTCATGTCTGACTCTTTGCAACCCCATGAACTGCAGCCAGGCTTCCCTGTCCTTCACTATCTCCCTGAGTTTGCTCAAACTCATATCCATTGAGTCATCCAACCATCTGTTAAATTTCAAAGGTTCTATCCCATCCTGTGTTGACCAAAGGAGACAGTAGAACACGACAGGCCACAGCCTTCTCTCTTCCCTCTGTGTTGGCAACAGAGGAAGCTCCTAAGTGGAGAAGTTTCCGTTCCCATTAATAGCCCAACAAACCCATGCCATCACATGGGAGAATGATGTCACTGTAAACATGTAGCATCTCAGGGAGATTCAGTCAGCTGTGTTTTTAAAAATCATCAATTCTTTTGAGTGACTCAGACAAGATAATCCAGAAGAATGGTTTTCAGAGTGCTCCCCAAACCAACAGCTTTCGTAATTCCTGGAACTTGTTAGAAATGTAAATTCTCCAGCCCATCCCAGACTTACTGAAACATAAACTCTGGGGGTGGGACACAACAATCTGTATTTCAATAAGCTCTCCAGGTGATTCTGAAGCAACGTTCGAGAAAACCGAATCAGAACATCCCAAACACTCCACTGACTTGTGCTGACGGCCTGATGACCCTGGCGCGCAGACATGCATATGATGGTCTCTAGTTCTCAGTGCTCTCTCTACAGGGGCCCTGAAACTTGTGCAAAGCATCAAGCTTATCCAAGTTAGATCATTTTCTGGCAACTATCTATGGCAGACGCTGCCTAAAAATGAGTCATTTTCCAAAAGTATGGAGGAGTCTTATGAAGACAGAATTTATGACTCAGTTTTCTATTGTTTAAGTGGACAACTAGTCCTAACCATTACAAATTAGATTTCGCCTGCTTTTCCCCAAAGATAGAAACTGCAACATTAAATGAAGAGGAGTGAAATACGATATAGTGCCATGAGCTCACTGTCTGCTGTGTTGTGACTTAGGAGAAGTGGGTTTGATTGATACAATTGGTTACACACGGGCTCTGCGCTATTGAAGAGGACATTCTATCATTAAGGGCTCAGGTCCAGCACTAAGTAAGATGGAAATCTGGACTAATGATTGAATCTCCTGGTGTTACTACTGTAGCAAAGGAAAATTGGATTACAAAATTTATTAGTAAGAAAGATTTAAAAATGCCTGAAAAAGGGGCATCAGAATCAATGAATGCTTCTACTTTAAAAATAGGTAAGAACTGCAAAACACTGAGGAAAGAACCCAAAGATGACCTAGATAAATGGATAGAGACCTTTCACGTTCAGAGACCGGAAGACTTAATATAGTCAAGATGTCAATTATCAAACTGATCTATTGATCTAACATAAGCCCCATCAAAATTTCAGGATTTTTTAGAAGTATAGACAAGTCAATAATAAACTTTATATGGAAAGGAAAGGGGGTTCAAGTAGTAAAACAATTTTGGAAAAAAAAAAGAAAGCTAGGGGACTCAGATTACCCAGTGTCAAGACTTTCTGTAATATTAGCAGAAGGACAGACACACAGATCAATGGAACTGAGTATAATTCAGAAGCAAAGGCAGGAGAATAGGATCAACTGAGTTTTGACAGAAGCACAAAGGCAATTCAATGGGAAAAGGGTAGCCTTTCCAACAAATGGTGGTAGAACAACTGGAAATCCACAACCAAACAAACGAACCTCAACATGAACTTTAATTTTATACAAAGATTAACTCAAAATGTTTCACAGACTTAAAACATCAAAGTATAAAACTATTAGGAAAAAAAAACCACAAAGAGCATCTCTGTGACCTTGGGTTAGGCAAAGGGTTTTTAGGTAGGACACTGAAACACAAACATAACACGAGAAAAGTTAATAAACTGGACCTCATCAAAATTAAAAACCTTATGACTCTGTTAAACAGGGTGGAAAGATAAGCTACTGACTCAAAAAAATTTGTTGATCATATGTGCAAAAAAGGACTGTATCAAAATGTATAAAGAAGTCACAAAACTCAACAAGAAGAAGCCTAATGGTTAACATGGGCAAAAGATACTGAACCAAAGAGCATGGAATAAGATTAGCCGTCAGGAAAACACAAAATAATAAACCACATCAACTTACTGCCACTCAGCCATTTGAATGGCTAAAACAAAAGCACAACAAAACAACAAGAAAATGACAATATCAAGTGCTAAGGAAGAGGCAGAAGAACTAATATTGTCATACATTGCTGGTAGGGATGCAAAATGGTACACCCTGGAAAATTATGTAGCAGCTGCTTCCCATATGACCCAGCAATCTCACTCTTACATGCTATTATAATAATAGAGAAATAAAAAGCTTACATTCACACAAAACTCTGTACATGAGTGTTTATAACAGCGCTATTCATAATGCCAACAACCAAAGATATCTCACGTGTTCCCCAGGCTGTGGTACCTCCCTACGGTGGAGTACTTCTCAGCAACAAAAGGCATGAGCCATCATTACACACAACAACATCAGTGAATCTCAAAGTAAAAGCCAGTCTCTGAAAGTTACTACTTTATGATTCCATTCACATGGTGTCCTGGAAAAAGCAAAACTATGGATCAGTGCTTGTCAACAGTTAGGAGTAGGGAGAAGGCTTGATTACAAAGGAGCAGTACAAGGGAGACTTTTGGGGGGTGATATAACCGTTCTGTATCCTTATCGTGGTGGTGATTACACAAATATACACAACTGCTAAAACTTATAGAACTTTACACTAAAAAAGTGAATTTTTATGTATATAAATTAGAGATAATAAACAGGTTTATTGGGCTAATAGACAATATCTTATGTCCTCTGGTATGTGAGTAGATCCTAAGTAAAATAATAAATTCCTAATAGGAATTTCCTGCTTTACAAAGGTTTAGACATGTGTAAATCAAAAACTTGAAACTCAATTATTTTAATTTACTAAATTCACATTGGATCCAAGTGTCATTCTGGTTAACTATATTCAAGTGCAAAATTTTAAAACTCTCCCAAAGAACTTTTATTATTCTCCTAAAAACTGAGAATCAGATGGAGATATTCTAAGTGAATTTCTTCTGGGGTTCCATCAACTCCACTAATATTTTTTGGTAGGTAGCTAACAAATTCAAGATGAGTTTGGGCAAATCACCTCTGCCCAAAGAATACTAAGAATCAGCAGGTGAATGGATGTTTAAGTCAAAATGCAAAACTCTCCTTAGTTATGTCCTTTCTCCCACGTGTGCAGCACTAACATTTTAGTGATTAATGTCTACAATAAACTAGAAGCTTTCAATTTAACCCTTACAACAGTCTGTTTTCCAGTTGAGGAACAATTGTGTAATCACACAATTCAGTAAGCGATAGGTATAACTTCTGATTATCGCTACGTTCCAACTCTTCCCCAATCCTGAACATCTCCAGTGACGTAAAAAGAAATGAAACATTTCCTTCCATGGAGCAAGCATCTAATCTCCTTATAACAGATTAGACTGTCAGTTCAGTTGCTCAGTCACTCCAACTCTTTGCGACCCCATGGACTACAAGCACACCAGGCTTGCATGTCCATCACCAATTCCCAGAGCTTACTCAAATTCATGTCCATTGAGTCAGTTATGCCATCCAATCATCTCATCCTCTGTTGTCCCTGTATCCTCCTGCCTTCAATCATGCCCAGCATCAGGGTCTTTTCCAATGAGTCAGTTCTTCGCATCATGTGGCCAAAGTATTGGAGTTTCAGCTTCAGCATCAGTCCTTCCAATGAATATTCAGGACTGATTTCCTTTAGGATGGACTGTTTGGATCTCCCTGAAGTCCAAGAGACTCTCAAGAGTCTTCTCCAACACCACAGTTCAAAAGCATCAATTCTTTGGCATTCAGCTTTCTTTACAGTCCATCTCTCACATTCATACATGACTACTGGAAAACCATAGCTTTGACTAGATGGACTTTTGTTGACAAAGTAATGTCTCTGCTTTTTAATATGCTGTTTAGGTTGTTCAAAACTTTTCTTCCAAGGAGCAAGCATCTTTTAATTACATGGCTGCAGTCACCATCTGCAGTGATTTTGGAGCCCAAAATGATAAAGTCTGTCACTGTTTCCATTGTTTCCCCATCCATTTGCCATGAAGTGATGGGACCTGATGCCATGATCTTAGTTTTCAGACTTGTTGAGTTTTAAGCCAACTTTTTCACTCTCCTCTTGCACTTTCATCAAGAGGTTCTTTAGTTCTTCTTCACCATAAGGGTGGCATCATCTGCATAAGGGTGGCATCATCTGCATATCTGAGGTTACTAATATTTCTCCTGGCAATCTTGATTCCAGCTTGTGCTTCATCCAGCCCAGCATTTCTCATGATGTACTCTGTATATAAGTTAAATAAGCAGGGTGACAATAAACAGCCTTGATGTACTCCTTTCCCAATCTGGAACCAATCTGTTGTTCCATGTCCAGAAGATCTAACTGTTGCTTCTTGAACTGCATACAGATTTCTCAGGAGGCAGGTCAGGTGGTCTGGTATTCCCATCTCTTTCAGAATTTTTCACAGTTTGTTGTGATCCACACAGTCAAAGGGTTCAGCGTAGTCAATAAAGCAGAAGTAGATGCTTTTCTGGAACTCTTACTTTTTTGATGATCCAATGGGTGTTGGTTCCTCTGCCTTTTCTAAAACCAGCTTGAACATCTGGAAGTTCATGGTTCATGTATGTTAAAGCCTGGCTTGGAGGATTTTGAGCATTATTTTTGCTAGCATGTGAGATGAGTACAATTGTACGATAGTTTGAACATTCTTTGGCATTGCCTTTCTTAGGGATTGGAATGAAAACTGACCTTTTCCAGTCCTGCAGCCACTGCTGAGTCTTCCAAATTTGCTGGCATATTGAGTGCAGCACTTTCACGGCATCATCTTTTAGGATTTGAAATAGCTCAACTGGAATTCCATCACCTCCACTAGCTTTGTTTGTAGTGACACTTCCAAAGGCCCACTTGACCTCGCATTCTAGGATGTCTGGTTCTAGGTGAGTGATCACAACATCGTGATTATCTGAGTCATTAAGATCTTTTTTGTACAGTTCTTCTGTGTATTCTTGCCACCTCTTTTGCTTCTGTTAGGTCCATACCATTTCTGTCCTTTATTGTGCCCATCTTTGCAATGAAATGTTCCCATGGTATCTCCAATTTTTTTTGAAGAGATCGCCAGTCTTTCCCATTCTATTTTTTCCTCTATTTCTTTGCATTGATCACTGAGAGAGTTATTAGAGTGTAAAACCAAGTAAGTCCATTACTGCCGTTTACAAGTTTAACCTTGTAATTATGAAATGAAAAGATGACTCCAGTTAGAAGGAACTATATTTGGGGTAGCAGTAAGCAAATTCAGAAGGAATATGTAAGTGTGTGTACTCACCTCCCTGAAATCACATCTCATGACTGCAGCATATCTGTGCATGCATTCAGTGATATGTGAAATAAAGAAATATTCTGGAATAAAGGCATATGATATCTCTAACGTATTTCCTATATCCTTCAAGCATTAACCTGCCTCAGGGGAAAAACTTATTGTATTGTCCTTGATAGATTAAACAGACCACTGAAATCATGACTGACAACCATTACTTAGTCTTTCCTGGTGGCTCAGATGGTAAAGAATCTGTCTGCCATGCGGGAGACCCAGGTTGGATTCCTGGGTTGGGAAGATCTCCTGGAGAAGGGGATGGCAACCCACTCCAGTATTCTTGCCTGGAGAATCCCATGGACAGAGGAGTCGGGTGGGCTACAGTCCATGGGGTCACAAAGAGTCAGACACGACTGACAAAACCACCATCTTTCCTTGGCCTTTGGGTGCCATTTTCTCTCCTTAAAATTTACTATTTTTAACCAAAGGATAAGTGCTTTACCACGTTGGTTTGGTTTCTACCACACATCAGCACAAATCAGCCATGGGCAAATTCATGTCACTCTGTCGTGAACCTCCCTCCCATCTCTCACCCTGGCTGCCATTTTCTTGACCAGCTGTCTGACCAACTGTTCCCTCTTTGCTCAGGAATCCCACATTCACAGAGAAAGGAGCCATTATCTCACCTGTCTCTCCACTTGGCATGCCTATGCCCTTTCCCAAGTGGCCTGTGTGGGACCTGACCAGGGACGGAACCTGCCTCCTGCAGTCAAAGGGCAGAATCTTAAGCACTGGACCACCAGAGAAGTCCTTGTATTTTTTCTCCTTTTTTAAGAAAAAAAAAAAAAAAAAAGGATTTACAAATGGAAGCATTCTTGTCTATTTTTAAAATATAGTATTTTCTGGCACTGAAAACAATATTTTCAAGGTAGGAGAGCAATTCTTCTCGGGAAGGCAACGTGTACAAACAGAAGTGATCGCATAATTTTCTTCTCTATAGAGAAACGTCACTTGTGAAGGAAGCCCAATTGTAAATGTTCTAAGATCTAGTTTACAGATGTCAAACACTCAACATCTTCCATGGCTACTTTCTGCGCTATTTCAAAGCACTGAGAATCCTATGGACAGCTTCCCATCTCACTCATGTCCTCCCTTTCCCAATACTGTTTCTGCAATTTGTATTTCTATCATCCTAGAGAATTACAAAATAACTTTTAATTAACTAGAATCCAATGTAGACCTTAAATTTAATGAGAGACAAACATCTTAAGCTACTTTTTTTGTTAAAGTTATGATTTTGGAGAGTCAAACAAACACAGTAGCCTAAAAAATATGTAGCACCCGAAACCCTAACAACCTAACCCTTTATTTCCACAAGACAATAAAACATATAATAAGACAACCTAATATTTTGGTAACTTTTTGACAGCCAAAGTTCATTATTGATTTACACTGAGTTTACAGTCAACTAAAATCTTAAGTACATTTCCTACATACTATTAAACTGTATCTCCTTTTGAGAAGATTTTCCCTTCTTGTTCCTCAATGGGAACATTTCTATCTCTAAATCCACTTCTTGTTCTGACTTTCCTGCTGATATCTCTCTTGACCTTTATTTTTAAACAAAACAAAACAAAACAAAATAAGACCATTTTTCTAAAAGCACAGCACATTCATTCTTTGGAGTCCTGCCATCTAACATCTGGACAACTCTCAAGTTGAAATTTAACTTGCTGAAATGTGCTTTGCTTAAACAATCTGGAAAGCAAATAAGACACAAATCTGGTCCTATAAATGCCTACTTCTTTATCTCCCTCTCACCTCTGCCCTCAAGCCAAGATTCTTCAAGCTGAACTCAAATGTTGAGGCAATAACTGAGCTACTAATAAGCTCTTCTAGCTCACTCTTCCTTGGTGGCTCAGTGGTAAAGAATCTGCCAGCAATGAAGGAGACACAGGTTCAATCCCTGGATCGGGAAGATCCCCTGGGGAAGGAAATGACAACCCCCTCCAGTATTGTTGCCTGGGAAATCCCATGGACATTGGAGCCTGGCAGGCTATAGTCCATTGGGTTGCAAGAATCGGACATGACTTAGGGGCAAAACAACAACCTTTTACTTGTGATAAAGAAAAAGACCTAAGAGGTATAGACTATTGATTTTCACTCAGTTGAAAATCTTTTACTGGAATTAAGCCACAAGAGGTTAAAAAAAAATTAAGTTTTATCGATAGAAGAATTACTTGGCAAACCCACAAGATTCCTTAGTTCTCAAAGAATGCAAATAGTTATTACAGCATTGTTTACACACCATTTTTAATATTCTAAGAGGAAAGATAGCAAAGGTATTCATTTATTGTGCAACAAGGGTTTCTTTTGGAAAAGCATGTGGGCTTTTGGTTCAAAATGTACTGATTAAAAATTGCTAATGCCAATCAAAACTCTTTATTCAAGACATAGTAGGGCAGCCAAGAAAGTGAGTATAAACCCCAAATAAATCTGTCACTGATCCAATACCAGTACAACACTCTCATGTCAGAAACAGCTGTTTTCCTGTGATTCACATGCCTATCGCATGGGTAATGGGCTTCTCTTTCATTATACTTAACAGTGGGGCTTTGGATAAAGAGACTGGAAACAGATACACCGAGTTCAGCTGAATGCATTCTTCCAGGGCCTATTGTATTCAAAGCTCGACAGTGACTTGCAAACTGGTGGAGGGAACACATTGTCTTTGCCATCACATCACGTGGTCCGATTGTGCGGGGAGAAAGGCAAGTACAACGTAGTGTGGAATACGGGACTGTGAGAACAAGTGTCAACAAAACGTTACAGCGTGCTGACAGAGCTCCCTGTTGACTTCAAGAAACAACGGCTTCTAACAAGACTTCATGGTCTACAGGCTCCTCATGCAGATGATGGAGAAAATGAGATGGAGCAGGTGCACAGAAAAAGGTGTGGGGCCCGGGGAGGGATACGATCAGGGCAGTGTTTCTGGAAGATTCATCTCATGGCAGCAGGCAGCAGGTGGGACAGGCTGAGAGTGGGGGCACCAAGTGTAAGCAGCTAGCATAGCAGCAGTTGGACGAAGACAGAGAAAGTATACATGGAAAAGCTCATCCACAGAGCTAGTCAAAGACCAGGTGTGGGGTGAAAGACACTGGAATGTGAAGTATGACTGATGTTTTAGCACTTGGGTCAGTAATTTTAAAAATGGAGAAAATCCTGAAATTGGAAGGAAAGTCTTGAGGATTACCTTTAAAAGAAAAAAAAAAGACAATTTTTAAGAGCAGTTTCAGGTTCACAGGAAAATTAAGGGAACAGTACAGAGATTTCCCACCCCACCTCCTAGTTCCCCCTATTATTAACATTTTGAGTTACAGTGGCACGTTGACTACATTTGATGAGCCAACATTGAGACATCATTATTAACTCAAGTCCACAGTTTACATTAGGGGTCACTCTTGGTGTTGCACATTTTATGAGTTTTGATAAATGTATAACGCAAAGAGATTAAACCAGTCAACCTAAAGGAAATCAACCCTGAATATTCATCAGAAGGACTGATGCTGAAGCTGAAGCTCCAATACTTTGGCCACCTGGTGCGAAGAGCCGACTCATTGGAGAAGACTCTGATGCTGAGAAAGATTGAGGGCAAGAGGAGAAGGGAGCAACAGAGGATGAGATGGTGGGATAGCATCACCTACTCTATGGACACGGATCTGAGAAAACTCTGGGAGATAGTGAAGGACAGAGGAGAGTGGAGTGTTATGGTCCATGAGGTCACAAAGAGTCGGATGCGACTTAGTGACTGAACACCAACCACAGAATGTATAATTTTTCTCCATATATTCTCTACTAACAACACCATATAGAATAGTTTCACTGCCCTAAAAATCCGCCCTCCCTCCCCCGAGCCCTTGGCAACACTGAGCTCACTGTCTCCATAGTTTTGCTTTTTCCAAAATGCCATCTAGCTAGAATATGTAACCTTTGCAGGCTTAGCTATTTTCAAGGCCAACTTGCCCAACAGCTTTCACTAACTTTCACTATGCAGTTAATAACTCTGTGGCTTCTTTGAAAGATGGAAAGTTAATGAACTTGAGTATCACAAATCTACTGTGTAAGTAACTCCTAGAATCTCCACATTACATATGCTCACTAATGCAAGTGCTTTAATCAGATCAGATCAGATCAGATCAGTTGCTCAGTCGTGTCCAACTCTTTGCAACCCCACGAATCGCAGCACGCCAGGCCTCCCTGTCCATCACCAACTCCCGAGTTCACTCAGACTCACATCCATCGAGTCAGTGATGCCATCCAGCCATCTCATCCTCTGTCGTCCCCTTCTCCTCTTGCCCCCAATCCCTCCCAGCATCAGTCTTTTCCAATGAGTCAACTCTTTGCTTGAGGTGGCCAAAGTACTGGAGTTAGAGTTTTCTTCTATTCCAGACCATCACCTTATTAAGAGTGATGCTTCGATGGCAGACCTGAGCAGCAGAGCCTTCCCTGTCTGCTCTGATCTTGAGCAAGCTAATCTCTGGAAACTCCGGGATTCTTAAACCCTGGTGTTTTGGGAACAATACCATGCTCCTCAAATGACTGCTATAAGGACTGAGATAATATATCTAAATATGTTTAAACAGTGCCTGATACAGAGGAAGCACTCAATAAGCAGTAACTTTAAATATTTCATGATCTCTGTATAAATTTTCTACCAATGAAGGAGCATTAAAACTAGCCAAGGCTATGAACTAACTAAGGCTATGAGATGGCTGGACGGCATCACTGATGCAAAGTAAATGAACTTGGGCAAACTCCAGGAAATGGTGAAGGACGCCAGGGAAGCCTGGCACGCTGCAGTCCACAGGGTCGCAAAGAGCTGGACACGACTGGGCATGACTGAACAGCAACAAGGCTATAACAGTTCAAAGGTAATATTTTATAAACACAGTAAATAGCTATTAAAGGCAAAACAGTACAGTCATTACAAAAAACACTTTTCACTGAAAATTATGATTTATAGACTCTTGGTGAGTCTAAAAATCTGTGAATCACCACATCCTCAGTTCATGTTATAATAGGAGAGAAGCATCCCAGACTCATTGTATCTTTAATGAACCTTTTCCCTAATTTAATAGATGATATCACACACCTTAGAGTTTGGTTTCTTTAGAGACTGACACCCAAGTTATCTCTTAAAGGTCACCAGTCAAGAGTAATTAAAAGTGTTTGATGTCATAGAATGGAAAGTTAGATTCTAGAAAAGAAAGGTTAGCATGTGCTTGCTCAGCAGGGAGAAGAGATGGGAACAGGAAGCTCCAGGGGTGCCTAGATATTTGTAAGTTTTCCTTTGATGATACAAAAGCCTTGCACAGAGTGAGTTCTATTCTTTGAACCTGTCTTACATTCTCTGTGTTGTGGATATCATAGTAAGTATCTCAGAGTAGGATTCAAGACTGTATGCATTAACAGCAAATTTTTTGACTAATGGCCATGTTCCACTAAAGTTTCTGTCTGTAAATAGTTTGTCTTTCTAACTTGGACAGACAATGGGAATGAGAATCAGAAGAATGCATCTCCAAAGCACCCTAGGGAGGGTCTGAAATGTATTATGCTTTTGCCCCAAGCATTTCTATAAAAGAAAAACAAACCAATCATCTCTATACATTCATTCAAGGTGGGCACTTAATCGCAGTTACCTACACTACATTGGGAAAAACATTTTTTTTTAATTTTTTAAAATTTCATTTCTCATTCAATCAGGGACTTCCCTGCTGGTCCAGTGGCTAAGATCTGCACTCCCAATGCAGCAGACCCAAATTCAATCCCTGGTCAGGGAACTAGATCCCATATGGTGCTATCAAGACCCAGTGTAGCCAAATAAATAAAAATAAAGATTAAAAAAATTCAATCAGGTAGAGCTACATAATTAATAATGTAAATCTCTTCAATGTAAAAAACAGAGCTCTCCAAATAACCATTTCCCATAATTTTAAGATACAAAAGATTGTTAGCAGCTCTTAGTGGGGAGAAAGTTTATTTATTCTCCTCTGCATATCTACCATGGGCAAAGCACTATGGATACAATTCTCATGTACTGTCGTATGAATCCGCCCATCTCCGCCCTTGGCATTCTGAAGTCTAAACAGAAAGACGGCCAAGTAAGGACAAGGAATTTCAACACCAGGTGCCAAGAGAGGTAGTTGATAAAGTGCAATCATATTCTGTTTTTCCCTGGTGGTTCAGCGGTTAAAGCGTCTGCCTGGAATGCGGGAGACCCGAGTTCGATCCCTGGGTCGGGAAGATCCCCTGGAGGAGGCAGTGGCACCCCACTCCAGTATTCTTGCCTGGAGAATCCCATGGACGGAGGAGCCTGGTAGGCTACAGTCCATGGGGTCGCAAAGAGTCGGACACGACTGAGCGACTTCACTTCACTCTTCTCACTCAACATTATAATCCTATACATTTTCTGGTGTTAATATATAGTCATTGGTGATGTCCGCCCGGCTAGATTAAATATGGTCAATATTATGCTAAGACAAGCATGTGGCATTTATTGAATCTGAGATTCTTTCTGTAAAAGAGTGTAAAGAGAATTTAAAAAGATACATTAAGGCATTATACATATAATATAAATATTTTAAAATACATATGAGAAGGAAATGGCAACCCACGGCAGTATTCTTGCCTGGAGAATCCCATGGACAAAGGAGCCTGGTGAGCTACAGCCCATGGGGTTGCGAAGAGTCAGACACAACTGAGCGACTAACACACACATACACGTGTGTATATACATCTATACACACACACACAAACTGTTTACCAAGAGTTTCCCACAACCGCAGGGGGATCAGCGGGGCAGGTGGAGGCTTTCTGCTTCTGTGTTTACAGTTCGTTTTAATAAATTAATAGTACAAAAGGCATCTTGCTGGTTTGATGTCATTTTGTAGGTCTAAGCATGTTGGAAGCTTATTAATTTTCAGTGAACTGGCCCATTTTCTGGCCTGTTCTTTGTCCATATAACTACTAAGTTTTTAGTTTTTCTCCTATGAATTGTATGCATCCCACTTGGTCTTTTTCAGTTCCAGGACTCGGTCTGTAAATTGCTGGAGGAACTCGGAAGTCACCCCTGTATCAGTGCACTGTGCAGGTTTCCCTTTCTTCAATTCCCAACCTGTTTCCATCTTAACACAAACTGGTGCCAAGGCTGCCCCTGCCCTTGTATGCTGTGCCGTTCTTCCTTCATCCCCTCTCTGGGTTGGTTTGGACCTGTGTGCGGTTTCTCAAAAACCAGACACATCCAAGGTTTATTTTGATAATATCTTACATGTATAATAGAACCTGTTTTTTCCTTCCATTCTCCTCCCCACTTCTCTATATAATAATCCGATAAAGGTTAAGACCCTTCTTCTACAAAAGAAGAAGCTATCTCCTCCCCAAATCCTGTTCACAGGCAAATTCCGTTGTTTACCAATGCTTATCAGCAGCAATGAAGAAAGGTGACTATTTATTCTGCATCTGATCTCTTCAAACAATGGTCTCTAAATTTTCTGGATCACATACTAATACTAGTAAAAGTATCCTTAGTACATTAATTTACAAATTATATATGTACAATACAGCTTATCAGGGTGATTTATAGCACAGCTCTGGCCCCAGAATCCCTGGGTTTGACAGCCTACCGCTCAACAGTTACATCAGCAAGTTATCAAACATCTCTCCTCCTGTTTCCTTATCTGTGAAATGGAGATCATTAGGTTTTTATTAGAATTAACTAATATATATATAAAGAGCTCAGAACAGTGCCTGATAGAGCAACTTAAGTGCTGTTACTGCATACTCATATTGTCTACATTTTAAAGAACAGACTATTTATTTTGGAGCAGTATTAGCTTCACAGAAGGCACAGATTTCCTATCGGTCTCCTGTCCCAACACATGCAGTCTCCCCCGTTACCAACATTCCCCCACCAGAGCGGTACACTTGTTACGATCAATAACCCTGTGTTGAGAACTTGTGTTTGCATGTACACACTGCTATATTTAAAATGGATAATCAGCAAGGATCTTCTGTATAGCACAGAGAACTCGGCTCAGTGTTATATGGCAGTCTGGATGGGAGGGGAATTTGGGGGCGATGGATGCACTTATATATATACATACATGGCTGAGTCCCTTTGCTGTTCACCTGAAACCATCACAACATTGTTAACTGGCTATACCACAACACAAATAAGTTTTTTAAGAAAAATAATCCTATGTTGACACATCATTATCATCAAAAATCCACAGTTGAACTTTAGGGTTCACTCTTTGTATTGCACATTCTATGGGTTTGGATAAATGTATAATGACATATATCCACCATTATAGTATCATAGGACATATTTTCACTGCCCTAAAAATCCTCTGTGCTCCATCTCTCTGCCCCTGCCCCACTCCCTGGCAACCACTGATCTTTTTACTGCCTCCAGAGTTTTGATTTCACCAGAATGTCATCTAGTTGGAATTACACAGCATCTAGACTTTCCAGATTGGTTTCTTTCACTTAGTAATATGTACTTAAGTTTCTTCCATGTCTTCTCATGACTTGATAGCTAATTTCTTTTTAGCTGGAAATACCACACTTTCTACATTCACCTACTACAGGACATCTCGGTGGCTTCCAAGTTTTGGTTATTATAAAAAAAGCTCTGTAAATATCACTGTGCAGATTTTTGTGTAGACATAAGTTGTTAACTCCTTTAGGGAATACCAAGGAGTGGAACTGCTGGGTTGTATGGTAAAAGTATGCTTAGTTTTGTAAGAAACTGTCAATCTGTCTTTCGAAGTGGCTGAACCATTTTAACTCCCAAGAGCAATGAATGGAGTTTCCGAAGCTTCACTTTCTTGCCAGCATTTGGGGTGTCAGTGTTCCACATTCTGGCCTTTCTTATAGGTATGCAGCGGTATCTCCTTGTTGTAATTTGTAATTCCCTAATAACACATAATGTGGGATATCTGTCTATATGTTGATTTGCTATCTACATATTTTCTTTGATGAGGTGTCTATTAAGCTCCTTGGCCTTTAAATTTTTTTTTTTTTCTTATCGTTGGGTTTTAAAAGTTCTTTGCATATTTTGGATGACAGTCTGTTATCAGACATGTCTTTTGCACACAGTTTCTCCAGGTCTATGGCTTGTTTTCTCACTCTTGCCACTGTCTGTTGCAAAGTAGAAGCTTTTAATGTTAATTCCATGCTCAGTCACTCAGTCGTCTCCGACTCTTTGTGACAAGTCCAGTTTATTATTATTTTTTTTTTTATTGGATCATGCCTAGGGCTTCCCTAGTGGCTCAGATGGTAAAGAATCTGCCTGCAGTGCAGGAGACTTGGGTTCAATTCCTGAGTTGGGAAGACCCCCTGGAGAAGAGAATGGCTACCCACGTATTCTTGCCTGGAGATTTCCATGGATAGAGGAGCCTGGCAGGCTACAGTCCCTGGGGTCACAAAGAGTCGGATACAACTGGACGACTGAGCACAAGTGCTAAATGCTTTCACGTGTTGGGAACAAGGAACTTACTGACAGTGAACTAGATGTACTTAGACAAGGGGTGAAGATGAGGGTGAAAGAGAGATTGAGAAAGAGGAAATAAACTAATCCTTCCTCCTCCCCGAACACGACGTCTCTTAGTTTATTTTCTTAGGGCTAAGAATGAATGAAGACCTCAGAGGTGTCTAGGAACTTGAAAACCTACAGCGTTTTGGTGGATCACAGAAAACTTTGGACACTTTCTGACTTCACACTAGTTATCTGCCGCTTATGCCTGGTTGCTGGCAGGATAAACAGACTGCAAGACACTGAGTGTGTCTATTCTTAAACTTGTCAGCCTAGCACAGCGCCTGGGCTTCCGCTTACTTCACGTTTAACTAATACTAAGGATCTGCACATGTGCGTCTCAGAACCTCACTACATAACTAATAGCAGGTTCTGGTCAAAGCGTGGAGTTGCTGGACAGAGGAGCAAGGGTAAGGACGTGCTTACAAGGGATGGGAACAAAGTTGGGTCCAGTACAGTGCTCGGAATATAATGCTGGTCTGTGAACATTTCCTGAGTGCCCAAATAGACTCTAAAAAACTAAAACAGCACAGAGGAAAGGAATTCAAAGCAGTTTGATCAAAAGTTACAAGCTCAGAGGTCAGGAATAAACCTGTTTGACTCTGGAGGACAGACCACTGAGGAAGTGAAGAAGATGAATCTAGAATGCCAGTTAGAGGCTTGACAACAAAATATGCTGATATAATTCTACAGTTTCCCAAGTTTATTATTTAATAGGATATGTTGTTTTTTTTTTTTTTTTAACGAAATTACCCTAAGGAAATCAGCACCTATAAAATGCAAACTCTTCAAACCTCTCCCTCCCTATTCAGTTTCTTTTATGAGAAAAAGCCCTGCTCCTTTCATCTTTTATCATCACAAATGTATTATTAATGAAATATAACAGCAGCACCTACAGGTTCCTCCTTAAGAAAGCCAACGATGGGAGCACAAAGAGCTTGTACTTGGGTGACCCCTCCAACCCTGGGGTGACTCCCCACTGTGCCTTGTGTCCAGAGTGGCCTTGGTAAACTCCTTAAGCTGTTTGAGCACTGTTTTGAGGACTAAATGAGGTGACATATGTAAACTGATTGACACCGTACCATGCATTCATTCATTCACAAACCAAACACTTGTCAAGTGATTCCGTTGAGCTGGGTCTTGCTCTAGCCACTGAGCATGTACTTTGAGCAATGACACAGTCCTTATTTTGATGAAGTACAGCTCTTCTGAGAGAGCCATGCAGACCCTAAGAATTCACACGACGGAGAAGGACCTCATATGAGCATCAAGGGAAGGCTGCTCTAAGGACATGGCCCTTAACATGAAAGGATGGTGGGCAGTAGACAGAAAGAGGGCACTTTAGCAACTAGGGGTTTATGTGAGGGCTCTAAGGTGGGATGGGTCCACCCAAGGGACAGAAAAGACCAGTATGGCTGGGGGAAAGGGGAGGTGCTGGAGATGAGGGAGGGAGGCAAGAGTCAGATCACGATGCGTTTTCAGAACCATCTTAAGGACAGAGATTTAACAGTCAGAACTGATGAAACGTGGATGCTACTGAAGAGAGAGCGGGAGGGAGGCAGAGCGGTGGGAGCTCCTGCGCTGTGTGTTGAGTGGATGATCGCACGATTCATGTGCCAGAATCCCGGGGTGGGCTGCCATTTCCTACTCCAGGGGACCTCCCCAACCCGGGGATTGAACACAAGTCTCCTATGTCCTGCACTGGCGTAGGTTCTTTACCTCTAATGCCACTGGGAAGTCGAAGATAACACAGAGGAGACCAAACCTGTGATTTTGCTGTTGGAGTAAAGGTATTAGTTGGGAGTTGTTACAAAGTCATGTGTTTAGATCTGAACATTTGAAATAGTACACAGAAATCCAGAATGCTGACCAGTGACAGATCCAGGACCGAGAAGTAGCCTGGGCCAGAGATTTTACATTTGAAGTGTCGTCAGGAAATCGCACCCACATCCATTCATACCACAGTGAGAAAGTACAGACTGAGGAGAGAAGAAAGCTTCGCACTGAGTCTTGATAATTTCAGCCTTTAAATGTTGATGACCCAGAGTAGCACACAAATGGTGGGAGAGTGGTGGCAGAACAGTAGTGGTAACAAAGATTAGGATGGCAAAGGACTTCAGGGGCGGGCAACCCAAGCAGCTGGGACAGACAGTAATAGCTCCCCGGCCCTCGCTCACTTCAAAGTCACTCAGCCGAGCCTGCCCTCCATTATGAGAATAAGGCTTGTCAAAGGAAAGACAGCAGCAGAAGGCTGGGGGGATGCAAGGGTGGGCAGGACGGAGTGGGCCTGATGCCTGAACATCATCCTGATGTGATTTTGGCGAGGCCCACTCCTCTGCCAGCACTCCATGCTCTAAAAGTCAAGTTAAGTTCAGTTCAGTTCAGTCGCTCAGTCATGTCTGACTCTTTGCGACCCCGTGAATCGCAGCACGCCAGGCCTCCCTGTCCATCACCAACTCCCGGAGTTCACCCAGACTCACGTCCATCGAGTCAGGGATGCCATCCAGCCATCTCATCCTCTGTCGTCCCCTTCTCCTCCTGCCCCCAATCCCTCCCAGCATCACAGTCTTTTCCAATGAGTCAACTCTTCGCATGAGGTGGCCAAAGTACTGGAGTTTCAGCTTTAGCATCATTCCTTCCAAAGAACACCCAGGGCTGATCTCCTTCAGAATGGACTGGTTGGATCTCCTTGCCGTCCAAGGGACTCTCAAGAGTCTTCTCCAACACCACAGTTCAAAAGCATCAATTCTTCGGCGCTCAGCCTTCTTCACAGTCCAACTCTCACATCCATACATGACCACTGGAAAAACCATAGCCTTGACTAGATGGACCATTGTTGGCAAAGTAATGTCTCTACTTTTCAATATGCTATCTAGGTTTGTCATAACTTTCCTTCCAAGGAGTAAATGTCTTTTAATTTCATGGCTGTAATCACCATCTGCAGTGATTTTGGAGCCCCAAAAAATCAAGTCTGACACTGTTTCCCCATCTATTTCCCATGAAGTGATGGGACCAGATGCCATGATCTTCGTTTTCTGAATGTTGAGCTTTAAGCCAACTTTTTCACTCTCCACTTTCACTTTCATCAAGAGGCTTTTTAGTTCCTCTTCACTTTCTGCCATAAGGGTGGCATCATCTGCATATCTGAGGTTACTGATATTTCTCCTGGAAATCTTGATTCCAGCTTGTGCTTCTTCCAGCCCAGCGTTTCTCATGATGTACTCTGCATACAAGTTAAATAAGCAGGGTGACAATATACAGCCTTGACATACTCCTTTTCCTATTTGGAACCAGTCTGTTGTTCCATGTCCAGTTCTAACTGTTGCTTCCTGACCTGCATACAAATTTCTCAAGAGGCAGATCAGGTGTTCTGGTATTCCCATCTCTTTCAGAATTTTCCACAGTTTATTGTGATCCACACAGTCAAAGGCTTTGGCATAGTCAATAAAGCAGAAATAGATGTTTTTCTGGAACTCTCTTGCTTTTTCCATGATCCAGTGGATGTTGGCAATTTGATCTCTGGTTCCTCTGCCTTTTCTAAAACCAGCTTGAACATCAGGAAGTTCATGGTTCACATATTGCTGAAGCCTGGCTTAGAGAATTTTGAGCATTACTTTACTAGCATGTGAGATGAGTGCAATTGTGAGGTAGTTTGAGCATTCTTTGGCATTGCCTTTCTTTGGGACTGGAATGAAAACTGACCTTTTCCAGTCCTGTGGCCACTGCTGAGTTTTCCAAATTTGCTGGCATCTTGAGTGCAGCACTTTCACAGCATCATCTTTCAGGATTTGAAATAGCTCAACTGGGATTCCATCACCTCCACTAGCTTTGTTCGTAGTGATGCTTTCTAAGGCCCACTTGACTTCACATTCCAGGATGCCTGGCTCTAGGTCAGTGATCACACCATTGTGATTAACTGGGTTGTGAAGATCTTTTTTGTACAGTTCTTCTGTGTATTCTTGCCACCTCTTCTTAATATCTTCTGCTTCTGTTAGGTCCATACCATTTCTGTCCTTTATCGAGCCCATCTTTGCATGAAAAGTTCCCTTGGTATCTCTGATTTTCTTGAAGAGATCCCTAGTCTTTCCCATTCTGTTGTTTTCCTCTATTTCTTTGCATTGATCGCTGAAAAAGGCTTTCTTATCTCTTCTTGCTATTCTTTGGAACTCTGCATTCAGATGTTTATATGTTTCCTTTTCTCCTTTGCTTTTCACTTCTCGTCTTTTCACAGCTATTTGTAAGGCCTCCCCAGACAGCCATTTTGCTTTTTTGCATTTCTTTTCCATGGGGATGGTCTTGATCCCTGTCTCCTGTACAATGTTATGAACCTCATTCCATAGTTCATCAGGCACTCTATCTATCAGATCTAGGCCCTTAAATCTATTTCTCACTTCCACTGTATAATCAGAAGGGATTTGATGTAGGTCATACCTGAATGGTCTAGTGGTTTTTCCTACTTTCTTCAATTTAAGTCTGAATTTGGCAATAAGGAGTTCATGGTCTGAGCCACAGTCAGCTCCTGGTCTTGTTTTTGCTGACTGTATAGAGCTTCTCCATCTTTGGCTGCAAAGAATATATTCAATCTCGTTTCGGTGTTGACCATCTGGTGATGTCCATGTGTAGAGTCTTCTCTTGTGTTGTTGGAAGATGGTGTTTGTTATGACCAGTGCACTTTCTTGGCAAAACTCTATTAGTCTTTGCCCTGCTTCAAGGCCACAGCCAAAGTCAGGGCCAGCTCTAATGGTTCAGGGGTTCAGCAGTGCCGGGAAGGCATTCGGAAACAATCTGGCAATCGAAATGCATCTTACGGGATGCAAGAATCTTAGGCAGTCATTTCCAGAGAGCTTCAATCAACAGAAGAATGCCTGTCCCACTGTGAAAGAATACCAGTCCAAGTGGAAAGAAAAGCAACCCTTGAGAATTCCTGGCTTTCTAAGACTCTATGCCAACAAAGGAAGGTCTGGTATCAAAAGTCAATCTGTACCACACTGAAATTAAGGGAAAAAAAAAATCTAAATTAGAAAATAAAAAATTTAACAACAAGAAATGGAAGCCAATCTGAACTTCACATTAGGTATATCCTATTTGAGTAACCTTTCCCAAGAAAGAGAATAAGCAAATTCTCCAACTTTCTAAAATAAGACAAATTATTTCCTACTTCAGATATGAAGTCAACATTATTTTTATGTTGCACTGGTCTCACAAACAAAGTTTTGAAAAAAACCTATTAATATTTTAATTCAAGCATGGTTTACTAAACCGAAACTGGTTACAGCATCATTTAGGTTGGACACCCACAGTGTGAGAATTCAAAGATATATACAAGTGGTGAACGCATCCCTCCACTTCTTTTATTGTCCCCAGCAAGTGGTGGTGGCTGATGGCATTGAACGGCCACTTAGGGACATCCTAATCATGTTTTGCAATTCACTTGTCCCAGGCAGTGGATTTCCACACCTCAGAAAGACACTGTGGCAAACCTGAAGGTTATGTTTATATAGATGAGCAATTTATCAAGCTGAATCACAGCTGCTACACTAAATGGAACAAGAGCGAGACCCCCACACTTAAGAACTAAGTTATTTACAGGAAAAATGCCTTTTTACCTACACACACAACCCTTTATGCACATTCTACTGCTCTATACCTCTTAAGAGTTCACAGCATGTAACCAAGATGCCACGGCGACTGTACCTGCAGAACATAAGGAGCAACCAGATCTCTGCCAAATTGAGCCTCTGCTCTTTCTACTCAGGAGCAGCCCGACTTTCGAGTCAACTTGGAGCTCCACGTTGTCGCTGCCACAGCAACCATAGCAACCATTTCATTCTTTGGGACTCAACCAGGCAAGGTCTCCCAGGTTGCGCCATAATTAGAGATACACAATTGGAGAAAACACAGCGGGAGGGCTACTCCAAACACAAGAGCTCTGACTTGACCACCGCAGTGTGGCGGTGGTGGGGAAGGAGCGGGAATGACCAGACAACCCAACACCACAGGCGCCTCCAGAGAAAGGCAGACCTCTCATAGGCACTACCGTTCAGATCATCAAATTCTCCTCTTTTATTCACAATTCTTGTTGAAGTTTGCGCTGGTTTGGATTTTTCTGGCACCAGCACTCCTAAAATCTAGAGCCAGTCACCTGTGTTCTTCTTGCTTAGAATTAGGCAGAAATACTACATTTACTGCTTCCCTGGTGGCTCAGTGGTAAAGAACCCACCTGCCACTACCGGAGATGTGGTTTCAGTCCCTGGGTCGGGAAGATCCCCTGGAGGAGGAAATGGCAACCCACTCCAGTATCCTTGCCTGGAAAATCCCATGGACGGAGGAGCCTGACAGACTACAGCCCATGGGCTCACACAGAGTTGGACGCGACTTAGCAACTAGCACGCATGCAGGCGCTACACTTAATGACCAATTCCTTAAATGTGCATTGCACTTCCAATGCACAGCCAGAAGGCAGCCCAGCAGGGGTGGACACGGCAAGGAACTTGGAAATAGACTTGGGCTCAGTTCTGGTGAGTCTACTCCCTTGGGACTTACTTAAAACATTCCGAAACTCAATTTCTTCCATGAATAAAATGAGCAAATACTGCAGCTCATAGGGTGCTATGAAATTAAATAAGATGGATATTTAAGGCAGGGTGCCTGTCATATATTAGCCAGTAGCAATTAGGGTAAGGCTAGCCCATGATCTCTGATTACTTTAAGCTCCAAAGAGAAGAAAGCAACCTAAAACGACAACAACATAGGAAAATGCTCATGATACAGTAGGAACTAGAACACAAAGAAATAAATCAAGATTCAGGCACACAGGGGTTCAAAGATACTGGTAATGTCCTAGCTCTTCAACTGGGTGATGGGCACCCACATATTTACTATTCCTTAAACTGTGCATGTATGTTCTATGTATTTTGGGGGGCAAGACATGTTTACACAAAAACAGCTAGTTAAAAAAGAGAGGAAGAAGACATAAAAATGTATTATTTCTATAAAGTAAGGTTGTAAATGAAATTTATTTTCTTTTGCAAGCATTTCTACATTTTCTATAACAGGAAAAAAATGTTTTGTTATGACAACGCTACACCGACAAGTCCTTAGCTCGAGACACAGTCTAGCTGTGGGAAGAAGACACACTCCCATTTCTCAAGCCACTGCCTCCACCAGTGAGCCAATGCAGCCACTCTAACCAGCATCTAGTCACCTCCAATTAATCAGGAGCTGTCCACAGTTAGGAAGCGGGGCGTGCAACCGAGGAAAGTAAAGCAAGGGCAGCCATTTTTTTTTTTTTAAAGGAAATTAATATTTGAGTTGCTGTGAGTTTAATGTCTCAGCAACAATTCTGTGAGGCAGCTCTTCTTATTCTTATTTTACAGGTAACTTAGAAAGTGCAAGCAACTTGTCCGTGAGTTCAGTTAGGTGAGAAAGCAGACTGCTTTGTATATCTTGATACAGTCTTATCTTGAAATTACAGCCTTTCATTAAATGTTGGTGGGCATGTGTGTACATGTGTGATGCCATGCCTTTAATATAAACTGCACACATAACATACCAGTATTAAAATTTAGAAGAGCACAGAGAATTTTATTTTATGCAACATGTCTCAGATCTCAGGCAAAAAAGGGAGAGGGTTCTTTCCCCTTAAAGGGGTTGTTTTGTTTTTAAATGAGGAAAAGAAGATCCAGATACAGGGCAACTATGCTTTTCATGTGGTTTAAGAATACATCTGCTTCAAAGTCACGGGGTAAAGCTTCTTTCTGACTCACAGAGAGCCAGGATGAGCACCCAGATGTTTTATTTCCAAAAGAAACGTTCCTTTACATACATAGAAAAGGCTTTGACCCTCATCACAGCAGGCTATCTGCCGGCATCATGAGATCGATTCTGAGAGTGGCTAAGAAGAGATGGCTTCTTGTGTTAGCACAATAATGACTATGATCCATTCTAATGGCAAATTAGAATCTAAGTTCCCTCCCATGTGGTCAGAACTCACATCTCTTTCTGATGCCACACTAAAACCTATCCCTACTCCATTTTTCTTTAAACAATTTGCTAATATATCTAAGCAGCAAATTCAAGCATTTGCCCCAAACCCACTCCACTAGATATGTATAAGTATTATGTATAAAAGATAAGCAATAAGGATATACTGTACGGCACAGGGAATATAGCTATTATTTTGCAGTAACTTTAAATGGAGTATAATCTATAAAATACTAAACCACTACATTGTATACCTGTAATAATAATAATTATTATATAAACTATATTTCAATGTAATAAAAACATAGCCACCTTCCTCTTTTTCTTCTCTTCTCTGCTCATCATCTTGCCTTCAGAGCTTCTCATTGATATCACAGCAACTCTCCGATGTAAGGGTATGACCTAGGAGCCCAGAGATCAAGTACTAACCAGTACTAACCTTCAGAATTCACCAACATTCTCTCTTTCACTGATTTCAAACAACCAGATCCAGTGCTTGAAGAAGGTACACCAGGTGAGCCCAACAAGCATCAGAGATGTGAGAAGAAGAGCAATGTATCAAATCCAGCATAAACTATATCAATAACTACCAAGTGCTGAGAGCTTACCAGGTTTAGGGACTATGTGTAAATTGTCATTTAACCCTAAACAAATCTATGAGAAGATAGGTTTCTACCTTCATGAGAAAACTTAGGATTTGAATTTTGGCAATAGCCCAAGGTTACAAAGTCAAAATGTGGAAGATCTGGGATTCAAACTGACTCCCTGCTACTCATCACAGTTGGTTAATAAAAGGTGCCTGATGTTTGGAATAAGAAGGACTTGCTTTGGTCTGTGCATAACACCATCCTGGCAAGTCAAGTCCTTGAGCCTTGGTTTCCTTCTCTGTCAAATGGACATGGTACTACTTACTTCATCTTCACAACTTGGATGCATTCATTCAATTAAGAAAAGATATGGGGCTTCTCTGGTGGCTCCGTGGTAAAGAATCCTCCTGCCAATGCAGGAGACCTGGGTTCTCTCCCTGGTCCAGGAAGATCCCATATGCCATGGAGCAACGAAGCCTGTGCGCCACGACTCCCGAGCCTGTGCTCTGCAGCCCGGGAACCGCAACTACCAAGGCTCGTGCACCCTAAAGCGCGTGCTCCACCGCAAGAGAAGCCACCACAATGAGAGAGCAGCCCCCACTCACCACGACTAGAGAAAAGCCCGCACAGCAGCGAAGACGCATCACAGCCAAAAGTAAATAAATTTTTTAAAATTTAAAAAAAAAGAGATATAAAAACACTCCGAAAAGTTATTACGTGCTACACAAATGTGTGGCATTAAGAGGGATGGGAATGTGTAGATACTTATTTACCCAATCCAGGGTTCTGGCAAACAGCTGGTCTAGGAGAATACTGAGGCATCTCTCCGGTCTCTGTTTGAATTTGTACACCATGCACAATCAGAATGTGTATCATGAGGACTACACAGTCTCTTTATTAAGAGTTGGGAGGTTTGGTTTTTCTTCATACAAGAGTTCCACACTGTGAGACAGCCCTTGACTTAACAATGCCTTGCTAAGTTTGGTCAGTCAGCCACTCAGGATATGCTAAGTAAGTGGAAGAGATAGAACATTCCAGAATCTCCAACTGCAGCCGCTAGAAGTACTGTAAAGTGGGAGCCGGTATGTCAGCTCACAGCATGAAAACAGTTCCGATGTTCATCAGAGCTTTCTATCCCTGATCAAGGGCGTAATCAATCACTTCTCCCCATCTTCTGGATTACAAGCGTACCTCCAAAACATCACAGCATTGCATTTGACTATAATCATCTCAAAGAGCAATCACATTAGCCTTACGGCTTTTATGATACCCAGAGAATTCTTAGCAATATTTATCATCATGTTTCTATTCAGAGGAGAGCTGACTAGTCACAATAACTCTGGGTGAGTGTAAGGCGGGGGGCTTGGCAGAGGACACGGAGTGCCACACTTCTCATATGAAATAGTTGAGAAGTTAAAACAAATGGCGTTTTTCAGTCTAGAGAACAAATGAAAATTTAAAGCTCAGCAGTGAATCTGGGCAAGACAAAGAACTATTTATTTTCACTGAAATGAGTACTTCTCATGAAGACAGCACAAATAATAAAAGAAAGCAGTACTACATTTTAGAAGAGATGGAGGGAAAAATCACCGTTGAAGGGATATTTCCATAACCCATTACTTACAGAAAAGTGAGTCGTGAGTCCCTGAAAAGCTCCCCAAGTTGGATGATCTCAGATTAACCAGGAAGAGAGCTATGTCCTCAAGCTCCAAAGTGCCAAAGACAGCCTGTGGGCCTTTCCCAGTTAACACTGAAGAAGCACGGTGTCACCTCATCTTGCTTTCCAATCTGTGCTGTTAAGCTATAAACCAGCGCTTTTCTCAACCAAATCACCTCCTAAAATATTAACAGTAATTGGCCTCTGAGTTTGAAACACAACACACATGAATGTGAACACCATTGTGGCCAACAGACCCCCTCCAAGCGATCCCCACTCATGGGGTTCATACTTTAGATGCTTAATCTCCCCAAGAGCACAGGTAGGACCTGGGATTGGCTTCTAACCCCTGGAATATGCCAAAGGGGACAGACTGTCATCTTCGAGATCACACTGCGTTATGGAAGATTACACTGCATCTCGCGAGCAGGTTTGTGCTCTCTTCTTTCCTCTCCCCACCTGTTGGCGTTAAAGCACCAAACTGCCATGAACCCCGTGGACACTGACCACTGACAACCACCACGCGAGGAGGGAAGCACATGCTTCCCGAGCCAGGCTCCAGCTGAGAACCAGCCCCAGTCACCACCATGATGGCAGCTTCCAGAATCCCTAAGTACACAGGTAAACCACGCCTGGACTTCAGACCCACGGAAAGTGTTAGATGATCTGTTGTTGTTCCATCGCTCAGTCATGGCTGACTCTTTGCAACTGCATGGACTGCAGCAGGCCAGGCTTCCCTGTGCATCACCATCTCCCAGAGTTTACTCAGACTCACGTCCATTGAGGCAGTGATATTATCTAACCACCTCATCCCATTCTTCCCTTGCCTTCAATCTTTCCCAGCATCCAGGTCTTTTCCAATGAGTAGGCTCTTCGCATCAGGTGGCCAAAGTACTGGAGCTTCAGCTTTAGCATCAGTCCCTCCAATGAATATTCAGGACTGATCCTTTAGGGTGGACTGGTTGGATCTCCTTGCAGTCCAAGGGGGTCTCAAGAGTCTTCTCCAACACCACAGTTCAAAAGCATCAATTCTCTGGCACTCAGCCTTCTTTATGGTCCAACTCTCACATCCATACATGACTACTGGAAAATCATAGCTTAAACAAGTGTTATTTTAAGCTGCTAAGTTTAGGTAATAAAAACGAATATACCACCACAACAGTCATTCTTTCTACAGTGAGCAGCAACTTCTAATTAATGGTCTTCAAGTTTGGTTCTCTTGAAGGAAACGCTACGCCCCTCCTGAGAGGTTTCTCCTCCTAAGAAGAGCCATCTGTGCGCTTAGTCACACGTGGTGCTAAGTGCTGTGTACACACGACCCTCAGTGTTCCCCACAGCGGGCCTGTGAGGAGAGGGACTGTGAATATACTCATTTCACAGGTGAGGAGACTGCGGGTTCAACACCCAAGGTTCCACAACAGCAGCCATGAACCCAACCCAGGACCATCTAACTGAAATGTTCTTGCTCCGACCGCTCCATGCTGCCTCTGTTTGTTTCTGTTTTAATAACCTGTAAAATAGTATATGTTAACATTAAAGCATTTAATCGAACTGCTTTCCCTTGTTCAATCACTGGGAAGGACCTTCAAAAGAAAATTATCAGCAAGGCATTACAGTGATGGGTATTCTATTAAGTAACTAAGACTTCCTCTCACTTCCATATACTACGCTTTGTACCAAATATTTTTTCCAATTATGGAAATGCTATTAGCTTATTATAAAAATTCAAGAAATTTTGGAAAGTATCAAGAAGAACTGTAACTTCTGATCCAGCAATACATATAATTAAGAAAATTCATAGACATTTTTCTGAATACAATACATATACTGAAGATATTATTTGATATGATTCTATTTCAGTTACACAACATCATCAAACTCCACAAATTTTTAATGACCCAAAACCCCAAGATTCATCATTTCTGTTTACAACACTTAACAGTCACTTATTCCAAGTCATGCAGGTTGCTTAAACTTTCTCACTTTTGCAAACACTGTGGCAATAAACATTCTTGTGAAGGAATTTGCTAACTCATAAAAATACCTGTTGTTAAATCATCCTCCCAACATTAAATACTATTTATACTCCCACATAAAAGATATGAATGCCTGTTTCCCTTAAGCCTAGAAGTGGTGATGAATGTTTTCATTTTTGTCAATCTGATAAGGTAAATTATATAATCTGCCTTTCTTTGATTAATGAGTTTAAAAATGTTTGCTGCTCATGTTTTCTTAGAATGTGAAATATCTATTAAAGTAGGCCAAAAAGAATGTTACAAGTGAAGGTTCTTTCCTTATTTACTTCTTTGAAAAAGGCTCTTTATGTATTAAGGAGCTTAATACTTGACTTACATGTTGCAATTTTCTCTCCACTCTATCTTTTCTTTCAAAATTGATGCTCAGATTAAAAAAAAAAAACAACTCATAAATATCAAGGTACAGGACTGAGGCTTAAGATAACAACTCTCCTGACTTGAGATAAAACAGAAGTTCATGGCATTTGCCTTTTGATGATGTTTGAATTTTCAGATTTACCAATCATCTCTTCCATGTGAAGACCATCTGTCAAGTCACAAAATTGACTAGAAAATTCCCATGTGTCAGACGCACTAAGTCCTAAGTGCTGAGAAAACAGAGATGAAGACAATTGCTTCCTCTTACAAGGTTTGCACAACAATCAGTCTCATGAGAGAGACCATCTCTGAGACTGAAAGTCTGGGCCAACTTTACCTTTCCCGATGCTATGCCATTAGACAAGCTATCAGAAGACAAGTTTTAAAATTCTTTATTCAAGTATGATGAAAGAAGCCCCAGTGGAAAACCTTCAGTGATGATCAACTAGGTCAAACACACCAGTTATGTAAGCCTCGTACTTTCAGGCAGGTGAAACTTCAGGACGCCAACCTCACCCTCAAGAAGCCATCTTCTGAGCGAATTCTGACCACAGCCCTCAGAGAAGTGACCCTGGGAAACTCCTCAGGCACAGGCAGCTGTGTCCAAATCATGTGTGACACCCTCCAGTCCCTAACGAGGTCTGACCCAGCTGACCCAGGGCTGCTTGTCTATGAGGCCAGAGGCCTTCTGGCCATTGCCTTCAGCTCTGCTTAAATGAGGATGCAGGACTTGAGTCTTTCCCAGGACTTTGAAATGGAAATGGGGAGAACACTGGTGAGTTCGAAGAAGGAACTAAAGCAGGAAGAATCATAAAAGATCAACGGAGGCTGAATTAATGGCAGAGGTCTAGAATAAAAAGCGAAAAACACACACTGCCTTAGGGAAGGTAACTTAAGCTGGACATTTCCAATACCTTTCACATCCCCAAACTCTGCTCCTGCCTACTGTCCTTAAAAGTGAAAGTGTTAGTCACTCAGTCGTGTCTGACTCTTCGTGACCCCATGCACCGTAGCCCTCCAGGCTCCTCTGTCAATGGAATGCTCCAGAGAAGAATACTGGAGTGGGTAGTCACTCCCTTCTCCTGGGAATCTTCCCAATCCAGGGATCGAACCTGGGTCTCCTGCATTGCAGGCAGATTAGTTACCTTCTGAACCACCAGACCCCAAGAAATTCTCTACTTAACCCTCCAGGATCCAAGGTACCCTGAGCAATTCTGTCCCTTCAATAAAGAACCTGACAAACGGATCAGATGGTGTGTGCTCCACCTAACGGATTCATGCCCTTGGAGCTCCTTATTACACAGCTCACTAGGACTCGACAAGCAAAACAACTTTTATTCTCTCTGCGTGAAAGCACAAAGTTCAGAACACCCTTCATGCCCTAGGCTGGTGCCGCTGAAGATAGGTTAGACAACCAAAATTTCATTACTGCAGCCGCCTCTAGGAGTTTTCTTAGATGTTTCCTCCTCATTGCCCTTCCATGAAATTTTAAAAGTATAGCTCTTCTGCCTATTTATTTATGTACTATGCGTATATCTGTCCTTTGGGCATTAAAAGATATTGTTGACCTCCCAAGAACCAATGTTTATCCCCTGGATATATAAAATCCCATTGAGAAATGAGTTCTATGATAAAAACGTCTAAAAATCGCACTTAGAAAAAAAGGAACATTCCCTGGGGAGAGAAAGCAAACCACTTCCATCATCTTCATGGAACCCTTCCAGTTGGGAATCTAAAAGAGGTCCCAATTCCCCTCTGGACGTTAACTGTTAGACTTTCTAATATTTCCTTCAACAGCTTTTTTTTTTGGATGGAGTAGGAGGGTGTGTATTAGCATGTTAATATGTATATGCATAGGAGAAAAACAGGTTAAGTGACAAAACAAAAACAAAAAAACCCCTAAAACTCTCGTGATCCTTTTATGCAATTATTGTTTCCTCATCTTGTATTCTAGCATGTATTTATTTTTCAAAAAAGGAAGTAATGAAATGAATGGTAAGGGGCATATATAATTGGATGGGAAACTGAAATATTCCCTAAGACATGATGGAGAATTCATCACTGTTGTCAGGAATAACTGAACTGAACCAGGAAACTAAGCCAGAGGAATGGAGGTGCTCACTTGTTAGCACTGTTAGATTTCAAGTGAAGTTGATTTCAGCCTTGCCAATCACAAATCCTCTATGGTGGGGCTTCCCTGGTGGCTCAGTGGTAAAGAGTCTGCCTGCCAATGCAGGAAACACGTGTTCAATCCCTGGTCCGGGAAGATCCCACATATCACAGAACAACTAAGCCCAAGTGCCAAGACTACTGAAGCCCGCACGGCCTAGAGCCTGTGCTCCTCAAGAGAAGCCACTGCGATGAGAAGCCCGAGCATCGCAACAAAGAGTAGCCCCCGCTCCCCACAACTATAGAAAAGCCCACACAGCATGGAGACCCATGAGAGCCAAAAATAAATAAATAAAATAAAGTAAAATAAAATCAATCCTCTATGGTACAACATGCTTAGACCCAATTGCTGAGTAAATTTCTTTTATTTGAAAAGATGCCTTCATGTTTTTTCCTAATTATCGTACATATTTCATCAAACGTTGCACCAAAAATCTCAGAGAAAATGGGTCATTTGAAGAAAAACAAAAACTGGGTAAAACACGTAGAGAATTTAGGCTGTGACAGCATCAACTCGTCCTCCCATGGCCAAAACCCATTTAATAGGAAAAAGAAATCAAGGCCTTATGAGTCCTAGCAGATATATCAGAATGCACTGGAAAAACACTTACTACCTTCTACTTTGTACTCGGCACTGTTCTAAGCACTTGTGACGTGTCAGTTAACAAAACATGAAGATTCCTGCTTTTAATTGGAGGTAGAGGGAGAACAGTGTGAAAGGGTCTGACAAGAAATAATAAGTGACGTATCCAGTTTTTTTAATACTTATTTTGGGTTGCACTGAGTTTAGCTGTGGTGCAGGCTTAGCTACCCTGAGGCGTGTGGAATCGTAGTTCCTTGAGCAGGGATCAAATCCAGGTCCCCTGTATTAGAAGGTGGATTCTCAACCACTGGACCACCAGGGAAGTCCCTGATGTATCCTGTTGGAAGGCAATTAGCGTTCACAGATAGAAAAAGGTACAGTAGGGTCAGGGGGATGGAAAGAGTCAAGGGTAGGGTTTGGGGACAGGCTGTGATGTTCAAAGGATGGTCAGGTGACCTCTGAGCAGACTTCAAGGAGGTGAGAAGTTAGCCTAGAAGTCATAGGGCCAGGGTCAGGGCATCAAGGAGAGCATCTCGGCTGTTCTGAGGAACGGCCAGCAGGCCAGTGTGGTCAGAGGGGAACGGACAGTGCAGGAGGAGATCAGACCAGAGAGGTGGGATGCCTTTGGACAACTCTAAGGACTTTTTTATCTGAGATGGGAGCCACTGTGGGTTTTGGTGAAGAGAATAACATGATCTGACTCGTAATTTGGGCTTCCCAGCACTACTGGTAAAGAACCCACCTGCCAATGCAGGAGACATAAGAAATGCAAGTTTGATCCCTGGGTTGGGAAGATCCTCTGGAGGAGGGCATGGTAACCCACGCCAGTATTCTTGCCTGGAGAATCCCATGGACAGAGGAGCCTGGCAGGCTACAGTCCATAAGAGTCGCAAAGAGTCGGACATGACTTAGCATGCAGCACAACTTGTAATTGAACAGGATCACCCTGGCTGCCAGGTTGAGGATGGAATATGGTGGGGACAAGAGATGAAGCAGAGAGGCCAGCTAAAAGAGAGACCAGCTGAAAGGGCTTGCAGCTGATAGCATCAGAAAGGCTTCTGGCCGAAGCTACTGTGGCAGCACACAGAGGGCGTTGTTCATTTCATAGTGAACAGAGACCAACCCTACCGCTGTGATCTGAGCACCCTGCAGCCTGGCTACAGCTCCTACCAGCCGGGAATACCTACTGCCACTGGTGCGTCTTCCTTTAGGCTGCCATGTCTCACCACCATGTGACAGCTCAGACCCTCTGCCTGTGAAGGGACCCTACTTTCCTTACCTTTGAATCCCCACTGCCTGTCACACAGGACTTGCTTTTGTGAACTGAGTGGACAGTGTTGGGTTTTCTGGGGCTGCGAAGACTATTTCAAATGAACAGTCTCCTTTCCTGCCCCAAGTCTCCCTCCCCTCTCATCACTAAAGCTGCTTCTTTCATCTTGCAGCTTCAAAACCTTCACACTGAAACACATACATTACCATATGTAAAACAGATAGCTAGTGGGAAGGTGCTGTATAACATGGGGAGTTCAACCCAGTGAGCTCAAGCTGGTGTTCCATGACAACCTGGGGGGCGGTGGGGGTAGAATGGGGTGTGGGCGGGAGGGAGATTCAAGAAGGAGGGAATCATGTACACTTATGGCTGATTCACGATGTTGTACAGCAGAAAACAACACAACATTGCAAATCAATTAAAAATTAAAAATTTTTAAGGTAAAAATTAAAATTAAATTTTGAGAAAAAAGGGTGAAAGTGAAGTCACTCAGTCGTGTCTGACTCTTTGAGACCCCATGGACCCCACCGGCCTCCTCCATCCATAGGATTCTCCAGGCAAGGATACTGGAGTGGGTTGCCATTTCCTTCTCCAGGGGATCTTCCTGACCCAGGGATTGAATCCAGGTCTCCTGTATTGCAGACAGACTCTACCATCTGAGCCACCAGGGAATCCCAAAATTAAATCTCAAATTTCTCCAATACAAAAAAAAAAAAAACAAGAAAACCTTCACACACACCTCTATGCACAGGATAACACGGAAACATCTCAGCCTAGCAGTCAAGGCTCTCCAGGATGGGCTTCTTGCAGACCTTGTCCCTTCCCTCCACTACTAATTCTAGAACAGGAAATCTCTGCTCCAACCTTTTGCCCATATTACCTTGCCCTTTCTCAACACTGATCTCTTCCTTGTGCACCTTCCTCTCCTCCCCTCCGGTGTAAAAATATCCCATTCACCAAGGCAGGACCCCAGTACCACCCTTTCATGCTCAGACCTCTGCTACCGAGGTGACCTCTGCTACTGAAGTGACCGCTCCTACCTTGCCCTCCGGGGATAGGACAGGAGGCAGGAGCCACTCCCAGGGCACACACACAAGAGAGAGCAAGCCTGCACGCAGTCCCCAGGATCAGGCCGCCCTGACTCACTTCACAGCACGGCAGCCTTCCCCCAGGAAAGGCTTGATTCCCAAATGCCATTTCATACTTCCTTGAATCCCTCATCACAGCTCAACCGATTCCCATGGTGAGTATATCTCCACGACCTGCTCTTGTGAGGTTCTTACTCTGGTGATGGATGGGGCTGGGTTTGACTGCAGACTTCACCCTGCGTTGAGTTGCAGGGCCCACGGGAATGGGGAAGGATGGCCGGGAACAAGCCCACAGGGACAGTCCAGGGCAGGAAGGGTGAGAAAAGGGCAGCAGGTGTTCCAGGAGTCACAGAGGAGGCAGGAAAGGCAAATCAGGGTAAAGGCGGGGACCCAACTCAAAAGTCCTAAGGGAGGTAGCAGCATTCGTGTTGCAAGAAGGATGGGGAGGGACACTCCAGGCAGAGGGAACAGTGCGTTTAGAGACGGACAACATAGGCGGAGGACACCAGGAGCTCCCATTGCCTGGAGGTAGGAGGCATGGGGCAGAGTAGGAAAGGGGTGAACCATCCAAGGGAATGGTATTTACTGACGGGAGTTGAAGGCTCGAGGGCCTTTCAGGAGACAGAGCCAAGGTAAGGAAAGAGGAGCAACACTCTTACAGTCTTGGGATCATGCATAACCTCTCAAAGAGAGGAAAAGCTCTAGGAAACTGTGACACTGTGACCAATTCTACTTCATCTACTTCTCCTTCATGGGTATTCATTGGGAGGACTGATGTTGAAGCTGAAACTCCAGGATTTTGGCCACCTGATGCAAAAAGCTGACTCATTTGAAAAGACCCTGATGGTGGGAAAGATTGAGGGCAGGAGGGGAAGGGGACGACAGAGGATGAGATGGCTGGAGGGCATCACTGACTCAATGGACATGAGCTTGGGTAAACTCTGGGAGTTGGTGATGGACAGGGAGGCCTGGCGTGATGCGGTTCACGGGGTTGCAAAGAGTCAGATATGACTGGGCGACTGAACTAACTGACTGACTGACTGACTGACTACTTCATCCAACTCACAGAAACTGTGTTATATCAAATTGTTTCACAAAGGAAATATGAGGGAAAAAAATTCATTTTCCCAGTCTCTCCCATTATATTCCATCTAACAAGACTTTGAGGTTTGGCCAACAAAAACACACAGATTCAGTGCTGACCTCTCGGGGAAGCAGGAAAACAACATGGGTGGTTTTCTCATGTCTGCGCAAACATGACATACAACACACAAGAGAGAAAGCAAACTCTGAGCAAGCACAGAAATGAGATCATTGTTAAAGCACATACTAGTCACACCATACTCACTACCGTATAAATACATGATAATGCTGCCAAAAGTTTCCAACTGAAAAACCCAAGGTCTTGAAAAGAGAAAAATCTCAGATGCTACGTTTCCTAAATGTCATATTCCTTTCGCTGGGCTTTTTCCTTTCAAGGGTGGTAAGGAATATAATTAATTTTTCTTTATTTTTTTGGCTGCACCAAGCAGAATTGGGGATCTTAGTTCCCCAACTAGGAATTGAACCCCCGCTCCCTGCAGTGGAAGTGTGGAGTCTTACCCACTGGGCAACCAGAGAAGTCCCTGAATCTACTTTTAAGCTTATTCCTGTAAAGAAAAATGCTCAGGGCTGTTGTAACACTGTTTGGTCCCAGAGCCTTCTTAATGTGATCCATGCATCTTAAATATTTTCTGCCACAAAGATTCAATACTATTTTTCAAACAGAATGGCCTGCTTGAAAGTCAGAAGAGGAATAAAGTAGTATTCAGTAGCAAAGTTTTAAAAGGACCTAAAATATATACAGTACCTTTTGGCTATTATAACAATAACAACAAAACAGCTTTTATTGTACAGCCTCTTTCATGCCTGAGGCCAGATTTTGGGTCACTTGAGTGGTACGCTGAGGTCTTATGTGGCCATTACTGAATCTTTCATTCCCTTCATGTCCACCTCATTGCTTACAAATCCTAATGCTCCCTAAAAGCACTCCAAAGGCAGGACATTAAGTTCCACAGCACTAATTTTTAGATTTAAATCACTACTTGATAAGTGTTTTAATGTATTCCTCGGTGACAGCAGCTTATTAACCGAGGAATTAAAGGCAGCAAAATCATCTTTTCTCCCTCAAATTACCAACAATCCTACAATGGTAAAATTTCTGACAATATTTTATCTAGTTAGAGATACAAAACTCTATAGTGGACCAGAGCTGCCTAAATCAATCATCTTCAATCGTACTGTGTATTTTAAAAAAAGAGATGTGGGGAGAAAGTTTTCCTCTTCAATGTTTGCAACATAAAACTTGTTTTCTTTCTGGGAATTCTAGAAGAAACAGAATGAGTATAAGGGAATTTACATTTCAATGAAGAATGCAGCTTAGAGTGAACTGTTACTTTTCAAGCAGTCCGCTAAAGTTTAAGGCACAGAGCAGAAAGACTAAGGCAGACTGCCAAAAAAGCTGCCTCCTAAAGGGATGTGAAGAGCTAAGAAGTGTCCTTGCAACCTCCTTTCACAGCGACTCATCTTGAAGGTGGGTGGGACAGAGTGTTGGGTGTGTATGTGGCATGTCCGTGGTGCATGCCTGTGGATGGGAGCAGGGGTGATAAGAGCTGTGAGATGGAGGGCTCAGAAATAATTCTCCTGGAAACAATAGCTTGATTTAACCTCTAACAGCTCAACCAAACTTTTTCAAGGTAGGGTGTTATTTTCAGAAATTATATGTGGAAGAGGCTGGAGAAAAATGTGAAAGGACATTTCCACTGGCAAAAGATGCTTTCCTACTAAAAGTTACTTCTTGAGCTGGAAGCGGGAGAAAACAACACAGAAGGCTGATGGACAAACTGTATAGTTTAAACCAGCAGAGAAGCAGGCGTCACTCCCAGAGAGGACCGTATGATGTTGGATCGAACGGGTCTTTCTTTTCCAGAACAGCTTATCCAGAGTTAAACTGTTCAGACGTGGGTTTCTTGAAGTCTGCTACTAAGAGGCAAAGACAGGGGCAGATGAAGCTGTAAGGATGAGGCCCAAGCTGAAAAGGAGCTTCGGACACCATGGAAGAGCTAGGAGACGAAGCCCAGCCTCACATCTCGGGGTCACTCTTGTCCAGTCATGTGACCTTGAATGACAGCAGAACCTCTCAGCATCAGTTCCTAACTGAAGTGAGGAATGACACCCACATCACAGGATTGCCAGGACTGAACGTCACAGTGGCTGTAGAAGCCCAGCCGGGTGCCTGGCATTTCAAGGTCTGTGCTATTTATTAGTTCCTGGCTGTTCTTCCCAAGCCCACACACCACTGGAAACAAAGACTGCCTCTGGTTTTGAGGCTAACAGATGGCTAATCTTACTAATATAGGCTGATGGATTAGTCTGGCATTGCAGGGCAGGGCAAACCTGCAACCTCTTCCTCTGAAGCAATCTGTCCCTCATCCCTTCACACCTCCCTTGCGGAGGCAAAAACCTCATCAAACTGTTCCCCTAAATGACTTCTATACAAATAAGATGGATTCCAGAAAGATGAATTACTGAATCTCAGTTTCTCTTTCCTTGCCCTAAACTGGAATGTTTTCAGACCAGCTTCTTTCAGGAAGTTGACCCTTTATTGTGATTCAGAACCTGAGACTCCTCTGTAGCGCGATTATCAAGTTAAAGCCTACCCTACCTCCTTAGGCCAGTCTTAAGACATAGGTGCTCCTTTTGATTTCTTCTGAGATTCTCAGTCATTGATTCCTAAAAAGAATACTCAGGCTGGACTTCCCTGGTGGTTCAGTGGTTGGGACTCTGTGCCCCCAGTGCAGGCTGTGAAGTTCGATCTCTGGTCAGGGAGCTAAGATCCTCATGGCACAACCAGAAAAAAAAGTTTTTTTTTTTTAAAAATTAATTAATTAAAAAAAAAAAAGAATGCTCAGTTTATAAGAGTAAAGGCTTGACTTTAGCTGTGATTAACAGACAAGCAACCAGTGTCATGGATAGTTTGATACTGAAGAGTAAACACATTACTCACTACCAAGAATTTCTCATTCCTTTCACCTCACATTTATAGTAATTTAAATGGGGTGAGGAACTGACAAGCATTGGACACAAAGTCTCTGAGGAAACTGTGTACAAACTGCCAGAGCTGTTTTATATCTGCTGTCACTTCCGGTCCTCACAGCAGTTCTGTGACATAGCTCTTAATCCCCACTTCAGTGGCTCAGACGGTAAAGAATCCGCCTGCAATGCAGGAGATCCCAGTATTCTGGCCTGGAGAATTCCATGGACAGAGGAGCCTAGCGGGCTACATTCCATGGGGTCACAAAGAGTCAGGCATGACTGAGCAACTTTCACTTCCAGTGAGGAAACTGTTAAGAGGGTTGGTCACCCCTCAAGGTGGCATGGCCAGAGAAGGGTGACTCCCAGAAGTGAGGCCGGGCTCCTGTCTCCTTGCAGCTTCACCTCCTTGCTCCTTCAGCCTGCCCTTAGTTCCTGATACAGCTTCCTCCCTTCTAGACTCAGGACCCCCAGTATGGCGCCATCATTCTGATTTTTGAAAGCACTGAACACATTCCATGTGCTTGAGTGTTTGAATGTGTTTTCTAAATCACTGCTTCAGTTCAGCTTCGGGTTTTCTGTTCCCGAGGAAGTCACATTATGACGTCTCCTCACCAGGACTGAGGGAAAAACAGATGGATCCAGCAAATGGCCGCTCCCGCCTCCCCCCCGCTCCCAGCGACCCCAGCCCAGTTTCCCCATTCCCAGCCCTCTTACACAAGGGACAATCCTGAACTTTCTGAGACCTGCAAGTCCATACACTTAATTCCTGAAAAGGAGGGAATTACGAACAACCAAGATTCTTGTGACCACATCACTCGAGTCCCTTTCTCTGTGCATAGCTGCCATCTGCTTACGGGATACTTGTGATTGCATTTACGGCTGACCCAAACGAGCCAGGAAAACCTCTCAACATCCTTAATCTAATCACATTTAGTTCACAACCAAGACCCCTTTTCTGAATAGCATGACATGTATAGGTTCCAGGAACCTATAGGACCTGTTATCCGTGAGAGCCGTTAATGGACTGTAGCCTTCCAGGTACCTCTGTTCATAGGACTCTCCAGGGACAGAAGTGCCTGGCAAACTACAGCCCATGGGGTTGCAAAGAGTCAGATACCGCTGAGCAACTAACGCTTTCACTTTCACAAGACCCTTTTTCTGAATAACATGACATGTATAGATTCCAGGAATTAGGACCTGATATCTTTGAGAGCCATTATTCAGTCCACTGTACACCCATACTAACCAATGATTTAAAATATTATTCAAAGAAAAAAATGTTTTTAACAGTTAAAAGTAAAATTCACCTAAAGATAACACAGTACCAGTTAAGAAATGCTTGCAAACTATTCTCATCTCTGCTGCTGCTGAGTCACTTCAGTCATGTCTGACTCTGTGTGACCCCATAGACAGCAGCCCACCAGGATGCCCCGTCCCTGGGATTCTCCAGACAAGAACACTGGAGTGGGTTGCCATTTCCTTCTCCAATGCATGAAAGTGAAAAAGTGAAAGTGAAGTCGCTCAGTCCAGTCCGACCCTCAGCGACCCCATGGACGGCAGCCTACCAGGCTCCTCAGGCCATGGGATTTTCCAGGCAAGAGTACTGGAGTGGGGTGCCATTGCCTTCTCCAGCTCACAGCTTCTCCAAATTCTCTATCTTCCCAACATCTCAATGAGGGCAAATTTCATCCTTATTTCACACATCAGCAGCCAAGTGAATCCTGAAGACTCAGGGATCCGCATAGCACACTCTTATGTCTGTACATCCAGCTGAAAAGTGTTCCAACTGACATATTTGACTGAAATATGAGAAGGCTGGATTGGTAATACTTTAAGAGAAAACAAGGTCATGCATATAAACCAATTCAGGGCAGCTAAATGAGCTCTCTTTTGTTTTAAGAACATAAGCTAACTGAAGAATCGCTTGTTTTAGCTCACAGCGTTCTCTGAGGACTAAATGAACCATAAAGCTCTTTACAAACTGCAGTTATTACATCCAAGTGACCCGGGCCTGCTCTGTTTTTGCACTATAGAAGCCAGCTGTGGGTGTGACTGTAACATGCGAGGTAGTGGGTTAACGAGCATCTCAGGGGCTCATCTCTCGAACCTACCCCTACCAGCCATCAATTTTTAAACGTCCAAGTACGAGTCAGAGTTGAAAAACACGCTTTTTGATCGAAGCACACTAATCTTGCGAGTCTTCAGACTAATTTTCATAATAACTTAGCCCCTTCAATCGTCCCTTCGTTTGAATCATCTGGTCAACTGTTCACAGTGAGGTCTGAGAGGGCGGGCCATGCATGCTGTGCACGGAACACCCGGCCTCAGCCCTGGCACCTGGAGGCGCAGAGCGCGACCAGGCAGAGCTAACTGCCTACCTAATACCTATCTGCTCCCTTGCTCAATAAACACACTCTGCACTTAAGTCCCCCACATACGAGCCTTAAAACCTCGAACCTCCACACACACGCATGCGCCTTCCGCGCACAGAAGCGCAAGCAGAGCTGCCCCTGGCCTTCGGTCTCCTACCGCTGCGCATCCGTCAGCTCCGCCAGCCTCTCCCCGCTCCAATCAGCAACTCTTCTTGCCCGTTCACTTGATGCCAGCCCCTGTGCGCCAGCTGTTGTACTGTCCTACTGTGCTTTTCAAGATTCAGTACTGTAAAATTTAAAAAGTCTTACTTTGTTGTGTTTTTAATGTATTATTTATGTGAAAAGTATTATAAACCCATTACAGTACAGTACTATACAGTCGATTACGTTAGTTGGGTACCTCGGCCAACTTTGTTGGACTTATGAATATGCTCTCAGAATGGTACTGGTCCGCGTATAGGGACTTACTGTAGTTTTTAAATGAGCACAATGCTACTGTTGGAGAAGACTCTTGAGAGTCCCTTGGACTGCAAGGAGATCCAACCAGTCCATTCTAAAGGAGATCAGTCCTGGGATTTCTTTGGAAGGAATGATGCTAAAGCTGAATCTCCAGTACTTTGGCCACCTCAAGCAAAGAGCCGACTCATTGGAAAAGACTCTGATGCAGGGAGGATTGGGGGCAGGAGGAGAAGGGGACGACAGAGGATGAGATGGCTGGATGGCATCACTGACTCGATGGATGTGAGTCTGAGTGAACTCTGGGAGTTGGTGATGGACAGGGAGGCCTGGTGTGCTGCGATTCATGGGGTCACAAAGAGTCGGACACGACTGAGCAACTGGACTGAACTGAATGCTACTGAGAACCAAGGATACATTTTCCAGTCAAGATCACTGTTAGGTTTCCAGCCATCACAGATATATACTACATATAAACACATAATGTTCATTACTGTAAAAATATATTCACCGCCCTACCTCTATTCTAAGTTGCTTCCTTATCTCTTGGCTTACCTCAACCAAACTCAGAAAGAAGAGGAAATCAGGATTTTCACCTAATTTCCCTTCAATTAGCTTGCAGTCTTTACACAGAGTTCAGTTTAAGAATGTGAGATTCCTTCAGAGAAGGTGCACCGCCTTGCCTGAGTGCCACACACAAAGCTGGGTGGAGGGCTGGAGTCGGGCATGGAGAAGTGGGAGGTGGGAGGCTGTCATGCGCTGGAGGCTAGCAATTCTAACCCTACAACAGCCCACGCACAATACCCTCCCTTTCAGATCTACATATGGTACATAAATAAAAGACAGCCCTAATTAATACATGATATCAATATTAAAAAGTTAAACCTTTATCTTAGAGCGAAGCTAACTGCTCTGTCTTCCAACTGACAATACTAAATATAAACACACACACACACACACACACACACACACACCAGTCATGGTGAATAAAAACAGCACCACTGTATTTATGGTGCATAGAACAGTGTTTGGTATGGAGTAAGCACTCAATAAGATAAAACCTTGTGACTAATTAAAAAATTAAACATCTTGTATTCCAGAGAGCTTTCAGGTTAAATGATTACTAGCCTGATAGTGAGAAAATGTGCTTGAGACCTGTACGAGAAGGAAAAACAAGGAACAGAAGGGAACAGCTCACTTATCACTTATAACTGAGCTTGTAAATGGTTACAGTGGCAAAATAGCATATTACTTTGGAGGAAGTTTAAATTCAGTCATCTTTTATATGATATTCATATATATCATCAGCTTCTTTTAGATGGGTGTTTGTCACTTCTAAGACTGTGATAATATTCATTTTAGTAAGGGAATGCCTGTTAAAAACAAACAAACTGACTTATAATACTCTTCTGTACTATCAAGATCAGTAATACATCAAAATTTCAGATAACTGGCAAATATTCATTTAGAAAATTTTCACTTAATCATTTGATAGGTGTTCAGCAATACTTAGCCAAAGATAAACAGAAGCATCTAACATTCTGAAAACTGAGCCACAGGGGGAAAATATGAGTTTATCTCAACGTAAAACAGTACACGGATATAAGCGTGAAATATAAGGTAAGCTGATCTTTTATGGGTAAAATCCTGTGGATGGGGGAAGATAAATTGGGCTGAGATGTAAATCTACATTTCATAGACCTGAGCAGAATCTACACTGAACTACTCCTGTACAGGACAGACATGTTGTAATCATATGAGACTTATTTTATTTAAAAGATAGCTTAAAACTCCCATGATAAACTATTCAAACTATAGACTTTTTGTATTTCTAGTCCTTATCAACTTATCCCATGAAGATTCAGCAGAATGTCTTTATTCCAAAGCTAATTCTTCCTCCGTGTTTAAAAGCAATTTGCCCTTCAAGTACATTGGTCTTTGCAATAGTACACGTTCTCAATTGCTCCAAAGTTACCATAGCAACCACTGCTACTTTGGCCTTGTCTAGATTTTTGAGAGGAGAAAATGATGAGCCTAAATATTAGGGACCAGACTTCCCTGGCCGTCCAGTGGTTAACACTCCATGTTCCCAGCGCAGGTGGCACAAGTTTGATCCTTGGTCTGGGAATTAAGATCCTGTATGCCTCGAGGTGTGGCCAAAATAATAATGATAAATATTAAGGGCCAAATTTTCATACAAATATCATACCACCAAAGATTAAAAGCAGAAAAAGTGTATATTCTGGAAGAATCATTGATAAATCTTCCCGTTTAGGCTTGAGAAACTCAGTGCTTTAGTCGTGTCCAACTCTTTGCAACCCCATGGATTGTAGCCTGCCAGGCTCCTCTGTCCATGGGATTTTCCAGGCAAGAATACTGGAATGGGTTGCCATATCCTTCTGCAGGGGATCTTCCCCAGCCAGGGATTGAACCTGAGTCTCCTGCAATATAGGCAGTCTCCTGCATTGCAGGAGGATTCTTTACCTACTGAGCCACCTGGGAAGCCAGATGATATTTAACATACTCAAAGTACACTTTACAGATTCAAGGTTAAAATGTACTTTAAGTGTGCTAGTTATCTAAAACGCAAATGGAAACGATCGGCCTCCCGCATGGCCCAGTTCAGAAGGTACAGCGAACAGAAGGTGATTGATAGTGTACATCGCTGTCTCACTGGAGTCAAGACCAGGGTTGAGCAGAAGCCGGAGAGGACAGGGAGGTGCTCAGGGCAAGGGGTCCGCCCAGGGCTGCTCTGACACCCAACTCTGCCCCTTTCTCCTCTGACCATAAAGGCAGAGGAAGCATTCAACCCCCAGTGGGCGCTTGTATTACACCAAGAACTGATTTCTGTAAAAACTCCAAACACTAGGACACCACTCAGGGCTTTAAGAACTAACCAAATGCAACTAATGCTAGGCAGTCTTTACTACATGGAAACTCTAAGATTTGTTTACTCCTTAATGCAACTAAACTGTAGCAGAAGTATTCTTTCCTTACCACCCAAGGGGAATCAGAACCTACCACTAATGCAAAAGCATTTCAAAGCTACTCCAGATAGGGTTTTGTTGTAGACAGGGTTTTGTTGCACATGTCTCTGTGTGTATTTATTTAATAAATCTTTACACGTCAAGAGGGCTCAAAATACTCCACAAAAAGATATTTACACAGGAAACACCATCATCTGGAGAACTGGTTCTGAACTGGGCTCTGAAAATTAGTTTTCTTGCCCCTTTCACCAGCAGCATCCTACCTTACAGTGCTAAAGGAAAGGCAGGATCCAAACAATTTTTAAAAATTTAAGCGCATAGGACTTCCCTTGTGGCCCAATGGCTGAGACTCCATGCTCCCAATGTAGGGGGCCCAGGTTCGACCCCATGGTCAGGGAATTAGATTCCACATGCTACCACTTAAAGATTCCATGTGCTGCAACTAAGACTCAGTGCAGCTAAACAGATATTAAAACAAAAATTAAGAACACTATACGCCTGATACCTGGATCCAATGCTTCACAGAGTGGAGCAGAAGAGATGCCTACCAGGGGAGACGGAGAATACTCTGGAAAGGAACAAATGTGCAGAGCTCAGAATTGGGAAGGAAAGCATCAAGCAGAGGGAGGGAGACCAGTTAGTGCTGGAGCCACCCCTCCCCACCCGAGGGGCTTTCCAGAGCCAGGCTGACACCAGCCCCTCCCACATCTGTAAAGACAGCTGGGCTAGATTATTCCTATCAACCAAGGACATGTTGGCACCTGGCTGAAGCAACGCCCTGAAGCCTTCATAGCACATGAAATTACATGCTCCGCTCTGGGGTTTCTTTCTTTTAAACTAAGCTTACATTTACATTTTAAAGCAAGAAACCAACCAATGGAATATCTGGAATTGGAGCTGGAAGTCCTCTTAACCACCACACCTTTGATAAGAATCTGCTGGAAACCAGGTGTCCAATGGAATGATGAAATAAGTAACCATGACCAACGAGATGGCCTCTGCCCTCAAAGAACTTGCACCCTGACATCCCAGTGTCAGGCAGGCGTCTCCCCTCTCCTCACACTGCAGCTCCCAGGTACTTATTAAGTAACCACAACACCAAAGCGTTTATTATTATTATTCCCTTGATCCTTGCCTATCCTGTGGCTCCTTCTGGCAGGCTTCTGAGGGGCTAAGGAGTTACCTATCTGGAGTCTTCTGCCTAACCTCTCAATTCCGCTTGGCAGGTAGGGGGTGGGGATTGAGGTGAAGGAGAGGCATTGGGACAAGCATAGGAGGATATTACGACAGGGGCCTGAGAAGAGAGGGGCACACCTATCATCATCTACAGGCCTGAAGCTGAAGCTCCAATACTTGGACCACCTGATGCAAAGAACTGACTCACTGAAAAAGCCCCCGATGCTGGGAAAAATTGAAGGTGGGAGGAGAAGGGGACGACAGAGGATGAGATGGTTGGATGGCATCACTGACTCAATGGACCTGAGTTTGAGTAAGCTCTGGGAGTCAGTGATGGACAGGGAAGCCTGGCATGCTGCAGTCCATGGGGTTGCAAAGAGTCAGACACGACTGAGCTACTGCACTGATACCGATTCAGGGCAGTAGGGGAGCTGAGCCTAAATGAGCTTGATTTCAGAAAAGGTACCGCCCTGCTGCACTGCTCCAGGTGGCCAGGAGGAAACATGCAGCCTTTTATACGCACCTGACCTGAAGAAGTCTGGTTTCCCTGCTGCCCAAGTTACCTACAGAAAGTGAAAGTGTTACTCGCTCAGTCCTGTCTGAGTCTTTCGACCCCACGGACTGTGGCCTCCCAGGCTCCTCTGTCCATGGGATTCTCCAGGCAAGAATCCTGGAGTGGGTTGTCATGTCTCATAAGAATGATATTTAAAAACTGGATTTGCTCTGCCAACATCAGTATTTCCTCAATGGATGCTTTACTATGAAAAGGTATAATTCACCAGATGTATATTTCCAGGTTTAAAAAGCACTTTCCTAGTCTCTCGCTGCTATCAAAGAGGGGCCTGTATGTGGTACTGAAAATATTGTTTACAGAAGGTAGATTCCACTGTGAGGCTGTCCAGACATACTCATCCATCCCCACACAAACCTATCCCACCTCTATTTATGCTAGATAGGAAGTAAATCTGCAAACAGCATCAATAAAAAGCAGCTGAAGGCACACATTCTTTGGCTAATTAAGTTGGGATGCATGATTCACAGCTGCTCCTACTCTTGAAAATGTTTTGTAATAAAGAATGGCATTTAAGAGGTACTTTGTTCTGTGTTTCAACACTTTATAACTTACACCAATACAGTGCTTGACTTTCAGCCTGCGTTTCCCATCGTAATACTATGATGTAGGTGTGACTGGGGGCCGGGACCCATTTCACAAATAAGGAGCCTGAGACATTGAGAGTGTGCTTTGCTCAAGGTCACTCAGGTGCTAAGAGAACCAGGACTAATGAAAAGCCATCAACTCTCATTCATACACTAAGAAGAACAAAGTCAGCATGTCACCTCCACAACTGACTTTCAGTTGAGGCCGAATTAAACATTGAGTCTGCTCATTTTATTTAGCTGCTCTGATAACTAAGAGACTATTTTCTGTTGCTTCTGCAGCTATACACAATGACTTGTCCTGTTAAACAAAAAAAAAATTTTAGAAAACGTTGGCCTGGATAGAAAGACAGCATCCTTCCTGGCCTTTTTAACAGTACAGACTTTGTTTCTATCTCCAGGTATTAAAATGTCAATATTGGGCCTATTCTCCTCCATGCTTCTTTTAACCTCTACCTCCTCCCTCCATCACCATCCTTGTAATATTATCCATTGTGGACAGGTCTTAATTTAACCCTAAAAATAAGGTGGCCAATTTTGTTACAGTCCATCATTAAGTTCTTCATTAAGTAAGAGACAAGGGCAAAAGTGCCATGGATTTGCTGCCAACAGAGAGGCCTGTTGACTAACAGGTGACTTTCCAATCACCACCTTATCAGTGTCGATCTTGGTTACTTAACATCATGGGCAAAGCCAGGGACTGGAAGAAGCAGAGGCTGAAGTCAAGGGGCTGGTACATCACGCTTCTTCCTCCACCAGCTCTCCCCCTCACAGCTGTTGTGATATTATCCACTCACTCTGGGAAACGGTGAGGCAGCTGCACCGGGGCGAAAAGCACCAGAAAAGGAGAATTCGTCGCATGCCACTACGTATTCTTATAAGCATCCTGACAACTTCATTGCTGCTCTAAATGTGAATGTGGGTTTGCAACAAAATGGAGGGATGTGGAGGGGAAATAAGCCAGACAGAGAAAGACCAAGACTGCATAATATCACTTATACGTGGAATCTTCAAAAAAAATATTACAACAAAATAGTGAACCTAACACAAAAAAAGAAGACTTGCAGATAAAGAGGACACACTAGTGATTAAGGCGAGAGAGGCAAGATAGGGGAAGGCAATTAAGAAGCACCAACTATCGTGTATGAAACAAGTTACAAGGATAATTGTACACCACAGGGAATACAGGCAATATTTTATAAGCATAGAGTATATAACCTTTTACAAGTGTGAATCACTATATGGTACACCTGTAACTTAGATAATATTGTACACCAACTATACTTCAATTTAAAAAATGTGAAGGCAGGAAGGAAACCAAGGGAGAAAATGTCAAGGTCACTTCATTGGTGAATTCTCCATCCCTACTCTCTTAAAGCTTTCCTTTGCTTCCATTGCACACACAGCACACCTCTGCACCCTTTCCTGTCTTCACTTGTCATGGTCAGAAGTTCCTTCAGGATCCCCCCTTGCACACTGACCTCCCTCCGAGGACTGAAGCAGCAAGCGTACAGAGCCTGTCCTGTCTAATGTGGTGGCCCCTGGGCCACGTATCTAAGGAACATATCCCATGCAGCTAGTCTGAACTGAGATGTTGGGGAGAAGAAAGATAGTGATATATGTTATTAATACTATGTACACTGATTGTATATTGAAATGATATTTTAGATATAGTTGGGTTAAATAAAATATGTTAAAGCTACTTTCACCTGTTTCCATTGATGTTTTAATGTGGGAACTAGAAACCCTGCCATTCCCCAACCCACCCTGCCCCCGCCAGCCTCTGAGCCCATGTCCCCTTTGTTCTGTCTGTATCCAGCCTGGGAGGCACATCACGAACAAGAAAATAACACTCCATCGACCCCTTATTTATCATCTATCTGAGTCTCAAAACCAACACACAGCTCCACACGACACGAATGAATTTATTTTGTCTGATGTAGCCGCTGGACTTCCAAGCGGGCCCATTTATCATTCATGTTTGCTGAACCTTTGCTAATTCATCCTCAAGTCTGCCTTGCTGGTGTCTTTCAGACTGTAGGCAGTGCTGATCCACAAAAGGTCTATTTCAATGTCGGTGCAGACTGCATCATCAGGGCTGGGGAGCTCTATCTGCACAGAGGCCCTTTAAAACTCCCATCCCATCACCTCATGAACACAGCAGCCGCTAGACAAACCACCTCAGGAGACAGAAAGGTGAGCGGCACCCCATCCCAGAGAATGCAGAACTGTGAGAGGTGTGGCACATGCTCCACTAAACATCTGGGGGTAACAGATCAAACACGAGTATCATCACTGGGGGACCACCATTTTCACAAAAAAATACCCAGGCACAGTCAACTGATTGGTGTTTCCCAAGGGGACCCATACAATTCAGAAGTGCAAGTCAATTATTACCAAGAGCTATTTAACACAGAGAACTGGTGCCCCTCACAAGGCTCCTCTAGGCCAAATCACATTGGAGAAGAAACCCAAGGTGGGACTCCTGAAATTATTGCATCATTCATGCAGGTAAACCAACCTCACCTCACCCTGTGCCTGGGGGGCTACTGAGAGCAAGAACATCTTCCTCGAGGAGTTTCCGGCTAGTTGGCAAAGGACAATGGGCGTTAAAAGTCACCATCAACTATCAATCTAATGAGTGCAACTGGAGCTGGACCAGGACCCAAGGCAAACCCCAGGAGGGAAGGACTCCCCCCATGAAAGGCTCCAGGTGAGTCATTTGCCTGAGTTCTACTAAGCAGTCCTCTTTATGCACAGGCCCAATCTATTTTAATCTAATTTATACATATTCCTTTACATGTGTCTCTGGAACTCTCAATCTGCTATAAAAATGTTAACTCTCCTATAGCCTCAACTTTCTGTTTACACTTTCGCCACTACTTGTCTTAGTGACAATGTGGCTTTTCCCTCACAGTGCCACTTCTCATAACCGGGGATGTTGCTGCTGTTCAGTCACTAAGTCATGTCCAACTCTTTGCGACCTCATGGACAGCAGATGGCGGTTCCCCAAATTTCCTTAACTCGCAGGACTGAGAAAGGGAGGGTCGTTCATCACCATTCCTGCTGAACCTTCTTCCAGGCCATGTCCATCATCTCTGTTTATAAGACCTCTCCCCCACCTCATTCCTCAACTCCTCTCCCTCCTAATCCAGGACTTTCCTTTCTTGATATCATCACTGTGTACCTCCCACACCGTCCTCTGCTTGGAGGCTTTAAGAAGGTGGATGATCTTGGGAACACCCAAAGCCACAGTTCAGAGACTTCCTCCTCTACCTAAGGACTTCACCTCCATTCTACTTACGCTGCACACAAGCCCCACCACACCTTGGAGCTTATCACTACCCAGAAACACTCCACCTTTCAGAGTTGGACTTCCAAACCCCTGGTTGTGGCTTTCTATTTACCTACTTCTCCACTTCCTGATTCTTTTAGGTTCTGCCCTTCATTCCCTGGGGGGTGCTCAGTTCAGTTCAGTAGCTCAGTCATGTCCAACTCTTTGCGACCCCATGGACTGCAGCACGCCAAGTTTTCCTGTCCATCACCAACTCCTGGAGCTTGCGCAAACTCATGTCCATCAAGTCAGTGATGCCCTCAAACCATCTCATCCTCTGTTGTCCCCTTCTCCTCCCGCCTTCAGTCTTTCCCAGCATCAGGGTCTCTTCTAATGAGTCAGTTCCTTGCATCAGGTGGCCAAAGTATTGGAGTTTCAGCTTCAGTCCTTCCAATGAATATTTCACGACTGATTTTCTTTAGGATTAACTGGTTTGATCTCCTTGCAGTTCAAGAGACACTCAAGTCTTCTCCAACACCACAGTTCAAAAGCATCAATTCTAAGGTGCTCAGCTTTCTTTATGATCCAACTCTCACATCCATACATGACTACTGGAAAAACCATAGCTTTGACTAGATGGACCTTTGTTGGCAGAGTAATGTCTCTGCTTTTTAATATGCTGTCTAGGTTGGTCATAGCTTTTCTTCCAAGGGTGGCGCTAGTAGTAAAAAAAAAAAAAAAAAAAACCTGCCAATACAGGAGATGCAAGACACGTGGGTTCGATCCCTGGGTCGGGAAGATCCCCTGGAGATGGAAATGGCTGCCCACTCCAGTATTCCTGCCTGGAGAATCCTATGGACAGAGGAGCCTGGTGGGCTACAGTCCTCAGGGTTGCAAAGAGTTGGACAGAACGGAGGGACTGACACTTTCACTTTCTTTATTCTCATCAGAGATGGTTCTGTGACTCTTGCTAACTGCCCTCCGTTTTACGCATGCTGCCTTCGTGAGCCTCCCTGATGAGTTGGGACCTCAAGGCCACAATGTCAGTGATGCTCACGTGGACCCTGAGGTCCCTCTTTCTATGCCTTGCTCAGAAGCAACATGCCAGTCCCTGAGCCTAGTTACCCCATCCATTTTCTCTCATCTTGGAAAACGTCCCAGTAACACGCTGATTGGTTCTCTGGGGAAAATGGAGGACTTCTGTTGGCTCCTCAAAACTGCCCAGGCTTTCCAACCCTGGCTGATGCACAATCACTTTCTCTACAGCAGCTGTTTTTATTCCACTATTCTCCCAACTTTCTCACATAAGCAGATGACGACCCCCAATACACTTCCTCGTCCCATCTGATTAGAGGAAAGGATGTCCATGTTCTTTACATCTGGCAGGGATGGGAAAGCTGGAGCTGCTTCGGCCAGAGATGAGAGCGTAATCCTGGAACCTCAATGCACATCAACCTTTACTTGAGTGATTTGGTTTTCTTAATCTGTTGTGTAAATTATTTATTTAGTGAAGAATAGTTGATTTACAGTGCTTCGGGTGTACAGCAAAATGATTCCATCATATATACATACACATACATATATATATATTCTTTTTCAGAGTCTTTTCCATTATAGGTTACCTGAGTGCTTTGTTAAAATGTAGACTCCACGGCCCTAGAGATGGATTTACAGGGTCTGGAGCAAACCTCGGAAGCCTGAATTTACACGCATACCTCTGTGAACCCAATGTAAGTGGTAACTGAATTTAGAATCACTGTCCAAACTCATTCTCTCACTCAGATGATGGAGCTGCCTCTTCTTTTGCCCTGTGAAATGCTGGAAGAAGGAACAGCTAGATATTACAAATTATTTGAAAGAAAAAAAAAAAAAAAACCAATCAATCAACACTTAAGCCAAGCAAGACTGAAAGAGGAGAGTATGGAAATGACAAGAACTGTGAATTCTTGAATTCATATTCTAGCACCTAAACAGGTTCAAGTTTCTTAGCAAAAATGAAAGATATATGACAAAAATGTACACACAGCTAATTCCTCCATACTAAGAATTCAATGTTTCACTAAAAACAAACTGAATTTACCAAACAACAAGCTTAATATTCAACTTTATTTCCATGTATTTTACCACTGAACTTGCAATGAATACTTTTTCTGATCAATATGACTTAGAATCATGGGAGAAAAGAGTTGTCAACAGCCAGGACATCTTTATACTAATCTCAAATCTGCCACTAATTCTACCATAGAATAATGAGTTGACAAACTTCTCTGCACCTCAGGGTCCCTGAATACAAAATCAGGATTTGCACTCTTAGAAGAAAACAAGTGTTCAGACCCAAAAGGCAATGGAAGACTGTCTTAAAAATGCAAGAAAAAAAATCATTCTATAACAAGGGTGTGCTGTTATTTGGCCCCCACCGGCCTTGCTTGGAGTCCCTCTATCTCTTGAATGATGACACTGTTCTCTGACTTTTGAGCATCACAGCTTGAGGCAGCCTCGGGTGGGGAGGTTCATACAGGAAGGAAGAGACCTCAGTGGTGTTGGCTCTTCATACCTTTTGATGTCTCAAAAAAAAGCAAAGCATTCTCTCAAACCAGTCAAAACAGTAGCAGAACCAAGAAGACGAATGATAAGTTGAATGTAGAATCCAGACATAACCAAGAGGAAAGATGCATCAAACTGTCTTGAGTGAGAATAAAATCTACACCACTGAAAAGTGTAAATTCCTACTAAAACGTTAAGAAGATGGATAGAAGAGAGACAGAGAAAAGACAAGGACGAACGGGTGGAGACCACAAGGTAAATTCTCCCCAGAACAAACTACTGGCAGTAGTCACAGTTAAAACAAAAGCAAGCAAGCAGCCAACAGAAAAGGGAAGAGAAAGAAAAAGGAAAACATAAAGACAATGGCTATATTTTGATAATTCTACCTAAACTCAGATAGTGAGAAGTGATCAAGAGTGAGAACAAAGTTAGTCCACATAGAACCTAGAAACCAAGATCACACAAACCAAAGTTTTGAACTTACAGTGAGGACATGATCAAAACACATTAAGAAATAAAGACATGAGACAGTGTTTGTTTTTTTAAGCACACAGGTTTTGAAGTCAGACAGATCTGAATTGGAATATAGTTTATGTCGCCAGCTGATCATGACCTTAGAAAAATTACTTAAGTTCTTCCAGGGCTCAGTTTTTCCACCTATAAAATGGGGATAACCCCGTGTAAACTGAGTGCTCCGGGCACCACGCCTGGTGACTGGACACTCTGTGTGATGATAACCCCTGCAGGAAGGAATGTTTGAGACCATGGAGAATTCCAAATACCTCCCAGCTTTCCAACTTCAAAAGCCTGAGAACCAAATGTGAACTCTGGGATCAGATGTCAGTTGCTAAACTTCTCCTTGGCTGGAGAAGATTCATATTGATTATTTGTATTTAAAAAATACCTGTGCTCTGAGAAAGTATCCTTTCACTTGTCAGATCACACCTGTCTGGCACCTTTCCAAGATATACCCAAGGCTAGAGCACAAAATATGTGAAATTAAAAGCAAAAAAGTCTCCCAGCTCTGGGTCCCAACCCTGGGCTTGGCTGATAGCAACCACACAATGCTTCCTGCTGAGTCAGATAAGCAACGCCTATGTCTGCCCCAAGGCATTTGACCTCTGAGCTCCTCTGATCCCTAAATCCAGTCACACGTCAAAGCCTTCGGCTTCTCCCTTTACAACCTTAAAGTCTGTGCCTCCAACTCCAGCTCCACATTCCCTGGACACCGCCCAGCTGAACCTCAGTCCCCAAGGCTCCAGCGCAAGCTCCACACCCTGGTAGGCAGGGCTGCCTTTACCCTGACTCCTCTGGTTCCGTTCCAGTGTTGGTTGCTCTGTTGTGGCCGACTCTTTGTGACCCCATGGACTGTAGTCCACCAGGATCCTCTGTCCATGGACTTCTCCAGACAAGAACACTGGAGTGGGTTGCCATTTCCTTCTTCAGAGGACCCTCCCCACCCAGGGATAGAACCCGTGTCTCCTGCCTTGCAAGCAGATTCTTTACCACCTGAGCCACCAGGGAGCTTCCACGTGTGTGTATTAGTCGCTCAGTCATGCCCGACTCTCCGTGACTCTATGGTCGCAAAGACCATGGCTCCTTGGTCCGTGGGATTTTCCAGGCAAGGATACTGGAGTGGTTGGCCATTTCCTTCTCTAGGGAGGGCGCTTCCAAGGAGACACCCTACTGAGTCTCAGTGTCTCCCAGGCTACCCCTGACGACCCCCTTCTTCTCACAGGTTACTCCCTCTCCCTACCTCTAGGATGTGCCTTGGTGGGACCAGTCCTGGCCTACCAGAAAGGTCTTGAGTCTCTCCAGCCTGACTTCTGAGGTCAGCTGGTTAGAAAGCAGCTCCAAACAGATCAGTCCTCAGAGGCAGGCCCTCCCCTCCTAGAAGACAGACCCTGAAAAGGGCCCCTACTCTCAACTCAGCTGTGCCTGCCCCTAGCCCCCAGCCCCCAGCCCCCTAGCCTGCCAACCACTGCACGGAGCAACTTCATCTTGACCCCCTGGACAGTGGAGGTGAGGGTAGAGCCAGGGAGAGGATAAGGAGGATGAAGGAGGAATGAATTACCACAGAAACATGAAAGCTATTTATGGTTTGAAAATACAATTAAGAATTCCTTAAAATTTCATTAATGTTCTGTATAGAGCAACAACATGTCTCTTAATAAACTGATTACCAAGAAAGATCCTGCCCTCCCAATTCCAAGTTCCTATTAGCTTTGCTTATGAACACAGTCATGGGCAGCACCCTTAGGAATAAAGAAAGTAAGGTCCAAAAGAGCGGAGAAAGTCCAGGGGATTCTCTAAAGCATCTCTAGTCCAAAGATTCTTTTTCTTAAAGTCAGTTCAGTTCAGTCACTCGGTCGTGTCTGACTCTTTGTGACCCCAGGGGCTGCAGCACGCCAGGCTCTCCTGCCCATCACCAACCCTCGGAGCTTGCTTTCTTAAAGTTCAGTTCAGTTCAGTCGCTCAGTCGTGTCTGACTCTTTGCGACCCCATGAATCACAGCACGCCAGGCCTCCCTGTCCATCACCAACTCCCGGAGTTCACTCAGACTCACGTCCATCGAGTCGGTGATGCCATCCAGCCATCTCATCCTCTGTCGTCCCCTTTTCCTCCTGCCCCCAGTCCCTCCCAGCATCAGAGTTTTTTCCAGTGAGTCAACTCTTCGCATGAGGTAGCCAAAGTACTGGAGTTTCAACTTTAGCATCAGTCCTTCCAAAGAACACCCAGGGCTGATATCCTTTAGAATGGACTGGTTGGATCTCCTTGCAGTCCAAGGGACTCTCAAGAGTCTTCTCCAACACCACAGTTCAAAAGCATCAATTCTTCAGCATTCAGCTTTTTTCACAGTCCAAATCTCACATCCATACATGACCACTGGAAAAACCATAGCCTTGACTAGACAGACCTTTGTTGGCAAAGTAATGTCTCTGCTTTTGAATATGCTGTCTAGGTTAGTCATAACTTTCCTTCCAAGGAGCAAGCGTCTTTTAATTTCATGGCTGCAGTCACCATCTGCAGTGATTTTGGAGCCCCCCAAAATAAAGTCTGACACTGTTTCCCCATCTATTTCCCATATGTAATCATATATACTCAGAGTGAAACAATCCCCAACTCAAGGCTCTCTCTTGCTTCAACATTTGCAACATTTCTCCTTTCAGAGCTGATTCTCCAGCTCAGGACTAGGTAAGGCCAGCACTAGAGGCTTGATCTAATCAATGAGGTGTCCTCTTGGTATCTGAGTTGTAAGCACTGACACAAAAGGAATCACACCCGTGTTTTGTTTCCTTTCCAGGGCACACACAAAACTGTCCCAGACTCGCTAATACAAAGAACAGCTTAGCTCACAGAAAGAGCTCTTTGAAGATAATATTTCTAAACAAGCCCATCACAGAGGCAAGGCTTTTTTGCTTTGTTTATTTTCAGAGGTAAGACAGAAAAAGTAAGCACGGCAAAAGATTTGTATGCATTTTTCTCTTTTCCCTAAAAAAGGAATATTATATTTCAGGAACTTTTCTTGGGAAACAGAATAGCAGCCCCATTCATAATTACTTGCTCAACTGCAATTTGCAAACTCCCTTTCCATTTCTTGCCAAGATTCCCTCTCTGTTTCCTGACCTTCATAACAGCTCCAGCTGAATTTCCTTCCTCAATCCCCAAAGAGAATCCACCATCTTAAATTTTTGCACAGTTGTCCTAAAAAACTGAAGAACTGAAGTTTGTAAAATAGACTTATTTTCAAAAATATTCAAATGTATTTTGCAGAGATTAATATGAAATCTACTCAGCAGTATTCTTTTGGAAAAGCAACTCCTTTAAACAGTGAGATGTTCCAGCACCAGAGAGAATTTTTCAAAGCCTGTGCATGTCTGCACAACCCCATGCCAGCAAAATTCACATAGCAAAGAAGCTATTAAGTTAGCTTTTAGGGCTTACCTAAAAATCCATATAGTATTATTTAATATGGTAGAGGAATGTACAATTTAGTTTAAGATGGCTCACAATTCCCAAAAATCAAAGCATAAATCACCTTGGTACCGTAATCATTTAGACCAAATCATCATCTAAGTCCCGACTGGGTTTCTGACAGTAACAAAATCTATCCTCCCCCTCCAAAGTACCCTTTCCAGGGTCAGTTTCAAAAGGCTATGTACATACCCTGGAGAAGGCAGTGTCTAAGGGGGCCCCCAGTGATCTTCACCCTCTTGAATTCATCCCTTTGTGTAATCCTTCCCCCGCTGAACACAAGATGGATTTAGTAACTTGATTCTAATGAATAAAATACAGCAAACTCCAGGCCATCATTTTTGAGAACAGGTTACAAGACTGGTTTTCACTGTACGTGCCCTTTCTGGCTCGTTCACTCTGATGGAAGCTAGTGCCAGGCTGTGAGCTGCCCTAGGGAGGGCCCGGAGGGCAAGCGAAGCCTCTGGCAAAGCACAGGAGGACTAGGTGAATGCCGTCGAAACACCCTGTGCGCTTGGAAGAGGGTCTGCCCTGCTTGAATCCCAAGAGGACCACAGGGACACAGAGCCAGGGGACCCAGGAAGCTCTGCAGATTCCTAACTCCCAAAAGTTGTGAGATAAGGCTGTTCCTGGCAGTCCAGTGGTAAAAAGTCGGTGCTTGCACTACAGGGGGCACAGGTTCCATCCCCTGGTGAGGGAACTGACATCCCACATGCTACCAAATGCAGCCACATACACACAAAATGCAGATAACTATTTGCTGTTCTAAGTCACTGGGTTTGAGAGTAAGCTGTTACACAGTCATGGATAACTAATGCATATGCCAGACATCCTCTGCCTCCTGACACAGTTAGGGTTAGCTCTCCAAGACATCATCTAAATCCTTTAGCCTGTACAGAAACATAGCTCCTGGAGGGAAGAGCCACTTCATAAAGGAATCATCTCTCTTTTTTGAGATATGCTCTAAAAATATCTTTCATTTTCCCTTCACTGCCATTAATATTAGTCATTTAAACTTAAGTCTCAAAATACTAATAAATTCTTAAACTTTTAACTTCTTAAACTTAAGAAGTCTATATGTACAGACTTCAGAATTTTATAAACTATGAGCAAAAATTTTAGCCACACACAATCATTTTAATACACAAGCTACTCTTCGTCTCTTCATTCATTCATTCATTGAAAAATACCCTCTACTCTTTTCTGGATACCTTCTAGTTTACTGTGGTGGCATTAAATTAACTCGAATTGCTAGTCTTTTAACTCAGTAGGAGCTTCCCAGGTGGTGCTAATGGTAAAGGACTTGTCTGCCAATGCAGGAGGTCTAAGAGACTTGGGTTTGATCCCTGTTTTAGGAAGATCCTCTGGATGAGGGCACGGCAACCCACTCCAGTATTCTCGCCTGGGGAATCCCATGGACAGAGAAGCCTGGCGGGCTACAGTCCATGGGGTCACACAGAGTCAGACATGACTGAGCAACTTGGCACTCAGGCACACGTAATTCAGCAGGTCACGTATAGGGCAGGAAGAATTTGTACCATCTGATTGTAACAGAGAATTTTCCACTGAGACAAATACCAAATTTGACCTCCAGGTTGGCAGTCTAGCCAATCATCTATAATCCTATCTACCATGAATCTAATTCATACCTTACTTGTTACCTCTAGGAGAACTAAAACATACAGGAAATAGAATACAATCAACCCTCATCAGTAACAAAAATTCAGTGCTGGGCACTAAGTAATTCATTCAAATATGGAGGAGATACAATGTCACTGAGAGCTTGTAACTGGGTTATTTGATTCAGATGTCAGAGATGGGGATGTCAGAGAAGGATTTCCTGAAAAAAGTGAGCTGCCATGGTGACTCAGTCAGTAAAGAACCAGGCTGCAATGCAGGAGACCCAGGTTCAATCCCTGGGTTGGGAAGATCCCCTGGAGAAAGAAATGGCAACACACTCCAGTAGTCTTGCCTGGGAAATCCCATGGACAGAGGAGCCTAGCGGGCCACAGTCCATGGCGTCGCAAGAATCGGACATGACTTAGCGACTAAACCAACAATCACCACCATCTGAAGACAGAGCAGAGTCTCACTCGATACAGAAGAGGAAACAGGATTAACACAGTGCAAACATCCTGTGTAGGAGAGAACACTGAAATGAAGGGGGGTGAATGTAGCTGGAAGATACAGCAATAGGGAATGGGCTCACGATCAAACAGGAGACGCTGTAAGGACTGGACTATGCAGAGCCTGTGAGTCCCCACAGGAGTTTGGGTTTCATCCTCAGAGTATTAAGAAACCACTAGAAGGTTTTAAACTAATCAGAATTTTGAAAAGATTCATCTGATAAAGGACTGAAGCAACCAGAGGAGTGGGGAAACCAGTCAGAGACCATCATAGTAATCTAGCAAGTGATTCTGGAAGCCGGCAGTGGACTGATGGTGGAACAGAGACGTGAATACGTGAGGGGGATTTAGGAAGACAGTGGGCTAAATATCGGGAGACACCTATGCACACACAAAGAGAGATGAATACAGTGAACATAAGTGAAGGACAGAATTTCAAACCCATGAGTAAAAGCTTTAACCTCACAGCAGTGAGCTTTTTTCGAGTAAGTGTTATTAGCTTGTGTGAGCTCCCATCTCTCGAAGTGACCCTATTCTGCCTGTTTGTACACAATGGATGCTCAAAAAAAAAAACCTGAAAAATGAATAGCGTTTAGACATCTCATGTGTGTTTGGAGTACCTTCTGTGTGCATTTTATCTGCTAAATATTGTATTTCACAGTTTTCTAAGGACCTCTCCAAGCCAGGCAGAGCAAGGGAACTTTTCTTTAACAAGAGCTTTAATGAGATATAATTTACATACATTTGACTCTTTCAATTGACTGAAAACAATCCAGTGGTTTTTAGTACACTCACAGCATTGTGCAACTATCGCCGCAATCAACCTTAGAAGATTTTAGTCCTGGCCAAAAACACTCACACCATGAGCATCACTCCCCAAACCCCTCAATCCTGCCAGCCCTAGGCAACCACAAGTCTACGTTCTGTCTCTAAGGATGTGCCGATTCTAGACATTTCATATAAGCGGAATCATAACAATGGATGTGGCCCTTTGGGTCTGGCTTCTTTCATTCAGCATAGTCTTGAGATCCACCCATGCTGTAAATATGTAGCAATACTTCCTTCTTTGTTTTTTAAGACTACTGTTTTAGGTTCACAGCAAAACTGAGGGGAAGGTACTCAGATTTCCCACATATCCCCTGCCCCCAGACACGCCCCAGGCCCCTCACAGTATCACCATCCTCCACCTGCGTGGAACATTCACTTGAATTGATGAACCTATATTGACAATCAGGCCTCCCTGATAGCTCAGTTGGTAAAGAATCCACCTGCAATGCAGGAGATCCCGCTTCAATTCCTGGGTCGGGAAGATCCACCACAGAAGGGATAGGCTACCCACTCCAGTATTCTTGGGCTTCCCTGGTGCCTCAGCTGGTAAAGAAACTGCCCGCAATGTGGGAGACCTGGGTTCAATCTCTGGGTTGGGAAGATCCTCTGGAGAAGGGAAAGGCTACCCACTCCAGTACTCTGGCCTGGAGAATTCCATGGACTGTATATCCATGGGGTCGCAAAGAGTTGGACACGACTGAGCGACTTTCACTTTCATAATGACAATCACCCAAGTTCATATCCACAAAATAACCTGTACTGACAACCACCCAAAGTTCACAGTAACATTAAAGTTCACTCTTGTTTCTATACATTCTGTGGCTTTGGACAAATCATGACACTTATCTACCATTGTGGTATCTCACAGAATATTCATACTGTCCTAAAAAGTCCTCTGTGCTCCCATACTCATTTTCCTGATATTTTTACTGTCTCCACAGTTCTGCCTTCTCCAGAATATCATATACGTGGAGTCATATAGTATGCAGATTTTTTAGATAAGCACTTTTCACATCATAATATGCATGTAAAGTTCCTCTGAGACTTTTCATGGCTTGATAGTTTCTTTAAGTGCTGAATAATATTCTGTTGTTTGGATGTACCAAAGTTCATTTATCCATTCACCAACTGAAGGACATCGTGGCTGCTTCCAAGTTGTGGCTATTAAGAAAAAAGCTTCTATACACATCCCTGTGTAGCGTTCTGTGTGAACAGAGCCTTCATTCCACTGGGCAAACACAGAAGGAGCACAATTTCTGGATGATATGGTAAGAATTAATTTTATTTTATTGGGCTCAAAAATCACTGCAGATGGTAACGGCAGCCATGAAATTAAAAGATGCTTGCTCCTTGGAAGAAAAGCTATGACAAACCTAGACAGCATATTAAAAAGCAGAGACATCACTTTGCCAACACAGGTCTGTAATAGTCAAAGCTAGACATACATTTCCAGGAGTCATGTATGGATGTGAGAGTTGGACCATAAAGAAGGCTGAGAGCCAAAGAATTGATGCTTTTGAACTGTGGTGCTGGAGAAGACTCTTGAGGGTCCCTTGGACTGCAAGGAGATCAAACCAGTCATCCTAAAGGAAATCCTGAATATTTATTGGAAGGACTGATGCTGAAGCTGAAACTCTAATACTTTGGCTACCTGATGAGAAGAACCGACTCATTGGGAAAGACCCTGATGCTGGGAAAGGTTGAGGGCAGGAGGAGAAGGGGACAACAGAGGGTGAGATGGTTTCTATGGCATCACCAACTCAACGGACATGAGTTTGAGCAAACTCCAGAAGATGGTGAAGGACAGGGAAGCTGGCGTGCTGCAGTCCATGGGGTCACACTTGGACATGACTTAGCAACTGAACAACAACAAATGGTGAGAATGTTTAGTTTTGCAAGAAACTGTCTTCCAAAGTGGCTGCACCATTTTGCGTTTCCACAAACGAGAGTTCTTGGTGTTCCACATCCTTGACAGCATTTGGTGTTGTCGTTGTTCAGATTCTGGTCATTCTGGTAGGTGTGTAGGGGTGTTCTGTCATTTTATTTTCCATTTCCCTGATGACATATGCTGTGGAGCACCTTTTCCTATGTGTATTTGCCATCTGTGTATCTTCTCTGGTGAGGTGTCATCTAAGGTCTTTTGCCATTTATTAATCAGGTTGTTTTCTGATTGTTGGGCTTGAAGAGTTCTTTATGCATCTTTGATAACATTCCTTTATCAGGTATGTCTTTTGCAAATACTTTCTCCCAGTCTGTGACTTATCTTCTTATTCTATTGACATTGTCTGTTGTTGAGCAGAAACTTTTAAATTCAATGAATTTAAAATTAAATTCATTTTTACCAGCTTACCAATGCTTTCTTTCATGGATCATGACATTAGTGCTATGTCTTAAAAGCCTTTGCCATACTCAAGTTCATCTAGGTTTTCTCCATCATCCTCTCAGAGTTTTACAGTTGCGCATTTTACATGCACATCTGATTCACCTGAGCCCATTTCGGTGAAGCATGCAAGGTCTGTGTCTGGACGCACTGCCTGTATGTGGATGTCCAGTTGTCCCAGCACCATGTGTTGAAAAGACCATCTTTGCTCCACTGTACTGCTTTGCTCCTTTGTCAAAGTTCAAGTGACTGCATCTACAGGCATTTCTGTGCTCGCAGTTCTAGCCCACTGATCTATTTGCCCATTTTTTCCACCAGTGCCACACTGTCTTGATTACTGCAGCTTTACATTAAGTTTGAAGTCACGGAGCATCAGTCCTCCAACTTTGTTCTCCTTCAATAGTGTTGGCTATTCTAGATCTTTTGCTTCTCCCTGTAAACTTTAGAACCTGGTTGTTGATATCCACAAAATAACTTTCAGGGATTTTGAGTAGGACTGCATTGTATCTATAGATCAAGTTGGGAAGAACTACCTTGACAATATTGAGTCTTCCTATCCATGAATATGGACTATCAGTTTATTTGGTTCTTTGATTTCATTCATCAGAGTTTTGTGCTTTTCCTCATATAGATCTTGTCTATATTTTGCTAAATTTATACCTAAACATAAAGCTATGACCAACCTATACATCATATTCAAAAGCAGAGACGTTACTTTGCTGACAAAGGTCTGTCTAGTCAAAGCTATGGTTTTTCCAGTAGTCCTGTATGGATGTGAGAGTTGGACTATAAAGAAAGCTGAGTGCCAAAGAATTGATGCTTTTGAACTGTGGTGTTGGAGAAGACTCTTGAGACTCCCTTGGACTACAAGGAGATCCAACCAGTCCATCCTAAAAGAAATCAGTCCTAAATATTCATTGGAAGAACTGATGCTGAAGCTGAAACTCCAATATTTTGGCCATGTGATGTGAAGAACTGAGTCACTGGAAAAGACTCTGATGCTGGGAAAGACTGAAGGCAGGAGGAAAAGGGGACAACAGAGAATGAAATGGTTGGATGGCATCACCAACTCGATGGACATGGGTTTGAGCAAGCTCCGGAAGCTGGTGATGGACAGGAAAGCCTGGGCTGCTGCAGTTCATGGGATCACAAAGAGTCAGACACAACTAAGCAACTGAACTGATACCTAAACATTTCATTTTGGGGGATGCTAATGTAAATGGTGTTTAGTTGTTCAATGCTGGTACATAGGAAAACAGCTGACTTATATGTTAACCTTGTATCCTGCAAGCTTTCTCTAACTGCTTATTAGTTCCAGGATTCTTTTATTATTCTTTCAGGTTTTCTATACTGTCAATCTTGTCATCTGCAAACAAAGATAGTTTTTAATCTTCCTTTTCAAACCCTATACCTTTTATTCCGTTTCTTGTTTTATTGCATTAGCTAAAACTTCCACTATAAAGCTGAAAAGGAGTGGTTAGAGGGAATATCTTTGCCTTTCCCCTAATCTTAGTAAGAAAGTTGTAAGCTTCTCACCAAGCAGTCTGATGTTAGCCGTAGGGTTTTTTGTAAATAGTCTTTCTCAAGTTGAGGATGTTTCTCTATATTCCAACTTACCTAAGAATTTTTATCATAAATAGGCGCTGGATTTTGTCAAATGCTTTTTCTGCATCTATTGATATAATCACATGATTTTTCTTATTTAGACTGTTAATCGGAGAAGGCAATGGCACCCCACTCCAGTACTCTTGCCTGGAAAATCCCATGGATGGAGGAGCCTGGTAGGCTGCAGTCCATGGGGTCGCTAAGAGTCGGACACAACTGAGCGACTTCACTTTCACTTTTCACTTTCACACATTGGAGGAGGAAATGGCAACCCACTCCAGTGTTCTTGCCTGGAGAATCCCAGGGATGGCGGAGCCTGGTGGGCTGCCATCTATGGGGTCGCACGGAGTCGGACACGACTGGAGCAACTTAGCAGCAGCAGCAGACTGTTAATGTGATAGAGCACATTTAATTGATTTTCAAATGCTGAACCAGCCTTGCAAACCTTGGATAAACCCCACTTGGTTGTGATTCATATAGTTCTCTTTATACATTGTTAAATCTGATTTGCTCATATTTATTTTATAGCTGAAGAATGCTTCATTCTATGGATGACTGTTTATTCCTTCATCAGTAGATAGACATTTGAGCTGTTTCTACTTTCTGCTCTAATGAATAACACTTCAGTGAACATTTATGTAAAGGTTTTCAATTTTCTTGGGGATATACCTAGTGGTGGAATTGCTGGACCAAATGGTAACTCTGTATTTAATTTTTTGAGGAGCTGCCAGACTATTTTACAAAGTAGCTCCACCATTTTACAATCCAACCAGAAATGTATAAGGGTTCCAATCTCTCTACATCCTTGCAAACAATTCTTTTTGATTATGGCTATCCTAGCATGAAATGGTATCTCATTGTGGTTTTAAATTGCATTTCCCTAAAGACTGATGTTAAGCATCTTGTCCTGTTCTTATGGTTCATTTGTGTATCTGATTTGGAAAAAATGTCTATTCAGAAACTTGGGCCATTTTTAAACTAGGCTATTTACTTTTTATGTTGAGTTATGAATTCTTTATATATTCTGAATATAAGTCACTTAGTAAGTATATGATTTGCAAATATTTTTTCCCATTCCATGGGTAGTCTTTTTAGTTTCTTGGTGGTATCCCTTTGAATCAAGAAAGGTTTAATTTTCATGATGTCTAATTAATCTTTTTTCTTTTTTTTTTTTGGCTTGGGCTTTTGGTGTTGTCTCAAAAACCACTGACTCAAAAACTCAAGGTTGCAAAGATTTACTTCTGTTTTCTTCTAAGAGATTTACAGCTGTGGTAAATTTTAATTATCATAACAAACCATTATAATTATCATAACATTTTAATTATCATAATAAACCATTTTAAGATAATTTTTGTATGGTGTGAGGTAGGGATCTACATTGATTTTTATGCAGGTGTACATCCAGCTGTCTCAGCATCGTTTGTTGAAAGACTGCTTTTTTTCCCCCACTGAATTGTCTTGATCAAATGGTTATTAGGTTGAACTAGGCTTGCATTCCTAGGATAAATCCCACTTGGTGGTATATAAGCCTTTTCATATGTTGCTGAACTCAGTTTGAGTTTGTTGAGAATTTTTGTATTTGTATTCATAAAGGATATTGGTCTAAGGTTTTATTGAGGTATCTTTGTCTGGTTTTGGTGTCAGAGTAATACTGGTCTCAACAGAAAGAGTTAGGAAGTGTTCCCTCCTCTCACATTTTTTGAAAGAGTAGGAAGTTTTTTTTGAGTACTAACTCAATTTTTTTTTTACTTGTTTTACATCTAAGATTTAGTTTTTAAAATTTCTTCTTGAGTCCGTTTTAGTAGTTTGTGTCTTTCTAGGAGACAGTACATTTCATCTAGGTTAACCAATCCATTGGCATATAATCATTTATAACATTCTGTCAACATCCTTTTTATTTCTATAAGACTGGCAGTGATATCCCCTCTGAATGAAGCACTTTTAAATGGTCTGAGATTAACAATTATAGAATCTTGAAATTATTAAAACTAAAATCGAAGATATATCTATTGGACTCTAACAATTCTGAAATTTAAAAAATTTTGAGTTACAGGACATATAAGCTAAATATCCTACCCGTTCTCACCTCTGGAAAGAAAAATAGAGGCAAAAATACAGAACCCAACACCTTTCTAGTTAAAATACACCAAAGTCAGTTCAACTGAAATAAACAAGAAACAGTTCCTGGCTAAATTTTCACATTCTAAGTACACCATTCAATGGAAATTCAATATTCTAAAGCAACTACACTCACAGGAACACACACATGCACGCACTATAATACATCCAATATAATAAATGCCTAATGCATTAACAGTGTAAGAGAATCAGGCAATAAACTATCTCAAATAAATAACTTTTTGAACAGAGACTAACTCACTCCATTTATGTTTTGAGTTTAGGGCCATCAGAATTCTGTATACTCTGCTTTCTGAAATCACAGCACATGTATTACTAGGCACATAATTTTTACATACTTCATAACCAAAAACCAACTTCCCAGAAAGTCACAAGAAATGTTCAGATATTAATAAAAGATTCATAAATACATATTACATCTAAACCTCTACTTGCAAGGTAAGTTTAGGAAAACCATCTTAAAGGAAAAACTGTGTATTTTACCATCTATTCTTTCAGTTTCAAAGAACTTAGGCTAATTGTTACGCTGACTTTTTGAAACTAAAATTTAAGTACACAATTCTGAAAACAGTAAAGAAGATGACAAGCTTCCAAGCTATCCTGATACCACTTTGATACATTCAGGAGAAAACTATGCTTGTTATCACCATACACCTGACTGGCACTACAGGTTAAAGAACACTTACAACCTTCTTAGTTGATTTTTAGGGGAAAAAAAAATCCATTAAGTAAGTAGGGCAGGTAGTGGTAACATCTTTATCATCCCATTAGAGAGGAGACACAGAGAAGGCAATGGCACCCCACTCCAGTACTCTTGCCTGGAAAATCCCATGGACAGGGGAGCCTGGAAGTCTGCAGTCCATGGGGTCGTTGAGGGTCGACCATGACTGAGCGACTTCACTTTCACTTTTCACTTTCATGCACTGGAGAAGGAAATGGCAACCCACTCCAGTGTTCTTGCCTGGAGAATCCCAGGGACGGCAGAGCCTGGTGGGCTGCCGTCTATGAGGTCGCACAGAGTTGGACACTTAGACACAACTGAAGTGACTTAGCCTCAGCAGCAGCACAGAGGAGACAAAACTGAACTTCCCACAGGGTTGACCTGTCCAAGGTCACAGAGTTCAGAAATGGTGAAGCTGAGACCAGAAAATCCAGTCTACTGACTCCCAGTCAGACAGCTTTTCCTCTGTGTGACACTGCTCCCCACTTCTAGAAGCCTGGAGGCAAAAACCTAGAACGGACAGTGTGTATCAGGAAGAAGTTTCCACTAACTCTCCTGAAACTTTTTCATTGAAAGTATGCTTATTTTGAATGTCTGTGAATCCCTATCCTTATCTAACTGGAGCCACAATTTGGCTAAAAGCATGTTTTTAATAATCTTAGACATACAGTGAGTCTTCAGTGACTTGCAACCTGTCAACTTCCAGACATGTTAAATAACCTTTAAAACTTAGTCTTTAGAGCTTAGAGCTAAAAGGCACTGTGAAAACATTAAACAATCCTGGAAAACCCCCTTTTAAGCAATTTTGAGGCCAAATTAGTGCATGTGTCACTGGATGTTCTTCTACAAAGTACTGATGAAAATCCTCATTCTTTGAGCTCTGTAGGTAGTTATGTATAAGTGATCAGAGATAATTAACACCAACGACCATTAACTCCAGGTTTATTTTCTACAGAGATAAGAGAGCTGAAACATATCAGTCCATGGAACAATACTGTTGCTTGATCACAGTGCAAAGCATTAAGTCAGAATCTACCTCAAGGCATCCGGGCATTGCAGTATGCATCCAGCAAAGGACAAAGTTCTGATTCCCCTGATACAGAGGCCTAAGTGTAAATACTTTCTTTATCTCCACTTTCTCCTTGGAGAAGCCAACATTTCCTTGTAACATAAAAAGTCTAAAAGAGTCAGTGCAATTTTCAGAGACAACATACCTTCAGTGATCACACACCCATGAGTTAAAAAGGAGACTGCTGTCATAAACCTGCCATCTAGCTTAGTGAGCAATGGACTTCAGTCCAACATGCTGTGGGCATGTAGGAATATATAATTACACATTAATTAATAATAATAGTAATAATTATAATCACTGGTGTAGGGTTGGGAAAAAGATCTGAGGATACTCTGAGGAAAAGGAAGTTGGTTTAAGTCTCTGCAGCTCCCCCAACATCCATACCAGAGAGACGAGAAATTTTAAAATAATCTGTAATTTTCCAAGAGATTTCCTGGGAGGCTCTGAGGAAGAAAAAGGAACAGCTGCCTCCCTAGTGCCTTGATGCTGGCTGTGGGAGCAACTTTTTCTCAATTCTTCCACTGACAACACACAGGTTGATTCTTCTCCCATTACCTTAGTCCTAACAAGGCTGCAAATGAGTTATTAAAAATATAGTACCCAAAGCTCATCTCTAAGAGAAGGGGCACAAATAGACCAAGTCTGACTCTTACCTTTTGGCTTCCTCCAGGTGACACAAATATTCATAAGCGATATTCTGCCGCCTCCTCTCATCCATCTCCTCTGCAGAGAGTCTTTCATCATCTACAATAGCTGGAAAGAGAGGATAACATCACATCACTTGGAAGAACAGTGTTCAAATCATGAGACGACCAACTAGAAAAAACTCACATGCAGCTCAACACTGAACACTGAGAGATGGGAGTATTGAAACATCAACCACAGAAAGAGAATTGCCTTTGGATTTTACAATGTTATATTATTTCTAGCAAAAACTGCAATACTGAAGTATCAGTCTGTTCAGCTGCTCAGTCATGTCTGACTCGTTGCAACCCCATGGACTGCAGCACGCCAGGCTTCCCTGTCCATCACCAACTCCCGGAGCTTACTCAAACTCATGTGCGTGGAGTCGGTGATGCCATCCAACCATCTCATCCTCTGTCACCCCTTCTCCTCCCGCCCTCTGAAGTATACATGGACATTACACAACAGAAAGAGAATAGCGATCAGACCTCACAGATGTGATGCCACAGGATTTAGACAGCCTCAAACCAACTAGAGGATGGTCTACCAGCAACTGTCCTCAACAGGCTTCTAGAACTGGTCCAGTGGCTCAGAGAATCAGATTGTCCTGGAAATTCTGGGGTGGAACAAAGAATCTGCAAGGACTTGTGTTTTCCCACTCCTAGAGGGGATTGAGGCATCTCATTCAATCCCAATCCTATTTTACAGATGACAAAGTCACTAAAATCCCTCCCTTGCTTATGTCTTGGCCTTTACGAGGCTTTCATGGTCAACAGGTACCCAAAAGAAAAATGCAATGGAGACAGCCAGGGAGCAGAGTCTTCAGGCCCACACCCTTTATTCCAACACGAGCCTAGTTTATAAACTGCCACACTTCAGCCCTGCTTTTCTGTAGAGGACTCAGCCTCCCTGCTTCCTGACTGCACTTCCTCTGCTTGTGGCCTCAACAGTACCCGGCAGCCGCCAACAGTCACATCAGCCAAGTTTTGGCTGCCTATTTACAGGACAACACTTCTCTCTCATAAAAAGAATCCTTTCCCCCTCTTCGGTCCTGAGTGTCCATTCTGATGGCTGTAAAATGAATTTGGTTTCTCGCTGGTTAGATTTCTCATCTAATGAAGACAATGTGTGTAAGCAGCACAAGGGGCAGGACCGTCGGGGTTTGCTCTTTTGTTCCCCAGTCGCCAGCTCCAATCAGCCGTTTAAACGGGACCCCTGGGCTTCCCTTGTGGTTTAGACGGTAAAGAATCCTCCTGCAATGCGGGAGACCTGGGTTCGATCCCTGGATTGGGAAGATCCTCTGGAGAAGGAAAAGGCTACCCACTCCAGTATTCTGGCCTGGAGAAGTCCATGGACTGTATACTCCATGGGGGCGCAAAGAGTTGGACAACTGAGCGACTTTTACTTCACTTCACTCCCAAGCAGAAGAGAGGATATGAAGGTCACTCATTCATTCCCCAAGAAAGGCCAAGCACACATCCGACTAATGAGGCACCTGAAACATCAATCTGGCAGGCAAAAGGAGTTAGGAGCAAGATCTGAACTCTTATTGGGCAAGTACAATGCTCAACACTTAAGATCTAAAAATAATAACCAAATCCTCAAAGACTTCAAAAGAAAGGGGAGATTATGTTTTCATCAATATGTAGATATAGATACAGCGACCCCGTGGACTGTCACCCACCAGGCTCCTCCGTCCATGGGATTCTCCAGGCAAGAATACTGGAGTGGGTTGCCATTTCCTTCTCCAGGGGATCTTCCTGACTCAGCAATCGAACTTAGGTCTCCTGCATTGCAGGCAGACGCTTTAACCTCTGAGCCACCAGGGAAGCCCAGATATAGATATAGATATGTATAAACATATATATATATAATATACATATATAAAATACACACACAAATATATAAAAGACAGAATACCATAAGCATGGGAATATGTACTAGATGCTTACTTATTGAGCACTTAATTTCCTTCAAGGCTTAGGCAGAATTTAGTATGCAGTGTCTCATTTAAGTCTCAGGACTCTCTCTGAGGCAGGTATGTAATCTATCACACTTTACCTCTGAGCAAACAGCCTGAGAAGGCATTTGCCCAAATGAAGAGCAGAGATATTAGAGCTAGAAATATTAGTCTGGGAGGGAAAAAAGCGAGTAGAGAACTTCAGGAAATGTCTTTGTTTATGGGTGAGGAAGAAAAGGAAACAGCAGAAGAGGCAACTAAAGAGCCTCTTGATGAGGGTAAAAGAATAGAGTGAAAAAGCTGGCTTAAAACTCAACATTCCCCAAACTAAGAGCTTGGCATCCAGTCCCAACACTTCATGGCAAATAGAAAAGGAAAAAGTGGAAGCAGTGACAGGTTTCATTTTCTTGGGCTCCAAAATCACTGGTCATGGCAACTGCAGGCATGAAATTAAAAGACACTTGCTCCTTGGAATGAAAGCTATGATGAACCAAAGGTTTGTATAGTCAAAGCTATAGTTTTTCCAGTAGTCAGGTATAAATGTGAGAGTTGGACCATAAGGAAGGCTGAGCACCTAAGAATTGATGCTTTTGAATTGTAGTGCTAGAGAAGACTCTTGGGAGTCCTTTGAACATCAAGGAACTCAAACCAGTCAATCTTAAAGGAAATCATTCCTGAATATTCCCTGGAAGGACTGATGCTGAAGTTAAAGCTCCAATACTCTGGCCACCTGACGTGAAGAGACGACTCACTGGAAAAGACCCTGATGCTGGGAACGATTGAAGGCAAAGGAGAAGAGCATAGCAGAGGATAAGATGGTTGGATGGCATCACCCACTCGATGGACATGAATCTGAACAAACTCCAGGAGACAGTGAAGGACAGGGGAGCCCGGCATCCTGCGGTCCATGGGGTTGCAAAGAGTCAGACATGACTTAGCGACTGAACAACAACAACGTCCCTCCCCCGCCCATTCTCCTCACTGTTACCAAAAGCCCCTTTGTAACACACAGTCCTACTGATGTTATTCTCTGTCTCCAAACCTTCGATGGATCTTCATTTCCTACAGAACACAGCTCTGGAAGAGAACATGTTTCCTCTCCTCCCCTACGTGAACAACCACTTTGCAGTGAACCTTCACAAAGTGGGCTAACCATCATCCCGAAAAGAATATACTTCAAAATTATGGTTTCCTCATTAGGGGTCACCTTAGAGGATACCTCGCATGCCCACACAGCATCACCTAGTCCTCTCTCTTCACTATTCCTAACAGTTCATTCCCAGGACACCCCATGACTACTAGTTTCGTATTTTAATTTCCGTCTAAAGAATGCCTCCCACTTCTCACAGGATATTTTCATGTTTTGGTACCTTCATACATGTTAAAAGCTTGAAAGCAATAGCAAACTCCTAGTCAGAGTCCACCTGCTCATTTTACCCTCCTCAGGGGGTAAGGGAGGGGTCGCCTTCAAAAGGAGGCACTCTGCCTGCCACCTTCCTTCCGCCTCAACCAGCCCACCCAGGAGGAGGCGAGAAGCACCAGCAGGACTGTGCTCAGACCTCTGCCCCCCAACTGCCTCCATAAGCCATGCAAGATCCCACCAGCCCAGGGCTACGGGGGGCTCTCAAACACTGAGGTCACCACCCAAAGAGAAGATGTGACTTCATATTTGAATTAAAACACACACTCGCCACAAAGCTTTACCTTGCTACTACAATGTACTGGCTATAGCTGATGGAATTCTACCCATCCTTAAGGTTTAACTCCAGGACCACTTCCTTCCCAAAGTCTCCCCTGATGGATTCTATTCACAATGTCCTCTCTTCTGGTACCGAAACTGAGCAGGACCCAGTGGGGGCCTCCTGGGGACAAATTCTTTACATGTCTTTCGTTTCTTGTTTGCAGGGAAAAGGTTTCAGCCTCCTAGACCTTTCTTCCCTGAGTACCAAAGGACAGATTCCAACAGTCACTAATCAGGGAATGGAGGAGAAGCAGGAAAAAAAGGAGCAGTCAAGAACCAATAATGCATCTATAGGGCAGGATCCTGGTTTCTCTTCAAGGAATATGTTTAACAATATATTTGAGTTCTTCTGCAGAACCAAGGCCCTCGCTCAAGAGGATAACTTCAGGCAGAGAACAAGATTCCCGAAGCACCGCCCTAGTAGCGCATCAACAACCAATCAGAAGAAAGCCACATGCCCCTCAGCCCTCACCCCATGTTCTGCCCATAAAAACTGCTCCCTGAAAACCATGAGAGAATGTCAGGGTGCCGAGCATGAGCCACCCAATCTCCGCGCGTGGCCCTTTCGCTGCTCCAGACCCTCAGGTTTGGGTTTGTCTGGGCTCGCTGTGTGTCTTCCTGTGCGCATGAACCTGCATTCTGCGCCCGTGCCGCCTCCACGGCTTTAACAGTAAATCCTAGGAGACAGGCGTGTGTCCTCCAGGTGTCAGCACACCTCCCTGCAGACGCTGCACACTCCATGAAAGTACTGACGGGCTTTAAAATATCTACCTGGGGTACTCTTATTTGCCCATTTATGTTGAATAAAGGATGTGGTCACTGATGAAGGAAATACAGCACTGTTCTGTAGACTTCACTCGACTAACATTCAATTCACAGATTCTATGAGCCAAGCAAGAGTCAGAGCACCAGACACGGGGCAGTGAACAAAGCAAAAACTGCATGTCCTCATGGCACATTGTACACATTCCTTCCTTCCCTCCTAACCTGGCCCACATCCCTGGCCACTCCTCTTCCAACCACACACACTTCAACTTCACCTTCCTTCCTTCATGACCTATTGTGTCAAAGTGAACACCAAGGTTACGAGTGTGAGAACGTCTTAATTACAACAAAAGCAGATCTCTCTGGGCCACAGAGGTTGCCTGCAAATATTTCTGCATTACTCAACATTTACTAAGTAGCAACTTCTGATAAGGGACACAGGCGTGGATACTAACCCTGCCATTTAAAGAGCCTTCACAGAGCTGATAAAATACACCTCAGCATGACACTCCCACCTATAAAGCACTTTTCCATATTATTGTGTGGTTTTCGTCATCTCCCTGAAAGACAGGCGTTATCTCTTTCTTACAATTGAGAACAGGGTCAAGCCAGGGGAAGGGACTGCCATGGTTACTGCTGGGTCAGTGGCGGAGCCAGGGCTGCAGCTGAGGGCCCCCAGTACCCTGGCCCTGCTCTTTGCCCAGCGCCACGCTGCTGCTGCCGAAGTTGAAAGGGCCTTGTCACTGTCAAGCCCAAGGGAAGATCACTAAAGTGCCTTCAAAACTGCTTTTTAAATTGATTAACTGAGACTTCCTCTAAAGTCCATCTTTACTTGCTGCCTTGAACACTAAGAAACACAGGATATCGTGAAAAACTACTTCCTGAAGTATTAGCAACTCACAAAACACTTGCTGTAATGTTAGCCAACATTGGCTAAAGATGGTAAAGCAAGCACATTCTATGGAAATCACAGTTCAGTTCAGTTACTCAGTTGTGTCCGACTCTTTGCGACCCCATGAACCACAGCTCTCCAGGCCTCCCTGTCCATCACCAGCTCCAGAGTTTACCCAAACTCATGTCCATCAAATCGGTGATGCCATCCAACCATCTCATCCTCTGTCGTCCCCTTCTCCTACTGCCTTCAATCTTTCCCAGCATCAGGGTCTTTTCAAATGAGTCAGCTCTTTGCATCAGGTGGCCACAGTACTGGAGTTTCAGCTTCAACGTCAGTTCTTCCAATGAACATCCAGGACTGATCTCCTTTAGGATGGATTGGTTGGATCTCCCTGCAGTCCAAGGGACTCTCAAGAGTCTTCTCCAACACTACACTTCAAAAGCATCAATTCTTCGGTGCTCAGCTTTCTTTATACTCCAACTCTCACATCCATACATGACTACTGGAAAAACCATAGTCTTGACTAGACGGACCTTTGTTGACAAAGTAATGTCTCTGCTTTTTAATATGCTGTCTAGGTTGGTCATAACCTTCCTTCCAAGGAGTAAGTGTCTTTTAATTTCATGGCTGCAGTCACCATCTGCAGTGATTTTGGAGGCCCCAAAAATAAAGTCTCTCAGTGTTGCCATTGTTTCCCCATCTATTTCCCATGAAGTGATGGGACCGGACACCATGATCTTCGTTTTCTGAATGTTGAGCTTTAAATCAACTTTTTCACTCTCCTCTTTCACTTTCATCAAGAGGCTTTTTAGTTCCTCTTCACTTTCTGCCATAAGGGTGGTGTCATCTGCATATGTGGGGTTATTGATATTTCTCCCGGCAATCTTGATTCCAGCATGTCTGAGGTTATTGATATTTCCCCGGCAATCTTGATTCCAGCTTGTGCTTCCTCCAGCCCAGCGTTTCTCATGATGTACTCTGCATATAAGTTAAATAAGCAGGGTGACAATATACAGCCTTGACATAGTCCTTTTCCAATTTGGAAACAGTCTGTTGTTCCATGTCCAGTTCTAACTGTTGCTTCCTGATCTGCATACAGGTTTCTCAAGAAGCAGGTCAGGTGGTCTGGTATTCCCATCTCTTTCAGAATTTTCCACTTTGTGCTGATTCACACAGTCAAAGGCTTTGGCATAGTCAATAAAGCAGAAATAGATGTTTTTCTGGAACTCTCTTGATTTTTCGATGATCCAGTGGATGTTGGCAATTTGCTCTCTGGTTCCTCTGCCTTTTCTAAACATTATAGGGTTTATTCAGAGGTTTAAGGAACAGAATGAGTTGGTAGAAAAGCTTTCGAAATAGAACTATGAAGTCAGAAACAGAAGGAACCCTAAAGAGTTTATTTTCCTAAGAACACCCACAAAATCCACTGTGAAAAGAGACCCAGACCGTCTTGACTCATGAAGGAGTTGGCACGGTCACTTGTTCACTTCAGCTACTCTACTTGCCCCTTCACACAGGAGACCAAGGCCACCACCTCCTTTGCGTTAAAATGTATTCATTTGTTCAACAAATATTAGAGGGGTTGCTCTGTGCCAGTCTGTTCTAGGGAACAACACACCAAGTCCCTCATGAAGTTTTTATTAAACAACTGAAAGTCAAAGTGTTAGTGCTCAGTCCAATCTTTTTTGACTCCATGGACTGTAGCCCACCAGGCTCCCCAGTCCATGGAATTCTCCAGGCCACAATAATACTGGAGTGGGTAGCCATTCCCTTCTCCAGGGGATCTTCCCAACCCAGGGATCAAAGCCGGGTCTCCTGCATTGCAGGCAGATTCTTTCCCGACTGCTGGCATAACTACAGGATGCTTAGAGAAGTGGGGATATACTGGAAGGAGCATTAGCAAGAGTCACAAAACCAGGGATGGGAACCCCCATTTTACAAAATGGTATTAAGGAAAAACAGGTTGAGAATATGATATGAATCATCAGTTCATAGAAACATGCCACAATTTAGTGTTTGATGGACACACTGTTATTTTGCGTGACTCAATATTTCTGTAAGGAACTCTGAATATCCTCAGGTATATCATTCGACTCAAATGTGTACTGAACCATCTTGTAAGAGTTAAGACTGAGCTCACCTGGGTGATAGACCCAAAGCCTTGACATGGGAGATTCACTTAAATGGGTAAATCCTCACTCTCAGAACTTAGAGAATGGCTACCAGAAATGTGTACCCCAAGGAAGAGAACTGATTCTGAAAGCCTCAAACTGGGAAAAGGGGTGGGATACCAAAAATGAGAGCACCCCAAGTCTGAGATTTCTAGTAAGCTGATACTCAGTAAACTGACCCGTGATATATTCTGGCTTCCTACCAGCTTCCTGAAGCATTTCACAGCTACTTAATCTGAAGTTTTACAGGACCACATGATCAAACTTCCCTAAACTGAAGTTTCTTTTGAAAAACAGGCAAACCTGGGGTTGAAGTTGTTAGCAACCTGAAACACATTCCCAGGCACTCCAAAGAAATTGAAACGACAATAGAGACTGCCATCCTACCTGTTACAGACATTGAGTTTCACCAAGCCATGACAATTATGAGACCCTGAGTACACAGGCTGACAGTTCATCCATCTCCACATCTCCACCAAGTGCCAGGTAAATAGTAGGTGCTCAGTAAAGTCTGCTGATTGGTGTGCACTCAGCTTTGTGCTAACCCACTCCAGTATTCTTGCCTGGAGAATCCCATGGACAGAGCAGCCTGGCAGGCTACAGTCCACAGGGTCGCAAAGAGCTGGACACAACTGAAGCGACTCAGCACACATGTATGCAGTTTTGTGCTTGATAGACAGAGATGCTACGTCCTTCACAAGCTTAGTCCTACTAAGTCCAAGCCCTGATGTTAATACAGCCATACTGTTCAGATCCCAAGGGAGGGGGAACGAATTTGAAGCCTACCCTGGAACTTCTCATGCATCAGCCATTTCTAAGGACTCTCCAGAGTTATAAATCCACACACAACTTCAGAGGATATTCAAAGTACACGTGGCAGTAAGGGGCTGTGGCCACTTCCCAGAAAGCCCTAAATCTTCAAGTTCAGCATTCCAAGGAGAATTTCCTAGTGGAAAGAAGGGTAACCAACAAACTACAGTTTCCTTACAAGTGTTAGGGTCTCTGATGAGCTACCCATGTGTGCTTTTTCCAGTAAGGTTTGTTGTGGAGTCACTGAGCCATGTTCGACTGTTTTGTGACCCCATGGACTATAGCCCACCAAGCTCCTCTGTCCATGGGATTCTCCAGGCAAGAATGGAGTGGGTTGCCATTTCCTTCTCCAGGGGATCTTCCCAACCCAGGGACTGAACCCAGGTCTCCTGCATTGGCACTGATCCACCAGGGAAGCCCTCTAGTGAGGTTACTGAGGCTCAGAAGAGATAGATTTTTCATCATAATTTCTTAGAAAAATGAGAAACATTTCAGGCTTTGTGAAACGTTTATCCCTTTCTGCAAACACAGTTTAAGTATATATAGCTTTAAGATCAACATATGAAAAAGAGTTATTTGATCCCACTTTGATGCAAAAGGTGCCAAACTTTTCCCAAGAACGTGATCATACTTGAGTACCTAAGATGCCAATCTGTTTCTAACAAGCCCGAGATCTCAAAACCCAGGACAACTTTTCAGAACAGGACCTCATTCTACATCTCACACATGGGAAGAAAATTAATTTTGGTCCACTGTGCAAATTTGACCAAGAATGTCTTTTTTCTATTTTAAATAACATGGAAACTCAAAGCAGACCATGAAGATGTTAAGATCCATACACAGAAGTGGCCAACCTGAAGTCGAGCAGGTCTGTCTGGGACTTTGCTCAATTTGGGAAAAAAATTAAAAGCAATTATTGCTAGATTTGGTATTTTGTAGTCAATTATAATGGCAAAAAAGCATTTGGGGACAAAACCACCTCTTTAGCTACCAAATAGGCACAGGGAAAGTTCCATTTGCTCTCTACCTGCTCCTACACAGATTTCAGTAAGGAAGAATGGAGTATCAAGTTTCCAAAGCCAATATAAGACTTTTTAACCCTGATTGTTAAAATTACAGAAGGAATTATAAAAATCTTAAGCCTAGATGAGCTTCTAGTATTTTTAAAGGAGGGGAAAGGAATTCAACTTATCTCACTTGGATATGAATTTTTTATCCTTAAGATGGTCAGTGCAAAAACACTCCAATTTACAACTAGTCCTAAAATGATTCTCCCTGCTTTCCATAGAAAATGAACATTTTAAGGACACAGACATTTACTTACACTTTGATACTTCATGGAATGATATTTTACAACTGTTAAACAGACTTAGCAGGTTACGTAATGATGGCTCCTGGGCTGTTCTCAAGGAGAAGTCAGTCCCTGGTAACTTTCTGTCCTTGCCCTCTCAAACTATTCCAAATGACCTAGAATATCAGAGAATACGGCCACAAAGCTAGGAGTCTTAGAAGACAATAGAATAGGAAAGCGTGGCCTCATTTCTCCTTGACTACTAGCAGAAAAGAAAAAATAAATCACAAACAGTTCAAAGGTAAGAGCAGGAAAACAAAAGAGCTTCTTGGTTGAGTTTTTCTGTTTCAGGCGCATATGCTATATTTCTCTCATTCACGTGAGCGCTTCGTGATACACGCATGAAAGTAGCATACGGAAGGGATTAACACCTAATGATCACTTACCGCATGCCAGATACTTTACATATATTATCGCTTATCCCCCTTTAAGACAGGAATTTGAACCTCCACTTTTCTGATGGGAAAGAAATGCAGAGAGGTTGGGTCATTCTGGCTTAGGCAATTCTAAGATCACAAGGACAGTTCAGTGGCAGAGCTGGGATCTGAAACAACCCTGACTCCAAAGTTCTGGAATCTCTGGATTCCAGTTCTACCTTACCTAAGTGCCACTGCCTCCCTGTATGTAAATGTTTGATAACTGGCCCAGCGGCCATTAGACTGTTCTGAGGGTGCTATTAATGGTTATTACTGATATCTCATTAATCAGCAGATAGATTTACATGACTTTTATTTTATGCAGAGTACATCATGCAAAATGCTGGGCTGGAAGACTCACAAGCTGGAACCATGATTGCTGGGAGAAATATCAACAAATTCAAATATGCAGATGATACTACTCTAATGGCAGAAAGCTAAGAGGAACTAAAGAGCTTCTTGATGAGGGTGAAAGAGGAGAGTGAAAAAGCCAGTTTAAAACTAAACATTCGAAAAACTAAGATCAAGGCATCTGTCCCCATCATTTCATGCTAAATAGATGGGGGAAAAGTGGAAACAGTGATAGATTCTATTTTCTTGGTCTCCAAAATCACTGCAGATGGTGACTAAGTCCACAAAAGTAAAAGACACTTGCTCCTTGGAAGGAAAGCTATGACAAACCTAGACAGTGTATTAAAAAGAAACAACACTGTTGGAAAAGGTCCGTATAGTCAAAGCTATGGTTTTTCCAGTAGTCATGTACAGATGTGAGAGCTGGACCAGAAAGAAGGCTGAGCACCAAAGAATTGATGCTTAGGAATTGTGGTGTTGGAGAAGACTCCTGAGAGTCCCTTGGACAGCAAGGAGATCAAACCAGTCAATCTTAAAGGAAATCAACCCTGAATATCCATTGGAAGGACTGATGCTAAAGCTGAAGCTCCAGTATCTTTGACTACCTGATGTGAAGAGCCAACTAATTGGAAAAGATCCTGATTCTGGGAAAGACTGAGGGCAAGAGAAGAAGGGGGTTGCAGAGGATGAGATCATTGGATGGCATCACTGATTTAATGGACTTGAGTTTGAGCAAACTGAGGGAGATAGTGAAGGACAGGGAGGCCTGGTGTGCTGCAGTTCATGGGATTGCAAAGAGTCAGACACAACTTAGGGACTGAACAACAAAAAACACAATTTTCCCTGCTGGAAACCATATAAATTAATGCTATTATCTTGAAAAAGTACAGACAGTAAAATTACAGGCTTATTTCTCAGAGATGTAGAAACCTCAAATGTAGTCCAGCAAAGGAAAAAATATTAAGATAGTATTCAGTATTGCCAAGTTAGACTACATTAGGAATGCAAGAGTTGTAACAAGACCAAAATGAAAACCAACAAAAAATTAAATGACACCACTATGTCACGTCATAAGCAAAATGATATGGTCAATAAATGCTGAGAACACATTTGAGAAAATTTACCATGTTTTCTCTGAGGCACCCATCTGCATTTTACTCCTCTTTCCTCACAAAAGGTTAATTTCTATCTAACTTGTCAATCATGCCTGATTTTTATGAGATTTTTATTTTTATTTTATTAACTTTTTATTTTACTGAAGTACAGCCAATTTACAGGGCTTCCCTGGTGGCTCAGCAGTAAAGAATCCACCTGCCATGCAGGAGATACAGGTTGGGTCCCTGGGTTGGGAAGATCCCCTGGAGTAGAAAATGGCAATCCACTCCAGTATTCTTGCCTGGAAAATCCCATGCACAGAGGAGGAGATGGTGGGCTACAGTCCATATGACTTAGTGACTAAACAGGAACAAGAAGACAAACATTAATTTACAATATTGTGTTAGTTTCAGGTGTTACAGCACAGTGATTCACTTATACAGATATAAATTCTCTTTCATATTCTTTCCCCTTATCAGTTCAGTTTAGTCACTCAGTCATGTCCGACTCTTCGCAACCCCATGGACCACAGCATGCCAGGCCTCTCTGTCCATCACCAACTCCCGGAGTTTACCCAAACTCATCTCCATTGAGTTGGTGATGCCATCCAACCATCTCATCCTCTGTTGTCCCCTTCTCCACCTGCCTTCAATCCTTCCCAGCATCAGGGTCTTTTCAAATGAGTCAGCTCTTTCTCCTTATAGGTTATTATAAAATATTGACTATAATTCCCTGTGCTATCCAGTAGCAATGATTATATGTTAATCCCAACCTCCTAATTTATCCGTCTGCAAAGACTTGATTGTTTAAAAGGGGTGTGGCTGAGAGGGAAGAGCAGTGCTCTGGGAGCCTGTAACAATGTCATACTCCGTGTCCTCATATGTCAAATGGGAATAATGCCACTTAACCCCACGAAGCTGTTGTATGAGTGTTTTTTAGAAACATTTTATCATAATGTATATTTCAAACTATTTAATAGCTAAATTCTTGTGTAATCAATTACTAAATGAGTCTGTTGTCATTCAGTTGCTAAGCTGTGTCTGACTCTTTGCGACCCCATGGACTGCAGCATGCCAGGCTCCTCCATCCTTCACTCTCTTCTGGAGATTGTTCAAATTCATGTCCATTGAGCTGGTGATGTTATATAAGACAGAAAACTTATAAACATAAGTATAGTAAAGACAACAGATAATAGGATAGTTTTTCCAAGGATAATTGATTATATTCAATTTTTCCCTCACTTAGTCTCCCATGTAACTTGCAAACTGAATGTATTTGAAGCTATATAAATTTTTAAAAGCACCATTTTAATTTCACACACACATATACACATACTGTATACATATATATATGTGTGTATATACTGCTACAATAATTATATAACATTTTGTTATTATATAAACTATAATAGGGGAAAAAAATCCTAAAAGGAAACATCAAAATGCTAAAGCATTTGTTTCCAAAAGGAGAGCTCTGAGTTTCTTCCTTCACTTTTTGATTCTTACATATTCCAAATACTCTACCCCACTGATGTGTATTACTTTAATTATATAAAAAATAAGAAAGGATTCTATTTGTTTCAATGTTCAGTTACACAAAGATTTTTAAAATATGATGAGAACTAAGCCTTCATGCCAGTTCCATTGAGAAAGATAACTTTCATGCACCTAGCTGACTCATTTGAGCTTCAAGAAAGGGATCACAGGGATTAAAATTTGTGATGAATACTTAGCTTTAAGGTGTGAAGCACATACACACACACACACACACACACACACACAGAAGTTCAAAGACAGCAGAGAGGAAGATGATGCACCTCACCACTCTGGTGGAAGGTATGCTGAGCTAAGGAGAGAGAAGGCGGGGAAAGAGGTAAGTGAGAGGAATGAACAGGAGGGGACTGAAGCTGGAGAACAGTGAAGGCAGTGCTGAACCTCTGGGACTCGAAACCCTGTAAGTCTGAATAGAAGAGAACCTCGGCCACGCTTTACAAGAGCACAGCGTGGCAACAGAACGAACAGGATGAAGAAGAGCCTGGTACGGGGGAAGGACAAGGAAGCCAACAAAGAGCAGCCAACTCACTCAGTGACTTCAGACGGTGGAGGTGGAAACTGCACGTGGCCCAGCACCAGAAAGGCACCCCTTCCTGCGCCAACTTCCATAAAGTCAAGTTTGTGTAACGAACAAGGAAAACATCATGGAGGCGTCCCACTGTTGTGGGATATACGAGGAGTGAACGTTAAATCTACACATGTATTTGGCAGAGGAGTTTAATAAAACAGACTCAATCAGAAGGCTAGGATGGAGAACAGAAGGGTACTATTAATGCAAGCATATGCTGTTTGTTAGTGAGTGTGAATTAACACATGATTCAGGATAGTCGATTTTTAAAGCATGCCAAAAATTCAGCTCTCTAGTGGATCATACTATGCAAATGGAGGTATGTTGCCAACACAGTCATGGCTGCAGAATACATTTCAACTTGACTTTGGGCTAAAGCAGTTTAGGCTAGTTTTAATGAACAAGAGGGTCTTAATGGCATTTAAATGGGGTATGAAAGTCAGCATCAGCTCACACATTAAGGGCTTGGGGAATACTGGATTTGTGAGACGTCATCAAGCGTTGCAGATGAAGCCACCATCAAAGAGCAGGACTTCAGTCAGGCACTTTGGTTTCATAGACATCACGGAAGGGGAAAAAGTGGAAATGGTGACAGATTTTATTTTCTTGGGCTCCAAAATCACTGCGGACGCTTGCTCCTTGGAAGGAAAGCTACGACAAACCTAGACAGCATATTAAAAAGCAGAGACATCACTTTGCTGACAAAGCTAGTCTAGTCTAGACTGACTAGTCAGTCTAGTCAAAGCTATGGTTTTTCAGTAGTCATTTACAGATGTGAGAGTTGGACCATAATGAAGGCTGAGCGTCAAAGAATTGATGCTTTCAAATTGTGGCACTTGAGAAGACTCTTGAGAATCCTCTGGACTGCAAAGAGATCAAACCAGTCCATCCTAAAGGAAATCAACCCTGAATGTTCACTGGAAGGATTGATGCTGAAGCGCCAATACTTTAGCCATCTGATGGGCCAACTCATTGGAAAAGACCCTGATACTCGGAAAGATTGATGGCAGAAGGAGAAGCGAGAGGCAAAGGATGAGAGAGTTAGATAACAGCACCAACTCAAAGAACATGAATTTCAACAAACTCGGGGAGATAGTGGAGAACAGAGGAGCACGGCATGCCGCAGTCCATGGGGTCTCAAAGAGTCTGACACGACTGAGCGACTGCAAACAATCAGCACATCACTTAGCTCAAATGACTGACCCAGCCCTATCCGATAGATGGACAAGTATTATCTCCTCCACTTGACTAAGTGTTAAATGGGCTAAGCTATTTGCTCAAGACCCCAGAGCTAGTAGGTTACAGAGCTGGTTTGTATTTAAAACAAACTCTTGGCTTCTATTTAGTTTTTACTGAACTTTTGGAGGTACCCTATTATATTAGAGCAAACATATTTTTATTCTTTTAGGTCAACAATACAGGGAGCAGTAGGAGGAAATGGAATGGCCAATGTGGGAAGGGAGTTGAGTTGGCAAGAGGGGGTGAAGCCAATATCAAGCTTGCAGGCTGAAGAGAATGTATACAAACCGTGATTTTGTAAACCACTTGGAAAGTGGATGAAATACCCTGGGAACGTCTCTCTTGTGGGAAAGAATTTACCCCACTAGGGCAACAAAGCTGAAAACATTTTGGTTTTGGCTTGTTGTGTGCTTTTTGTTCCAACACACAGAACTACTGCTCACAGAAAAGTACAAGGACCAAGATTAGAAAAGTGGATGTACTTATAAACATCATGAAAGACACCACGGCTTTTAGAAATTACAATTCTTTAGCCCAAAACTCCAAAAACTTTATACAGCAGCCAGGACAGTAACCACCTTAAACATAATTCATGTTCTTCTGCTTTAGATTTAAAAGAATAACTGAGCTTCCCTGGCATTTCCTTTCTGCCTGGGGACTGGATCGCTGTTCTACATGTGAATGCCCTTGCACCACAGGTCTAACATGGATCAGAGGAGATAGCCGAATTGTGTACCAGCACTAGATCCTTAGAGGACCTGAATACAATTTCAGAATTAAGTCATTGTTTCCACTCCAGAGAGGAAAACCCTGCTAGCATTTGGGCAGCAGACACATCCACATTTATGAAGCCAAGTGAGGATGGAAATTTACTCTTGCAATTGATCCACTAGGTACAAAGTGCTGGCAGATAATTAGAGAGATGCAGTCTTCAAATGCCTTCCAAGCGGCTTATAATTAAAACCAATAAATACAACAAGAACAGAATGTGTTTCTTTTGGTAAGTGGCAAAGTCTCTAACGTGGTTCAACAGTCGCAGAGCACGTCAGGAGTGCAGGGAAGGCACTGGATGACGTGTTAGAAAGAATTCTGTGCCCCAGATGGCTGGTCATCTAACAGAGAACACGTAACATCGGAGAGAAGTTGGGAAAACCTTTGGAAAAAGGACCAACCAATGACGGGACAAAGAAAAGAAAAGCCAAGGGGAGGAGAGTATTCAATGTTAGGACCGCTCAGAGCCAGTTTCCCAGATCAAGTCTGAAGTCAGGTGATGAAGGAGGGAAGAGAAAGCTGGACCAGAAACACAACGAGAGAAGACAAGAAGGCTAACAAGTTGCACTTTCAAGAGGCACCATCGTGCTTTGTCTCTGCTCCCATTCCTCAGCCCTCCGAGTCTCCACTCCTGCCCAGTCCCTCATCCTTCTCAATCCGAACTTTTTAAGGAGAGGAACAGGGAGACGGTCCAGGATGTTGTACAGCTATCAGTGGTAAGACCAGATGATAGCTCATCATCCAGGAGCTGGGCAGACTTTCGTTCTATTGATAAAAGCTCTTTCAACAAGGTCCACGCGGCACATACACATAACTGTATATGTGATTCCACATATAGCTCATTGGACATCAGTTGTCAAATCTGTGACTTCAATCACTGTAATGACTGTTCATTTAAATACATAAGGGACTTGGTCCAATGGTTAAGCATCCACCTGCCAATACAGGGGACACAGGATCAGTTTCTGGTCCAGGAACTAAGATCCCACATGCTGAGGGGCAACTAAGCCTGGGCCCCATAACTACTGAGCCCACGCACCCTAGAGTCTGTGCTGTGCAACAAAGACCCAGCACAGCCACAAAAAATAAATAAATACATAAAATTAAAAAAAAAAACAACCCTCAAACCAAGGTCCTCATTTTACCAGTTCACCAGTATTCTGAGCCAACAACAGGGCATTTTCTTGGAACATGCAGAGTTGCATCCATGGGAAGCAGGGACGGAGTTTCAAGTGACAGCCCTAGATCTGCTCTTCAGCGTCCTTGCTTCGCCATTCCCTCCCCCAGGGCTCCATCCATCCACTACCGTTCTGAACGCTCCACACGTCAGAGCCTTGAGCAGCTCACATGGCTGCTTGCCCGCTGAGGTGGGCTCCGTTGGAATGGCCCTGGGCAGCTCCAAACTCTTCTCTACGCCAGTCTTCCCTCTCTCATGATTTCACAAGGGTGGCATGCCAGAAGGAAAGGCAGAGAGAAGAGGTCCAGAAAGAAAAGAAAGAAGCCCGAGAGTCTTGTGTAGTTGAAGCTCTGCTACACAAATGACTTAGAAGAGGGATAAGCAGAGGGGCTGGAGAGGCAGCTGGGGAGGCTTTGGCTTCTAAACATCCATACTTCCACGGCCCCAGAGAAATTTCCATGATACAGTTTTCCCCAGTACCAACCCATAACAATCCTGTGATATTAGTGTGATTCCCACTTTACAGATGCAGACAGGGAGACCTGGGGCAGCTGAGTCATCTGTCCCGGATCACAGCTGATGGGTGGAGAGCACAGTCTTGCGTCGTGCGCTCCTTGCCGCACACTGCTCTCAGGAGAGGCAGACCTGCCTGTCTGAACCCTCCTCTCTTGACCTGCACACAAACCTAGGCTTCTCCACTGCATATTAATGAGCTATTCTGCAGAGAAATAACCCTAGATGCAGAAGGGAAAAAAACACACAGAAAGAACTGGGGATAAAGACAGGTATAGAGGGGCATGGCTCGAAGCCCAAAAAGCATGAATAGTCTCATTTCAGACTCGCTCTTAAAGATAACCATCTATTTTGCATTCTACTCCCCAACTGATCTGTGGTTCAGGATTTAAAATATAAGAGTCCCCACCTCTAAACTTAGTGAAACTGGTATTCCAGGCAGATGTGTACCCTGCAGGCACCGGGTGTCACAGCGAGGGCAGCGTGGGCAGCAGGGCAGGCTCCCTGGCACCCACACTGATGCCAGCTTGGCTCACGCTTGGCTGCCTGTTGAAGAGGAGGTGTCAGGCCTGGGAAGCATCTCGACCTCTGAGGCCCTCCACCCACTATTCCTGCAGCACTGGAGTCTGCCTCTGCCCCATATCACCACCCCTTGCCGTGACCCACAACAACCTGACCCCTTTAACCCATCAGCGCCTGCAGACCCACTGCCACTGTGCTCCTGAAGCAGGGGAGCATGTCAGGAGGAAAAAAATGCAGAGCAAAGAGAAACCAGAACTTTCTCATTCCATCTGGTTTCCCACATCTTTTTTTCAGGGGTGGGCTGGTTTTCAGCTGGATGCTCCAACTCTGTTTGACATTCAAGTTGTCCAGTGCCCTTAGAAGGTAATTTATACCAATTTGCTAGATAACACTGAGCAAACCTGTTATGTACACACTCTGGCATGTAAACCCCCAGAGTTCTTTGATTCTAAATAAGTACTTGGCATGAGCCAAGGTATTTAGTCAAGAATCATAGAGACCGGAAGCAGTGGTTTTCAGGGGCTGCAGAGAGGGGAGAAGGCAAAGCTAGTGTTGAATGGGCACAGGGTGGGTTTGGGAAGCTGAAAAAGGTCTGCAGATGGACAGTGGCAATGGGTGCACAACAATATGAATGCACGTAATAAAATAACTGTATATTTAAAAAGGGTTTGTACATAAGGTACATTTGTGTATATTTTATGACGATTGAAAACAAATGCTTACATGGCACTTTCTATATGCCAGGTACTGCTCTCATTTCTTTGCAAATGGTAACACATTTAATATTCACAGTCTTCTGAGGATTATAATTGTTATCGTCATTATCCTGGCCCAGCATACACAGTTGGCAAGAGGCAGAGCTGAGACTTAAGCTGGCGTTCCAGCTCCATCACCTCACCCTTAAACTGCTGCTCAGTTGCTTCTCAGCAAGACAGAGAGCTGGGTTTGGGGAACTCACCCATCAACTCACACAGGTACAGAAGAGCAGACCCTATGGTCACAGATCATTGGGAGAGTCCTAAAGACAGCAGACCCCTACTGATTAACAGGAACAGATCTTAAATTGAATTTGGCCTAAAGAGGTAATTTCACAGAACCACAAAATTTCAAAGTAGCAAAGGCATCTCTCTGGTCTAATTTTCTTTTCAAAACAAAAACTACTGCTAAACTACAACAGAGACATTTTCTTTCTTCTATTTCTTATATTTATACTTTCTTTTATTCCTAGAAAGTACACAGAATTATGGTCTACAAAAGAAGCCAACTGTAGGAGGTCAAACAGATGAAAGTTCAAAGTCTGGGAGAAACCACCTGGGGCAAGTCACTTAATCTCTGGGTTTTACTTCCTGTCTGCCCAATGGGAGTGCTTTTAAATCTATCGTCTCTTTAATAGTATTAATGGCTTAATATTAGTTTAATTTATATAAAAACACTTCCAAATATTTAAAATACTCTTATCCTAATCCCATCCACTTGGAGGTTGCTCAAAAGAAAAACAATATTGAAATAAAGTACTTAATAGGTCAATAAAGATCACATCCAGGTCTCAAACACTGTTCCTAGAGTTCCCACCAGTTCTTCACACAATGTGATTCATCCATCTAAAGGTATGACATTCAGTGTATTTCACCTCTTTTCAAGGGAAATGCGTTTCCCTTACTGTCAGCATTCTGCACACCTCTCCCAATATCACAGTGGGCAAGAGTAAAGCCAACTAAAGAGCTGAGCACATCATGACCAACGTGAACCCCTCTAGCCCAGGGCTACGGTTTCTCTACCTTCCCTCTCATTATAGTTCATTATGTGTATATTTCTTAAGAACAAGGGCATTCTGTTACATGAACTTGGCATAATTATCTGAATCACGAAACTCAATAATTGATATGACACGACCATCCAATCCACAGTCTATATTCAAGTCTCACCCCTGTCCCAGTAATGTCCTTTACAGATTTCTCTTTGTCCCATGCGTTTCACTGCCCTGTCTCTCTAGCCTTCTTGCATCTGGAACTGTTATCAGTCCTTGTCTCTGTTGATCTTATATTTGAGGGGATTACAGACAATTAATTCGGTAGAACGTCCACCAGATTCGTCTGATGTTTCCTCCTGATTCAGGTTGTGAACCTCTGGCACTTAGACAACAAAACTCAAACTGTACGCTTTTAAGAGACTCAGATCAGGAGGCATGTGACGTTGGATTGTCTCAATATGTGTGCCTGCGAGCATGCCAAGTTGCTCGGTTGCGTTTGACTCTTTGCACGAGTGGCGCTGCCTTTAATCACCTGGTGAAGACGATGTATGCCAGGTTTCTCCACTGAATACTCACTCTTTTTCCCTTTGTGTTAAGTAATTGACTTGAGGGGAGATACTTTGTGACTATGTAAATATCCTTTCCTCATAAAAACTTTGTCCACCAAGGTCAGCATCTGCTGAGGATTTTCTAACTCCATTATTCCTTCTATCTTGAAGCCATCTACAGTAAGAAAGAGCTTCCTTTCTTATTTGTTTATATCTGTTTTGAATTTTATATTCAATTTGGTATCTATATTTAAAAATTTGACATATAAGGAAAAAATACCAAAGGAACTTTGAAAAAATTTCTTAAGTGTCAAGAAGAGATTAAAATTTTATACAAGTATCTCATAAATTATATCTCATAAAATTAGAGTCTGTCCAATCAATGTGTTAAAACTTCAGCCATCAAGCCTACAGCTGATCACCTGCTCTACGACAAAGCCCTACGTGCACTTCAGATATGGAATACTGGGTTGTGTAGCGGCTGGCATTTATATGTTAACTGACTAGGTTTTGTGCTAGTGGTCTGACACGGAGTTACTAAACTTCACCAACAACTGTGCTAGACAGACGACCTAATTTACCTAGGAGTAAAATAAGGTTCTACTTTGTCAACAAAGGTCCGTCTAGTCAAGGCTATGGTTTTTCCAGTGGTCATATATGGATGTGACAGTTGGACCATAAAGAAAGCTGAGCACCAAAGAATTGATGCTTTAGAACTGTGGTGTTGGAGAAGACTCTTGAGAGTCCCTTGGACTACAAGGAGATCCAACCACTCCATCCTAAAGGAGATCAGTCCTGGGTGTTCATTGGAAGGACTGATGCTGAAGCTGAAACTCCAATACTTGGCCACCTGATGCAAAGAGCTGACTCATTTGAAAAGACCCTGATGCTGGGAAAAATTGAGGGCAGGAGGAGAAGGGGACGACAGAGGATGAGATGGTTAGATAGCATCACCAACTCAATGGACATGAGTTTGGAGAGTTGGTGATGGACAGGGAGGCCTGGCATGCTGTGGCTCATGGGCTCGCAGAGTTGGAGACAACTGAGCGACTGAACTGCACCGAAAACAAGGTTCAGAGAGCTAGGGACTTGCCCAAAGCTCTAGGGCCAGGCAGCTCAGATTCAGCTGTGGTTCTAAACCACATGCTCTTCATGAACAGTTCAGTCCCCTTATATATATACAAGAGGACAAAGTTGAACCACAGTTGATCTTTAAAGTTCATGTATCACAGAAACCTTTGCTTCCAGTCATATAACTATTATACTGAAATGAAGTTCTACACGGAGCAGATGATTTAAAACTCCAGAAATTATTAACTTGTGTATGTCTTCTCACTCTAAATAGTGACATTCTCCCTGAACAGTCCCTGCAGAAAAGACTGACACGGTTTACTTAAGCTTCCACTGCATGTGTCTTTAGATTCAGGTAGCATGAATTCAGTCTTTATTCCTGTAATCATATTGCTAGACAATTGTAAGAGAAACAAGAAAGAGGGGCTATAGCTGAGTAGTGACTTGGGTGAGGAAATGTGAGAAGGTGTTTGCACACAGGGTGCAAACTCTTCACCCCAAGTGACGGTAGCACGAGTGGCCAGGTGTGTTCTCAGACCTGCCCTGTGACTCAAAAATGACACCATGCAGTCCGTTTACTTCGTGTGAGAAAGGATTCACACTCCTCCCCCCCTACACCCCCCCACAGCTTGCTTCCTCTCCCTTAGAGCTAGTCAGAGGGTTAAGTCAGTCCATAGGTCTATATTATGGCAAAGACTATAAATGTCACAACAGTTTTACTGTTATACTATTTTCATTCAAGAGAATCAGACTGTTGGAAGTTAAGAAAGACTTCTTCTAGTAAGTCATACCATAGGATTTTCTTTTCACTGGAAGGGTGGGAAGAAGAAAATTAACAACAGCCCCTACAGGGACTTCCCTGGTGATCCAGTGGTTAAGAATCCACCTGCCAACACAGGGGGCCCGGGCTCAATCCCTGGTCCGGGAAGATCCCACATGCTGCGGGGCAGCTGGGCCGGTGGGCCACAACTGCTGAGGCTGAGCTCGAGAGCCCCTGCTCCGCAACAAGAGAAGTCACAGCAGTGAGAAGTCCACGCACCGCAAGAAGAGTAGCTCCCACCTGCTGCCACTAGAGAAAGCCCGCAAGCAGCAACAAAGACACAGCCAACCCACAAAGAAAAAAAACAGAAACAAATGAAATGATCAAAAACAAAAAAATGATAGCCTCTACAGAAAATTTGACAAATAGAGTAATACATCATCAAGGAAGGCCTTACAGTCCAATCCCTTACTACAGCTCCCTTCATCTTCTCCACTGGCTTTAGACAACTTGGTGTCCATGGCTCGGATCATACCTAAGAATTCAACAACCTCATCTATGAGGAATGCAGGTTTTGGAACCCCATTTTTCACCAGTTCTTTCCCTTCCCCCACTGGCCATTCTGTAGCCAATGCGTAGGGTTTTGCCACTCCCTGTTTTCTGGGTGGAACAGCTCTGCTCAATTCCTGGAATTAATACAGGGAGAGCTGGGTGCAGTTCCCTACCCTCCCTAGGCCTGAGCTTCACTCCACACACACACTGTTCTAAGGCAACTCCTACTCAACACACAGGCTTTGAATACCCTCCATCTTTGTGGCGCACACAGGACTGTCTGTCTGAAATAGTTTGGTCCACCAAGTGAACCAGAAACTAGACAGGCAACAAGCATTAACAACACTTTGCAAGTGAAGACACAGAGGTACAAAAGGTAGTGGCTGAAGGACAAAGGGTACCTGGCTAGTTAACACCTGACCCACAGAAACCAGCCAAAACATGCATCTGAGCCTCACTGGTACTGGCTTTTTTAAGAAGCAGCATTATTGGAGTGGTACCTTCTTTTCCCAGCATGCTCCCTTTCACACCAAGCTTTTAATTCCTTCTTCCTCCTTTGGGTTGTTTCCTATTAGTCCACGACTTAGACACAACCTTGTCAAAAGTAGGCACTTCAGGGAATTAATCTCTGTATTCTTCCCAGTAAAAAACAAGTTTACTGAAATGTGCTGGATAAATGTAATCACAGAGAGGAAGAACTCAATGTGAGTCCCAAACTGTGAAGATGATGCAATGATAATCACAGTAATAAAAAACACACTCACCAAGACAGAGCTCATATAAATTGTGCTAGACATTCTTCTAAGCCCTTCACAGAATTTAATCCTCACAAGAGCTATGAGAGGTAGGCACTACCATTCCCACTTATGATGAGAAAACTAAACCACAGAGTGGTCATCTGTGGAGCTTGAATTGGCACCAACGTGCCTGGCTCGAGGACTTAGCTCTTAACTATTAGGCTGTGTTGCCGCAAAGACAGCCAAGTTAAGGCAATAAGGGGTGGGGTGGGGGGGATGCCCTCAAGCCTGGTCATTCTAGTCAGCCTTGAGGTCCTCTGCAGGTCAAGGAAATTAATACAGAGTCAGGATGCTCTGGGATGAGGCTTGGGTAACATGATTACGTTCTGGTATTTGTAAGTCAAGAGATCACACACAGAATCAATCCTCTGTCTTTCAAAATAGCCCCCTGAGAATCTCTATGTTCATTCCAATTTGGCTGTCATTACTGAGCACATTTTTAGTTGCCTCTTTAGGAATGTTCTTCAACTCAATCAGGTATTTCTTTGAAATACCCAGAAATTTGGTCCGCAAAGATGTTCACAAAAACTAGCAACCAACTTGAGTCAAACCAGGAATATAAGGTGGCGAATTGAATGTTTTGTTGCTTCCATTAATTATTTCTCCTTCCTGAGTGATAAAATGATCCTGGTGGAAATTCCAAAGGAAAGAAATGGAAGACTGTGAACTAAAGATGCCATTTATTTAAATGTGTAAGAGCTAGATTGTTAACTTCACAACCCCACAGTTTTATCAAACAGACTTTTTTTCTCGCTCGGGTTTCTCCTTAATTTGAGGAGAATGATGAGAATCTCCTAATCACTACAGGCAAACAGTAAAACACCAAGAATCAGGCTGTAACATAAAACAGCAGGGATTCTAATCCCAGTTCTTTACGGATCTCTAACCCTCCAACCCTCATTTGTAAGATGGGGTGTCATCTGATGAGTCAGGGTACAGGAAGGAAGACATGGGACTCAAACAGGTAGCTGAGAAGACTTTAACAGAAGTATTATCTGCTAAGGGTTGTGGGGCACCTGGAATCTAGCAACATCAGAGAGCCATCACTTCCCTGGGTCTGAAGGGTCAAGAGGAGGGAGTAGTTGTAGCAAGAATTGGGCTGCAACAGCAGCAGCAGGAGAGGTATCCCCAACGGGAACTACGGCTTTCAGCAAAGGAACCCAGCACCGCCTCCACCCAGAGCCTGCGGAAGGAGAGAGCACAAGGCAAATAAACGCCCTAACTTATCTCCCCAAAGCCAGAGTGCAAGGGAGCCCACATGACTGCCATAATGGTCTACCTCCCAGGGCACTGAGCGTGATGGATCAGAGGGGTAAACACCAAGTTACTGTGGGCCAGTCCTCTGCCAATCACTTCTTGGATGTCTCCGTCAGTGGTAACTGCCACATAAGGGCAGGAAGGATCCACTGAATTTACTGCCAGGCCAGGGCACAGCTCAGTCACCAACACACAGTAAGTCACTCTTACTAGCTCTCATTATGATACTAGTTGAAATAATATCATTGTTGACGTAGCACTCAGTTACTGTTTAACACAGAAAATAAGTAGAGGGCTCATCCCTTTAAAATACAGACATGGATCTCCATCCTTGTTCTATGAGCCTGAGAGGTATGTGATGCTCCAAAAATACCCACCTCAGAATATCAGCTCAGATTTAGATCAGTTTAAATCTCATTAAAGCCATAAATCTTTCCCAATGCTAATGAATTTCCCCAATTTGATTATATGAACATAGTTGATTCCATTTGGGAAATAATAGAAGCTTAAATATTTCAACCCAACATGAATATGTCTACTCTTCATTTCTACTAAAGCCATTATACAAAGGTCACTTGGAATTACCACGCATTTCAGGAATTGTACTGTCACCAAGGAGACTTCTCAGTCAAGAGAAGAGAAACAAAACAAAACAAATCAACAACAAAAAGACTGCCTTTCTCAAACCTCTCCAGTAACGACAGTGCACGCTAAGCAGACTAATGCCCACTTGTGCAAATACCATACCTGCTGTAGATGTTCATATAATAAAATACAAGGAAGGTACGAGGCAATAACAGGCCCAGGAAGAAAGCAATTCCCTCTGCTCACTTATAGATGTTTACCGAATTAACTTTCACATAGTTCAAAAGTTAAAATCTCAACATAGCAACTCCTAAGAGCAATATAGGAATATTAACTCATTAAAAAATTTAAACAGCATAGAACTAGAGAGAGTAACAAGTAAGTTCTCCTTCATACTAACAATCAACCAAGTCCTATTCTCATCCCCATGAGAAACCTCCATTAACAGTTTGGTGCAATTTATAAGACTGCTTCCTATATTTTAGCATATATATGTTACATTAAAATACTAATGGGTCACTGAATACATGGCTTTCTGTAAATAATTTTCACTTAATAAATGGACATACTCCCATGTTAGTCCATACAGAGCTACCTTATTTATTTTAAAAGCTGCACAGTATTCCTAGTATAAATAGGTTTTTAGTTTATTTAAGCCACTCCCCAGTTGCTAGGTACTTAGGTTAATTTCAATTTTTCTACTGACTTCACTTATTTTCATTAGTTATTCACAATATACACAGCTCATCTCCCCCCACCCCATTTACAATGAGCTCATTGTTTTATAGTTTTGCTGACTTCTACTCAAGTTAATTTTCTGTTGAATTGGTGCCATGATGTAGTATGGGCTAAATTAGTTTATGTGTTTTTTGTTTTTTTTTTTAAATTGGCCATACATTCTGATTCCTTCTATTAAGAGGTGGGGTCTGTGTCCTATTCTCTTGAATCTGGGCAGGCTCACAGTGGCTCTGACCAATAGAAGCGGGCAGAAGGGATGCTGTCCAACTTCTGAAGCTGGGTGGTACAAGTCCATGCAGTTTCCTCCCTGTCTCATGGAATCCTCTCTAGTGGAAGCTAACCATCATTCTCGGAGCAGCTCAAGCCACATGGAGAGTCTACACATAGGTGCTGAGTCCAGTCCTGGAGTCATCCCAACCCAGTTACCATAGATGTGAAGGAAGAAGCTTCCAGACAGTTGTGGCCCCCAAAAGGCTGAGGCTTTCACTGAGGCTTATTGATTGGTCTAGCAAATGGAGCTGGGACAAGACATCCCCACGGTTCCCTGCCCCGATTCCCAACTCGGAGAGTCTATAACCATGATAAGACGGTGGTAGCTTTATTCTATAAAGTTTTGGGGTGATTTGTTATTGAGAACTATATAAATAAGTCAGTGTAACATAGGTCTGCCTGCCTAACTCAGGTAGGGTGACCATTCTCGCAACCCAAATCTTGTTATTCTATTACTGCTTGCTGTAAAGACAAGTCTAAAGACACTGAGATCTGAACTAAGACCTCTAATTATTCTTTAAATCATTGTAACTCTCCTGTCCCCATATATAAACTAGAGAAAGTTACTCTCTATTCCTGGAGAAATGCTAGAAAGAACTAAAAAAATGTGTTAAAACCCTATACAATCAAAATAGTGTGTGTATGTGTGTGAGAGAGACAGAGAGAAAGAGCATTCATTCAGCTGGAGCAAAGATATTCAGATGCAAATCCTCAATAAACTTGGGGTCTAAGATTTACTCAGGATCTCTGGACTTCCAGGGACCGAAAGAACTCAATTCAGTTCTCCCACAAAGAGTTTAACAGACTGTCATTCTAGTTTTGAAAAATTATAAATAGCACAAATTTACTTTAACATTCTTCATCAGAAATATTAACTGGTTTTAACGTCACATCAAATAACGTTTTTTATTTAAAAAATAAAAACATACAGAAGGGAATAAAAACTAGAAACACAAACTAGAAAACGAGAAACACAAATTGTAAATGCTGTCACAATGGTTATATTTGAGAAATGAGATTAAAAGTTGTTTTGCCTTTATGTTTGTTTCGGGTTTTTTTGCTAGGATAATTACTTCTATAATTCTTTGAGTAAGTTGGTTTAATAAGCAATGTAAAGACAATGCTGTATACCTGCTGACTGATAGCGAAATTCCACTCCTGACACAGAACAGTGAGTGCAAACAGTCCTTTGCATCCATCACCACTTTGAAATGCTTTACTCACTTCCTACAGGACTCAATACCACCTCCCACTCCCACACCTGCAGAAACAATGGTTTCAAGGTAACCAGAGCAGCACCAACTGCTTGTCACATCACCCCCTACCCTGGGAGAGCCTCCCATGCCAGAAGAGCGTGTGCCTGGCTGCCCATCCTCCCTGCAGAGCTGAGCACCTGGAAAGTGGTGTCCAAGCCCTTCTTAGGGGCTGCTCTCTTGTGCCACTCTCTCTGCTCAGTCCAGACCCACCCAGGGAGCCAGCCAACAGCGGAGAGTCTACCCTGGTCCCACCTGCTGCCTTTCTGGAGCTGGCTTGCCCCTCCAGTGCCGATTCAGGGGGTGCAGCCATCTGTCTTGGGCTGTCCTGTTAAATCGCTTCTCACAGCATCAGGTAAGAGGCTGGGAGCATGGGGCCTCCTGCTGCCTGACAGCCTGAAAAGCTGCAGACTGGCTCCGCCAATCCCATCCCTCAACAGAAAGGTCTGTGGGCAGCAGATTGCCAAAATCTTAGGCTGCCCCCGCTCAGAGTGTTCTGGCATCCTCCTGGATCTATCTGCCGGTTTTGCTTTAACTGTCAAGAGCCGGTGCTCATTAGAGTCTCACTACTCCATGTGTGGGCTACAAACCAGTCACTCTGGCGTCACCTGGGAGCTTGTCAGACGTCCGGAATCTCAGGCCCCGCCCAGCCCACCTGAATCCCAGCCTGACTCCATCCTCAGACGACGAACTGGAAAGTGAGAGAAGGGCTGAGGCAGAGAGCCCTCGTGAAAAACGTACTTGTCAGTAATGAAAACCTGTCACACTAGATGGTAGAAATTTAGGGGGGAAAATTGTTTTAAATGGTGGGGGGAAAAAGCATAATCTCATTTCCAGCAAAAAGACCTCATTATTCACAGAGTCTTGAAAGGGGAGGTAAGAGAGCTCAGCTCACTTTATTTCAGAGCCAAATCCTGGAGCATGAAAGTGAGGCTATTTCATTTTAAATCACCACCCACCGCCACAAATGCTAATTGGGCCAGTAAATGGTATTATAAGAGCTTAAGATGGGATTTCAGCCAGAACAAAACACAGCAATGCAAAAAAGAAACATCTAGAAAACAGTCCTGCTGTTTTACCTATGGTAATGATTCTCAACAGGGGACATCTGGCAATGCCTGGAGATCCGTGGGACTGTCACCAGGGACGGGGGACAATCCTGGCAGCTGGTGGGTCAGAGATGCCACTGAACATCCTACAATGCACCTGGACCATCCAAGACTGGTCCAGGTCAGAAGTACTGAGGTGAGAAACGCTGACCTATGGGATTGTCCACAGCAGGGGTCCCCCACCTCCGGGATCTAACGCCTGCTGACCTGAGGTGGAGGCGATGTCACAATAATAAAGGGCACAGGACAGGTAAAGCACTTGAATCATCCCGAAACCCTCCCCTCCCACCCTGTGCCCACCCCCACCACCATCCGTGGAAAAGCTGTCTTCCAGGAAACACGTCCCTGGTGGCAAAAAGGTTGGGGGATGCTGATCTGGAGTGCTGCTTCCTCTCCCCTCTCGCTACCCCATCATCTACTCCTCGCTTCATCAAGAAACCCACTCTCCAGTCAAGGCCTGCACTCCCCTCGCTCAGAGGTTTTCCACCCTGGGCTCTGAGAGGAGCCTGCCATTGAGTGTGTGACAGCTGGGGACAGGGAGCCGGGCCCCAGGCTTTCAGCAGGAAGGGCCCGGCTTGTCCCCTGCTCATTAGCCATGCAGCCCCAGCCTGAGATCATCTATTATAAAATCACAGGCTGTGAGAGCGAGCAGGGGCTTAGTGAGCCTCTGGTCCAGCTCCTCCGTGTATTAAAGGGGCTGCGTCCCAGACGAGTCGGCCCACAGACGGATTCTTTTATAACACAGAGGAAAAAGGAGCCGGGACTCACAAGGAATGCAAAGAAAAGAAACAATGGCACGGACCCCAGCGTTTGAAGTGCCCCGAGCCACTGCTGAATGGCAGTGCTCTATTTTTAGCTCAACTTTCCTGAAAAGGCTCCCTGCTTCCCCTTTTCTTGAATGCCCGGCATCCTCTCCAACAGTTTTGGCTTCCCGTCTCCTCCAAGGGTTGCTGTGAAGACTCTGTCTAGGAAAGAGAAGTTCATTTCACAGAACAGATCAAGAGCCATCCTACTAGCCAGGGGACCATCCATCCTGGTTTGCCCAGACATGGCCCAGCAGCTGACATGGGAGGCTTTGGTGTAATGACTAGAACCCTCCCTCCACACCCCCCTCCCCAGCCACACCCCCCCACCCCCCCCACCCCCCCACCCCCCACCCCCCCCCACCCCCCCGCCGCCAATAAAGGTGTCTAGGTTGGGGTGATGAATTACACTGTAACCTTTCTTCTGGGGCATGCTATTCCCAGGGAGAACAAAGCTCCGGGCCTGGCATGCTTCTGCAGAGCACAGTAAGCCACAGACCTGAAAGTGAAGCTCAGGAGCAATTATGTCTAATTTGGCCCTCGCTGGTGACGCGCCAGCTGACCAAAACTCTGCCCACTGGACACGACTGGACGCCAATGAAGGGAAACCCAGAACTGGGCATCCACGCTCTCATCTTGTGACTCAGGGGTCTTAAGAGCAAGGTTATTGGCACAGGCCATGGGAAAACCTGCTCTCAATCTGACCAGCAAAGGGAGTTACACAACAGTTTCCAATTCAGACTCAGTCCACCCTCCAGCTCCCGACACCAGCACACGCGAAGATGTCCTACTTCCGTGTGGGACACGGGCACCGACCCCACGAGGCCTAGATGCTTGGCTGGAGCCCCACAGGATCGGGGGAAAGGGGCAGAAAAGCCAGGCCAGCAAGGTGCTTTCACCGGCAATTCATTCTCTGACACCAACAGCTCCCACCCCAGAGGGTATTATCCCAAGTCAGTGAAGTCCAGACGGAGAACTACTACTTATCTCGCAGTCAACAGGGGTCATATGAAAACTATAATGCTGGGGTTCCCCCCCCTCATTTTTAATGATTACAGCATCTCTCTAGGAAAAAATGAAGACCACAGAGTGGGAACCAGTGCCAGCTAAAACAACTGTTAACAACGTGATGTGTTTCCTTCCCATGTTATCCCCCACAGGCATTAAGTTCTAACTTCCCTATCGTGTATCCTGCCTACTCACTTGATTTTATAAGCATTCCTCCACATCACTCAAAATCGGTTTATTTTAGGTTGTCTGTGGTTCTCCAATGACAACATTAATAGCTGTCTGCTATTCAGACTTCAAAAGTTTATGTGTAACAGAAGGTAGTAAATAAAGGGGATGGGGAAGAAAAAGGAAACTGAAGCGGTAAAATTCTAATGAAGAATCCATCTTCCAAAATTGTCTTGGTCACCAGGGTTATGAGTTTCAAGCCTTTCCTGGAATTCTGCTGGAATCAGTCAACAAGCTTGCTCTGTATAAACTTCAGACAGATCAAATACAGGGGATGAAACAGCAAGGCAGGCATAGGCTTGGAGTCACCGGAGATGAGAAGGAATGCTGAGGAGGAAGCAGCAGAAACGGTCCAACTGTTGGTACCTCTTCAGCATCTAAGAATCCTTGACTTCCTCGCTGTCAAGACACTCCATCGCTCTGGTCTCCTCCCTCTAATCAGTCCCACATGCGATGAGGCATATTACTCCGGTGGGTAGGGGAAGGCTCAGTTCACACTACCCCCTCTTCTGGAATGCTCCTTTTCCCACCCACTGAGCTCTCTTTACACACCAGCTACTATGCTAAGTACTTTATATTTGCCATCCCATTCTGTTCTCATGATGCCATCAGATAGGTACCACTGCTTCACTACCCCATTCTACAGAGCTAACTGGCGGTGAGCGATAGCGCCAGGGCTCTGAGACCCTGCGCCATGTCCCCCATCAGAAGGTCACCTCTCTGAGGGCAGAGCCCAGCCCAAGGGGCTCACTTATCAAATGAACATTTCACTTGCATCTTGCTTTCTTCCTAAAAGGATTTGAGCAGGTTAACAAAAAGTTATGTTGGGGTGGGGGTGGGGAATCTATAAATACCAAGAAATGAAGTCAGGTAAGGGAAAAATAAAAGCAGACAAGAATGATGAAGGCAGAAGGGTATAAATATACCAAAAGCAATGTACATGCCCTTCACAAAGTCTACAGATAAGCTCCAAAGTTGACCTTTTATCGGTCAAAGCAGAGAGGAAGTGGATATCCGTAAACTTATTATGGATTTATGTCAGAAAGTCTCATTGCCACAGAAATTATGTTGGAAGCGATGTATGTTTCAGCCATCCAGCCTGATCAACGGATTTCTAAATGAGCCTATTTTCTGCTTACCTGTTGGCTAAACCTGCAGGCATGGCAAAGTAAACGCAACAGAAACACCTCTAAGAAGAGCCACACGCTTCCCAGTTCTCTTATTCAGAACGCACTGAATAGATTTTAAGTCACTGAGAGAGGGTTTAAATTGCCATTATGAGGTGCTTGTTCCTAAACCACATGGTGATAAACTGCTGTCTTTCACTAGAGAGGGCCCATCCCAGCACCACTGCCTTCTGATGCTTCAAGTCCTTTCCTAGATCTCTGCTTCTTCTTCACTTTTCCTTCTTTCATCTGTTTTCGTGATGACATCTCAGTTTTGGTGATGACCAAGCATGGACTTAATAACAGGCGCCAGCCAACCCCACTAACCCACTGCCTCTCTTAGCTGTATAAGTCACTGTTTTTCGTTCTGGGTTTTTTTGGCCATGACTTATGGCTTGTGGGATTTTAGTTCCCTGACCAGGGATTGAATTCAGGACCACGGCAGTGAAAGCTCCAAATCCTAACCACCTGAATCCCAGGGAATTTCCTACCCATCACGGTTCACAACTAGCCTAAGTAGCTGTGCTAAAAAATTCGTATGTGTGAAATTCTTCCTTTGCCCAAATGTAATGGCTATATCGGGTTGAGCAGTTGAACAGTATCCCCCCAAAATTCATTTCTGCCCAGAATCTCACAATGTGAACTTCTTTGGAAATGCGGTCTTTGCAGATGCAATAAATTAAAATGAGGTCACAGTAGATTAGAGTGGCTCCTAATCCAATGACTGAAAAGAAAAGATGCCCCGGGATAACACCATATGACAATGGAAGCAGAGACAGGGCTGATACACCTATAAGCCGAGGAACTCTAAGGACTGTTGGCAGCAAGCAGCAGCTAGGAAGAGGTAAGGAAGGACCCTCCAGCAGAGCCTTTTGAGAGAGTGTAGCCCAGCTACCACCTTGATTTTAGACTTCTAGCCTAGAGAATTATAACAATAAATGTCTGTTGTACTAAGCCGCACAGTTGGTGTTAATTTGTCACAAAAGGACACTAGTACAATGATGAATATGCTTCACCCAGAAGATATAGTACCAACTGTGCAAGACTGACCTTTTAACTTCTACCCACAGGTACAGGAGGCACACCGCCTAGTTTCAAGCCCTGATTCTGCCACTTACTATCTGGGGGTGCTTGGGCAAGTTACTTAACCTCTCTGAACCTCAGTTTTCCCACCTGTAATATGGGGATAACATTAGCAACTTCAGAGAGTTGTCATGAGGATTAAATTGGGTGATTCACAGAAAGTGCTCAAAAGTCATGACTGACACATACAAGCACCCCATGTATTTGTTATTCTCAGCATCATTAGAGGTTAAACTGACAAAAAAAGGTAGAAATTGGTCACTTAGAGCTGTACACAACACGCACCTCTCATGGTCCTGTATCCTTATCGCAGGCACAAAAAACCATGGGAGATATCTCTCTCAGGGTTATGCACGGCAACCAGAGACCAGGGTTAAAATTAGGACCTTCCGCTGAAATAAGACTGTCCGCTGAAATAAGACTGTCCAAGTTTCAATCTTTCCACACTAATCTGCAAAGCCAACATTTTCTCTTGTTAAATAATCCTAGGAACTCCATAAACGATACTCAGCACACATTCCAAACTAATCACTGAAACACAGCAACCTGGTTACACAGAGGTAGACTACTTGTAATGCTCAGCTCATCTCCAACCAGAGAGCAGAGAGGACCAGTCTCCCAAAACAGCAGGCTGTCTAGTCCTGGCTCCACCTAAGCCAGATCCTCCAGGAAGACTTTCTTACTCTGGATTCCATGGCCCTAGCAGTGTATAAAAATGACTGACACTAGCCCTTAGGGAATGGCTTCCCTTACTTTCAGCCCATACTTGTTCTAGAACCCTCATACTCCCAGGTTCCTGCCGCTCTGGGTAAAAATCACCAAGTTAGAAGCCGCTGTCTGCTAGCCACAAGACAGCCAAATGGAGACGCCAAGTCTAGTACAATAGTCATAATGCATTTAAAAAATGTCAGCATTCCAGATAATACTTGCAAGGATGATTGCAATTATCTAAATAGCATCATTGAAATTGATAAGAAATGTTACATTAATTGCTTGCACTGAATGAGCCCCTTCGCAGTACCAGACACAGAATTTTTATGTAGATTAATTCATTCAAGTCTGACTATTATTATTATCTCCATTTTACAGTTGAACACCATGAATCAGGGAAGTTATGACTTTGCCCCAGGTCACACAGCTAATACAGTTGATCCTTGAACAACATGGGTATCAGGGCATCAACCCTCTGCACCTGAAAAATCGTATGTAACTCACAGTCAGCCCTTCTGTATCCATGGATTCAACTAACCAAGGACAATGTACTGCTGCAATATTTACTATTTGAAAACATCCAGGGACAAGGGGGCCAGACAGTTCAACTTGTGTTGTTCAAGGGTAAACGGTATTTGGAGGAGCCAGGTTAACAAAATAAAATAATATTCTATTTTAAAAATCCTACACATCCCAGAGAGGCAACCAGTTATACACTACTTAAGAGCTCAAAGACAGCCTCTTGTCTATGGACTGCTGCTGCTGCTGCTAAGTCGCTTCAGTCATGTCCGACTCTGTGCGACCCCAGATACGGCAGCCCATCAGGCTCCCCCGTCCCTGGGATTCTCCAGGCAAGACCACTGGAGTGGGTTGCCATTTCCTTCTCCAATGCATGAAAGTGAAAAGTGAAAGTTAAGTCGCTCGGTCGTGTCCAATTCTTAGTGACCCCATGGACTGCAGCCCACCAGGCTCCTCCATCCATGGGATTTTCCAGGCAAGAGTACTGGAGTGGGGTGCCATTGCCTTCTCCGTGTCTATGGACTAATACTATTTAAATTATCAATCAAAAACTATACTCTCTTAAAAGTTAGACATAATGTAAATGAAATACTACATGTGAACCGTTGTCCTGCATTCCACTTGCGCTTGCAAAGAAATAAATCTTGCCCCAGCCAGACCTGGTCTTTATCCCCTATGAAGAATACAAGGACCCAATCATGCCCTTGTGGTGGTGATCTGAACAGGAGCCTAGAGGCCTGAATTCTCACCGAGCTCTCCCTTGAACTTGAAGATACGTGACCCTGCTGAGGCTTCCTCAATTCACTTAACTGAAAAGTGAGAGATGTGGGGCAGTTCCCAAAAAATTTAAACATAGAAGTACCACATGTTCCAGCAATCCCATTTCTGGGTATACACACAAAAGACATGAAAGCCGGACTCAAACAGATACTTGTACACCTATGTTCATGGCAGCATCATTCACAATAGCCAAAAGGTGGAAACCACTCAGTTGCCCATGTACAATGGAATATTGTTCAGCCTTAAAAAGGAAGGAAATTCTAATACATGGTACAACTTGGATGAATCTTGAGGACACCGAGCAAAGTGAAACAAGCCAGCTGCAAAAGGAAACAGACTGTATGATTCCACTTATATGGAGTATCCAGGGTAGTCAAAACCAGAGAGAGAGAGAGAGGAGCTCCAGGCAGCGGGAGGAGGCGGGATGAGGGAGTTACTGTTTAATGGGGACAGAGTGTCGGCTTGAGAAGATGACAAAGTTTTGGTGATGGTTACTCAAAAATGTGAATACACTTAATACCACTGAATTTACACTTAAAAATAGTAAACTTTAACTAGTGTATTTTATGGCAAATGCACAGACACAGAAAGGGGTATTAATTAAATGAATTTCAAATCTTGGTTGCACCCTGAAACCTCCTGTGGAGATCTTTCAAAATATCTGTTCATCACCAGGAGTAAGAGGGTGGACACAGTGGGCCTCTGATGTACTGGGGGGCAACACTGATACTCAGGAGGCATTCATGCCAGGAAATGCGCCTGTGCTTCTTAGGGGATTCAACGTCACTGAAGTGATAGGGAACAGCACAGTGCCAGCATGGGCAAGGCTGGGGGACAGACAGGGTGCGGGGATCACAGCCAAAGGAAACAAACATGAGAAACTTGACCAGACCCTGGATCCTCCCCACCCCACCCACCCCCCCAAAAAAGGCTATTAAGTTCAGTTGAGGAAAATCTTCATGTAGAATTTAAAAGTGGATGGTGGACTTGAAGGCATGGTACTGGTGGTACTGAGGAGGGGGCTGTGGAAGAGAATATTCTTGTTGTTGGCCTGTGATGGGGTGAGGTATTTAGGGCTATGCTGTCAGACTGCAGATGCAATAGTGCGGCAAGACGTGGATAGCTGGTGAAGCCACGGGAAAGAGATGGACTTTCAAAACATTGTTCTTTGTGGTTTTGAGGGTTCAAAGATTTTTTAAATAAAAATATCTATGCCACTGCTCTACCCCAAAACAAACAGAATATCTAGGGCACAGGATTCAGAGAAAGAGTGTTTTCTTTGTGAAGCTCCCCTAGAGATTATAATGGGCAGTGAGGTTGACAACTAGGAATTAGATGAGCTCTCAACTGAGATGTGATACAGCATGTACAACAATCAAAAGATGTGCAATTAACCTAAGAGGGTGCCCCACTGTTGATACTGAGCGGCCCTGGGAGATTTCTTCTGTCCCAAATGATCCCAGCGGCCCTGCCTTCCACTCTTCCCATAGTGTAGTGTTAGCTGCTCGGTTGTGTCTGACTCTTTGCGACCCCATGGACTGTAGCCCACCAGGCTCCTCTGTCCATATGGAATTCTCCAGGCAAGAGTACTGGAGTGGGTTGCCATTCTCATTTTCACCCTTGCCCTCAGTTTCTCTCCCCAAAGGCAACCTCTAAAAACATGTTTGCATAACCTTCCAGAGGTATTCACGAGTACACAGGTTAAGTCCGTCTTCCTGTTTGGTTGCTGGGTCTTGTTTGTCCTACTCAACAGATCAAAGGTGCACATTTGCAGAGATTTCAAAACTACTACAGAGAAGCACACTATAAGCTCCATTTCTTTCTCAAAGGTCACTAGTCAAATGTGAAGAGTCACAATCGGAGCCTACTTTGAAGGATAACACATAAGCACAATCCTCCCAACTGCAGGCTGATTCAGACTGACAACACCATATATTCTATTGCAGAACGGAGGAGAACTCTGAAACTGTCCCCAGAAGCAATGCCAAAGCAAGGAAAGGGTTCTTATGTCCCTGGTTCTTGTGAACAGGTGACTGTCTCTTTATACATTCTCTTTAAATATTTTCTCCTTTGGAAAATAAAACTCATTAGTAGATACAGAACAAAACCAAGAGCCTACTGGTATCGGCTGTGTAATGATCATTTCTCAGAAAAACTTTCTAAGAGTTCAGTATGAGCAAGGCTTTGGATTTGATATGGGGAGGGGAGCAGAGTTTAGGGAGTGGGTGAAAGGAGAATTCATATTCCATGACACTGATGATGTGACTGACTTATTACCCCAACCTTGTGAAGCCTGCCTGGCCAGCCCCGGGCCGAGGCAAAGAATGTGGAAGTGATGGACATACCAAGGACCCAGGGAGGAAGCAGTCAAGTCTGGCTAATTCTAATACAGAAGGGTCAATAGGAAACATTGGTATGGGGGAAAAAACACAAAAACTGGTAGAAGAAAGCAGGGAAGGCAGAATGAACGAGTAATCTGACTGTGGGGCCACACAAGAAGCAGCCAAGATTTTCTACATCCAAGGCCTCCAGCATCCCAGTTATGCCCATAGGCTGAGCTTCACCTCAACTTTAGGCCCATGAATCTAAAGCTTCATTACCCTTCTAGAGGCAGTAAGGCCTAAGGGATGTCTAATGAACCAGCATACTTCCTCCTCCTCTTCCTCAACCCCTCTTCTAAATCCCCACAGCACTAGGTAGACCAGAAGGTTGGAGGACCCTCTCATTGAAGTCAGATTCCACGATGTGAATTAGGCATAAAGATTAACACTATTTCAAGCAGTTCCTTCCCATCTCAATACTGTCACGAACGTTTGGGCTCTCCAACCCACAGCAACGATCAACATAACCCTGAAGGGGATAGCAGGATGCCGAGTAACTGCAGAGCGACAATCCCTCACTCCGGTATGCTAGTGACAATTCCACAACCACTTTTAAGATGACAAAAAAATGCAGTGCAAAAATCCAACCCAGCATCCAACCTTATTTGGTAACATTCAACAATAGAGCATGTTAGGTTTGCTTTTGCTTGTCTTTAGTATACACGAAGAAGAATTTGGTCTCCAAATTGACAGACCAACTCCGCCTCCACAGAGATAATTATTTCCCGTGAGTTTATACATTCAAGAAAGCACAGGATGTTTATAGCATTAATTATATGTAAATTTTTAAAAATGTGTGTGGAGCCAAGATTTTAAATCCATTTTCTGTTAACTTGAGATGAGGGCAATGAGGTGGGAAGGCAGGCAAGAGGCAGCAGAGATGAGGGCGATACCCCTCCCCTGACATTCAAGTGCTGATGCCATGGAGACACATTCTGAAAGAGCATTAAATCATTTAACCCTCTGAGCACACACTTTCCCATCGGCACTTTACAGGACAGGAAACGGAGGCACAGAGAAATTAAAGTAGCTTGCCTAGGTTCCACAGAGGGTGAAGGCAAGTCTAAACTCAACATTAAATACTTGCCTGGCAGTCAAATTCTTGAGATTACCTTTAATTGAACTAAAGATAATAGAAACAAGTTCCTCATTCAGACCAGCAATGCAATGCTGACACTTTAAAGCAAAACCTGTAATAACAGCAAATATAGTCTGAGTGTCTTCCTAGGTACCAGGATTCCAGGTTACCAGTTAGGTACTAAACCTAAGCATTACTTAAGTATTTCAAAGATCTGCTGCTTCAATAACATGCAAATCAAGTCCATTTATAAGAAGACGACTAAGGAATTGCCTTAACATTACGTAAGACTGAGTTCACAATCAGGCAATAAAATAAGAGAAGTGAAGTGAAATTATTGGGAACTATTCTACCTTAAAAAGGTTGAAGGCAAAAGGGGCAGGGGGCAGCAGAGGATGAGATGGTGGGACAGCACCACCGACTCAATGGGCATGAAATTGAACAACCTTGGGGAGATAGCAGAGGGCAGAGGAGCCTGACATGCTGCAGCCCATGAGGTCACAGAGAGTCAGACACGACTTAGTGACTGAGCAACAACAAATATACCTTAATTTGCAAAAAAAAAAAAAGACATAAAAACGTCTTTCTTTAGAGATTCAGGAGGAACAGGAAAAGACGAACAATTAAAAGTCGTCCTCTTTGGGGATCCTAAGCAAAAAATCAGAGGACTGTCCTATGTTTAATCAAGAGCAAAAAAAACCCAGACCAATAGTTTCCTGTAATGGGGGCATGGTCTGAATGAACTAATTCCTATCAAACAGTATCTCTGCTAACATACTCAACTGATCTCAAAGTTGGGAATGAATGAAAAACACTTTTAAGTTGTCCTGGAGGGGGGGAAAAAAAACAGAACAAGAAGACATCTTCCAACCCTTACTGTCCAGCCCCACCCACACCTACAAGGACTGCAGTCCAGAATGGCCAGGGCTGAGACCTTCCTTATTACACAAACAGGTTATCCAGCTCACTCAGCCTTCCCCACGGCTCCAGAGAGCACCACCTACCCTTAGGCATCTCTGGGGAGTTGACGTCACTTAATCCCTAGTCAGTGGAGATTTGGGACTTTATCATCTAAATCACATTTGTTTCCCAGAAGGGAGAAAAGCAACCTTAAAGCCACACTGAAACAGATCCTATACAGTAAACACAAACCTGGACAGAAATCAATGCCAGGGTTTGTATGCGGTGCTTGTGTGTGCTCAAAATCAAACACTCAAGGAATACTGTAAACAAAGCATTCAGTAACGTGCTCATGTGTTTTTACTTACTTGACAAAAACCTGCCAGCCCTGTGGAAAGGGTAATCTGTGTATTAGGAATGCTTTTTCACCCTTGCACTGGAGCACCAGTGCGTCAGGAGTTACATCAGGAGTGCCTGGAGGGCTTCTGGAAAACGACTTAGAAGGTCTGGGTGGGGAAGGGACTTCACCTTTCCCTCAGGTTCTCAGGGGATGCTCTGCAGCCACGGCAGGAAAACCACTGCACTGACCGCAGAAATAGCTGTCAGTGCCTTTGGGCACCTTGGAAAGAAGGGCCACACACAACCCATGACTGTAAAACTAAGCGAGAGTCCAGGGAGAGCGGTGTCAAACGGGAGGGCCTGCTCATGAACTGGAAACACGGTATTTGCCACTTTCAAACTGAGATGTTCATCTTGTGGATGCCCTAAATCTCCAGTGAAATTTGATAAGAAAAATTATCGTTAAGTCATGGGAGGATGAGTTGTATAAATTGGGGAGAGGTGGAAGAAGCCCTACCCCCTAGATAGTCTGGTTGTCAAGGTCCTTGCCTGGCTATAACTACATTCTCTTTAAAAAACAACACCTGTTTTCAGAGAATTTAGAGAATCTGCCTTCTGAAATGGCTTAGAGTTAGCTGTCTACCTGGCTGGAATCTCCTGGGCACCAGCGAGGCTCCAGATCTACCTCTCTTTGGGTTCGCTGGATGCCACCCGTTCCAGAGCCGTCATCAGGATTTACGTCCATCGTATCCTAAGTGAAACTATAAGACAAACCTGACCGGTATAAACAGGAGCGCGATAAAGGGGCCTCTGAGCAACGAGAGATAGGGCACCCCCCCAACACATACGCAAACACACACACACCCAAACTTCACCCACCCTCTTGCTGCTCCAGGCCCTGTGCGTTCCAACCACACCCACATTCACACCATCCCCCACTTCACCAGGTCACCTGCCCATAAAACCTAATGGAAACTCTCAAAGAACAAAAAGATTCTTCAGGGAGAGACTAGATTAAGCTGCTCTCCTCAAGACAGCACTAACTGTCTTTTGTTGCCTACAAATAAAGGCTTCCATGATAAGTTCCCCTCTGGCTACCCCTCCCTCCACAGGACCTACCCACACCACCTAAACATCAACCCCACCAAACAGCCACGCAACAGGCCCACTGGAATGCCTTTCCATTTTCCTTCCTGACCTCCCTCAAGGCTGTGGTCACAACCTTCATGAGGCACCCCATTTCCCCATCCAAATCCGTCACTTGTGTCTTCGCTTCCACGGAACTTGGAAGCACACCAATAAAAGTAGAGGCATTACTCTTGAACTTCCAGACTGTCTTATAAAGTGTAAGGCTGTAACCATTTTCCTTCATCCCCAGGGTGTTGTGCGTGTCAGATACTCGATTATTGAAATCACCACTGTGTGTTTAGCACTATGTGCCAGACTGCACACTCTTGCGAGTCCCTTGGACTGCAAGGAGATCCAACCAGTCCATCCTAAAGGAGATCAGTCCTGAATATTCACTGGAAGGACTGATGCTGAAACTCCAGTACTTTGGCCACCTGATGCGAAGAGCGGACTCACTGGAAAAGACCCTGATGCTGGGAAAGACTGAAGGCGGGAGGAGAAGGGGACGACAGGGGATGAGATGGTTGGATGGCATCACCGACTCAATGGACATGAGTTTGAGCAAGCTTTGGGAGTTGGTGATGGGCAAGGAAGCCTGACATGCTGCAGTCCATGGGGTTGCAAAGAGTCAGACACGACTGAGCGACTGAACTGAACTGTACTGCCAGGAACATTGGCCACTGTCACAGGAATGCAAAACATCATCCTTCAAGGTATAGGAGAAAACCCCAAGGCTATTCAGGCAGTTAAGGGCCAAGTCAGGATTTAAACTCACATCTACTCAATACCAAACCTTGTGCCACTTCACTGACATTGTTCTGCCTTTTAAGGGAGAAAAACAGAATGGAATGGTAAAGTGAAACAGCACTAGCTCACTGGTTAGTCAACCCACTACAAACCTCTGTCTGATTTCTCATCAACCCTAGACTTTAACGCATGGCCAGTAGCCTGGCAGGCCACAGTCCATGGGGTTGCAAAGAGTCGGACACGACTGAGCGACTAACACAGAACATGTAATAAAGTGTTTTACAAATTATCCTATTTGGAATCACTGGAGCATACCATTATATTACGGAAAAGCCTTTCTTTCATTTCAGTGCCTCACGATGAGATGGCATGTCTCTACATATACATAAATTGGTTGGATGAAGCCAGGATATACTCTATAAAAAGCCCATGTATTCTTTGATGCTTTTCCTTGGGGGGGTGGGGGGAGGGCAGTTAAAGAGTAAAATAAACTTGAGAGAATCCTGCCCACCTTTTAAAAGAGTACTTTTAAAAGAGCACACTATCCAAATGGTCACAGGTTTCTGCAGTTTGATAAAATCAGGACAAACACCTGAAACAGACAGAAAGAAGGAAGGACACGTCCTTGGACGAGTCAGAGAAGGCAAATTGGCAGCAGCTGGTGAGAAAGACGGACGGGTCTGGAAGCATCAGCTTCCAACCCCCGCACCCCTACCCCCTGTCACGGGTAGCTGTGCGGTTTTGAGACAGTGTCATGGGCTTCGGCTTAGGGAAAACCACTGGTCCTCTCGGAGGTAATAACAAGGAATGCTAACAATGGCACACGAAGCACACAAGCACTTGGTAACTCCACCAACTTCAACTCCACACCAGGTGCTGGCGTGCCTACCCTGTAGGGCTTACCCAACTCAGATCAGAAGTCGAATAGCCTTTGTTTGTCTTTGGTTGCCATGTAGACTTGGTAGGCACCAGATTTGCTTGTACACTAGCCTTGTAAAGAAAATGAGCTGTTGAAAAGCTTATACCGTGGGAAGGTGAGGGGCAAAAGCAAACTAATGGTTCCTTTGAGAAAAAAGGGGTTCGCTAACGCCTGAAACAATGCTAAGTTCTCCAACAAACTGGGTATTACGAGCTTAAATGCTCCCAAACAAGTCACTGGGGCTGAGGACATATGTGATTAAAGTTAAAAGCATACTAAAAGAACACTTTAGCTGGTGACCTGAAAGCACCTTCTGAAAAGCTTAACCACATTAGTGCATGTAGGAGGAACTTCATTTTTTTGTCTATTACAGACTGCATCTCAGGGCAACAGTGCATACACCCCTCCTCCATCTTCGAAGAAAAACACAGACAGACTGTTAGAACCAAGCTGCCCAAAAGTGAAAGTGAAGTCGCTCCATCCTGTCCGACTCTTTGAGACCCCATGGACTGTAGCCTACCAGGCCCCTCTGTCCATGGGATTTTCCAGGCAATGGTACTGGAGTGGATTGCCATTTCCTTCTCCAGGGGATCTTCTCGACCCAGGGATCAAAGCTGGGTCTCCCGCATTATAGACAGACGCTTTACCATGTGAGCCACCAGGGAACTCCTTAAACACAGGTGTATTCAATCCTGTTTTATACACCTGAGATTAATAGTTCAGAACTTAACTTTCTAGTACTGGGAAAGCAATAAGAAGCTTAGTAGTGCCGACCACCGAAACACACCAGTCACCAGGTGATTTGGAAATCTCATCATGCGGACAAGAGCATCAGACACTAAAAGTACCAGCCAGAACCTTCTCCTGCAACACACACACAAACACACCCATGCTGGGCTTATGTTACACTTCTTTAAGAGAAGCAAAGAGTGAAACACTGATCATTTACAACATTTCTCATGATTTTGCAGAGGGTAGAAAACCACAGTTCCTGGCACAGATACATTGATTACTGACCCACACGAGGCACTTAAACTTTGACTGGATCATCAGTGATGAGCAAAATCATCTTAGTCACAAGACCCCTCTCTGCTATGGCTGGTCTTTTAAACTGTCAAATAACTGGAAGAAAACTTTTGACAGATCATGGTGGCAGCGTGTCCAGCAAATACATCATAGTTTGTTACAAGAGCATGAAAGTTATCTGCAAATCATTATCTAAGCATAAGTTCCACTTAAATTTAGTTTTGACTGTAGAAAGACTCTCTGGTTGTAATGTTCTACTCACGTCTGAATTAGTATAGCGGCTTCGCCCTTCTCGTTTCCACATCACCTCTACAGAATTGTGTTAGGGAGCTAATACTCCAGTTTAGTTCTGTAGTAACGTCTTAAAGGGCTTCCCTGGTAGTTCAGTGGTAAAGAATCCTCCTGCCAATGTAGGAGACTCAGCTTCTATCCCTGAGTCAAGAAGATTCCCTGGAGAAGGAAATGGCAGCCCACTTCAGTATTCCTGCCTGGGAAATCCCATGGACAGAGGAGCCTGGTGGGCTACATCCAAGGGGCTGCAAAAGAGCTGGACATGACTTAGCAACTAAACAACATCTCAAAAAATAACTTCATAGGTTGCCAAAGGAAGTGGCCAATGTGGAAGAAGCAAGGATCAAATAGAAGCCTATTTAGTTTTAATTCAGTGCGCCAATGTGCAAATCAGGAACACTTTAGCAATCTCTCATGTCAGAAATCTGAGAAGGGAACCTTGAAGAAGAACTCATTGAGAAATCCCTCAAGAACAACACACGATGTGGTATTTCACAGACCCTCAGCCTGGTAGAGAAGAGAGACATCATAACAGCCCTGAACTGAGTTAATTTACTTTGTACAAGAATTACTGAAATAAATGTCAATTCAAGGGGAGGAGAAATGGCAGAACATCAGCCCAGATCTAAAACAAATATAACAGCTTAATTCAAACTACCAAAGAGCTGTTTTTAAAGACCAGTCTCAAATATGTTTTACTAGGAATATGCAGCACTGGAATTTAAATTACTACAATATATATAGGATGTATATATTGAGAATATATATATCCCAATAGGGAGTCTGCTTATCTTTAAATGTTGGGGATGAACCCGGCTTGGTATAGTTCGAGGTTTCATTGAACCCATAACTCACCAAACCCACAAACAAGAAAAAGCACTGCCGTATAACACAACACAGCAAATACAATCCTGTATTCTCCTCTGTTCTTTCTGTGAAAAGCCCAAAGCACTATTTTCAGTCCTGTGTTGACAGAAGGCCCAGAAAGCCAGAAACCGTATATTCTAATACATTATGCCGTCCCCTTTTGCATGGATAGTTGATTAGGTAGTATCTATTAACACTAAGGTGTATTCCACTAGACATCATTTTTAAAATAAACTATGAACATCCTCACACATATAAGAATTTAGATCTTGCATCATTTTATATAAATGATGCTATGACTAAAAATATTTGTGAGGACAGACAGAACAGACTTGTGGTTGCCAAGGGGAAGGGAGGGTGGGGGAGGGATGGAGTGAGAGTTTAGGATTAGCAGATGCAAATTATTATATATATATGGATAAACAAGGCTGTAAAGCACAGGGAACTATATTCAATATCCTGTGATAAGCCATGATGAAAAGGAACACAAAAAAGAATGTATGCCGCTGCTAAGTCGCTTCAGTCGTGTCCGACTCTGTGCGACCCCATAGACAGCAGCCCACCAGGCTTCCCCGTCTCTGGGATTCTCCAGGCAAGAACACTGGAGTGGGTAAAAGAATGTATATATATAACTAAATCACTTTGCTGTACAGCAGAAATTAACGTATTATAAATTAACTGTATTTAATAAAAATATATACATACATATATTTGTGAAGTCGTTTTTCCATCTGTCCACTAGGAAAACTATTTCACTGCTTTGTGATCGCCCATCCCCCAGTTTGAACAATTACTTCCTTCAGTCTGCATCTGATGAGGGGAAAACCCAAAAGTATAGCCCCAAATAGTATCTGACCAGCACTAGTATCGTTGGAGTAAGTACACGGACTATCCTGAATGAAGGAACATAGCAACACAGTAAGCTCCCTGTGAGTTACACCTTGCGTGTCAAAAGCATTCAGGCTGTGGTCTCTAAGTGGTATTTGTCCTCACACAAAATAGAAAAGCCTGTTTGCTTTTCTAACTTCTCCATGAAAGAGAACGTCTGAAATATACGATGTGTATGATACAAATCTTCCCCAGTGGCACCGTGGTAAAGAATCTGCCTGCCAATGCTGGAGACACAAAAGACTCGGCTTTGATCCCTGGGTCAGGAAGATCCCCTGGAGGAGGAAATGGCAACCCCCTCCAGTATTCTTGCCTGGAGAATCCCATGGATAGAGGAGCCTGGCAGGTTACAGCCCACGGGGTCGCAAAGAGTAGGGCACGACTGAGCAGGCAGACACATTATACACATACCACCTTCAGCTCTAGACCTACTTGCAGGAAAATGGTGGTAACAGCAAGTGACCTCCTCTAACAAGACACTCAACTCAAACAGTGCCGTTTAGTTCAGGAGATCTCTAAGTGTAGCTGTTGATCTGAGGTTTCATTCAGCTGATGTTGTACCTTTTAAACAAAATAATGATATTTAATGCAATAAAAAGAATCCATGAACATACACCATTTATGAATCTGGTATCAAACTCATAGAAGTGTTCATTTTAAGGACATAATAGGCTATTGTGTTAAAGCCTTAAGAGTTCAGGGCGGTCATAAAGTCTGGAAATTGGCAACTACTTTCCATTTTTTACTATGTCATGTGACCAAAGAATGCCTTCCGGGGGGGATTCCAAATAGATGGTACACCACTCATTACATCAAGCTCCTAAGTAAAGTTAGACGAGGATTTCCAAAGCAAGTGGCTACACAGAATGCTCTTCACACTTACAGGATCTCAACCTACTTGACAGCCAAGTCTAGGAGCACTCTAAAACCGCAGGTGCGTTGAATGAAAACCAAGTGTCATCACAGATGCTCATGTAGGGAAATGGGTGGAAATGCAGCATTAACGCACTGCGTTCTTGTACGTTTGCCCAGCACACTCAACTAGCAAGGCACAACACCGAACAGATCATGGTTTAAGATATGACATCAAAACCCCTTTTTCAATGCATACTCGCCTAGTTTCCACACATTGTGATCATCTTATAATTTGACACAATGAAGCTGCCAGACACTCTGGGAGCTTGATGTATCCAGGACTTTCACCAATCTGATGAATGGCTGACATCCTCTGGATGAACACATCCCAGCTCAAGGAACTCTGCCCTCTGAGTGGTTTAGCAAAGTGCAAACTCAGGCTGCAGAGGGCAGGCCTGGGGTTAAGTGTTAAATGCATCTCCCTAGAGGCCAGAGGCCGCAGCTGACTCCTCACTGGCTGACACAGGAAAGGTCACCTGGGAAAACTCATCTCTGATGTTCCCTTCCAAGGCCCCAGAGGAGAGAAGCCAGGGTAAGCAGGCCGACTACTCCCTTTTTATGAGGCAAGCCTGTGGCCCTCACGACAAGTCAGAACCACAAAAGGTAACCTTGCAGCAGGAATCACCACCTTAACCCAAACCTGCTACCCCTGCCACCAAGGCCAGCCCGGGCAAAAGATTAACCTGTGATCCGCGACCATGGGTTCACCAACCTTGTTGAGAAAGAGGGAACGCGCCAACTTTCTGTTTGTTTTAAAGGAAATACTTCCTGGCACATGTTTGGTAAAGACTCTGAACTCTGCACATGAAGCCACGTGGTTGGATCTAATCTGGCTCTATCCACTGAACGATCAGCCAAAGCAACGTCCTTCTGACGGTAGCCCCTGGCGGGGTAATCGACAGGGTCTCATTCAAGTCACGCGGCTCCAACCGGATCCCAGGGAGCCCAGCGCCGCGTCCTGGTCCTGTCGGCGCTGCAATCCTCCCGCGCGCCGCACAGTCCCCGCAGGGCCCAGGGGAGGCGGGGGACGGAAGGCGGGGTGGGAGGAATGGACCGGAGGTGCAGCTTTAAGCTGCAGCAGGAAAGGACTCCCAGCTCCGGCGGCCCAGGTGAAGCTCTAGGGAGCCGCCGTAGAAGGAGATGCCAGGCCTTCCAGGAACGCTGACGCTGCCACTAGCAGGATGCGCGGGCACACTACTAACGGAGCCCACCTGTAGCCACAACAAGCAAACTTTCCTCCCCTTCTGAGTTGGAAGAATCGGGTCCCTAACGCCACCCCCTGGCCCGAGCCAGCAATGGCTGGGAGCTCCGCGGGATCCTCACCTGATACCCCTAAACCCCCAACTCGGTGTGTTTCAGGGCGCAGACCCAGTTCTGCCTCGCGCCACGGTGGAGTGTGCAGGGGGGAGGGACTGGGGTGCCAGCTGGGTATTATGACTGTGGGGAGAGCCGGAGGACGCCGCTCACCAGCCTTTGCAACTCCAACTCCCAACTTTGCCAGCCACCCAGCCGCTGCCCCCCTGTTCCTCTGCGGCGCGCACTCGGCTCCCCCGGCTTCTAAGCCTTCCTTCGGGGAGAAAGCCCCCCAAAGTCAGCGGATCCCCGCGCGCCCAGAGGACTTACAGCCATAGCGAGGTCTCTGCAGGGACGGCTGGTCCTCGTGGGGCATCCTGCGAGGCTCTGGGGGCCCGCCCGGGGCGCGCCCCCCGCGGCTCCCCTCGCTGGCCAGGCTCGCCGCTCCGCGCCCCGCCGGCGCGCTCGTATCCGGCTTCTCGCTGTGCCCGCCTGGCCGCCCGAGATAGGCGCCCGGCTGGCTCGGTGCGCCCTCGTCAGCGCCCGCAGCCGCCGCCGCGCGCTGACACCCGGGCAAAAGTGAACTCTCTTCCCTCGCTCGCTCTGGGCCGCCGCCGCCGCCTCCCGGGCAGGTTTCCTTTCTCCCTCCAGCCCGACCCCGTTATCCACCGCGCTGAGAGCGCGCGCCGCCGCGCAGCGACCTCTACCGCCCGCGGGGCGCAGCGCCCGGGCGCCTGGACCCGCCCCCGTCCGGCCCCCGGGCTTGGAGGAGGGGGCTGCGCTGCTCCTGGGCCGGGATCCCCTGCAGCTGGGGCCCGCGGCCGCCCCGCCTGCTTTTTCACTTGTGGAGCGTTAAGAGGGTGGAAGTGAACCTCCGCGGAAAAGAGCAAGAAAAACCGCAGAAGATACAGCCAGCCCCAGCCGTCCGGGGTGTTGCTCAGTTACAGAGGGACAAACAGCGTGGTTCCTTTTCCTCTGGGGAGATTGCGCCTTGACTTTTTTTTTTTTTTCGCTGCAAACGTTGTTTCTGTGACTCCTTTTCTATAAAATACAGGGTTCCCCTTTCATGACCAGAAACTGAGAGTGTGTGTCTGTTGGAGGGAAAAGATAAACACTCCCCGAGCAACCACTCAAAACCACAAAAAAAGCCCATCCTGGGCTCACCTTCGGCCCGCTCCCCTCCCCCAAGTACAGAACTATGGCCCAGCCCAGCTGGGGTCGACACCACAAAAACCTTTTCCGGCTAAGCTTTTAAGGAAATTAAACTGCATGTGGCAGTTTTTAAAGTTTGGTTTTTAGTGTTTGTTTTTTTTTTTTTTTAAATGCAGTCACCTGGAGCTGTTTTTCTGTGTGTCTCGGAGTGAAAAGATTTGGAGGCATGTGGAACTCTTCTATACTGGTGACCTCATGTGCTTGTCAAACGTGGAATGTATGGGTTGACCAGATGGCTGGTCAAATAAAACAACCTAAGTGGAGATACAAGAGATGATTTTGTTGGAGAAAAGGTGGCATAGTGACACTAAGCGTTTTTAAGTCTGCGAAGATCAGGGTGGCCAGCTGGTTCCTTCTCAAACGTGTGGAAACTCAGATTCCAGGGCCCCATCCTCAGAGCTTCCAGTTCAGTTGGGTCTGGAACAGGGCTCATGAATCTGCATTTCTAACAAGCTGCCCTGTGATGGTAGAAAAAAAGCAGGAGGGATCTCAGTTGGCTTCAGGGGAATGTGTTCTGATGGAAGAGCAAGGGGATTCTATCCCACTCTTCTCTCTTTTTTTTCCCCTGGAGTCATGAGATTCTCAGCGGGTTAGAATGGGTTGAGTGGGAGCTTTCTCCCTAAAAAGCAGAGGCCCCTTCTTATAAGAGCAGTTCACAGGTGAAATAATCACATTTTGAGGCACAGCACTCCGTCAGCGTTCAGCCAGACAGGGGCATATTCAAGGGGAATTTCCTGTGTTTCTGGACATGCTGAATTGGATATTTCAAGTTCATTTCATCTCAATGATTCCATGTATTAAGTACTAACAATTAAGCCCTTACTCACACATTATCAATTTTCAGGATGAGTGTATGATTTAGGACCCAAATAAGTGGGTAGTCTATGTATTTAAGGGTTTCCCTGGTGGCTCCGTCTATGGGGTCGCACAGGATCGGACACAACTGAAACGACTTAGCAGCAGCAGCAGCAGCTGGTGGCTCAGCACCTGCAGTGCAGGAGACCTGGGTTTGATCCCTAGATCAGGAAGATCCCCTGGAGGAGAGCATGGCAACCCACTCCAGTATTCTCACCTGGAGAATCAACATGGATAGACAAACCTGGCAGGCTACAAAGAGTCAGGCATGACTGAGGGACTTTTTTTTTTCTTTTTTTAATGTATTTAGAGGTGGGAGGAAAATCACTGTAAACCAGAATGGTCAAGGAAGATGATAGCATTTGAACATATGGTTTGAGGTGGACCTTGAAAAAATGGGTAAGAGTTGGATGCAGAATGTCTATTTCTGAAGGACAGGCAAGAACAAGGGAAATGGGGGTGGTACATGAGGCTGAGTGAGGGTGGGAACTTTGAAGCTGGTTTCAGATCATAGAGGTCACTGAAGGTGGGCATAAGAGGACTGGATATTATCAGAGAAGTAATTGAGAGCTCAAAGTTTTAGGGCGTGGGAGCAGCATGATGCAACAGAATTTAGGGAAGAGGAATCTTGCAGCAGATAATAGGATGGATTGGAGTGGGGCAGCTGGAGGTACTGACACCAGGTGGAAGGGGCTGTGGCAGAGCTGGAAGAAGGAAGCGAGGAGTTTCAGTGAGGTTGATCTGAGGCCAGCAAGACTGAAAAAGAGAGTTTTAATACAAAGCAGTTGGTGCCATCAATATATAAATATCACCAAATGTAATAAGTAAATATCTGTTAATGGTAGAAGGTGAAGATTAAAACAAAAATATGTGGTGTGCAGGAGAGTGGTTCTGAGTTCACATTCCAGCTGTCAGCTCTTCTCTGAAGGCTCTGGGGAGGTTTCAAAGCTCTGTCATGGCTAACGTTTCTATGGAAAACTTAATGCTAAGAAGAAATTGTAAAAGCAAATGCTCTTGATTTTTTTTGCAAGTGCTGAAATTAGTCTTTTGGATTTCAGTCTGCGTTCACTGGGTAACAGTACTATCTCACAGATCGCTTCTCTGCAGTATCTCAGGAAAGAAACCTTGTCTGCAGAATTCTGGGCTATTTTCTCTTAGGGTTTGACCCTGGAGGAGAGTGATTCAAATAAACACAAGGCAAAGTGCCGGCTTACTTTGCCATCTGACTATGCTTACGCAAATATTAAAACAAAACTGAGGCCATCTAATGAAAAATGTTTTTTTAATAAACCAAGAAGAGTTTTTTCTTTCATGTAAAACAAAAGATGACACTGGAAAACTACTAGACCTGGTAAAACAATTTTTTAAGCCTATTATTTTATTTTTCGAAATATTTTTTATTTACTCATTTGGCAGTGCTGGGTCTTAGTTGCAGCACATGGGATCTTCAGTCTTTGTTGAGGCATGCAGGATCTAGTTCCCTGTCCAGGGATCGAACCCAGGCCCTTTGTATTGGGAGCCAGCGTCTTAGTCACTGGACAACCAGGGAAGTCTCAACATTATTTTAAAAATGATTGTTTTCAGAGGCCATCTGTCTCAGGAGTAGTTGAAATGAGTTATCTGGAAAAAAAAATGCAACTTTGTTTTTATAACAAAACAGACTATTCACATCAAGAGCATCAAACAGGATTTTAAAAGTATTTTTGAATAAAGATCATGGCATTTAACATTCCAGCCACCTTTGAAATGATCTGGTCATTTTCCAATAATATCATGTTATGGATCATTTTAACATTTTTACCGAATAGTGACCAATGTGTTTTCAAAAGCATCACCCAAAGAAGTAAGTCATGAAGAAATGACAGGAAAGAAATCATTCCAGCCTTTCTCAAAGTCCTAGAAGACTTTGGGTTGTTAAAATTTTCTAACTTATTCCCTGTCCCAGAAAAAGATGCTTAGCAGGAGCAGGATCTGCGTTTTATTGCAAAAGAGACCTCTGTACCTAAAAAGGGAATGTTACAGTCCAAATTAGATTTCAAAAAAGAAGAAGAAGAATATGAACAGAAATAAGTGTAACAGCCAGTGTTTCAGTTCTCAAAAACAAAAGCCTGGTAGTAGTATCAGGGTAGGGGATAACTGTAGAACAGGTGGCCTCTACGCATCATTTTATGGCCAAGGAAACAGAGAGGCATAGAAAAGTTGCATGGTTTCCACAGAAGAAAAGAAGCTTAGTGACAAGTCAAGTCTTCTGACAGTCTCTGTCCATTGCCTGACTCTTACATCCCTTTGTGGAACACAGTCTTAATTGGCAGATGAGAGGCAGGTAAACTTCTAGCTGACCTAGGAGAGCTTGGCCATTTTGAAAGAAGCTTGACTATCAGAGAATGAACATGAAGATACCCATTGTGTTACTAACCTGGACTCTTGGATTCTTGAATCAATAGAGACCGATAAGAGGCCATATGAGAAATTCAGGCAAGGCTTTGTTGGGACTCATGCTGCAGCAAGAGAGAACGAAAACCAAAAACAGGTGCCCTTGTTCATAGCGCTACCTGAGGAGGGTGGGGTGGTTCCTTAAAATGCGATGAGGGCAGGGGCGGATTGGTAGATCAGGCGGAAAAGGGTGGTTTGGGTGGTCTGCCTACTGCCTTGGTGGAGCTGTGTGCAGGGATCATGCACGGTACCCTGCTTTTGCTCATGGCGCCTCGGAAATGGCACTTGGCCTTTTTGCCTCTTATTGTTCATAACTGTCCCGGCCATGCGTGCATGCAGGTTTTTCCAGCCCCTCATTATTTCTTTGCATTCTGTTGCTCTAGGAGATGTTTGTCCAGGACATTTGACCCTCCAGTAAAGGGTCCCAGGTCGCATCCTGTCTCAATTAGGTGACAAAATGATAAAGTATAACAAATGTGGAGAGTTAGGAGTTCTCATATGATGTTGGGAGAAGTGTCCTTTGGGTAATTATTTCTAGGTATAAGCTGGTCCTCTCTGGTTAAAGAGGTACATTTTGTGAAATCCAGCAATTCCATGTCTACTAAGATCCTTTAGAGAAACTCCCACATACAGGGAAACATATACAAAATGGTCATTCCAGGGAAAAACAGCCTAAAGGTCATCTAGTGGCAGAATAAATACATTGTGACACATAAAAATAGCAAATGATAAACATGTGATGCCAATTATATGCAGTTAACAAACATACAAAATAACATTACATAATAGACATAGAGACATATGCCTTTGGTAAAAGTATAACAAATGTACACACAAAATATGCCAATTTTAGAATAGCAATAACTTCTGAGAAATTAGGGAAAGGGATGGAAGCTGAAAAGGTAGACAAGGAACATCAAATATATATATTACATTTAATTTCCTTTTAAAACACTGAAGCAAAAATGGCATTTGTTGTATCCAGGTGGTATGTATGCACCTTCTTAATGTATTAAATTAAAACATTAAAATCTCTCTCTGTGTTTGGAATGCTTTTCAAGATATTTTTTTAAAAAGAAACAAGCATTTTGTTAGTAGAGTCAAATAGAATTAATGTCTTTGTCGGTTTACTGCTTTTTGAAATTCAGCTTAATTTTCTTGAGTAAGGCAAATCTATACTACTTCAAAATAAAGCCTCATTGAGATAAACCTTTTGATGATGGCAATCTGAATAAACAAACACACATATCCTTCAAGAAAGGTACTTATTATCTGGGTAAGGGATTGTGGCTCCCACCCCAAAACTCAGCTGCCCCCTAAGGCGCTGCTGGGACCCACTTCCTGGTGACCAGCTTCTCCATTTGAGGACTGGTTAATGACTCCTGGTCTTCCGGTTCAAACAGAACAAGGGACAGCTCTTGCCTTCATGAATGGGGGGAGGGTTGACCCTAGGTCTGGTCTGTTGTGTAAGCAGAAATTGCCACACTTTGACAAAGCACTGCTTAAATATTTTGGTGGGGCGGCCTCCACTTTAAAGTTTTTGAGGAGGGTTGGGGGGGGATTAGTCAACCAGCTGCTAAAGCTCAGTTACTCAGCTTGTTAAGAGTTAACTTCACATCTGGATCTAGTCAGTGTGAGGCTGAGTGCAAAAGCCAACAGAGAACCAAGGAATACCATAGCAAGGGAGGCAGACATGACCAGCGCCTGCCTTTTGTCATAAATACAACTGTCACCTCAAGCTCAGCAGGTAAAAAATCAGAATCACCCAATTCCGTGTCTCCCCCCATCTACCAATGGGTCTTTTCTCTTTCTACCTTCCTCTGTTAATACAAACATTTCCAGTCACTTAGATTTTTGAAGTTTTGATCTCCATCATTTTGGATTCCTCCAGGATCACAGCTCAGTATCCAGTTAGGCACTAAGGTGTGATGTTTTGTGTGTGTGAATATCTCTCTTGCTTATTAATGCATCTTCATTTTTTTTTTATTCACATAGTCACCACTACCACTCCACTTTGGTGCAATCTCTCAGCTGGGCTGTATCGATGGCTAGTCCTGCATCAGTTTTTTTCCTTCTTGCAATTTAACTTCATTTTTTCCCCTTCCTCTAAATTCCTATATCAAATATTTTTATTTGTACTCTCCTTTGAGCCTTTAGCAAATGCTACTCTAGTCACTATTTATGTTTTTATTGTTGTCTTGATTAAAAAAAAAAAAAGTTAGCACTTGGGAAACCCAGATTTCAACTTTAGTTCCCAAATAGTAAATGAAAGAAGTAACCCCGGAGGGCTGAAGATAGCAGTGTGGAAAGTTATAGCTGTTGAAAGTCTGCTGATTTTCCAGGTGTTTAATTCCAAGCTGGGATTTTTTTTTTTTTTTTCCTAGAGACTTTGACAGTCTAAAAATTGAGAGCTTTCATGGAGGTGGAATTTGACCTTTGTCTAACATGAAGCTTTTGACCTTTTGAACACAGTAGGTGTTCACAGTAGACAATCACAGTAGAAATCTATTTGGTTCTGGGCAAGTGCTGACATCAACAAATAGGGTCTGCCTACTACACATAAAGATTATCATATGATCTCTACAGTTTCTAAGCCGTGTCAGTAAAACCAGCTAGCTGGGGAAGGCTTCTGAAATCAGTTGGCTCTGGCTGCTATAACAAAATACCATAGACCAGGAGGTTTAAACAACAAACCTTGTTTCTCACGCTTCTAGAGGCTGGGAAATTCAAGATCAAGGTGCCAGCTGATTTGGTTCCTGACGAGAGGCTTCTTCCTGGTTGACAGACGGCCATCTTCCCATTAGGTCCTCACGTGGCCCTTTGGAACATGAGTGCAGGGAGGGGGCGGGGGAGAGGGAGAGACAGGAGGGAGAGATTTCCTGCAGCTTCCTTTTCAGCAGGGCATTAATCCCATCATGAGTTGTTATTGTTCAGTCACTCAGTCATGTTGACTCTTTGCTACCCCGTGGACTGCAACACACCAGGCTTCCCTGTCCTTCACCAACTCCCGAAGCTTGCTTAAACTCATGTCCATTGAGTCGGTGATGCCATCCAACCATCTCAACCTCTGTTGTCTCCTTCTCCTCCTGCCTTCAATCTTTCCCAGCATCAAGGTCTTTTCCAGTGAGTTGGCTCTTCACATTAGGTGGCCAAAGTAGTGGAATTCAGCCTCAGCATCAGTCCCTCCAATGAATATTCAGGACTGATTTCCTTTAGGATTGATGGTTGGATCTCCTTGTAGTCCAAGGGACTCTCAAGAGTCTTCTCCAACACCACAGTTCAAAAGCATCAATTCTTTGGTGCTCAACCTTCTTTATGGTCCAACTCTCACATCCATACATGACCACTGGAAAAACCATAGCTTTGACTAGACGGACCTTTGTCAGCAAAGTAATGTCTCTGTCTCTTAATACGCTGTCTCAGTTGGTCATAGCTTTTCTTCCAAGGAGCAAGTGTCTTTTAATTTCATGGCTGCAGTCATCATCTGCAGTGATTTTGGAGCCCAAGAAAATAAAGTCTGTCACTGTTCCCATCATGAGAGCCCACCTAATTTAACTCTAATTTCCTCCTTGCTTCCAGGTTGCTCAGTGGTAAAGAATCTGTCCGCCAATGCAGGAGACCCAAGAAAAGCAGGTTGGATCCCTGTGTTGGGAAGATCCCATGGAGTAGGAAATGGCAACTCACTCCAGGATTCTTGGCTGGAAAATCCCATGGACAGTGGAGTCTGGCGGGCTCACTGAGTCAGACAGGACTGAGCATGGGCACGAATTTCCTCCTTAAAGGTCCCACCTCCAAATATCACCACTCCATCACATTGGGCTCCAACTAACGAATTTGGGGTATTGGACGGGAAGGACACATTCAGTTCATGGTACCTTTTTTCATTTTTCTAAAGTGTCTATAAGTATGTTGGAGTGTCACAGTTATTTTACCAGATCTCATCTTCTATAGTTTTGGGAGAATTTACTATGAAGGAAGACCACGTAGGCAGAGTTGAAGCTTAAGGCAGGAACCTCCCGCTGGTCAGCCACAAGGTCCAGTGGGGGAGGGGAGGGAAGGCAGGACAGTCACGACAAAAAACACTGCCTAATGTTCTGTCATTTTAAGCTCTGACTGTTCAGCATGAGGTTTCACAAAGCCCTCAGCCCTTCTCCCCAAGTGTTACACACACTCCAGTGGTGTTTATTTAAATTATCTTAAGGTGAATTTAAATTGTTTTTACTTTGAGAGTGAATTCTACAGACACTTGAAAGAATTAAGGACATTCTTAGCAGCAAAATTAAACAAAATAGACAGAGTTAGGAATTTATCTTCTGCAAACTATAACGTTAACTTCAAGTGTCTTTTTTAAATGTGGTGAATTAAGCTCTTCTGAACGTCTGGAGTTTATATCTTCTCAGAATATCTGTTAATTAGTATAAACTTGAGTTCTAAAATAATGTTTCCTTGAAATTACGTGAGGTGCTTTGCAAAGAAGAAAGAAAGCAGTTAGCTGCCTCTAGCTAGAAATGCTTTGGAGAGAAGGATCTGTCCAGTAGGTGAAGAGCCCTTTTCAAATAACCAACAAAACCTTTGATGACAAAATTTTTCAAAATTTAGCCCCAATTCTCATGCAAATCCATTCCAACATTACCAAACATGTACCTAGGATGGTAAACTTCTCATGGACCAGAAGATCTGAGCTCATTTTAATTTTGTAACTTTTACATTAATTAGTTTGTAAACAAATTTACAAATACCTGTTTTAAATCTAAATGACTTTTTCAGTTTTCATTCTATTTTAACATTAGTAGGAATTTTTTCTAGTTCTTCTTTTTAGTGCTTCTCTATGATAATACAGATTTAATTCAGCTAAGCCTGGGTATCCACTCTGTGGCAGGGTCTTAAGCAGTTTTATAGTATTTGGCCTCAAAAATTGGGTTTTGGAATTTGACTCTTGTTAACTTCCCTTGATTGAGTTGTTCAGTCCCTTAAAAAAATCCCCAGGATATGGTGGCCAAGAGCCCACAAAGGGAAGAGGTCACACTTCCCCTCTCCTCCTCCTCTGTAACCTCACACCAGGAGGGCGCTGGCACCAATTCTTCTCCTATGATGCCTCTAGCAGGCTTCATTGGTGCCTCTGATGACGGTTCTATTTTAGAACATTTTTTAAAAAAAGAAAGAGAAGAGCTGATATATAAAGGTACTATTTCCAGGTAATTTTCATTTATTCTTCAAAGAGATTTTGGGTCTCTATGACTTGTGGCTCCTAAAAAAAATCATCTGTTGTTCTAGTTTAACAGCTCTTCAATTTTTTCCACTGCTTGTACACACGGTACTTGCATATAGGAGATGGCTAGATAGATGAGCTGTGATCAGTCGTGTCTGACTCTTGTGACTATAGCCCACCAGGCTTCTCTGTCCATGGAATTTTCCAGATAAGAATACTGAAGTGGGTTGCCATTTCCTTCTCCAGGGGATCTACCCAACCCAGGGATCTACCCAGCACAGGGATCGAACCTATGTTTCTTGAGTCTCCTACATTGGCAGGTGGATACTTTACCACAGCACCACCTGGGCAGTCCTGATAAATATGTGTCATATCCATGGATTGACTTCAAAAGTTAATCCAAAATTAATGTCTTAGTGCATCCTCATCACTTGCCTCTCTCAAACTGGGGTCCTGAAATCAATTTCTTGCCAGTCTCTGAGTCTTTGATGCCAACAAACCCTATAGTGAAGGGAAACTCAAGGAAAACCCCATATCTGACAAATGATCACACTTTTAAGCAGCACCTGGCTTTGGTAGAGAGTGAAACCTTGGTAGTAGACCTCTATGTAAAGTAGTAAGTGCATGCATTGCGAAATCTCTCCCCTAAGAGCAGCAGCATCACAAAAGTATACGTAATACTAGCACAGATTCAGAGGGCAGGTGGGCAACTGTGATGTCTCTGAGAAGGAAAAACGCAATGGCTTTCAATGCAAGGCCATTCATTCCAACCAGCCAACCATTTCAACTGCCAGCAATAGTCTCATGAAACAAAATGAAAGTATGCATTTGTCCTTCCTGAGAGCTGCCCATCATGGACAGGACCCTGGAAAAAGCCCTGTGGTAACAGTAGGTCATTGTGCAGCGGCTCCAGGAATGGCAGTAGGGCTCAAACGTTACCGTTCTAATCGCTCTGCTGTCTAGGGACCAGGGCGAAAGAGAAGAGGGGTCAGGAAAAACCCAAGCCACAGAAATAAAGGTAGAAGAATGACAGGTTACACCTCATAACAGAAAAAGAGAAAACACTCCCAAGCCCATAGGGATCATGGCAGGTGTTGAGATGAGTGTAGCATCAAGAAAATACTCTCTCCGGGCAGAGTGTGATACTGGTTTCCACTTGGTGGCTTGGAAGAAGAGAGCTTTGATGGAATTCACTGTCCTGTGTCCTTCTCTGTTCAGTTCAGTTCAGTTCAGTTCAGTCGCTCAGTCGTGTGCGACTCTTTGCGACCTTCTCTGTTAGCAGCTTCTAAATGACAGCAGGCAAAGCTGTAAGTATCGGAGGAGAAGCCAAAGAGAAATGATCAACATGGTTAGCTGCTTGGGGGAAAAGAGGCCAGGATGGGACCTTTAGGAGAATCATCCAGCTTCTTAGGATGCGACTGGGAGAGCCCCGCTTTCACTTGGGGAGGGGAAAATGAGTTGGGAACCATGACAAAACCATGCCCTGAAAAGAGTGTCTGTGAAAGAAGCTCCATCTCAACAAGTGAAACTTGGGTCAGAGGCAGGACGACGTGCCCAGAGCTGGACCAGTGGGGGTTCAGCTTGTGGACAACCTGTCAGCTACCTGTTGTTTGATTAAACATAAAGCAGTTGCTGGACTTCTTAGTCAATTCCCAAGCATAATTTCTCTTTTGTGGTGGAAACCATGCTAAACGTTGAGGAAAGAGAGAAAGAAAGGAATAGAAACCATGATCTGTGCCTGCCAGTCAGCAAAGGACAGTTCCATTTTGCTTTTGCCTGATTTTATGCAAATCTTTCATTCCAAAAGGCCAGCTAGATCTAATACACCAAGGCAAAGAACTAAGAGTGGGTTGGGTAGAGTTTATTCTATTCACCTAGGTGATATGGTGATATTCATGAAAATGTTGTTTACATGTTCCGTTTCACAAAAGAATGGTTCAAAAATGAAACAGTTGAATGGAGAAGACAACAGACGGAATTTTAGGCAAAAAAAAAAAACAAAACAGGCTCATTTTTGTCATCTAAATTATTACCTGTATTAGCCAAAACTAAGTCATTTTTATTGTTGAGCTCCTACATAGATAGAATTTAGTTAAGATAGCAAAAAATATTCAGAACAGAGAAATATGTCTTATTGTCCTAAAAGTTGTCTGCCCAGTCTTGCTGCTTTTAAAAGTTGCAGAGAATCACACTCTGTGAGTTCAAATACTTCCTTTTATGCTGAATAAATAAACTTGCTTCCAAGTCAGGATGAGCAGGCAGTTCCAAACACTGAACACTTACTGACATTCAGCATGAAGTCCTGGATGTGATCTGTAAAATCAGGGGTTAGTACATTCTTAACCTTTACAAACAGACAAAAGGGCAAAAATGTCTCATATAGTTTTTGGTATAAGTGTTGTTCATATGTCCATAATATTCTCCAGCTTTATATATGTATACATACACACACACACACACACACACACACACACACATGCATACCTTGCTATATCAGTTAGTAAAACACCAGGATTCTTTCTCAAGTGTCCTGGGGCATCCAGAGTTCAGCTCCAGGGCAACAGGTAAAGGGAGGTGGGATGAAGCTTGAAGAAGTCAAATGTTACCCATTTCACATTGTTGCCAGAGGGTCTGCCTGTGTTCCGCAGAGGAGAGTGGTGTCAGGGACCCTTCGCACCCAGTGCCTGCAGCCTGACCCCCTGACATCACGGAGGAGCAAACGGAGGCGCATGGCATCTGGAAGATGAGTGATCTGGCCCTCTTGGTTTTGTGCTCTGCCCCCTCCCCCATCCAGTATAATAGTTTTTCTTAACTAGGAAAAGAAGGAAATCAGATAGGCTAGATACTTTGCCCACGGTCATTCAGGGCTTTTGTCCAAGTTCAAAACATTGCTGGCTCGGGAACCCATCTGGAACCTTCTTGACTAATGACATGGAGGCAAAGGTCTTCTCTAGAATTAAGTGCTGCCTCTGCAGAGAGAGTTTCCTAGGAAGACTTGTGATTTAGTTTTGTTTGAGCTGGAAGAAGAGGGAAAAGAGAAAAGAATGGATTGAACTTTAAACTGTTTTCAAGGTCAAGCTAGGGAACTGAGCTGCAAAGAGGCTATTACTATTGTGGGTGGAACTCAAAGGGTTTGATTAAGCCCTCTCACTGTTTAAATACTCTGTGTTGAGCTGGCAATCCAGGGTTTTAGCTGCCCCGGAAGCAAATATGGCCTTGGCAGTCTCTTCCTTCATTTTTCTTGGTGGCTGAAGGGGGCCCATAGATATTTCATTTAGCTTGTACTGTGCAGGCCCACGAGTGTTTAAAAATTATTAAATTTGTTGCTGACATACAAAAAAGCTGGTTGGTTTATCCAAAAATAAAAAATAAAAAAGTCTGGCCAGTGAGGCCCATATTCCCCTGTAGCCGCCAAGGGCTGGGGGTAGTGCGAGGCCGCTGCCTCTTCCCTTGGGGCGCACACCCCTGGCTGAGCCAGAGATGTTGCTCTGCCTGTTCTGGCCTCACCTCCTTTTCCCTCCTTGGCTTCCTTCTTCCTGCCCCTTTGTCACAAGCAGCTGGTGCCAAGGGACCTCCTGACCCACCTCTGCTTTCAGACTCACCCCGCTGATCCTGCTCTGTGTCTCAAAGCCTCTTCTCCCAGGTGGCGTCAGCTAACAAGTCGGTCTTACAGGCCCATTACGGCAGTGCTTACACTTTTCACTCTCCAACAGCACTCTTTCGTTTTCCCATGGTCTTTTTTCCTGGACCTACTGGAGAGAGTAGTACGAATTTTAGGCCAGAGGATAGGCGAAGTGGAGGGATTTGGGTACAGGTGAGCTCCTGGTCATGCCAGCCTAGGGGTTTGCTGTCTTTTCTTGAGAGTGGGACCACAAGGTTGGAACACTGTAATTAGATGGTAGGGTGATGGAGCAGTTTACATCCTTCCCAAGAAAAGAGAGAAGGCCTCCCACCCCCACATCCATCTCCAGAGGTTCCCTCTAAGGAACCTCCCTCCAGCCCAGCCTCGACTAGGAACAGGACGCTCAAGCCCATCTGAGCCACCTGTGACACCTGTGGGGCCCCGGGCCTCCTGGCAAAATGTCAGGCACTGCTTAGGGAAGCAAACGTCTCCGCCTTCTCCTGCAGGTACAGCGCCAAGGTCGCACCTGGCTGGAGGGTGGCCGAGGTGAGGAAGGGCAGGGCTCCCGCAGCCCAGGGAGAAGGAGGGCTCCTGAACTTACAGTTTTGCCCCAGCCTTTCTCCTGTCCCCACAGCTGGCCCTGGATCGGTTCTGTACTATGGTCATCAGACTGGCAGCTGGTTTAGTTCTGACAGCTTTTCCTTCTCCTTCTCCAAACTCCTAGCTTTAGGAAGTACTTAACAGGTCTTGTGTTTAAACGAGAACATGGCAGGGGCCTGAGAACTCTCAGGAACAATAGGCAGGGGGCAATGACCTCCCTCAGACTCCCCTAGCCTTTGTTCACAGCCCAGAAGGCACGGCATGAACTTGGAAAAATCATATTGTCATGTGGGAGACTGCAAGGGAAGGGGGAGAGAGAACAAAAAAGTTTGGAAGTGAGTTCTTAAAGCAAATGTATCCCTGGCAATTTCTCCAGATTCATAGGAACAGGAGACTTAAAGAGCTTAATTTCAAATTATATAATGTATTATCACTCTACACGCATGGATTCACAGTCCAGATTTAGATCCAAGGGGGGAAAAAAGTGATAGGTTAAATTGAGAGTGTGCAACTCAATACTTAAAAATAAAATTGATAATTTACTTAAGTATGAACATTTTGATTCTATAGCAAAATTATTAGGTGTCAGAAATGATTTGCATGACATCAGAGCACATATTCCGAGAGGCTGATAAGTGTCATACCTCTGCTCTCAAAGAGTTTGCAGTCTAACTGGGTTAAGAAGGCATGAATTTTGGAAAGGTGTGATAAAAATGTTTGCTAAACAGAGTCAGAAGGTTTAGGAATGGCATTTCTTAGCAAATATCAGTGCTACGAGTTTTTAGGACAAAGGGAAAATGAAATCCATCAAGAAAGGTTTTGCTAAGTTTGTCATTTGCAATGTTTTACCTTCTACACAATGTCAATTTAGTGCTTGGCTGGACAGGGGCTATATCTTATTTCTAACACCTGGAACATGCTGACACAGAATAAGCCCTGAATTCATGCTTGCTGAATGAACAAGTGAATGAATGAATTCAGGTAAAGAAAGCAGACAGTTTCCACTGTTTTTAGGCATTCCTTGTGGGCATACTTCCCAGGAGAAGCAGATGCTTGTCAGAGTCACAAGCCTGCCCCATATTTGCCAAGACAGCACAAGCCTGGAATAGCAATTATGCGACTTACAGCCTTGGACCCTGGGCAAGTCCCTGCACCATCATCTGTCAAGGAAAATCCACTTCATAGGAGACAGTGCAGACCAACTTCTTACCCAGGTGCTATGACGACACATATACAAATGAACCTGCTTTTGTACAACGCATCCTAATTTGCACATAAGAAAATTACACATTTACCTGCCCTAAGAGACTTTTCTAATTACTTTTATTTCTTTTTATATGCAGCCCACATTTTTAAGCAGGAGACTAGAGTCTAGCCCCTGGGTTGGGAAGATCCCCTGGAGGAAGAAATGGCAGCACACTCCAGTATTCTTGCCCAGAAAATTCCAGGGACAGAGGATCCTGGTAGGCTATAGTTCATTCGGTGGCAAAAAGAGTTGCGTGTGACTGAGCACACACAAACAATTTTACAAAAAATAAACTAAATGAAATAAATGTCATCCTTAGTAATGAAATAATCTCTTTTTAAACTGAAATAGAGTTGATTTACAATGTTTCAGATGCATGCCAAAGTGATTCAATTGTACATAGATATATCTATTCTTTTTCAGATTCTTTTCCATTATAGATTATTACAAGATGTTGAATATATCTACTTTTTCAAAACTTTATTCGGTTTTTCTCTTTCCAACTTTAAAAGAAGTGTGTTCAGGGATAAAGGGAATTTTCTGGAGCAACATCCACTGGCATGGCAAGTCAGGAGAACCATCCTGAGGACTCTGGCTCTGGCTGGGGGGCCCTTGCTCCCCAGAGCAGGCCCGGTGGCTCCCAGCACACCCAGCATCAGGGCGGAGTGGGTTAAGCCTTGAGGTCAACGCCGGGCAGCCTTCTGCTGGCAGCTGCCCCACTGTCTTGGTGCCCTGTGGCCCGGCTCTCCCCTCCTTCTGCTTCGCTGGAAGCAGGCCATTGAAGTAAGTGAAGTAAAGAGCACGAGCTTATCAGTAAAGAGAGATTTAAGTGGACAGGTTCAAAATGGAGCAGTACAAAGTCCAGGTAATTGGTCACGTCCCCATCTCTTCTCCTGCATGAGCTCCACTGTTAAGCTAGTTTGCTTCTCTTATGAAGTGTGTGTGTGTGGGGCGGGGTGGGTGTTAAGAAATTCTGCAGCCACGAAAGATGACGTTGCTCACTCAACCCAGAAGGCTTGATTTCCAGGGATATTCTCTCAGTCTGGGGAGCAGGGCTGTCTCTGGCCCTGTAGATGGAGGCCGGAAGGTGAAGGGGCTTTGCTGGGCAGGCAGACTTGGGTAGGGGGTAGTCTGTGTGGGGTGGTCTGGAGAATGCAGTGAGACCCTCCTGCCCCACTCCTTCCCCTGAAAGCTCCTGGGAATCAGATGATGCAAAAAAGCAAACCATCCCCACTCCCTAACCAAAATACTTCTGTTTAAAAATCAAATGTATGGAAGGAGGCACATGGTTTAGTTATTTTGGGGTAGGGGCAAGATGGAACACGTGCTGGGCAAGGGGAAGATCCGTCAGGCACTCGGTTGGGAGGTAGCAAGGGTGGTGGTTAAAATGCAAACTGTGGTTCCACCCTGTACTAACTGTGAGTAATTTCAGCCTAAGTATCTGTTTTCTCACTGTTCACAGGGGATAATAACAGTATCAGCTCACGAGGTCCTAGAAAGGATTAAACGCGATAATGTATGGTAAACCCTAGCAAGGTGGGTGGTGCACCATGAGTGCTCAACAAACAGGAGCCATTATTAGTAATAATAACACTACTACTAATGTATGGTAGAAAAATAATGATACATGTTTAGAACATTCTTGTTCGACTTCCCTCGTGGTCCAGTGGTTCAGAATCTGCCCACCAATGCAAGGGATGTGAGTTTGATCCCTGGTCTGGGATGATTCCACATGCCTCGGGGCAACTAAACCAGTGAGCTGCAGCTACTGAAGCCCACACACCCTAGCGTGTGCTCTACAAGAGAAGCCACCACAGTGAAAAGCCCATACACCACAAGAAACAGTAGTCCCTGCTCACCACAGTGAGAGAAAGCCTGTGCACAGCCAAGAAGACTCAGTGCAGCCAAAAAGAAATACATTTAAAAACAAATAACATTATTGTTCATCAAGTCTACCTGTTATGATGGCAGAGTTAGGAAACCCATCTCCCTGGGGGCTTCTGAGGACTCAGTCGTCAGATTGTATCTGGGCTGGCCGCTCCATGTTCAGACACGGAGACCATCCTACATGCCCACACAGCACTGGACTGCTCTCCGAGGGCACTGCCCGATGTGAGCTTATTTGCTCTTTACGGTAACTCTGTGAAGAGGTTTTATAGAAGAAATGAAAACTCAGAGAGGTGCCCCAAGTCTGCCCGCTTAAATACAGAGCCAGGACTAAGGTCTCCCGTGTTTCAGGCAGATTCTTTACCAGCTGAGCCACCAGGGAAGCCCAAGAATACTGGAGTGGGTAGCCTATCCCTTCTCCAGGGGATCTTTCTGATCCAGGAATTGCACTGGGGTCTCCTGCATTGCAGGCAGATTCTCCACCAGCTGAGCTACAAGGGAAGCCCCAAATTTAGTTTCACTCACTACAGATTCTGTGCTCTTCTCATCAGACCAGTGTTCAAAATAAAAATTCCATGGCCCTAAATCCCTAAATTCCACAGATTCTGATTATTGGCCAGGAATTTTTTTCTAAGTGCTAGGCAGCTTGGAGAATTTCCAAGTCACAGCTTCTTTGTTATCTTTGATTTTTCAAGTGAACTAAAAATTGGAAACAGGAATTTAACGGAGAGAGGAGAGGGGTGGAAAGAGGAGGCCAGTCTGAGCAGGAGGCCTGAAGCAGCCCAGGTAAGCCTCGGGGCCGTCAGCACGCATCCAGAGCCTGGGAGTACCGGCTTCTATCGTGAGGAGTATCCCTGGGCCGGGCACTACTCCGAGACCCCGAGCACATTCACACAGTTTCCTGCCATGCTCACGACCACCCTCTGATGTCATCCAGCTCCATTTTACAGGCGAGGAACCGGACGCGCACTCACTTAGGCAAGCCCACCTCTGTGCTCAAAGAGGTTGGTTAAGTACTGTTGGTTCTACTCATAGAACTAATTCAGCGCCTGGCTGAGGCAGGCAGCGAGGGTCAACTGAACAGGTCAGAGACCTCTGGGCAAGGAGAAGGGCAGGGCTCCCCGGGACCCGGAGCACACCTGTGCCTGCCTCCCTCCTGCCATCCCAAGAGCTGGGGTGGGCTACACTCCTGCCTAAGATTCATCCTCCCACCGTGCTTGAGGCTGCATGCTTTCTGGTCTCTTCTAGAGCTTTCTGGAAGCAATGCTTAGTGTCTTCTTTTCTTCACCATCTTCAACTTTTTCATCTATCAGTTCCTTCTCAGTGATCTGTGAATAGGGTTGCTGCTGCTACTGCTGCTAAGTCGCTTCAGTCGTGTCCGACTCTGTGCGACCCCATAGACGGCAGCCCACCAGGCTCCCCAGTCCCTGGGATTCTCCAGGCAAGAACACTGGAGTGAATAGGGTTAGGTGGGCCTATCTAACAATTCTCTAGCTTCACATGCCCTAAATCTGCTAAAACTGATTTCATCCCTCACCCTACCCCCAAATCTTCTCCCCTGTGTTCACCATCTCAGTACTGACAGCATTCATTTGGATGGCCAGGGCAGAAATTTCGGCATCGTTTTTGGCCCCTCCCTCTCAGTCACTTTGTCATGCAATTCATTGCCTCGTTGTAGCTGGCACCCTGTAAATGCCTCTCAAACGTCACATCTCTCCTCTGCCACCACCTTCAGCCATCCTCACGCTGGATCAGCGCTGTTGGGGTGGTTTTCTCCTTTTCTAGTTTTGTCAACCTCCCCCAGGTTCTCTGCACGACAGCAAGAGAGATCTTTATAAACAGAAAGCCGATCCTGCCATTCCCTTGCTTAAACCCTGCAGTGCCTCTGCTAAATCCTAAATCGAAGACTAATGTCTACATGGACGGACACAGACTTTGGTGATACGGTCCTGCTCACTTCTCCGGACTACTGTCCCTCTCCCCCCAGAATCCTCATCCCTCCCACCAGCCAACTGGGCCAGTTCTCCTTACCCTTCAGCGCAGTGTCACCTGGCCCAGGAATTCTCCTCTGAACTCTCCTATGTGCTTGGACCCTGATAGCATTTACTCACCACATGATAACTATCGACTTTTTTTTAATATCCTGAACTACAGAAAGTACCTTGTCTTTGAGGATAGAGACAGTGTCTTAGCTATCAGTATCTATTCTTCATCCCATACCTGGCATTTGGATAAAACTTGGGCTCCAAAATCACTGCAGATGGCGACTGCAGCCATGAAATTAAAAGACTTGCTCCTTGGAAGAAAAGCTATGACCAACTGAGACAGCGTATTAAGAAGCAGAGACATTACTTTGCTGACAAAGGTCCGTCCAGTCAAGGCTATGGTTTTACCAGTGGTCATGTATGGATGTGAGAGTTGGACCATAAAGAAGGCTGAGCACCAAAGAATTGATGCTTTTGAACTGTGGTGTTGGAGAAGACTTTTGAGAGTCCCTTGGACAGCAAGGAGATCAAACCAGTTAATCCTAAAGGAAATCAGTCCCGAATATTGGAAGGACTGATGTTGAAGCTGAAACTCCAATACTTTGGCCACCTGATGCGAAGAACTGACTCTTTGGAAAAGACCCTGATGCTGGGAAAGACTGAAGTCAGGAAGGAGAAGGGGATGAGAGGATGAGATGGTTGGATGGCATCACTGACTCAATGGACGTGAATCTGAGCAAGTTCTGGGAGTTGGTGAAGGACCGGGAAGCCTAGTGTGCTGCAGTCCATGGGGTGGCAAAGAGTCGGACACGCCCAAGTGACTGAACAACAACAACAATAACCATAGATATGGGTTGGATGAATAAGTGACCCAGCAAGGCCGTGAGGGGTAACCAGAAGCTCATCAGAAGGACTTTGGAGCTCAGAGTACACAATGTTTTCCTCATTTAGGGGCCAAGTTGGCAGCAGAGATGGACTGAAATGGTCCAGAGGAAGCCCCTGAAAGCTAATACCTGCTGAACTAGCCTCTTTGTAAGCCTTGTTGTTAATTATTTTCTCTTAATTTCTGTAGTGATCCTATAAGGTAGAGACTGTTCTTGCTCTCATTTTACAGATGAGGAAACCAAGGCTCAGAGAAGTTAAAGAATTGGCTGAAAGTCACACGGTAGTGATGCTAAGATTCAAACTCTAGTCTATGTGCCTTTCTCTATGTTACAATTTAGTTCCACAGCTTGCTCCTGCAGCTGCCTCACTCTATAACACATGTGGAATATTTAGGGAGTTCTTATGACTCCACATGCAGAGATAAAACTAGGCAACAGCTTGTAAGAAGGACAAATTTCCCACCAGACTTGGCACAGTCATGCTAAGAATCTGGATATCTTTGTTTAGCATCTAACTGGACTCAAGATTCTGTAATCCCGGAATTTGAGAGCTGGAAAGGACCTGAGAAATCCTTTTATCCAGGTCCATCCTTTGACACATGAAGGGGCCAGTGCTCTGCCCAAGGTCACTCTTTGAGGCTCCTGATCCTCCGGCCAAGCCGTGCATGCTTTGCCATTCTGATCCTTGACTGTGTGTATTTGAGTCTTAATAAAACAGCTCTCTAAAAATTTCAAACCGCACTTGTCAGATAAAGAATTTCAACTTCCCTAGTAGCCAGATGTCATTACATCAGTGGGCCTGGACTGGCTGGAACCAGGAAGTTCAGGGGAAAGCAGGACTTCGGGTGAAATGGGGTTTCGATGGTGAGGGCAGCCCAGGGGTGGGGCGAGTTGGAATTCTTTCCCCAGACGACCTTCCTTTTCACAAACATCACGGAAAAACAAGACGGGACTTCAGAAAGCTTTGTTGAACACATACCTGCAAGTAGGAACTGGAGAAGTTGTCCTCAGAGGCTTGTAATCCAAAAGGCAGATAGATGTGAGTGCAGCAATTAGACATGATAAAAATCTAAGGGGCTAATACTCGGAGGAGGGCACCAAGGGCCTTGCCTTGGAAGTCAGGGAAGGCGTCTTCCAGGAAGTGGCCCCAGCTGGGCTTTGAAGGAGAAACAGAAGAGGAGGCAGGTCATTTCAGAGGGAAGAGCAAAGCTGGAGGGGCTGAGAGTTAGTCATGAGAGGGCAAATGCAAGCAGCGCTGCTCAGAGTGTGGAAGGTGTACAAGGATCACGTGAGGGGAGTGTTGGAAATGCCATGATCCGGCCCCACACCTGAACCTACTGGATCGGAACCACTGGGGATGGGCCCTGCGACCTGCACGACTTAACAAGCAGTGCAGGCGATTCTGACGTTCCCTAGACGTTAAGGCCCATTGAATTGGAGCATTCCTAACTGGAAGTCGGGGCATCCTTGCTCCCGAGGTGGGGCTTTGGGGCAGAGACAGAGTGTGGGTGCCGGCCCTCAGGCTCCCTTCTGAAACACCCCTTGTGCTCCGGCCCTTCTCAGACTCAAGCAAGCACCATAGAGCGCACTGTGTACTTTCTGGAGGTTTTGCCCTGTCATCTGTGAGGCCCCAGACGGCCCGGCCTCCCTGTGATTCTAGGTGCTGACCGTGTCTCTATAAGCGTCACAGCCATGTCTCCAGGGACTTGTCATGTCTGCCAGGGCCCTGTGAGTGCTCCTTCTCGGAAGTCTCACTTTCTTTGTGTCCTTAATGACTCAGACGCCGTTCTCCCACATGGACCTTCCCAAACACCTCATCTGAAAGTGGCACATGCCCCTGTTTCCCTCACTCCCTGTACCCCAGTCTTGCTTTGTTTTCTCCACCAGCTGAATCAATATCTATCCTATGTTTTCCTTTTCGTTTCTTGCCAGTCCTCCCAGCCTCCAGTAAAACATGAGGTTCATGAAGACAGAGGCTTGTGTGGTTTTTATCTCGTTGCTGTAGTCTCCATAGAAGATGTGCTCCACGTGTCCAGTGAATGAACGGTTGACCCGTTCTGCACGTGTGGCTCCAGTTATAATTGATTGAGCCAGGAATGAGTCCCTAGTTCCGGGGCAGCTTCCCACTGCTGGGCCAATGGCCTTGGAGGGGGTCTGGCATGAGAGTCATGCTGACAGGCTGACCCCATCAGACTCCGCTGTGAGACACGGGGAGGGACACTACAGTAGGGTGAGACCGAAGCAAAGAGCCACAGAGACAAGGCCGCAGACGCTCAAGGCAGGGGAGTAACAGGAGTGGAGACAGGGAAGAGCTGCGTCACCGTCACGATGGAGAAACCTCGATTATCGGGTCTGATAATCCCAGAGAAGGACTCGGGAAACGCCGGGTGAGATGGGGTGGGGACGGGGTTGGGGAGAGCTACTCTTCTACCCTGGGTGATGTCCTAGGTGGCTTCCCTTCGTTCTCTGCACATCCTCCAAACAGCTTTCCATCAGCTAAGATAACCGGCGGGTCCCAGGCTCCTTCACAAAGGCAGCTGCTGCCCAGCCCAGCCCAGCCCCTGTCCGGGGAGGGATTCCTAGTGACCCAGAGGGCCTGGCCTTCCCTCCCGGGAAAGGCGCCTGCCCTGGGGTAAAGTGCCGAGGGCTGAGCTCTGGGGAGTGTCCTTGCCCCTCCCTGGAGGCGAGGCCCAGCTGAGCTGCTCCCTCAGGGTGGCAATATGGAGGGGGACCTCAGGCAATTGCACTTTAAACAGGCTCTTTCCCTTTATGACTATGCAGGGAGAAGGTCAGGGAGAGGCCTTGTTGCTCAGCCAAGTCTGCAAACAAAATCCCATGTTTGCTGTTCCAGGGTGTCCTTGGAGCGGCTCCTCTGAGGCAGGCTGGGGGGTGAGGCGCGGGGTGCCAGCAGTGGATGGTGTGGGGCAAGGAGCGTCACCCCTGCCCCCATCCCCACTCGGTTGTTACCTGATCTGTCACAGGGCCCGGGCCCTCCCCTCTGCCTGCCGGTTACCTTCCTGCGTCATTTCCCAAGGACATCTGTGGAAATCTGCCCGTCCACCCCGACGGAAGCCCAATTTTTCTAGAATTGCTAGCACAACTCTGAAAACATTTTATTTTGGCTCTGCTTAACACTGAGATTGTTGGGGCTCTTATCTTTTTCTTAAATGGAAAACATTCTGAACAGATGGCATGATAACAAAAGCTCATTTGTTCTGTGAATATTTATGAAGTTCCACTAAGTGTCAGGCGCTGGACCAGAAGTGGAGGAAACAGCAGGGACGAGACAGGAACGCCTGCGCTCCCTGAGCCTCTGTCAACGGGAGAGGCAGTAGTGAACAGGTAATGATAAACAGGGGGATATTATGAAAGGAGAAGTACAAGAGTCTACCGGAGCTTATCACAGTGGAGACTGGACTAGGCTGGAGTCTGAAGAAACTTTATGGAAGAATGAGCAGGTATTTTAGCCTACTAAAGAGGGTGTAGAAAGAGGGTGTGGAAACACAGAGGAACGTATTTGTAGGTCAGGAAAGACAGAAAGAGAGAGAGAGGAGATAGGTGTAAAGAAATATAGAAGTCCAATGGCACCCCACTCCAGTACTCTTGCCTGGAGAATACCATGGACGGAGGAGCCTGGTAGGCTGCAGTCCATGGGGTTGCTGAGAGTCAGACATGACTGAGCGACTTCACTTTCACTTTTCACTTTCATGCACTGGAGGAGGAAATGGCAACCCACTCCAGTGTTCTTGCCTGGAGAATCCCAGGGACAGGGGAGCCTGGTGGGCTGCCGTCTATGGGGTCGCACAGACTCGGACACGACTGAAGCGACTTAGCAGCAGCGTGGCTAAACTGAAGACAGGAAGATGGAAGCGGTGAGAGACGTTAAATACATTTTGAGGAAAAACAGAACAAGCTTTGCTCTTCACACCCCCCCAGAATGTGGCATTCAACAATCACATGAGCTTCCCTTTCCCCAACTCTGCATGACAAATGGTTTTACCAGTTCAGAGCAAATAGACAGACAGCTGACCATACTCTGAGTGTCTGTCCCTGTCCACAGTTCATCTAGAAAAGTTGGCCATGTCGTCTGTCCTGAAGGCCAGTTCCCCTGTCCAAGGAGGGGTGCCTGACCCCAGAGAGGCCAGTGTTTAGTCTTGTCAGGGGGCTATGCAATGGCCTGTTTCAAAAGCTCTGTGAAACAGAGGCAGCCTGTGCTACATGGTGATGCATGAACCAGTAAGAATCTGAATTCTTGTTTAAAGGGGCTATTGAACAAGACGCATCACACAAAATTGGCCAATAGCAGCAGAAGTGGGAGAAACAGAGGCAGGGAGTTGCCAAGACAACGCAAAGCTGAAACCCTTGCGTGTGAAGCCCAAAGCTTGCTGCAGTGTCCTCTGGGCCCCAAAGACAGTTCCACCTCCATGAGGCTTGGCTGTGCTGTCGAGGGTCCTGTCTTCCTGTCTCTCCACAGATCCCTTACAATGAATCTCACTCACCTCCTAGGTCCTGCTTCTTACCACTGGAGAGCTAGACTCCACAAAGTGGGCTTTGACATCTGACATCTGGCTAAATTTTCACTTTTACACCAATTGCTTGGGTTACAGCCTTAGATTCAAAGTTTTTGGGGCTTTCTCCATTTTCTACCAGTTTTCTTTTACTCATGTTTTGAGTATTAGATTAACTCACTGTTTAAGCAAATACAATTAATTTTCTCAATACGGAGAAGAGAGAAAGCTGTGTGTGAAGGATGTTAGCCCTTACTTTCCAAAAGTGGCAACCCACTCCAGCATTCTTGCCTGGAGAATCCCGTGGACAGAGGAGCCTGGTGGGCTACGGTCCGGGGGTCCCCAAGAGCTGGACACAAAAGAAGTGACTTAGCACACATGCATGCGTGCAGGAGACAGACTAAGCACCCGAACCCAGTCTCTTCCCTTTTTCCTTCAGCATTTTTGCTACACTGTGCTGCCTCTTTATTCATTAAATATATATCAGACAGTGTCTACTATGGGGAGGTATATAATTTAAGTCGAAATTGTTCTCAAGAGGTTTGTGGTCAAGGTGAGGAATCAGACAGGAGCATTAATGATGATAAACTGAGTGGCAAGTGATAGTCTAGAGGTGTGCCCTGGTGTCTTAAGAGCTCAGAGGAGGGGCCACTACATCAGACTTCAAGGGCTGCCCAGTGATAGTCAAGAACAATGTCTTAGCAAAGGTTACCTTTGACCAGAGTTCAAAGGATAAGCTGCAATTCAGCAGATAAAGGAGCAGGGAAAGGCTTTTTAGGTCAAGGGAATGACATAGGGCTGACAAGGCATGACCGGTTTGGGGAATCACAAGCATGCATTTTTCATTATGACTAAAGTAACTTTGAATGTTGTGTAGGGTTGCCACATAAAAAATACAGCTCACCCAGTTAATCTGAATTTCAGAGAAACAATAAATCCTTTTTGAGCATAAGTATGTGCCATGCAGATTTAACTGATATCTATGTTTTTATTTGCTAACTCTGGCAGCCCTAATGTTAGGGAATAGCAGAAAATAAGGCCAAGCTTGTAGGCACAAGGCAGCCATGGAATTTGTGCTTTCAGCCAAGGACTCACTCGAACTTTTTCCTGAAGGCCATCCGGTGCTCTCCAGGAACATGATATATGGGAGTGCTTTGACCGGACTCGCATTTTATAAAAGTTCAGAGACTAGATTGGAAAGGGCTGGGTAGGAAGCAGAAAACCAATTAGAATGTGTGGAAGCTTGCTACTTTTGCCCTTAAACACATTTCCCCTTTCCTAGTAAGACCCTGGCTGCTGCTACTGTTAAGTCACTTCAGTTGTGTCCGACTCTGTGCGACCCCATAGACAGCAGTCCACCAGGCCCCGCTGTCCCTGGGATTCTCCAGGCAAGAACACTGGAGTGGGTTGCCATTTCCTCCTCCAATGCATGAAAGTGAAAAGTGAAAGTGAAGTCACTCAGTGGTGTCCGACTCCTAGCGACCCCATGGATTGCAGCCTACCAGGCTCCTCCGTCCATGGGATTTTCCAGGCAAGAGTACTGGAGTGGGGTGCCACTGCCTTCTCCCAGTAAGACGCTGGTGTCCCAGTTAAAGACCGATTTCACAGTCTCCTTTCATGCCGCATGTGTTCAGTAGTCCTGAAGGGAAGGGCCATGTGCTACTTCTGAATTTTGCCACTGAAATGATTGGGCATCTGCGATCGGATCCCCTCCCTTAAACTAGAACCCGGATGTGTGGGAAGTCAGTTTTACCGAGTGGATAGGGTCCATGTCCTAGGGTCTAGGGATGATGAAGCAAGAAGACAGAAGTGACCCTTGGAAGCCCACCTGGACCCTCCCTCCTCAGCACTGTCATCTGAGAGAATACACTTCTATCCTATTTGAATCTCTGCAGTTTTGCATCTCTTTGTTTTGGCAGTTTTATTTGTATCCTAACTCTTACAAAAAGCATGTGTGAAGACTCAAGAAAACATTTTCATTGAGATTTCATAAATTCTCAAAGTTCTAAGTCTGCTAACATTTTAGTTTTGCGTCACCACATTTTAATTATTGACATTTTTAAATCATATTGTGAGGTTCTATTAGCTTTAAAGCTTCATGAATTTAACTGAAACTGGTAAGGTGGTGCTACTGGTAAAGAACCTGCCTGCCACTGCAGGAGATGTAAGAGATGCGGGTTCAATCCCTGGGACAGGCAGATCCCCTGGAGGAGGAAATGGCAACCCACTCCAGTATTCTTGCCTGGGAAATCCCATGGACAGAGAGCCTGGCAGGCTACAGTCCAAAGGGTTGCACAGAGTCAGACATGACCGAGCGACTTAGCACCAGAAACAGTGCAGGAGAGATGGAATTTACTTCAAAACTTTTCACTAGGGAGGCTTCCCTGGTAGCTCAGTAGTAAGGAACCCACCTGCCAATACAGGAGACAGGGGTGCAAGAGACATGGGTTTGATCCCTGATCCGGGAAGATCCCATATACCATGGAGCAACTGAGCCCGTGCCCCACAGCTACTGAGCCTGTGCTCTAGAGCCCAGAGCCGCAACTACTGAGCCCATGGGCTGTGGCTACGGAAGCCAGTGCACCCCAGAGCCCGTGCTCCGCAACCAGAGAAGGCACTGGAATAAGAAGTCTGCTACCGTGATTAGAGAGTAGCCCCGCTCACCACAACTAGAGAAAAGTCCTCACAGCAACAAAGACCCAGCACAGCCAGAAATAAATAAATAAAATTATTAAAGAAAAAAAACTTTTCAGGTTGGAAGGAAGAGCAATGTATTTAGCTGAACTATTTCATAACTATTTTGTATTAGCATTACCCAGCCATGACCGCTGTGATAAAGAATGGTCTCCCTTGCCCTTTTGGAATTAGTGAAAAATTTCAAGATCAGAGCTTAGCACATGAGAGTGAGCACAAGAGACGGTGAGTCTATGGCAGCTTGAAGCTTACAGGTGTAGAAATAGTGGTTCTCTATCACTCCTCAAACATGTTAAAATCAGAAAATAACAAGTCAACAAAGGCCTTCTGGGCCATGGTTTAGCTCCCAATCATTTAAGTAGGGCAGGGTTCTTTTTTTTTTAATTTAAAGAGTATGAAAAATGTGTATTTTAACCATGTATTAAAAATTGCTATATATACCCAAAGCAATCTCTAGCTTCAGTGCAATCCCAAATCCCAAAGGCATTTTTCACAGAAATAGAACAACAATCCCCAAATTTGTATAGAACTACAAAAGATCCCAAATAGTGAAAGCAATTTTGAGAAGAAAGGTCAAAGCTGGAGGTAACACGTTCCTTGGTTTCAAAGTGTATTACAAATATATACTCATCAAAACAGTAGGTAAAAACAGACACCTAGGTCAATGGAATACAATATAGAGCCCAGAAATAAATCCACACACATATGACACATTATTTTATACCAAATGAGCCACAAATATACAGTGGGAGAAAGTGGGGCTGGGAAACCAGCTATGTAACCATAGCCACATGTAAAAGAATAAAACTGGACCGCAACCTTATACCATGCATTACACACATATGTCTATGTGTGTGTGGGTGTGTCTTCAGTTCAGCCGCTCAGTCGTGTCCGACTCTTTGCGACCCCATGTGTATGTATAATGGAATATTATTCAGCCATAAAAAGAAGAAAATCTTGCCATTTGCAACAACATTCTTGGACCTAGAGGGCATTATGCTTTAGGTGAAATAAGCCAGACAGAGAAAGAGAAATACCATATGATGTCACTTACATCTGTAATCTAAAACAGAACCCCCAAACAAACAATAAACAGCTAAACTCGTAAATACAGAGAAGAGAGTAGTAGTTGTCAGAGTTTGGGGTTGGTGAAATGGACAAAGAGGGTCAAAAGTACAGCCTTCCAGTTATGAACTAACTAACTCAGGAGGACATAATGTACAGCGTGGTGACAACTGTTAACAATATCATATTGCATATTTGAAAGTTGCTAAGGGTACAAATCTTAAAATTTCTCATCACAACACAAAATACTTTATAACTACGTATGGTGATAGATGTTAATTAAACCTGTTGTGTGATCATTTCGCAATAAATAAAAATATTGAATCATTATATTGTATACCCCAAACCAATATAATGTTATATGTCAATTAAACTTCCATTAAATAAAAATTGCTTCAAAAATTTTTAACCATTTGTCTGTTTACATATAAATGGAAAGATATTTTTTCACATATCCAAAACACAGAAGTGACAGTATCACATTGGAAATGATGAAAAATGGTTTTATGCTCCAATTTTTAAAATTATACATAATTAACTGCCTACTCACCAAAAATGGCTTTCCATCTCTTTGACCAACTTTTAGTCACTTTCATTAGGTTTATACTCAGCTGAAAATGACAGGAAACTTTATCACCATTAGGGAGTCAAGTACCTTCTGGTCAGTCTCTTGCTTTGCCATCCTCGAACGGGCCTCAACCCCATGGTCTGAAATGACTGCTGAGATCCAGTCATCAAGTCAATGTTCCAGGCAGCCTGACCTTTTTGGATATTATACACATTTCCACTTTCATCCCCTTGGCTAGAACTTAGACATATGGCTACTTTTGTCTACAAGGGAAGTTGTTGTTTATTCTGTGACTATGTATCTAGCTAAGAGCAGGCCATCTATTGCTAAAAAAAGAAGAAAACAGATATAGGGGCCATTAGGAGTGGCAGTTAGGGACCTCAGGAGCTAGATGATATAAATATTCAGGAGGAAGTGCATTTTAAAATTATACCGTAATAATGATTCTGACTCCTCTAAAAAGGTCAAGTGACTTTCATTTACTACTACAGGGCATAACATTGCCACTAGCCTTAATGGAGAATAACTGCCCAAAGAGAGGCAATGCTAGCTGGAGGCAGGGAGAATGAACTTTCAGAACAGAATCAGGGCCGCTGTCTGGCCTGGTTAGCGTCAGTGGGCAGACAGAGGAGACACAGCCTGCTCTACGGCAGTTCCCAGCTCCAGCTGCTCAGGTCGCCTGATTCTTATCTCTTGGAATCAGGACAAATCATGGTTTGATGAGTTGAAATTTGGGCTATGGAAAATTTAAAGGAGCCTGCAGTTTAAAATCAGATGAGCACATTGAGGTAATAAAACAGTGTCCTCCAGAGACTGAGCGTCTAATCCTTCCTCATCTTGCTGGGCTCCCACCTCACATGGTGGGTCAGAGCTGTTATTTCATACCATAGAATTTATTCCATTGAAAATAAAGATGAGTGGTCGGAAAAAAAACGAAGCCTTCGGTTGCTAGTGGAAAGTGGCTTTTAAATGAAGCTTACGTTTCCCCAATTAAACTGTAATTTGAAAATGATTCATTCATTTGCTTGTTGATTCACTAGGTCAAGCATTGCTTGGATGACTCTGCACACTGGCAGGTCTACAGTGATGACCTTGAAAAGCCTGGTCAATTCTGATAGATTTGCATGTGTCCATGGATCCTATGGACTCTACAGATTACTTGGTTTTTCATTTAGCTGAAAAAGAGCATTGAGTTTGGAAGCTGGAGTTCAAGTCAGCCCCCATGTACTCTTGGGCAACTCTCTCAGTCATTCTGGAGCCCAGCTTCCTCAACTGCATGCTTTATGGTAGGTCTTAGGTCAAATTCCTGCAGTGGTTAGGCACATAACACAAGTAGGTGAAGTGGACCTTGGCTTAAGAAAATCAGAAGCAGAGGTCTGCTTTGCTTTTCTCTGAACTCAGGTTTAAGGAAAACAAGAATGTAAGCCTAATGATCAACGGTCACCATCACTCAGCTTCAAAACCAGAGGAGCTCCAGGGAGCAGCGGGAACTGGGGGTGCCTGCAGACGCCAGGCCTCTCCCAGGTGGGGCTGCCACTGCTCATCTTCAGGGAGGAATGTGCGCCAAGTGCCACTAGGCCTTCTGCATTTTCAACACAGTTGAGAAATATGGATGTTTTCCTTTTGTGAAATTTTCTATTTTCAGATTTGGAAGCAACTGGTAGGCTACAGCCCATGGGGTCGCTAAGAGTCGGACACGACTGAGCAACTTCACTTTGACTCCTCACTTTCATGCATTGGAGAAGGAAATGGCAACCCACTCCAGTGTTCTTGCCTGGAGAATCCCAGGGACTAGGGAGCCTGGTGGGCTGCCGTCTATGGGGTCGCACAGAGTCGGACATGACTGAAGCGACTTAGCAGCAGCAGCAGCAGCATTCAAATCTTTCCCAAAAACCTGATGCCAGTGAATCCTGAACAGGCTGAACCCCGCAAGCTTGGTTTGTAGGGCGGCCCACTTACTGTTTCTGGGTCCCTGGAGCAGCAATTCTAAAGTCAGGATTTCTGACCCACCAAGAGCTTCAGCAGGTCAAATTCCCCGTTAATTACACACCAAGTTTTGTGAGTATACATTTTACGGGAAGAGGACTTACAGGTTTCGGCAAAGTTAAGAACCCATGACTCGCAAACTTTTAAGACCTACCATGTTACCAGCACTTATTTTCAGAATGCCAAGCAGTTTGTGATAATGTAATCAGACCCTTGGTCCCCTCATTCATTCAGCAAGAGTTACTGAACATTTATGATGCACAAGGCACCTTTAAGGCACTGGGAATATAGAAACAAATAAAAGAGACAAAGTCTTTGTTCCCATGAAATGTACATACTAGTTGAAAGACACAGATAATATCTATAAAAAAGAAGATATCTATTATGTCAGATGGTGCTGAGGGCCACGCAAGTTAAGAGGAGAGAGAGTGACAAGGTGGGGCGGAGGGGCATTTTAGGGGGAGTAAAGTGGCAAGTCCTCTCGGTTAAGATTTTACCTGAGCAGAGACCTGGCTGACGCAAAGAAGCAAGCCGTGCACATTTCAGGAAAGAGCATTTCGTAGGAAGGTGAGGTAAGAATGAAGTCCCGAGGCGGGTGTGAACAGCAGTCCGTTACTACAGCAGCAGGGTTAACTATACCTACTAAAGGGGGTTAAAAATGGCTTTGAGAATTTTTTAAAATAAAACAAGAATTCCTTCAAATCGTTTGCAGCAATTTTATCTCTTTATATTGCTGAAGCCCAGTTTAAAAACCAGATCTAAGAAAAGAGGCCCACACCCACTAGCTGGCCGGGGCCATAAACTGGCTGCATTTTTCCTGAGAGCTGTCTAGTAAATTTAACAGGCATTATAAAACTGTTCACACCCATGACGTGGTCACTTCACTCTGTGGAATATTTCTACAAGGCGAAAGAGGGGGAGAAAGGTCTGAATCTACCAAAATGTTTTTAGCAGGGCCTGGTACAAGTCAAAAATTTCAACCAACCTTAACCCTCAAAAATGGGAGGAAAAGAAGCAAAAATAAACAAATAATGAATTTCACCATGCTTGGACTCTATAAAGCTGTTAAACGACAGGCAAGAACAACATTAATGAGTGGAAATGTACATGAAAACTGTAAAGTGGGAAAAACAAGCTACAGACCTATGGATTTATGTTCGTCCAAAGTAACAGAGACCAAGAGAGAATCTGGAGGGACACAAAGACATCTACGGTTCGGCCAGCTCTCTTTGGGTGGAGTTGCTAAAGCTCATGCTGAATCTTCCATTTTTTTCTGGTGTTGGGTTACGTGTCAGATTTTTTTTTAAGCTGAGGTTTACCACCTGTGAAGTACCTTCCCTTTCTAGTGATGCTGAAAGGCACGGGGCTCTCGTGCAAGCACCAGACTCATCATGTGATGGCGAGAACACTGCAAGTGGGGTCCACAGGGCACGGTCTGGCTGACACTGACTGGAGCGATGGGACGACACGGCGTGCTTTACTACAGTTTTAGTATCTGCTCTACAGAGAGAGTCACCAGGCAGGACGGAAGACCGACGGCAGCTCCTGGGGAGGCAGCGAGAACTGTCAGTCCCGCTGTGGCAAGGGTGCGGGAGGGCAGAAAGGCCTCCTGGCTGTGACGGTCCCACACCCTTCCTGATTCAGCCCAGCATCTAATTTTGCACTTGTCTCCTCGTGGGGTGAGGGGGTGCCTGGTCGATAGGGTTCCAAGGAAAGCGTTGTCTGGTTGACATTGAGCTTTGAGACACGTTCTTGTCATTCAGGTCAATGGTCATTTCTTCAGAGAGGGCTTCCCAAGTCATCTGACCTACAGTAAGTCTTGCCCGGTGATGGTGGACACACCCCCTGAGTTGGGCTCTGTGTGTAGTTCTGTACACAGTCTTACAGAATCTTGTTAATTTAGTTGTGCATTCCTTTCTTATTGGTCTTTCCTCATTACAATGTGGGCTTCTTGGGACTTTCCTGGTTGTCCAGTGGCTAAGACTCCGTGCTCCCGAGGGAGGGGGCTTGGGTTCAATCCCCGGTCAGGGAACTAGATCCTACAGGCCACAGCTAAGAGTCTGCTTGTCACAACTAAAGATCCCACATGCCTCAATGAAGACTGCAGATCCTGCATGCTTCCCGGGCAGTCACATAAATAAATAAATATTAAAAACAAAACAAAATAATGTGGGCTTCTCGAGGACAGGGAGGACTATGTCTGTCACTTCCTACTCATGCCTACAATGATTTCCAGTGCACAGTAGTTCCTCAATATGTATTTATTTATTTTTTTAGGGAATTAACAAACAGACTTGAAACAATCAGCAATTTGAGGTCTCTGGGCCCCTCAGCTCAGCTCATCCGGATGTCGTTCCTTAAGCCAGCCTGGATGAAGGGGCTTACACTGGAAAATGAGAGGAAACTTGGCTGCTGTCTTCAGTAGCATCTTAGCAGGAGCTGTACCTTATCTGGGGCCCCAGGAAAAGGTTTGCTCTGGGGAGGGAGGGAGCCTGTCTCACTTCCCCTCATTGAGAAGCCCCCTGTGTCTCATATCCTCTCTTCCTTCTTCCGTTCCTTTCCTTTGCCCCTGGAGAAGGAAGGCCAGCAATCAGGTAAGCAGTGGTGGACAAGTGGGAACCCAATCTCTGTACCTGTACCTCCAGGAGATGGAGGGCCTCAGGAAGGAGAAGGGCATGCATGGAGGTTGGGGTGGGGAAGTGGTCACTCAGGACATGCAGATTTGTGGTTACTTAATTCTTGCATCATTTTAAACAGCTCACAAAATGACTCAAGGGAATAATGTCTCCTCGATTCCACAAAATGGGAACCTAGCATGGGAATGTCAGTTCAGTTTAGTTCAGTTCAGTTGCTCAGTTGTGTCTGACTCTCTGTGACCCAATGGACAGCAGCACGCCAGGCCTCCCTGTCCGTCACCAACTCCCAGAGCTTACTCAAACTCACATCCATCGAGTCGGTGATGCCATCCAACCATCTCAGCCTCTGTCATCCCCTTCGCTTTCTGCCTTCAATCTTTCCCAGCGTCAGGGTCTTTTTCCAATGAGTCAGTTCTTCGCATGAGGTGGCCAAAGTATTGGAGTTCCAGCTTCAGCATCAGTCCTTCCAATGAATATTCAGGACTGGTTTCCTTTAGGATTGACTGGTTTGATCTCCTTGCAGTCCAAGGAACTCTCAAGAGTCTTCTCCAGCACCACAGTTCAAAAGCATCAATTCTTTAATATACAGCCTTCTCTATGGTCCAACTTTTATATCCATACATCACTACTGGAAAAACCATAGATTTGACTATACAGACCTTTGTCAGCAAAGTAATGTCTCTGCTTTTTAATATGCTGTCTAGGTTGGTCATAACTTTTCTTTCAAGGAGCAAGAATTTTTTAATTTCATGGCTGCAGTCACCATCTACAGTGATTTAGAGTCCAAGAAAATAAAGTCTGTCACTATTTCCATTATTTCCCCATCTATTTGCCATGAACTGATGTGACTGGATGCCATGATCTTAGCTTTATGAATTTGAGTTTTAAGCCAGCTTTTTCACTCTCCTCTTTCACTTTCATCAAGAGGCTCTTTAGTTTCCCTTCACATTCTGCCATGAGGGTGGTGTCATCTGCATATCTGAGGTTATTGATATTTCTCCTGGCAATCTTGATTCCAGCTTGTGCTTCATCCAGCCCGGCATTTCGCATGATGTACTCTGCAAATAAGTTAAATAAGCAAAGTGACAATATACAGCCTTGATGTACTACTTTCCCCATTTGGAACCAGTCCATTGTTCCATGTCTCGTTCTAACTGTAGCTTCTTGACCTGCATACAGATTTCTCAGGAGGCAGGAAAGGTGGTCTGGTATTCTCATCTCTTGAAGAATTTTCCACAGTTTGTTGTGATCCACACAGTCAAAGGCTTTAGTGTAGTCAATGAGGCAGAAGTAGATTTTTTTTAGAATTCTCTTGTTTTTTCTGTGATCCAATGGGTGTTGGCAATTTGACCTCTGGTTCCTCTGACTTTTCTAAATCCAGCTTGAATATCTTCCAGATGTTCACATACTGTTGAAGCCTGGCTTGGAGAATTTTTAGTATTACTTTGCTAACATGTGAGATGAGCACAATTGTCCGGTAATTTGAACATTCTTTAGTATTGCCTTTCTTTGGGATTGGAATGAAAACTGACCTTTTCCAGTCCTATGGACATTGCTGAGTTTTCCAAATTTGCTGGCATATTGAGTGCAGCATTTTCACAGCATCATCTTTTAAGATTGGAAATAACTTTGCTGGAATTCCATCACCTCCACTAGATTTGTTCATAGTGATGCTTTCTAAGGCTCATTTGACTTTACATTCCAGGATGTCTGGCTCTAGGTGAGTGATTACACCATTGTGATTATCTGGGTCATTAAGATCTTTTTTGTATAGTTCTTCTGTGTATTCTTGCCACCTCTTCTTACTATCTTATGCTTCTGTCAGGTCCATACCATTTCTGTCCTTTATTGTGCCCATCTTTGCATGAAATATTCTCTTGGTATATCTAGTTTTCTTGAAGAGATCTCTAGTCTTTCCCATTCTATTGTTTTCCTTTATTTGTTTGCACTGATCACTGAGGAAGGCTATTCTCCAAAACTCTGCATTCAAATGAATATATATTTCCTTTTCTCCTTTGCCTTTAGCTTCTTTTCTTTTCTCAGCTATTGTAATACCTCCTCAGAAAACCATTTTGCCTTGTTGCCTTTCTTCTTCTTGGGGATGGTTTTGATCCCTGCCTCCTGTACAATGTCATGAACCTCTGCCCATAGTTCTTCAGGCAGTCTATCTATCAGATCTAATCCCTTGAATCTATTTGTCACTTCCACTGTATAATCATAAGGGATATGATTTAGGTCATATCTGAATGGTTTAGTGGTTTTCCCTACTTTCTTCAATTTAAGTCTGAATTTTGCAACAAGGAGTTCATAATATAAGCCACAGTCAGCTCCTAGTCTTGTTTTTGTTGACTGTATAAACTGTCTGGCAATAGTAAACATCAACATTTGAGGAATCAGTGAACTAAAATGGACAGGAATGGGTGAATTTAATTCAGATGACCATTATATCTACTATTGTGGGCAAGAATCCCTTAGAAGAAATGGAGTAGCCTTCATAGTCAACTAGAGAGTCTGAAATGCAGTACTTGGATGCAATCTCAAAAATGAAAGAATGATCTCTGTTCGTTTCCAACGCAAACCATACAATATCACAGTAATCCAAGTCTAGGCCCCAACCACTAAGGCTGAAGAAGCTGAAGTTGAATGGTTCTATGATGACCTACAAGACCTTCTAGAACTAACACCTAAAAAAGATGTCCTTTTCACTATAGGGGACTGGAATGCAAAAGTAGGAAGTCAAGAAATTCCAGAGTAATAGGCACGTTTGGCCTTGGAGTACAAAATAAAGCAGGGCAAAGGCTAACAGAGTTTTGCCAAGAGAACGCACTGGTCATAGCAAACACCCTTTTTCAACAACACAATAGACGACTCTACACATGGACGTCACCAGATGGTCAACACGAAAATAAGCATATCTTTGGTGATCACTACTTACGTTTATTGAAAGCTTGCCATGTGTCTGGCATTGTGTTAAGCACTTTACATGAACTCACAGTCCTAAGAGGTAGTTACTATCTTTTTTTATTATGCTGATGAAACAACTGAGGCACAGAGCAGTTAAGCAACTTGTCTGGGCTCATTCAGCTAGACAGGATGGAGCCAGGAAGGAGATACAGAACATTTGACTTCAGCATCTCTGCTTTTAACCTTTAGAGAGAGGGTTTTACAGGGAGAATCCAATTTTCAATTATGTTGGCTTTTTATAAGGCTTAAATTATGTAAGATTTCAATAAAAGAGTGCTACCAGGAAAAAAATTAATAAAAATAGTGTATGTAAAGCACCAGCTACCATAGGTGGAGCCCCACCAATGGTGGCCATTATATTTTAAGGAAGTCTTAGAAAAAAAAAAAGAGAATGCCTCTTTTCCACAGAGATTAATTTTCTCTGTAACCAATTAAAAGCAAGTTGCCTTTTCTGAATTGTCTTTAGTGACTTTGCCATTTAAAGTCATACTTGTTTAGGAAACAGGTGAAATCGAATTTAGATCATAAATATGCTGGCAAAAAGGGAAAAGTCAGAAAAATAGGTAAGGAGTGCAGGAGGATGCGTGAATGTCAGAAAGAAGATTGGGAGGGGGAATAATCATTGTGACAATTAGTGGTTGAGTTACATTCTTTTGAACTGACTTGTAGGAGTTCTACATCTATTCTTGATAAAAGTCCTTTGTTGGTTATTCAAATTGCCAATATCTTCTCTATGGCTTGCCTTTTCACTCCTTCAGTGATGTCTTTTGATCTTCTGATAAATACTAAATATACACAAAAATGAATTCCAGCTGAATATAGATCTAAATGTGAGATGAAAAATAGTAGAGAATCTAGGTGAGGAAAAAGTCTTCATGATTTTAGGATAGACAAAGATTTCTTTGATTCTCAAAAACAACCAACCTAAAATGGAAAGGTGGATAAGTCAGATAATATTAAAACTAGTAACTTCTGTTCACCAAATGACAGGATTAGTAGAGTGTACTTGGCTCGTGCATTATCTTGCCTTATATTCTTTACTCTTTTCAAATATCCCTGCATTACAGACAAGGAATTGAGGAACTAAGACCCAGAGAGGTTAATGAACTTGCCCTGGACCACAAAGCTTACTAGTGGAGGAGCTGAGGTTTGAACTCGGGTCTGATAGAGTCTAGAGACCAAGTTCCTAATTCTTGGTGGTGCACCTCTTCCTTCACTCCCTCCAAAACGTTCCCTGTGGGGCTGGCGCAGTGTCGGGCTCCGGACCTGTGCTGCCATTGGCTTCCCTCGGTGTCTTCCTGTGTGCATTCCTCCCTGTAAATTATTCGCTCCTCCACCACCATTTTGTGAGCGTGGTCTGCACTTGTTGGTCTTTTTTCTCAGTTCCAAGGAAGCAAGATTCCTGTGGGTGCGGTTCACTGCAGCTGCACCTGGGAGAGACGTGAGCAGCCATTCCGTGTCTGGAGCATCTCTGATCTGGTGGGATGAATGGCAGAGCCCTGGCGAAGAGGTGAAGAGGCGGCTCTTGTGGGTAGTGCCAGCACCGCCCAGCCCTGCTCTGTGTCCTCAGGGGCTGCGGGAGTCTGTGCAGCCCCAGCATCCTGGTGCATGTTTCACCGCTTCTGCCGCCTTCCCTTACTGGGGGCCAGAAGCCCTGGGCATCCGGGTGTTCAGGCAGGGCCGGGCGCAGCCTGCATCTGTGGGAAGTGGAAGCAGAGCTGGGTTTGGGGGTCGTGGGTGAGTCACTTGGAGTTGCGCCCAGGGTCACTGCAGACCCAGGCCCCTGCCATGCAGGCCGATGACAATAGAAGGTAGATGCTGCCTTGTCCTGTGAGAAGTGTGAGAATCGGGCAACGCCAGGGCTCCACCCTATCCTAGCATGCCCAGGGCATCTGCCTCGCAGGGTCACTGCCTCTCAGCAGCCTCCTGCAAAGGGAAGTGCAGGGCTGCCTCCAGCTGCAGACTTGAGCCAGTCATGCTAAGCACTGTGGTACCGTTTACTGAGGATTTAGGTGCCGGGCACTTTGCCTCAGCAAAAATGTATATAAATGTAAACTTTTTACGTACATTTTCTCAGTACATACAACACTCTGTGAAATACAAATGATCATTATTTCGAGTGTACAGCCGTGGCATAAACACTCCTCAGAGCTGCTAAGTGGCAGAGTCAGGATTCAAACCCACACCTGTGTGATGTCAAAACTCACAGGAGTGTTTAACACAACTTACCACAAGCTAATGAAGACCCAGCTTCAGAAATCCCACCTTCGTGGGTCCCTTCGAAGGCACTGGGAAGGTTCTAGCAATGTGTTCCCATGGGCATATGTTTTTTAAAAATTTGCCCAACAGAAAAATAAATTGCAAAACTAATAGATTATTTCCCTAGTTACCATTTCCTTCCACTTTGTCTTCCCTTCCTCAAACTTGCCCTGGTTTGGTATAGAGTTGGGCAGTGTGGGGATCTGACTGAGAGGAATTGGAGTTGGGATGTACTCAGTTAGGGTTTGGTGGGTTATTCGTTTTTTCTGTTTATTGTAATTGAGTTAATGGACAGGCAGGCCTGGCATGCTGCAGTCCATGGGGTCGCAAAGAGTTGGATACGACTGAGCAACTGAACTGAACTGACTCTTTTTCAGATTCTTTCCCCATACAGGCATAGGTTATGGGTTGTTCTGACGTGTCTGGACATCACTCCTGTGGCTGTTAAGTCCTCCCCAGCTGTTCCGATGAACGACTGGCTTCCAGAAATGCTCCTGCCCTCTGTGCCCACTCACCTGGCCTTGTGGCACAAACACACTGGCAGAGACTGGATTGCAACTATGAATGTGGCCTGTGTCTTCGGCACAGAAAGTATGCGGAAATGCAGAAGAAACAGGAAACTTTCAAGAAAGACTATTAGTAATCAAAGCTGCTTTTTATCTTTCTATTCCCTTTATAATGATATTGCAAAACTGTTGTCATATAGAAAGGCAATCCAAGAGTGCGCAGCCAAAAACTACAGACAAAAATGAGACAGGTGTGTCAGGCAGTGAATTAATACAAATGATTATATTATTTTTCTGGATTTTGTTATGGTTTGTGATATTTGTCAGTTTCTAAAAATGTAAAAGTTTTGGGGATTTCTTTTCTCATTCTAAATAGTTACTTTTGTAGCTAATTTTTTGTTTGAAATTTGGTACCATTTTTCTTAAAGAGGAGCCCCCCCCCCCAACCCGTTTCCACCTGCCACAACCCAGGAACTGACTCTGCCTAAACTCACCCTGCTCTTAGCATTGGGAGGTCCCCTAGTCCTCAGTGTGGACGGAGAAAGGGGGGGTCTGAGTTCTGGAAAAACCTGAGCTCCCAGCACTTTAGAAAGTGCTACAGGCATCCTGTGATGTAGGTGGGAGGCTGCAGGTATCCTCAAGGGCAGGCAGGAGACTGAAGAGGCTGTAACAGCACAGTCAAAAGCACCTGAGAGGAGGCGGGCACCGGCCTGCAGCGGGATCCGTCCAATATTTGCATAACACTAAAGAGGGCTGGGGGCAACTTACAAGTCACCTAGCCTTTTGCAATGGGCAGCAGCTTTCCACACAGCCCCATCCAAAACTGAATCTCCAGCTGAGATGTTCTTGGACCTCCTGATCCAAAGGGAGCTTTGGTGCCCCCCGAGGAGCAAGGGTGCCGAGGTGAGCAGGTGTGAGAGTGAGACTGAGGCACACCTGGCCCGTTCTGCCACCCCACGGGCCCTCAGGCCCTGCAAGCGGAAGTAGGGCTGAAGACAGGTGGCAGCTGGTGCACCTGAGGTCGGGGTTGGAGCGTGCTGCGTGCTCCACGATCCCAGGTCACACCCATTCATCCACAGGGCTGGAGCGAAGCAGGGCCGGAGCGGGCCGCCTCTCCAGGAACTGTCTGCTTCACGATGTTCACTTCTCCACCTGGTGTCCGGACTGCAGATTACAGGCGATGAAGCTGCATCTCTTTCTCCACTGAACAAAGGGACTGTGGGGATAGCAGGCCGCCTGGGCTACCCCAGCTCCTGGAATGCTCCTCCTTCTCGCCTCCTGGCAGCCAAACAGGGCACAAGCTGGAGGAGGGTTCAGGGGGACAGCCCCACAGAGCGGGGCTTTGCTCGGAGGCTGCTGTGCTGGGCAGGAGCAATGAGCCCATGGACTCCAGGATCAGAGAAAATTGTACAGAGGCAACAAGACCTCATTTGGAATTCTAATGAGCAGAGAGGCTGCAGATGGCGGTCAGGGGTCTAAGAGCAGTGTGACACAGCCTGTCCTGGGGTGGCCCTCAGCTGGCTGTTTCTGGCCTAAGAGTTCCAGAATTGAGGGTTATTCCTCAACTTCTGTCTTTATGTTCCCTACTCTGAAGGGACAGCACACAAAAGAGTGAACACATCCACAGGGCCTGTGCTACCCTCCCCTGTGACCACAGGCGCATTCAATCCTTTCTGTACCCGTGTAGACACACAACACAATTCTACACACAATACACACACACTAAAATACGCAGCACCAGGAATAATGTTATGGGCTGAATTGCGTCCCCCCGAAATTCATGTTGAAATCCTAAGCCCTGTTTCCTCAAAATGCAACTGCATTAGGGTTAGGGTCTTTAAAGAGGTGTGAAAGTTGCATCCGACTCCTTGTGACCCCATGGACTATACAGTCCATGGAATTCTCCAGGCCAGAATACTGGAGTGGGTAGCCTTTCCCTTCTCCAGGGGATCTTCCCAACCCAGGGGTCGAACCCAGGTCTTCTGCATTGCAGGCTGACTCTTTACCAGCTGAGCCACATGAGAAGCCCAAGAATACTGGAGTCAGTAGCCTATCCCTTCTCCAGCGGCTCTTCCTGACCCAGGAATTGAACCAGTGTCTCAGTTAAAATGAGTTACTAGGGTGAGTCCTAATCCAACATGACTGGTGCCCTTATTAGAAGAAGAGAGTAAGACGCAAGAGAAGATTATGGGACCACACAGAAACATAGCCATCTAAATCCAAGGAGGAGGCCTCAGAAGAAACCAACCCTGTCCACACCTTAGACTTCCAGCCTTAAACACTGTGAGAAAATCAATTCATGCTGTGTGAGCCTGAGCCAACCTGTGGTGTTTTGTTAAGGCAACTCTAGCAAATTGATATAGATAACGATGGTGACTTCACTGCAATGGACTTCAGTAAGCAGGAAAAGATACTCCTTCAAGACACATGTTGCCTTGTTTTAACACACTGCCTGCTAGGAATTTCACGTATAGGACTTTGCAGCCATGGTCCAGGCCAGCTCTGTGGATACAAGATGCTCCTTGCCAAGCTCATCTGCACCCTAGCATCCTCTGGTGGGTTCCTGGGCTAGTCATCATCCCTGATAGCACTGGGAGTTTTTAAGCCTCTGGAGTCTTCTTTTCCGCCTCCTATAAGATCCTCATCATGAAATAGGAAGGAAAGAGGAGCAGAGGGCAACTTTTCTGCAATACTGACTAGGTTCCAGATCTGGTGGGCTGGGGGCCTGGAGAAGGGATGAAGACCTGTGAGGGGTGATGGGCTGGAGGTTTCCAGTCTGCTGGGGGGAGGACAAGGGGGGGACACAGTTGCTGCAGCAAAAGAGAGAGTCTGGCCTCGGGGAGAGAAACTGGGAGAGGCGCACAGGGCCCAGGAGAAGGAACAGCCTGCAGAGGCGAGTGAGCGCGACCCTGATGAAGGGTTCTGTATTCCGCTGTCCAACACAGCGGCCACTACTTCTGTGGTCACTGAGCTCCTGACATGTGACTAAGTGGAACTGACTGAGAAACTTAATTCTTAATTTAATTTTTGCCATTTTAAGTATAAATATTTATATGTGGTGGCAGTGTTGGACAGCACAGTTCTAGAGCTCATGGGCTTACTGCTTGCACTCAACGTTACCCTCTTTCTCCCTTGCTTCCTGAGCCCCAGGTTTAATCAGGCAGTTGGAAGCCATGGACTGCAGGGGAGCGTGAGCTCCTGCCAAGCTCTCCATGTCCCAGGGGGTGCTAGTGGTAAAGAACACGCCTGCCAGTACAGGAGACATAAGAGACACCCATTGGATCCCTGGGTCAGGACGGTGCCCTGGACGAGGGCATGGCAACCCACTCCAGTATTCTCGCCTGGAAAATTCCATGGACAGAGGAGCCTGGCGAGCTACAGTCCATAGCGTCACAAAGAGTCAGACATGGCTGAAGTGACTTAGCACACATGCCAAACTCTCTGGGGGGAGGTAAATCTTGATTAGTCTAAGCCAGTTATGGTAATTATGTTCCCTTGTTAGTGATTAGTTTAGGAGCAGGCAAATGATGCAAACTCAGACAATGACATAGAGGGGGAAGTCTGCTGGAGGGATCCGACAATGGTCTCCTTGATCTCAGAAAGGATCATAAAGAGGGGATGGTCCCTCTTCTGCCTTCAATTTTTGTGTGAGAATGTGATGTTTAGAATTGCTGGAACTGGAGCTTCGCTGGTGGTGCAGTGGTCAAGACTTCATGATCTCAATAGTGGGGACCTGGGTTCCATCCCTGGCTGGGGGACTAGATCCCACATGCCACAACAAGGATTCTGCATTCAGCAATGAAGATTCCATGTGCTGTGACTAAAACCTGGCACAGACAAATTGAAACAAGAAGAAAGGAAAAAAAATAATAAATAAAAAAGAATAACTTTAAAAAGAATTAAAAAAAAAAAAAAAAGGATTGCTGGAACCACCTCAGGGGGACAAATGCCAGTATGCTGAGCATGCTAAGTTGCTTCAGTCGTGTCTGACTCTTTATGACCCTATGGACTGTGGCCCACCAGGCTTCTCTGTCCAGGGGATTCTCCAAACAAGGATACTAGAGTGGGTTCCATTTCCTCCTCCAATGCTGAGCATGGCTGACCTAAAACACGTAAAGAACCTGGGTCTCAGTGATGTTGCCAAGCCACATCATACCCAACCTTAGGATGGTCTTCTCTCCTTTGTTATGTGAAATAACAATTCCCTTCATCAGTAAAGATATTTGAAGCTGGGTCTTCAGTTAAATGCAGTGAAAAGTATCCTTTGGGGATTACCAATCCATAGCTGGCAGTTTGTGTTTCAGCTTCCAATGCCAATGCTATAGAATATAGCATTTTTCCTCATCATGCTTCTCAAACTAATATTCCAAGCAGATACTACCAATCCATTGGCGTTAACGTGCTCGAGAAAATCAGTTTGCCATTCCTGCTCTGGGGCAGATGAACACCGCTTCTGCTCTGCCACCAACTCCCCCACAAATACTTTTTTTCCCATTGGCCCTGGCTAACAATTAGAATGTATTCCTGTGAAATCAAACAATACATCAGTACCCATGATACCAACCCACAGAAACAATTCAAATAAGCCTGAATCAAAGCAAACAGTTTTTCTTTATGCTCAAGACATTTTAAAAAGTACTTATTTTTGTAAGGGTCAGTTCACATTTGCAAGGGGAAGTCAGTCACACGGCAATCTTTATTTGAATATAATGGAGCAAAAAATGCTCTTTTATTGATCTGATGTCCATTAAATATCTTTGCAGCTGTTACATGAATGTTGGTTGTCTGGCACATAAATGTATACACACGTCCACAGCTGATAGACTTACGCTGTACACGAGTCACCCGATGGAGCATGCCCTCACTCACACAAGGTCACACATGGCTGTCTTGGGCATTTGTCAAAACACACTTGGTCAAACATTTTGGCAATACGGGAATCAGACACAGAGGAGCATACCAGAAAGATGAGTTCACAAGAGGACCAGCTGTACTTAAGAGGAAAACTCCAAAAACCTGAAACAGAATTTATTGGGGTTCCCACATGCAGCACATGTATACAGTACACTTGGGGGTAAAGGGAACATTCATAGCAGGAAGGCTCACATAGCATAAAAACAGACGAGAAACAAGACATAACAAAACGCCCAACGCCAAAACCAAGAAGAGGACCACTGCCAAGATCTCATTGCAAAGGAGAGTGAATTGTTGGGTTTTACATGTCTGAAATGGAGATCCACCCAAAATAAAAAGCTCTTCGAGGACTTTATTTACAGGATGTTGACATTAATAAAGGATGTATGGTCTGTTCAGTGTGGATCAAGACAAGGATACATAACCACATTTTGGATAGTATGAAACACATATCAGGAAAGAACATTTCTTTTTTCTTTGGATTTAGGATATAGATTCAGTACAATAAATGTATAACAATAGCAGAGGAAATGAGATTAAGCCAAGCTGTCCAGTTCTATCTAGTCAGGCCTGTTGAATGTCAAAGGCAAGGAAGGAGTTGTAATTCTTCAACACCTACTTGGGTGCGAGAGGGGAGATGCTTTGTAACTTCAAACAAATTTATTCCTGCTTGCACAGCATAAATAGCCAATTTGTTGTACATTGCCCTGGAAGGAACAATACTTAAAGGAGTGGTGGATTCTCTGCAATGCGGGTATTATTCTAAATCAACACAAATGCAGAAAGTAACCTTTGCATATCGACATGAGATTGAACTTGCTGAGTTTTTCCTTCGCTTGGGTTGATGGGCAATGCTGACCTGCAAACCCAGGGGACTCAATTTGGTGTGGTCCAGGTCAATGGAGTGGGTGGCCACGTACTAGTCAGGGCTTTAGGTAGCGGTATGCAGACCACTGTCTGGTGGGAGGAGTCTGATTTGTAGCATCTATCAATATTTGTGGTGTAAGTACTCCCACCATGGCCGATTTCAAGTTACAAAGGTGAAATCATGGGACCTGCAGTTGGGAAGGGATGCTAAGGAACCCAGCATCACATGGTATTTCTATCACACAGACACAGTAGCCGTCGGTTATGTCAAGGGCATAGATAACACTAAAATGGAAGAAAATAATTAGGAAGTGATGAGTTCTGAATATTTTTTACCTTTGCTTGAAAATATAATGACTGTAAGTTCACAAGTGTTAATGTTTAATAATGGCTGTTTCTCAGACATATAGAACAGACTTTTGGATACAGTGGGGGAAGGAGAGGGTGGGATGATTTGAGAGAAGAGCATTGAAACATATACATTACCATAGATAAAACTGATAGCCAGTGGGAGTTTGATGTATGACGCAGGGAACCAAAGCCAGTGTTCTGTTGACAGCCTAGAGAGGTGGGGTGGGAGGGAGGGGACATGTGTGCACCTATGGCTGATTCACGTTGATGTATGGCAGCAACCATCACAATATTGTTAAGTAATTATCCTCTAACTAAAATTTTTTTTAAAAAATGACTGTTTCTCAACTGGCTCACAAAATTCCTGAAATGATCAGCTCTGAGGAACTGGTTTGCAGCTGCTTCAGCCCCTCCCTGGCTTTTGATGACCTGGCCCCTGTGAGTGGCTGTCAGTCATTCTCCAGGCACCTGAAATCTGCTTAGGACTCTGCACCCCAACTTCCAGGGTGGGCCGCTAGCTGCTGTGAAGCCCTGTGAGAGTCTGAGCAGAGGGCCAGGGTCTGCTTTCTCCTCCTTCCAGTTCTGGACATGAAGCCAGCATAGACATGGTAGGGTAGGCAGAGAGCAGGCACCCTCTGCAGCTTCAGCACTTAAATTCAGGACTTCCCTGGCAGTCCAGTGGTTAAGACTCAGCCCTTGCAATGCAGGGGGCATGGTTTTGATCCTTGGTTGCTGAACTAAGATCCTACATGTCTCAAGGTATGTCAATAAATAAATAAATACCACCCCCACCCCCACTTGTGTGGAAGGCACCCAGCCTTCTGCACCAAGTTTGAGAGTGTGTCTAGCTCCTCCGGGTCTATGAATTCCAGGCACCTCACTGCAAGCCTTCTTGCTTTTAAGGAGTCAAGCTTTGAGCTCTAAGACTTCTGCTTCAGAGACGGACCTTGCTCAGATGGACCTCGCTCAGATCTCATGCCAGTGGTGCCCAGCACATCGTGTGCAGGAGCTGGGAAGCAGCTGGAAATCTTGCCCAGCATGGGGAGCTTGTCAAAGCCAATGGTCAAGAGCTCACACCCGCTGACACCCACTGCCCTTCCCAGGGCCTCTCCAGCCAGCACAGCATCACATTCCTTAGTCCTAAGGGCCCCGGTCAAGCTCAGCCTCGATTTCTATGCCACGAGAGTCAAGAGGAGGCAAGAGTAGGTGGAGAAGAGAAGGGAGAAAGGAAGTGAGTGCTTCCTGTCTAGAGGAGGGAAGGAGGAGAAAGTCAGTGGGACAAAAGGAAGTGGAGACTCTGGGAGGGGAAGGAGGCGGGTGGCTGAAAACCACCTTCTCTGCTTGCACCTCGGGCCCCAGCCCCCAAAGGCCATTTGCAACTTCCAGACACTTTGCAACACCATGTGCTGGCCTTAAACTGAAGTCTGAACATCGCCCGCCACCGACTGTCAGAACTTGTTTTCTGAGTGGCTTATCTGCTGAAAGTAAAGATGAGGAAAGCTGCTCTAGGGGATCTGCAGACAGCTGACTTCATCACAAGTCTTCAGCATCAGAAGGGAAACACCCTGGAAAGCCGAGGCGGGACTGGCAGCAGCTGGGGGATTTGCTGACTCTGTGCTCTCAACAGACTCCCCAGCACCGCCAGGAGTTTAGGCCATGAAAAAGAAGGCCCCAGAAGAAACTAGAAGTTTACAGACCAACACCTCTATACAGATGGGGCCATCTTTGCTGCTGATTCTTTTCCTTTAACACACAGCTTCTTGCCAGGATATTTAAAGAAATAGCACATGTATGGCTCCACTTTCCTCATTTTCCAAGTAGGTACTAATCAGTAGTTCCTCCAACAAAGGCCAGGCAATTGTCAAAGATAGTGCCAATTTCTGAGTAGTTTCTGCACTGCCCACAGTAGGCTATTACTTCTTTTAAATTTGGAAAAATTACATTTTGTGTTTATGGGGAGGGGGTATCAACAGGTAATGGAAATCAATATAAGACATTCACCCTCCCCACCAATACAGATGTTTTCTCTTTCATTCTCCCTGTTTCCCTGTCATTATTTAAGTCCTGCAAAGGATTAACTACCTGCATACAATGCAGGGCCTCAACCTATTTAATAGCACATGCAAGTTAATAAATATTTATTCATGAGATGACAAGTGATCGTGAAAGTTCTGCCCAGGCCCTTCCTCCATCAGTGCTAATAACCTGAAACCAGGCCCATGAACTGTATCCTTGCCACTCAAATCCTGGGATTCCTAAACTGGATTGAGGAGGTCTTGTTGGAGAGAGATGAAAATCAGTCCTGGAAACGGCTGTGTCTGGTTGGTAAGACACCGTGGATAGGAAGAGCAGTCAGTATTTAGAGCAAAAGAACATCACACGGAGAACTGTCACTCCACACCTGAAACAAGCAAGGGACACACAACGAATCAAGAAGCTACTGACAACTTTGTCTACATTACAGGTTGGGAAAGAAGCTTTACTCAAAACACACTTGCAGAAACAAAAACTATAAGAAATGTACAGTCTGTTTCAGAGCGCCCTACTGTGTAGGCTTATTTTTGCTGTGCCAAGTTGACTGGTATTTCTGTAGGTTTGGTACCTGGACTAAGTACAGAGTGATATGGGAGTTAATGGAAATGCAAATATCCAGGCAACATGCCCTTAACAGTCAACTGATTGCCTTTCCATGACACCAGGTGAAGGCCAAATCCAGGCATTTCTGGCTTGAGAACCTTGAATACATGAACAAGTGAGGCGTTTTACTGAAGATAAATAGGTAAAGGCTATTTGGATATGAGACAGAAAAAAAAATTGGAGAATATCATATTCTGTTTTGATTGGCAGAGGGAGTCAGAAGCTATTTCCATGGAATGCTTTAGAAACGACCCCAGGCCTTGGGAAATCTTGATTCTGCCCTAGTCTCCTCATTAGAACCTTCTCAGTATCTTGGACTCTCCTTTCTGTCACTACATTTCTTTCCCCACCTCTCGCTTGATATCCCAAGACATCCAGAAGAGCAGTGACATAACTTAGTGCAAACCTGAACTTAGATTCAAGAGATTTGTAAATGAAGGTGCATCTGACAGCTCAGGTAAAATCACGTAAGACCATGTTTCATCAATGCAATGGAGTAGAGCCAGGAGAGCTTTGGGGGGCATCCTTTCTCAAAGGACCAACGAGCGAGGCTTCTAATGTCTGCGTCCCGCAGGGCGGGGCCCTTTCCTAGGCAGACACTGGGAACCATCAAACCAACAGTGAATGGAGATGACACTTGGGATTCTAAGAAGCTGCAGCACAAACAACACGGGAACCATCTCACCTGTCCCACAGGGCCTTCCCAAACAACTTCCTGAGCTCTTGCAAGCTTGCCTATTTTTTTCAGTTTCTAAATTCAACCTGTTTGGTGCTTGTAAAGATGAGTTTAGCATCAGAAGAAGGTAGACAGTAAGATGAACCTATTTTTGTGAGGGTCTTCTAGAGTCTTGGACTAGTCCCAGCAGCAAATTAGTCCCAATCCTTTGCTCCACAGATGGGGCAACTGAGGATCAGAGACGCTCAATGACTCACATCCTCCTCAGCGAGATCTGGGTCTCCCTGTTGGTTAGTGGGAGAGTTTGGGCTAGGACCCATCTGTCTTATCTCCCAGGGTTAGTCCTTAGGGTGTAAAATAATCCCTGGCTGCTGGGTTTGGCTTCCAAGGCAGTGAGATTAAATGAGAGGAGGGTAAAACCTATTACTGGGGGTATAATGTGGTTCAGGACTTACAGAGTGGAACAGCTGGGTTTATTTCCTACTGAGAGGACCAGTGATAACAACAGGATTTGGGAACATTCTGGATTGATTCAAAGCACGTGAGGAAATTTTAGATAGAAAAGGAGTTAGAGATCTAGGAGCCAGCGGGACTGTTTCCCAGGCTTCCATTTACACATGTACTCTCATTTTCTTTCTATTGCAGATGAAATGAGATGCTGGCTGCGCGTCCGAGTGCCAGCAGCCTGCTGCACTGGATAGAATTGAGAGTTTCCGTCTAATCGCACGGCTCTATCTTAATCCTGCTCACCCCACAACAAGCCAGACAGGCCACACCACATAGCTGGGGAAGAACCTGAGCTCTCTCATTGAAAATGCCAGTGTGGGTGGGGAACAATGTGAAGGAGGCAGGGAAAACTGCAGGGAAGGTGGTGACCAAGAAGGTTTGTGACCACAGACCGTCCAGGAGATTAGAAGAGATCCCTCTTGGGCCACCTGGGAGGTTTGGATTTAAGTGACAAGAAGGTCAAGAAAGGTCATTCCAAAGGGGATGCATGCAGGCAGGTCTCATCTGGTGTGGTTCTGCTGGTTAATCCTATTCTGATCCATCAAGCATTCAGATAAAATTCTATGTAAACTGTGCTCTGCATATTTGATGCATTTAAAACGATCACAGACATCCGAGACATTTCTAAAAGTAAAGACAGTACAGTAAGCAAAGTTGACTGTGGCAGAAGATCTAGAGATAGCAGCATCCATGCATGTTTCTATTTCTCTTTTGAATGGGTTGGTGGAGATACACTTGTCACTTGAGCAGTTATCACTGCACAGGTGACATTCAACTAAAAAATCTGCTCAGGTCCCCAGATATGTCTCTTTGAAAAAGATAAGCCAAGGGGTAGGTGGGGAGAAGAGTACATAATGAAGAACATCCAGGATATGTTCATGGGTTGTCTGACTTGTCTTTGTTTTCCAACAATATTCCAGAAGGCAGAGGTGAGAGTTCTGCTTCTTTCCATTGACAGCATTCTAATAGATTTGTTGATATTGTTCTACTAGATCCCGTCTAGTCTTTACCGGTTTGCCTTCTTCCAGACGCCTTTGTAGTTTGGGGTTTGAGTTTTCCTGATATTCTGGCCCGGAGCCTGCATCCCCAGGGAGTTGCCCTCTTCCTGTGAGCCCCCCCACACCAGGCTGCTGCCCCATATAGGCCTGAATTACTTCAAGGGAGAGTCGATTAATGGCTTATGTTAATGAAAGCAGCTTTTCACAGTCTGAACTCTGCAGTCTGGAGCTCTAGGAGGATCAGGAGGAAGGGGAGAGAGAGGCGGAGTGCCCTCTGGGGTGAAGACAACTTTGAGTGTCTTGACTCTTGGAAACAAAGGCTCTCCCTTCCTGGAGGCCCAGGGCCATGACCTGTTGGAAATGCCTATAATAAGTAACAAGGATAACCCTCTAACAAGACACAGGGAATTTAAAAAAGGAATATTGTTTTAATATGGGATTTATTCCTGGCTGCTGGTCATCACTGCAAGTTGACTTGGAGGTTTCAGATTTCAAAGAAGATGAGTAAAAAGGGCCAGCATGGAGGAGGGGCGGCCCAAGGGGTGAGAAGGTCACATAGCTGACAGCCTGTGGGCATGTCCTGCTAACCTCTCTCTTGCAGGCCAGGAGGATTCCAGAGGTAAAGTGAGCAGCCAAAAGCTCCCAGGAGATGCAACCCTTGTCTGCCCAAGGGCTCCATGGAGCTCAGCGGGCTGCGATTTCACACAGAGGCAGCGGCTAGGAACACACTGACCGGCTCCAGCCAGGGGCACTGCTAGAAAGTCCAATGTCACTTCCCCAGGGATACTGGCCCCAAGACACTGGTCCCCTCGAGGTATCATTTGGCATTTACAAATGGCTTTAGGTCTGAATTTCTAACTCATTTTCACTTTACAACAACTTAGATGGCTAACAATCTGGAGAGAGAGTTTGCGTGAATGACGGAATCAGGTGGGCAGACCCAGTTAGAAAGTGGCTTTTTCCCATTAATTGTGTTATCTGGCAAGATGGATGGCAGCCGTGGGTGGGAGCAGGGTGGGGGTGAAGGCAGGCTGAAGATCTCAGTTCTGTTCATCTGACATTCTGAACCACGTGCCACAATCACAGACATGACTAACGGCCCTTTTCCTCGTATTTTTCAGAATTTCGTCAGGCTTCCTGGCAGAAATCTTGCTCATGTCACTCACAGATCTTTGTTGCTAACTGCAGAGCCTCTATTTTTCCTGTCAGCAGAGTCATCTTAATTGTCAAGCCTGAAAGAGCTCCACCCAGTTCAGTTTGGTGCCGCAGGGCTTTTTTTTTCTTTTGAAAGGCCCTGCTGTAACAGCAAGAATTGCTGGGTGTCCTTTTCTAAGTAAACAGGAAATATCACTGCAAAAAAAAAAAAAAAAGAATCTCTTCCCTCAGCACAGATGCACTAATACGCCGATTTATCTTTCCTGTGAATGCTGAATTAGGAGCAGGATTGTTTCTTACAGCAGTCCAGTCCTCTTCTTAGCTTCTGAACCTTACACTGAGGAGGATCTCAGGAAGGCTCGACTCACAACACACTTAAAAAATTCTGATTTCTGGAAGGCAGTAGCATCGCAGTTAGGAAAGACAACAATGCATGAAAAAAAAAAAAAAAACCCAGACCCTGCAAAATCACACTGAAGGGATGAGACGGTATGCATCTACATTGTCGTCACAGCAGGTTAGTGTTCTGGTATTTGACCACCCTTCTGGAGCCTTGAGTCAGTAAGGGGAGTTGACCCAGGGCAAGAGAAGGAAGTACAGGATGGATGGCTTTTTTCCATTACATCAGGACCTGGGTTCGTGTGTCAGGCAGGCGCAGCCCCACGAGTCCTCCACACACCAGCACGGTGGAGGCCAGCAGGATGGGGATAGCTTTGGTGATGCTGACCAGGGAGCCAAATATCAAGTTTCCCAGGACGGCCGCTGCTTTGCACAGTGCGTTCAAGAAGCCAAAGCCTGTTGCCCTGCAAAGGACAGAGACATGAACAAGGCTGAGAAAGTGTCTTCCAAGAGTCCAACTTTAGACACAAATGTCTCCTATAAGAATTTTCAGTGATCTTCACGTAGACTATTCTGTATATCCTTATTTAGTCGCTCAGTCGTGTCTGACTCTTTGTAACCCATGGACTGTAGCCTGCCAGGCTCCTCTGTCTGTGGGATTTCCCAGACAAGAATGCCGGAGTGGGTTGCCATTTCCTTCTCCAGGGGATCTTCCTGGCCCAGGGCTGCAACCCACGTCTCCAGCCTTGGCAGGTGGATTATTTACTACTGAGCCACCAGGGAAGCCCTGCATGACCTTAGAACAAGTAATCAGCTATCTATCAGCACATCTGGAAGCAGAGAACCCCAGCTGCTGGTATCAGTCCTTCAGCCCTCTTTTGACTTTCTTGCCACCTTGACTGATTCTTATTCGACCCATGAGCTTATTAGTGAACAGAAAGAGAATGGTCAGAGAGTCAGAAAAGTTTCTTCTCTCTTCCAGAACTAAATTAAAATGTATGACCATATATGTCTTTAAATTTTACTTTCTACTCCCTACTTCCTCTTAGTTTAGTTCATTTATGATGTTTTAAATAATTATAGAACATAGGAACTTTCAGAGAAAATCCAGGATGACTGGGTTGCATTCATTTTTCTCATACCATGGAGGTGAACTATTATGACTTCATCCCAAATGTTTTTGGTAGCAAGCAGAAACTCATCCCTGAGCTTGGTGGCCTCAAATGAGCTAGGGGGCCTCAAATGAGCTAGGGACACATTTCTTGCACCCTCGTCAGAGTTCTGGGTGGATAATCAAGCCCAAGACAGAGGAAAATCAGATTGAAGGCCCATAGAAAACCTTGCTTAATTCTGCTGACATATAATATATGCAGGTGGTATATAAATAAGACGTATCCCATTTCTTAAGAGATTCTTCAGAAAAGAAAACTTTTACTATCTTTATGGGTGTTGAATATAATTTTACTATGGTCTTCTAGGCAAGAAATTTCATCTTGTTCATGAGAGTACCGATACTGCTGACATCATGAGATAATACGGATTTCCTCTGCCTTTATGCCAGCTCACTGTTTTTTAGCCTGTCACTGGGTACACATGTCTAATAAAGGCACACTGAATGCAGGGTAACTGCTGGATACATTTTTTCCCCTCTAGAGAGAGATGTATTTTATATGCTGTAAAATGCAGTACTTAGTACACGTCTTTCTTTGATTGATTTGTAAATTTGTTAAGGGTAGGTTTTCCTTTGGCTAGTCAGGACAACTACTTATCATGACTTATGCTATTCCAAGGGATACTTTCTACAACGTGTAGGTATTTACTACAGGGATTATACAGCCATCCCCCTTCCCACACCACAGGAAGGGGAAGGGCACCTCTCTTGTGCTGAAGGAACCAAGCCCTTCATTTTGCTGGTTAGAACAGACCTACAATGGGCAGCAAGCGCTACCTTTGTTTTCTGGCCAAAACACCTAGAGCGTCAAGTAAGCGGCCTCTGCAGCATCGCAAAGTTGCCAACTGTTTGGAACTTGGAAGGGGTGTAACAGAATCTCTGATGGAGGAAAACAGGAACTTCTCGAGAAGAGGGTAAGCTCATTATGTATTCTTCTTTTTCTTTTTGGTTTGTTTTTAAAGAAAGAGACTAGCAATAGCAGCAACCACCAGAGAGGAGATTTAATGTACTGATAACTATTTTCAAATGAAATTGCTTGAAGGTTACATGTTGGGTACCACAGAACACGTAAGTAGAATGACACCATCATCTTCGGCTTCCCCTAGCTCCATGGAGATGCCATGAGGCCAAACTGCCTTTTTTTTTTTAATTAAAAGATTTTTTTGAGCAGTTTTAGGCCTCCAAAAACTGAGCGAAAAAAAAAAAAAGAGAATTTCCATATCATCCCTTGCCTTGCACCCCTATTGTGAACATCTTAGTGTGGTTAATTTTTTATAATTCATGAGTGCATGCATGCTCAGTTGCTCAGTTGTGTCCGATTCCACATGACCCCATGGACTATGGTCCACCAGGCTCCTCTGTCCATGGGATTTTCTAGGCAAGAACACTGGGTTGGGTTGCATGCCCTCCTCCAGGGGATCTTCCCAAACCAGGGATCGAACCTGTGTCTCCTGCATCGGCAGGTGGATTCTTCACCACTGAGCCACCTTGGAAGCCCCGTGTTACAACTGATGAGGCAAAATTAATATATTATTATGAATTAAAGTCCATAGTTTACATTAGAGCTCACTGTGTTGTGTGTTTTATGGGCTTTGACAAATGTATAATGACACGTATCCACAACTGCAGCATCATGCAGGACAACAGTTTCAACGCCCCAGAAATCCTGGCAACCTCTCATCCTTTTACTATCTCCATAGTTTTGTCTTTTCCAGAATGTCATATAACTCAAATTATATAGTATGCAGCCTTTTCAGACTAGCTTCTTCCACTTTTTTTTTTTTAAACTGCATGTTAGTTTCTAGATTCTAGGAGTATAAATTACCCAATGCATCTTAAGGTAGTGAGATAAGCTGTATTGTTCTGAGGAAAATGGCCGGGGTGTGTGTTACTGATTAGTGAATGGGAAACAGTCTATATGAAGAAGTCTCTTGATGCTAAAACTGCAGAGTGAGCCAGGGAGAATTTGTACTGGGGCTAAAATAACCGCATTTTGCCAAGCTATCAAACACTGGCACAACTCAGAACAGGGTATAAAATACAGGCAGCTATCTCCTTTTATTACTGAAACTATAACAGAGGAATAGATGACTTCCTGAGACCTCAGAGCAGCACTGAGAGAGACGTGTCAGGAGCATCTGGTATCTGAAGCCTCTAAATAAGACGGTCAAATTCTTATCTCCTAAGAATCTCTGCTTCCATTTATCAAGCAGAGGCAGTTGTTTGGATGACAATCTGGTGTGGCTACAAAGCACACAGCCTCCTTAGTGTTGGCACTCCAGAAAACATGACTGTGTGAAATAACAGGTAAGTTATTTCTTCAAATACTTGAAGCTGGAGGGTGTGATTTTCTACACACAGCAGACACAGTTGTATTAGAAAAATCATTCTCAAAGTGGCTCTCCCTTGGGATTATCCGTGTATAAGTAAAGAAGCTTTTCATTAGTTCATTTGTTTCCTTGTTCTTATTTAAAGGAAGCCATGAACTTCCACAAACACCCCAAGCACAAGTTACCTTGTGCTCAAGTCCTTGGAGGCTGGTGTTACGTAGTTAGAATAAGGAACAGGTGTCTAAAATAGTGGTGGCTAAAAGACAAAGAAAGGGAAAAGCACACGAAAATAGAACAAAGGAAGGTCTGAGGACCAGAGTGAGAACCTCAGGTGACAAAGAGCCCTCCTGGCTAGCCCAGTTTACACAGGACAGGCTCGGGGGAGGAGAAAAAACATATAAAAAGAGGAGCCAAAACTGAGCCAGGGGCTTCTCTACTCTTTGCCTCTTTTGGGTAGGCCCACCCTCACGCCTCGATGTATTTTCCTTTGCTTGCCAAATAAAACTGAGTCGGACGTGACTGCAATTCTTCCAGAAATATCTGCACTTTTGAATTGGTTTCGATTTACTGTTATGTACTAATGGAACCTTCAAAAGAAAAACATCCACTCCACCTCTCCAACAAATGTTTTTTGTTTCTGAATTCCCTTTAGTATCCAATCATATCCATATTTTTGCAAATCACAGGATTTCTACAGGTTTCCTTTTCTGCTTTCCCCCAATCAGTCATAAAGCTGCTTGTCTCAGGTTATTTGTGTTTTGATTAAAATGAAATGATATAGCACAGAACCATTATTTCTGTAACCATAACACTGGATAACAGAGCTTTCCAAACTTGGGGGAACATAAACAAGATTGCAATGAACACCTTTACATATATCGTGCGTGGTAAGTCACTTCAGTCATGTCCGACTCTTTGCAACCCTATGGACTGTAGCCTGTCGGGCTCCTCTGTCCATGGGATTCTCTAGGCAAGTGTACTGGAGTGGGTTTCCACTTCCTTCTCCAGGGATCGAACCCACATCTCTTATGTCTCCTGCATCAGCAGGCGGGTTCTTTACCGCTAGCGCCACCTGGGAAGCCCCCTTTACATACAGGATCTTCTTTGTTTGGATGTGTTCAGTAGGAAATATCACACAGTACAACACAGCCAAGAGAACACGTTCATGATGCGGCGTGGGGAGACTGAGGACAACGAGGCACACCATGGTCCTCAGGGGAGGCCACTCCAAAGGCTTTGCACGACCTCTTCTCCTGCCCTCTCCCTGCACCTGCTGTCTTACTTTACACTGCTTTGCACAGCTCATTTTCACTAGAGGTAATCAGTTTCTCATCTAACCTGCATCATTTCCTTTCCTTCCAGCAATTACCTGGACACTGGACAGCAGTGAAAGCTCTCCCTGCTGGACTGGCCTCCTTCCTGCTCCCCTCCTAAACCTCAGGGCTCTCCCTTTGGGGTCTAGCCTTATTTAGGTCCTGGCTACATCTCTAGGGTGGGGCTGTGGAGCCTTTACATTGACTCATCACAACTTCTTTCAGGACTGGCACAAGGATGCAAAGGATGCTTGTGAAATGAACTAAGGAATTTTCTGATATCTTCACAATACACTGGAAGTATATTTCTGTAATGGGCATTAAAAAAAAAACTGAAAGTTAATTTACAATGTTGTGTTAGTTTTTGGTGTACAGCAAAGTGATTCAGTTTTATATATATGCACGTGCATATGTGTATACACACACACACACACACACACATATTCTTTTCCATTATGGTTTACTGCAGGATACTGAGTATAACTCCCTGTGTGATGCAGCAGGACTTTGTTGTTTATTTTATTTATAGTAGTCTGCATCTACTGGGCCTCTCTAGTGGCTCAGACAGTAAAAAATCTGCCTGCAGTGCAGGAGACCTCGGTTCAATCCCTGGGTTGGGAAGATCCCCTGAAGGAGGGAATGGCAACCCATTGCAGTATTTTTGCCTGGAGAATTCCACAGACAGAGGAGCCTGGTGGGCTGCAGTCCATGGGGTCGCGTCGAGTTGGACACAACTGAGCAGCAACTAACGCACCTGTATCTACCAATCCCAAATGCACATTTTAATGGACATTAGTTGGTCCATGTTTGTGTATTGATGCCAGACTATCACCTTGCTTTTGCGGAAGAAAAAAAACCAAGTTTCACATTCTTAAATCTGGAAAGACTGAATTCAACTGCTTTCTAGTTTTCAAAGGAAGAGAAAATTTGTCTCATCTAAGCAGTAAGTGTAGGTGTGTGGTGTGTGTATGTGCCCTCCTTAACTTAGAAGGGGGCATCCCGTATCACAGCAAGCAGGGCCTTCCTTACAAACAAGTGGAGGACTTTGCTGCAGCTGTGAGCTTGAAGGAATCCCTGGGCCCAAAGTGGGCCTCCATCTCCCTCCCAGCCTACAACCACCAAGGATTGTATTATTGCTTGTTCCTGTTTAAATGCAAATATATTCACAGACAGTTCATAATGGAAGCCTTTGTGTCTTATCATTTATCTGATAAACCTCAGCTAGGAAGTGAGTCCCTGGGCTGGGGTAAATAATGACAGAATGAAAATGAGCCCTGGGAGGCAACCTGGAGTTCATTTAAGGCCACAGTTGATGGACACGTCTGTACACCCCCAAATACCAGGTAAGCTTCTTAGAAACTGATTCCCAGAGCCCCACCCAGACCTAATGGGAGGTCACAGACCAGGTTTATGGGTGCTGAGAGCCACAGCAGACAGTCATACATCTGGGTTGTAACACAGACACTCCCAAAAAAGTTATTGAGTAAATAAATTAACAATATTAAAATTCATACTGAGATGGATACACATATTTTTCTTATTCTTCCTATTAAACATAGCTAAAAGTCCTCAATGTTATAAAATAAACCTAAGACGACTCTGGAAAATAAAGAAAAATGGCAGAGCTGCTACAGAGCTGGGTAATGGTGAGTTCCTGCATTTTCTTTTTGCTTCATAGATCTGAGACTTGGAACTTAAGAAGCTGGCAAAAGGAAATACCAACAGGTACAGATTTAAGTAACACCCGAACCAAAGCCTGCTCTCTCTACCCAAAGGGCCAGGATAGAGGCATCCTAGCAAGACAGAAAATATTTAGATGATAACCTCTCTTCTCCAACCAAATACCAGAAAAAAATTGTAACTCAACTGCCAGCCACACCAACAAAGGTCGAGTGGAGCATCTGGACTTCCACCCTCATGGGCCTGTAATGAGGGGCCTCAACATCACCACTGGGGTGGTGTGGGGGAAGGCTAAGCAGGAAGCTAGGATTTTCATCCCTCCTGGCCAGTAATGAGCTTGTCTCTTCTTTCCCTCCACAGTATCAATAATCATGAGGGGAGCCTGGACTCCCACCCCTGTGCAGCAGGAATGAGGATACCCTTTCTTGGGTGTCAATGGAGGTTGAATGGGAACCTGGACATCTACTTCCAGGCAGTAATGGGTGGCATCCCTTCTCCTCCAAGAGAGGTGTTTGGGGAAGCCAACCAAAACTAAAGGCTTAATAAGATCAGAATGACTGCTTTCAATTGAATACTACTTGTCATCTGAATAACCAGGAAGATCTCAAATAGAAAGTGACAATAAAGAGATGTCAACATTGAGATGACGGAAATGTTAACATTATCTGATGAAGATTTTAAAGCCATCATGATAGTAAGGCTTCAGTAGGCAATTATGAGGGCTTCCCTAATGGCTCAGATGGTAAAGAATCTGCCAGTAATGCAGGAGACCCGGGTTCAATCCTTGGGTATTATGAACATGCTTGAAACTCTTGAACACACTTGAAATATAGAGCACATCATCAAAAAATAGAAAAGATATAAAGTCTCAGGAAAGAAATAGAAGACATAAAGAAGAACCAAATTGAAATTTTATAAATGAAAATACAATAACCAAAATAAAAATATTAGTGTTCAGGCTCAACAGCAGAATGAAGGAGAGAAGTGAAAGAATCAGTAAATTGAAGGTAGAATGATAGAAATCTAATTTGAAAAACAGAAAATAGACTTAAAAAAAGGGCATCAGCAACCTGTAGGACCATAACAAGAGATCTAATACTTATGTCACTGGAGTCCAAGGAGGAGAAGAGAAAGTATTCAAATAAATGATGGCTGAAATTTGAAATAATGGTTCACAAATTTGGCAAGAGACACAAATCTACAGATCCAAGAAGCTGAAGGAATCCCAAATGTGATAACCCAAAGAAATCTACACCAAGACAAAGAAAAAAATTTTGAAAGCAGCCAGAAGAAGCACTTTACCTATAGGGAGAAACAGTTAGGTTGCTAGATTCTCCCCTCCAAAAATGTTGCACCTGTTTTTAGAATTCCCACAACAGTCTCTAAGCAGTAATTTTACCATCACCCCTTCCAGTTAACATGAGTTTTTTTTTATCAGTCTTTAAAACCTTGGATTTTCTGCATAATAAAAGAAAATTATATATTACCATTGTTTTAATTTGAGGGCTTCCTAGTTTGCTTCAAGATGGGGTTGGTCTCTATAAAAACTAACCATATGATGAGAGGCCTGGAACTTTCAGCCTATCCTGCCCCACCTTAGGGAGGGGACAGAGGCTGAAGATTGAGTTCAATTACAAGTGGCCAATGATTTAATCAATCATGCTCACATAATGAACTCTTCATAAATCTAGAGAGCTTCAGACTGGTGAACGCATCCACATGCTGGCAGGGCAGTGCACCCCAAACTCTAGGATGACGTAAGCTCCTGTACTCAGGAGTCTTCTGGACCTTACCCTATGCACAGACATAGCTCATTTTACTGTACATCATTTTATTATACTTGAAAGATACTGTATTTTTTAACAAATTGACCATTTGTGGCAACTCTGGGTCTAGAAAGTCTATCAGCATCATTTTCCCAGCAGTATTTGCTCACTTCTTGTCTCTGCGTCACATTTTGGTAATGCTCACCAAATATTTCCATTACTATTATATCTGTTATGGTGATATGTAATTGAAACTTAGCAGGACCCTGTGGGGCTTCTGAGCACTAAGGCCTCTCCGTGTCCCCCATTCCTTGTTTGTAGGGAATAGACTCCAGCCTCCATGAGGTCTCCTTGAGTCCCAGGGGCAGATTCGAACTATTGCTAATCAGGGAAGGGAAGGGACGCTGAGACAAGGGAGGAGCCAAGAAACAATAAAATCAGGACCTGGGGCAGGTCCTGATTCTACCTCAAGGGATACACACAGACATATCTTTAAGGCTTTCTGGGTATGCAGTGGTAAAGAACCCACCTACCAACGCATGAGATGCAAGAGACTAGGGTTGGATCCCTGGGTCAGGAAGGTCCTTTGGAGCAGGACATGGCAACCCACTCCAGTATTCTTGCCCAGAAAATTCCATGGACAGAGGAGCCTGGTGGGCTACAGTCCATGGGGTCACAAAGAGTAGGACAGACTGAGCACAGACAACTAAAACCCCCAACAAATGGAAGATGTCAGCATTCTTCATTCCAGATTAAAGAACCCAGAGAAGCTCTTCAAGAAGACCACCTGAGGCCAGAACTCATTAGATTACCTGAGACCAGAGAATAGACACATGTGTATATATGGCTGAGTCCCTTCACTATTCACCTGAAACTATCCCAACATTGTTAAGGGCTATACCCCAATACAAATGTTTTTGGTGTTAAAAATAGAATAAAGGAGTGTAGGCCCTAATCACACACTCTAATCTAATCAGCAGCCCTGCCCTTAAACTATAATAACTTGCTATAATAACTCCTCACCAAATCTCCTGGGGTTGGGACAGTTTTCGAGGGTAAGAGCCTGTGTGTCCCTCTTTGTCTGGCAAAGCAATAAACTCATTCTTTTCTACTTCACCCAAAACTGTCTTGGAGATTTGATAAGGCACCGGTGTACAAAGGCTGAATTTTGGCATCATTACCAGAAAAGAGCAAGGGATTAGAGGTTGTTTAGAGAGTTGAGGACACAGGGCTGGAGATGAAGCTCTATAAAATCTCTTGAACAACAAGATTTGATGGGCTTCCCGGTTGGCGAGAGCACAGAAGCACTGGGAAGGGGTGGGCCTGGATGGGGCACAAAGCGCCGTGCTCCCCCTGCTGTTCACGCCTTGCCCAATGTGTGCATCTCTTCTGTCTGGCTGCTCCTGAGCGGGAATCTCTTATAATAAATCAGTAAATGCGAGGACATGTTTCCTTGAGTTCTGTGAACCGTTCTGCCAAGTTATCAAAGCTGAGGAGGGGTCGTGAGAACTCCACTGTGCAGCCAGTTGGTCAGATGTACAGGTGATAATCTGACTTGTGTTTGGGGTCTGAAGTGAAGGCACTCTTGCGGGAATCGAGTCTTTCACTTGTGGAATCTGATGCTATCTCCAGGTGTGTGTGTGTGTGTGTGTGTGTGTGTCCGTGCACGCGCGCGTGTGTACGTGCGTATGTGTGCATGTGCGCACGTACTCGCACACACGCTTGTCACTCAGTCATGTCAGATTCTTTGCGACCCCATGGACTGTAGCCCACCAAGCTCCTCTGTCCATGGAATTCTCCAGGCAATCATACTGGAGTGGGTTGCCATTCCCTTCTCCATGAGTGAACTCCGGGAGTTGGTGATGGACAGGGAGGCCTGGCGTGCTGCGATTCATGGGGTCGCAAAGAGTCGGACACGACTGAGCAGCTGATCTGATCTGATCTGATCTCCATGGTAGATGATATCAGAACTGAGTTACATTTTAGAACATCCAATTGGTGTCTACTGGGAATTAAAGAATTACTTGGTATTGGGGAAAAAATAGCTCCATATTTGGTGGCCAAGAGTAAGTATTGAGCATGGAGGGAAAAAAAAAAAAAAGCCCAACTTTTCCTTTAAAAAAGTGTTTGCAGTGACTGCTCAGCTTTATTTTCTCTGGCACAGAAAAGGTGCTGCTCAATAAGTACACAAAATTTTAATTTCAACATTTCCTGCCTCTTTATGAAACAGTTTAGAGTAGCTTATAAAAGACAAAGGGTTTCCCGGGTGGCTCAGCAGTAAAGAATCCGTCTGCAATGCAGGAGCCACAGGAGATGTGGGTTCGATCCCTGGGTCAGGAAGATGCCCTGGATAAAGGCAAGGCAACCCACTCCAGCATTCTTGCCTGGGAAATCCCATAGACAGAGGAGCCTGGCAGACTACAGTTCATAGGGTTGCAAAGAATCAGACACAACTTAAGTGACGTAGCATGCACACACGCATAAAAGACAAAACTAATAATACAAGAACACAAGAGAGCAAAGCAAGATGAGGAGGAGCAAAGCAAACATCTGGCCCCTGGAGATGTAACCCTGACACAGAGACTCTGTCTCTTGATGCACAGCAGGGAAGGGAAGGTGAGGAATTACTAATTTCTATCATATGAAGTGAAGAGACAGAGCACCTCTTCAGAGTAGGTCCTGAAATGCCCTGCAGATCCAGTGGTAAGCTCTATAGAGATGAACGGTGCTTTCACAGTCAATGCAAATGTAACCCCTACTAAGAGTCAGAGGTATAACATCACAGACCAAGTCCGTACTGTGGGTGACAAGTGTGGCTTTCAAGTGTTACAACTTCCATAGCACTTAGATTATATCCTAAGTTATGTTCCCTGAATAGAATCATTTGCCCTGGGATTCTGATAGGAGTTGGCTATTAAATGGCTCATGAGGCTACTTTTTAGTCAGAGTGTTCTTTTCTGATGATTAAGGACAGATTCTAGAAACTGGGCGAGGAGCTGACAGTGCTAAAGTTCTGGTATGAAACAATTATAGCCTCTAACCAGAAGTGTTTGTTGGGATGTATTCTAGTCTCCTTCCACAGGGAGAGGAAGCCAGAGGGTACCACACACAAAACACTTGGGGTTTACCTCTAACAGCTGAGCCACAGTTCAGTGGAGCCCTCCCATGAGACCCAGAGGACCGCAGCAGAGATAGAAGAGAAGGTTTTAGCCTGAAACAGCGTAGGTCGTGCCAGCTAACTCATTATGGTGCTGGCAATGCAGCTCTGGCAGATAAGTTATCTCTCCATCATTTAAGAAAGTGACTTCCTGTATATTATCTTGCAACATCAAATTAAGTGGTAGAGAATATTTGCTAGCAGCAGCATGGTCAAAGTGAGGATGCACTTTGCCAATTTCTGAGTCCTGGTCCAGTTGCCATGCTCTGAAAATGCATTTCCAGGTTTCACTGCTCCAGTAACGGAATGTAAGAGGAATACTATGGCAGGCTGGTGCCCCCAGGACAAGCAGGACCCCTCTGAAGCTGGCTTTTAGCACAGCAATGCCAAGCCTTCCTGAGACTGCTCACTGGTGGCCTGGAACACTTCCACCCAACTGGTCTTCCTTCTTCACTCTTTCATGGGCTCAGGCTTGCATTGTGGCCAGACTACACCTCTCTCCCTGTTTTCTCTCATAACTTGCATTTCCTTTAACAAAATCTGTGCATGTTTAATCCCATTTTGTCTGCTGCTTCTCAGAGATCCTGAACTAATACACAGAGCAATTTCTATCTTTATCTTGCTTGATGTTTAACCTTTGTGAAGACAGAAACACAGCAGGTCCATGTTTCTCATGGATGACCTGCCCAGTTCATGGTGTTTTGTTTTTAAGCCAGGTTCTTGCCACAGGAGAGTACTCACCCTTTATCCTTCCATTCTATAGCAGAGGGATAGGGGGCTGATTTCATCTAAAATAGTATCAAACTTTTATAATGCAAAATTAAAAGGTTGCAGTCTATGAAATAACTTTGCTTTAATGAGGAGGGGCTTAGTTTAAATGTCTAGTTTAATCCACACCTGGGCCCAGTTTACAGAATGAGCATGAAATAAAACTGCAGAGTCTTGATCTTGCCTTGGCAGCACCCTCGTCCAAGATCCATGACATCCATCCCAGGAGCTTGACCACAAAAGAGAACTACTGTTGGTTTAAAGAAGGAAGGAGATGCTGGACATGGGTTGCATGGTCCCTTTCAGAGCCTAAGTTATCAACAGGAGGTTATTAATTAGAATATCTGATAAGGAGAAGTCCATCAGAGTTCCCAATGGTCTGCAGGGAGGTGGATACAGGAGAACATATAGGGTTCCTGTAAGCTTGGTAATAGAAATTCATGAAGAAGAAATATAAGTTAGAAAGTCTGGGCGTGCAGCAAATGTACCCCACTGTGGCCAATAAATAAAAGAAGGGACTCAGGATCAGTGAAAATTGATATCCCAAATGTCTCTACACTGTCCTAGGAAAAACCCTCCTCCACTTCAAAGTCCAGAGAATCCTGACTCCATGCTCTAGCAGACAGGGCTCCATGGTGACAGAGCAGGCACAAAATAAAAGGCAAAGGCCATTTGTCTTCACGTGTGGCAAACGGCAAAACGGGGCTCCTATTCTTCTAATGAATCGGCTGCTGAAGCTCCACCCCAAGGCCCTCCTGTTTTGTCCTTTTTATGATATGAAGTGCAGAGTCTTCATGTCTCCATTTTGGGAACAGACGCGTAATTTTATTCTAATGGTGATCTTTTTGTGGTCACTGGAAATGTGTTGGGCTTCCCTTCAACAGACCAGCAAGGTCAAGAGGTGTGTTCTGGAGACCTCTCCGTGTTGCCTTAATGCAGAGCTCATCTAGGCATTTGCAAACATGAGGTAAAGACCTTCTCAGGACCAATGAGGGGTCCACAGAGGCTCTTGCAGCTGATCCCTCCCTGCTTCACTGTATCTTCCTCATAGCCAGCAAGCTAAGTCATGGTCATGGTTAACTCTCTTCACTGGCTTCATTGCCCGAGTAACTCCTGCTAGCTACTATATTCCCCAACATGTTCTTTTTAAAATATATGAGTAGATGTATAAAATAAACCAGCTGCAAGGACCTATTGCATAACACATGGAATATAGCCAATATCTTCTAACAACTATAAATGGATATAGCCTTTAAAAGTTGTGAGTCACTATGTTGTACATCTGAAACTTTTATATTTAACATCAACTATACCTCAAAAACACAATCAGGTTTAAAAAAAAAACTTCAGAGCTTCCTTGGTGGCTCAGTGGTAACCAATCCACCTACCGATGCAGGAGACATGGCTTCAATCCCTGATCTGGGAAGATCCCACGAGCATCAAAGCTACCAAGCCCAGGTGCCGCCAGTGTTGAGCCTGTGCTTGAGAGCCCGGGAACTGTGGCTACGAAACCCACGTGCTGCAGTGCTGAAGCCTGCGAGCCCTCCAGCCCATGTTCCCCAGCAAGAGAAGCCTCCGCAATGAGCAGCCCGTGCACTGCACTCTCTAGCTGCCCTCACTGCCTGTAACTGGAGAGCGCCCCCAACCCCCTAACTAGAGAAAAGCCTGTGCAGCAACAAAGACCCAGCACAGCCAAAATAAATAAAAATAAAACAAATACTCAAAGTGTTACTTCAATGTGTTATTAATGTCTAATAAATTAAATACTCATGTATACTCAAAAGCCTTCACAGTTCCTAGGCAAACCTGATTTTCCCATACCACATTATAGTTAAATGTAACTATAATATTTAGTATATATATTAATGCTAATACTGAATATATGTTTAACTATATAATACACATATTACATATAGTTAACTATATAATACATATATTGCTATAAAAATATCTAGCTGTAAATAAAATAAAGCTGTAAAGATCTGGGAACAATTTCCATTGTAACTATTCCAACGTAATATTTAGCACTGAATTCATGACTTTCCCTTCTCAGCAATCATCATGAATCCCCAGGAATGTTTTCAAATTGTGAAACTAATCTACAAACTGTTTTCAAAGTAATAACATTTTTATGGTACTGAGTGTAATAGTCAATGAAGAAGAAATCATGTTTGGCCTTATTAAAAAATGAAGAATAAATGAAAGACATGAATAGAACCTACAACTTCATAAGCCAGATTTTTTTTCTTTGGAATTTCGCTTTGGGGAGGAAATGACAGTTTGGCTGATTTTCAGTGGTCCCATGGGGCTCAGAGCACCTCTCGCTGGAGGCCCATTTCAACATACCTCCGATCTGTAGGGTACAGCTCCACGGTGACCACATCAAGAGAGTTCCATGCCGAGATGGTCAGCCCGTTGTACAGACACAGCATGCCTATCATCATGGATTCGCTGGTGCCAAACCACAGGAAGAAACAACTGATCCCCGAAAGCACCATAGAGCCACCTGCCAACGTAGCAGACAAAAGGTGGGGGTGTTTCCTGTTATCTCAGTAGAGCAAGGACCCCTGGTTCTCTGAGATCTCACAGCAAAACTGAATCCCAAGAGGAAACTGCACTCTGGGTTCAAAAAGCTCAGCTACCGGTACATTTATCTGTATATAAGCTTTACCTCTCAACTACCTTCTGAACACAGCAAGCATGAAACACACATCACCAATTACTCAGCTACCTAAGTAGAAGAATAGACATTAGTCACACATAATTAGTTTTTCAGTCTGTTAACTCACAGAAGTGGTTCAAATGAGATGTAATTAGACATATATATATATATATATATATATATATATATTTTTTTTTTTTTACTAAAATTTAGTCTTAATGAAAGGTCTTAGGAAATTTCTCCTCATTTCTGTGGGATGCAAATCCTAGGGGGGTGGGGAGGGTAGCAGGAGACAGGCTCCCTCTAGATCGCAAGGGCAGCTCCTCTGTTTTACACGAAGCCAAGCACATACCTAGCATCGTTAAGCGCCCAATTCTGTCCATCAGGAGAGCAGACACGATGTTCCCTGGCAACACTGCCAGTGTCCCCAGGAAGTTGACAAAATAAATCCAGTAGGCACTATAGTCATCATCAAAGGTAAACTGGCATCCTGTCTTGTTGTACAAAAATGTGCTGTTTTGAAATCTGCAGTTAATGAATTTATATGGCTCAAAATCTGCGGACACAAAGAAAGACAGTTCAGTGCATCAGGCTGGCACACCCATATGAGCAAGCTTGCCAAGAATTCAGAAAAAAACCATGGTATTGGAAGCTCCCTGAGGGTTTCAGAGCTGGCCAAGGCACAGGGTCTAGTCAAGTACCCTGGGTTACAGGGTCCCAATGCAGCTGAAGGAAGGAATCCCTTTATTGCATAAAGGAATAAATTAAGTCCAATTATTCTGATTTCTTATGGTTGGTCATTGCTAATTATACTGCTTGCTGACTCCTTTATGTTGTTACTTTGTTCTAATTATCATGTTACGTAAGGACCATCATTAGAGTACTAATAGCTTTTACACTACAATTACAAAAATAATTTGTTCTAAAATGTGCATGAATCAGCCTTACTACTGCCATTTTATAGGGCTCTGAGGCAGTGAGAAGAAAAAGGACTTCCCTTGGGTCCTTGAGGCTGAATTTGCAAGTGAAGGTTTAAATGAAAGAACCCACGGAGGAACCAGAGTTGGTCTCATTGGACAGTCACCAGCATTCACTGCTGATTTTTGTCCTGAACTTGGATCTAGCCAAAAGGCGTTGCAGATGATGGTGGGTTCTGCTGAAAGGTAACGAGGATCAAAACAGTTATCCTCGCTGATCAAAATCGGCCTAAAAAGCTGGTCTCCTGAGGTTGAATGGGTTGGAAGACAGTGAGGGACCACTGTTTAAACAAATCCTAAGAACCCTGACCCCATCCTCACTTGGAGCTAGGCAGAGGTGGCTCCTGTCTGAGCATCAAGAAGCCAGGGCTGGTAACAAAGTGGCGCTGGTCCTTCTGCTGGTGTTGGGCCATTATTTTGACCTCATGGGACAGAGCGACCAATGTGTGGGGTGATAGAGCAGGGCTGTGCGATCAGACGAGCCTGGGCTCATATGTCAGCTGTGACCAGCTGAACAACTGTGGCCAAATTACTGCAGTTTTTGAAGCTTCAGCTATCGTGAAAATTAAACAGGACAGTGAGTGTCTAATAACCTGAGGTAGGAACCAGCATATAGTCAGTGTTCAGTCAATGTTTGCTTCCCTCAACTTTTTCCCTGGGATGTTTCCTAGACTCCATTAAGTGGATTGAATTAAAAGACTGTATGTGACTGAGCATGTACTGTCCATCTCTGTAGACTGTAGTTCAGGCCAGCTCACTTAAGCTAACAGCAGAGTTTGAAATCAAGACTGTCAAATGACTACAGGTTAATTCTCTGCTTTAAAAATTATTCACCACAGGATTATTATTATTATTATTTTTTGCCAACTTTGAGCTCAGCCTGTTCCATCTGCATTAAATACGACAAAAACAGTCACTACAAGCTCAGCTTTGATCCAACCTGATGGAGGGAGTTTGTTCATTTATACTTTAACATTCACTTCCCCCATAAGCGTCTGCCCACACCTATCACCAAATAGGTATCACGTCTCTGCCAAGAGCCAGGGCTGTGAAGAGGACCCAGGCAGGGTTAAGTGGCACACCTACCTGTTTTGTTAAAAACGGTTTCAATAAATGTGCAGTTCTTGAAGTAGGTGTTGACTGAAGTCACATCCTCAAAGGTGCAGGACTTAAAAACTGAATTTTCGAAAGTTATGGATTTGAACCTGATCCCTGCAAATCTGTCCAACACACACAAAAAATTCATGTCAATGATTGTGTCTATCAGGGTACAAAGTTAAGTCAAACAGATTTAGAGATGTGATGTTCCCCTACGGGCTGTGCTAAATCGCTTCAGTCATGTCTGACTCTGCGACACGATGGTCTTTAGCCCACCAGGCTCCTCTGTCCATGGGGCTCTCCAGGAAAGAATACTGAAGAGGGTTACCTGAGGTTCCACTATGGACTCTCTTAATTAAAAAGGACAGTGGCTTCTGGGTTTTCTACACTCTTAGCTCTCCCCCCTCTTCCTCATGGAGCCTGTCCTTTTGACTATCTCATTGCTCCCAATATTATTTTCCACCAGAAAAAGAGATGGCATCCAAAATAACTTCATGTAGGCTTCAGCAATGTTGGTAAAAGGGTGTTTGTGGGGTATACAGTTGAAGGCATTGAGCTTGGAGATTACCTGTGGCTACCGATTCTTTGTTTTTTAATCCTATCCTCCCTCTTGCTCCTTCACATATGCCTTTATTTGAAAATTCTCTATTTGGGGTTAACAGCTGTAACTTGAGCATGTGTTCCCATGCTTACTTTTATTTCCAAAGCTGATAACCTGAAGACTCTTTATTCTAGTGTAGGGACTTCCAATTATCTTAAAGAGAGGATGGGAGAATCACTTATGTGACGAATGATTATCTCAAGGGTCAAGAAACTTATTGCTCACAGTCATTTCCAAGAATATTTTTCTTCTCAGTGCCAAGAGGTGTTCCTCAAACCAAGCTGAATGACCATAGCTCAGCCTATTTTTGGAAATGGTAGAATGATGAAACTTGCTCTGATTCATTTTGGGTGATGCAAGAGGGAAGGTGGAGATGATAATAGTCACAATCATTCTGACATCTTAGAAGAGTTTATGGTTCAGATATTAAGTGTTGATAAAGACCCTTGGGAGACATGTATACATATCTATCAATGTGTCTTGGTAATGTATTAAGAGACTGTGAATGTATCCTTCACCAGTCATTGAGAGGAAAATGCTTATTCAACTGGGGAAGAAGTTAATACACCATATACCAGTGTTGTTAGGGCAGAAAGGGACCAATCCTCTTAGGCAAGGAAGATGACTTAAAAGTAATTTACTATTGAGATTTTAAAAATTATCCTCACTCTAATGCCAGACTGCATTTGTCAGCTCAGAATGCGCTAAGTGCCTACGAGACCAACCTCCATAAAACATTCACCCCCTACTCTAGGAGTTCAGAGGAAGATCGCCTAAGCCATAAATCTATCTACAGAAGGAGGGTAAATCATGGCACATTTTAAGAAGATCACTAATTTTCTGAAGTGAAACTGCATTTGGAAAGGGGAAACAATTTTTCCTCCCCCCAGGGGATGCTATCTGCATAGAACACACATGGAGAACAATTCAAAATGTTCAAAAAGGAAAAAGTAAGTCTTTGCCCTCCCATCCTCAAGCTACCCAGTTCTTTTTCCCAGAGAGGACCACTATTGTCATTTGCTCGTCTGCTCTTCAGGGAGCGCTCTGCAGACACTACTCTACACTTTGCTTTGTTCTCCTCAGAGTCTACTTCAGAGGCCACTCCTTATCAGTACACGAAGAATTGCCATTTTAGAAGGCTGAACAGGAAAACTATTTTTAAAAACTGAGTTAGTTAGTGGTATTTCAAATTTCCATGAAAGACAAAAAAACTTTTTTCTATCACCTTCTAAAATAAACTTATGGGCTTTACAAGGATTTTAATGTTATTAAAATTATTAATCATTACATTGCCAAAGTAAAGAATTTCTCCATGATTGACCATATTGGAGACCATATGACCATACTGTCATATTTTTTTTTAAATATGACATACTAGAAATTTCTAATGGGATTACAATAATTTTTAAATAATGAAGTCAATTTTCAACCTAGAATTCTAGAGCACTTGACTCCAAGATTTCTGTAGAAAAACAAGTACAGATTCAAGTCAGTATTTTGGGAGGGAGAGTAAAGGTGATCCTCTGTGGATCAGGCCTCCCAGTGAATTGCCAATCCATATAGCTACCTCCTAGTTGGTAACTCTCCTTTTCATTACACAAACCATAAGCATCCCACAGAATTAATTTTCATCTTTCCAAACTGGTTTTTGCCCAGAGAAACTTTTATCAATTATGTTTGATTTTTACTTTGATCTCTTTTTAAATTGGGAGGATTTCCTAAGAATGATGTAAACCAACAGAAAGTCATACCAGCAACCATTTGCTCAGATAAATAATGGGTAGAAACAAGGGCCTTGTCTGTCCTTTTCCATCTCCAAAAAAATAAACCAGACCATTTCTTGAATCAGTTCTTCCTCCTCATCACGAGGAGTTCCACACTCCATACTCAAAAATGTCCTTTGCTAACTTATCTTCTATTTTTAAAGCCCTTAACTTTGGAAAATCATTCCAATTCTTTAACTGAAACTTTCTCTGATACAACTTAACCCCAATTCTTGAACCAGCATAGTGGAGAAGGGAGGAATTCTGAAGAGTAGCAGCCCCCTTTTCCAGAGACAAAGAACAGGCGTGAAATTACATGTCAGATTTCCTCTTTGAGTTAAATAACACTATAACCTGTTTTCTCATAATCCTTACTCTTCCCTTCCATAACTTATTTTGCTCGCTTTCCAGGGCCTCTCTGAATTTTGTTTTCATACCAGTCAATTTCACTCCTTTACAAATGGGAAGTAGCTCAGTTTAAGAAGTAATTTAAGTGAATTCACTGATATACGTGTATCTTTTCTTTAAAGGGCATTTGGAAGCATTTGAATTCAGTCTGAAAATGACTACATGTACAAACTGAAAAAAAATTGTGCATACGCATATTTTAGTGTTATGAAGGCAAATAAGAAATACATTTTTAAGATGAGGTAGGATTAAATGATTTAAAAGTTTCTGGACCTGCCATTGTCACATTCCATTCCGGTAATAATCTGATTTGCCATTGTAAAGTTAATAGTTGCATTTGAAAATTTCACTTTTGGTTCATCTACATTTTTCAACACATTCGACTGCAGATGTTTAATGACATCGGGGAACCAAACAGATAATCCGTAGTACCTGCAAAGACAAAGAAATGTGAGTTTGTAAAGGTGTTTGCTTTCAAGGGTTTTGATCATCTTTACTATCATTATTCTGAATTCTTTTTCAGGTAGTTTGTCTATTTTCCTCTTCATTTTTTTTTTTTTTGGACTTCTGTGTTTCTAGTTTGTTCCTTCATTTGTGTAGTATTTCTCTGTCTTTTCATTATTATTATTATTATTTAACTTATTGTGTTTGAGGTCTCCTTTTCCCAGCCTTCAAGGTTGAATTCTTTCTTCCTTTTGGTTTGTGCTCTCCTAAGATTGGTCCAGTGGTTTGTGTAAGCTTCGTATTGGGTGAGATTTGTGCTGGGTTTTTTTCATTTGTTTGTTTTTCCTCTGATGGGCAAGGCCGAGTGAGGTGGTAATCCTGTCTGCTGATGATTGGGTTTATATTTTTGCTTTGTTTGTTGTTTAGATGAGGCATCCTGCACAGGATGCCTCTGTTGGTTGGGTGATGCCTGGTCTTGTATCTAAATGGTTTCCTTTGTGTGAGTTCTCACTGTTTGATACTCCCTAGAGTCTAGAGTCTTGGAGTCAATGCTCCCACTCCAAAGGCTCAGAGCTTGATCCTTTTTAAAGAATGATCACATTTCAGGATTCCATATCACAGAGAAACCATCTTTTCCCGTCACTTCACCTGGAGCTGCTGCCGGAGCTGTGGCCATGGCCGTCACCTGGAGACCCAGTGGGTGCATGCTATAAAGGTGTCTCTAAAGGTGCCGGCACTCTAGTGGCCATGACCATCTCCCTGCTATTTTCAGAGAGGTAGTGGTTCCTGGAGAAGCACTGCTAATTAGGACTGTGCCCCACTCCCCCTACCCCCACCCCCGTCCCTTAGCATTATGGGTCATCAAATAGGAATCTCATTGGCCCTTCCTCATCACAGGTCTGCAAGAATCAAGCTAGAGGGATGGCCTGGGTTTCCCTGGAGAATCTCAGGTCCTGAGTCTCTCCTTGGGAAAGAGACATGTGTAAGAATTCTATCCTACACAGGCATATCCTGGCCCAGAGGTTTCTCCTCATCCCCTCAGGCTGCACTGAAGAATCCTATCTCCTAGTCTCTAGCTACAAACTCCTGGGGTCCCCAAACTGTGAGGGCCCTTAGAGAATGACCTCTTTATTAACGGATGATTTTTCTTGGTTCCTTCACTACTGTGGTCCTGTTAGCCTGGGGGCAGAGCCCATGCCCTCAAGGTTCAAGGCTGGGAAAAAGGCCATTTAAGTATTTATTGGAAAAGCCAGGTTATTGCCCACTTTCTACCTCTCGCTGGTAGTATGTTATTCTAACAGGTTACAGCTAAGCCACGCTGTCATGATCTTCAAAGCAGTAGCCACTAACCACAGGTATGAGCAGTTAAATGTGACCAGTCCAGATGAGACATATGTATGGGAAAAATGTAAAATTAGGTCATTAATCGTATTGATTAAATGTCAAGAAATGATAACATTTTGGACAAAACAAGTAAAATAAGATATATTATTAAAGTTTGTTTCACCAGTTTCCTTTTCCTTTTTTTCCACCCCTTTTTAAATGTGACCGCCAGGACATTTAAAATGATGCACGTGGCTGATGTTATATCTTCACTGGACAATGCGGCTCTAAACTGGTGCTTCCCACCCAAAGCAGGGTCTCTGGACCAGCACCATCAGAATCACCTGGGAACTTGTTAGAAATGCAGACCCTCGGGCCTCATCCAGACCTGCTGAATCAGAAACTGTGGGGTGGAGTCCTCCAAGGAACTCTTCTGATACTCAAGTTTGAGAACCACTGCTCTGATTTATCCCCAGTTACACTGAGCTACACAGCGGAAGAAGTGGTTATGAGAATCACTTGTGCATATAGACAAGCTAGGTTTAGAATCCTGGCCTTGCCACTTACCAGCCATGGGATCTTGGGCAAGTTATCAAAGCATCAGTTACCTGCCATCTCTAATATCAGAATGATGAGAGTAACCACCTCCCCGGGTAACTGCTTGGATTAAATGAAATGCAAAATACCCAGCACATAGCGAGTGCTCAAAAGGCTAAGTCGTTTTTATCATCAGCATTGTCAACAGGATTCCTGAACCATCTCTGCCTCAGGATTCCATAGATTCCAGCCTCTTGTCTTCACATATCATGAAATAATTACTGCAGGGGTATGAGTGGTGGCCACTGAATATGAAATGACTCTGGAGGCAGCAACTCTGCAGGGCTCTCTATTTGTATCCAGAGGATGTAAATCTTCAAAAATGTCAACAATGAGGGAAGCATGACACCCTGGAACATTCATCATCAATAACATGGAGGAGTTTCTGCTACGTTCCATTTCTTCAGCCAGTGTTTACTGGATAGCCACTGAATGCTACACATTGTGTGAAGTTTCAGGGACTTTATAAGGAAATTATAAAGCTTAAAATGTGGTCAATAACAGGTAAGTAAACAAAAGAAATCATAGATATTATCCTGTAACTCTTCATATTTCAAGAGCAAGACATTTGTTTTGCTTTTTCTTTGGATCTAGCCAGTGTTTAGCATATAGTAGAAACTTGCATGCGTCCATGCTAAGTCGCTTCAGTTGTGTCCACTCTCTGCGACCCTATGGAGTGTAGCCTGCCAGGCTCCTCTGTCTGTGGGATTCTCTAGACAAGAATACTGGGGTGGGTTGCCATTTTCCCCTCCAGGGAATCTTCCTGACCCAGGGACTGAACTTGCATCTCCTTGACTTCTGCATTCAGTTCAGTTCAGTTGCTCAGTCTTGTCCGACTCTTTGCCACCCCATGGACTGTGGCATGCCAGGCTTCCCTGTCCATCACCAACTCCCAGAGCCTACTCAAACTCATGTCCATCGAGTTGATGATGCCATCCAACCATCTCATCCTCTGTCGTCCCCTTCTCCTCCCGCCTTCAGTCTTTCCCAGCATCAGGGTCTTATCCAATAAGTCAGTTCTTCTCAGCAGGTGGCCAAAGTATTGGAGTTTCAGCTTCAACATCAGTCCTTCCAGTGAATATTCAGGTCTGATTTCCTTTAGGATTGACTGGTTTGATCTGCTTATGGTCCAAGAGACTCTCAAGAGATTTCTCCAACAAGTTCAAAAGCATCAATTCTTCGGTGCTCAGCTTTCTTTATAGTCCAACTCTTGCATCCATACATGACTACTAGAAAAACCATCTAATAAAATAGCGTTGACTAGATGGACCTTTGTTGGTAAAGTAATGTCTCTGCTTTTTAATATTCTGTCTAGGTTTGTCATAGCTTTTCTTCCAAGGAGCAAGTGCCTTTTAATTTCATGGCTGCAGTCACCATCTGCAGTGATTTTGGATAAATCAAGCCTCAATAAAGTCTCTCACTTTTCCATTGTTTCCCCATCTATTTGCCATGAAGTGGTGGGACTGGATGCCATGATCTTAAGTTTTTTGAATGTTGAGTTTTAAGTCAACTTTTTCACTCTTCTATTTCATTTTCATCAAAAGGGTCTTTAGTTCTTCACTTTCTGCCATAAGGTAGTGTCATCTGCATATCTGAGGTTATTGATATTTCTCCCGGCAATCTTGATTCCAGCTTGTGCTTCATCCAGCATGGCATTTCGCATGATATACTCTGCATATAAGTTAAATAAGCAGGGTGACAATATACAGCCTTGACGTACTCGTTTCCCAATTTGGAACCAGTCTGTTGTTCCATGTCCAGTTCTAACTATTGCTTCTTGACCTGCATACAGATTTCTCAAGAGGCAGATCAGGTGGTCTGGTATTCCCATCTCTTTCAGAATTTTCCACAGTTTGTTGTGATCCACACAGTCAAAGGCTCTGGCATCGTCAGTAAAGCAGAAGTAGATATTTTTCTAGAACTCTCTTGCTTTTTAGATGATCCAAAGGATGTTGGCAATTTGATCTCTGGTTCCTCTGCCTTTTCTAAAACCAGCTTGAACATCTGGAAGTTCACAGTTCACATACTGTGGGAGCCTGGCTTGGAGAATTTTGAGCATTTCTTTGCTAGCATGTGAGATAAGTACAATTGTGTTGTAGTTTGAACATTCTTTGGCATTGCCTTTCTTTGGGATTGGAATGAAAACTGATCTTTTTCAGTACTGTGGTCACTGTTGAATTTTCCAGATTTGCTGGCACATTGACTGCAGCACTTTCACAGCATCATCTTTGAGGATTTGAAAGAGCTCCACTGGAATTCCATCACCTCCACTAGCTTTGTTCGTAGTGATGCTTCCTAAGGCCCACTTGACTTCACATTCCAGGATGTCTGGCTCTAGGTCAGTGATCTCACCATCGTGGTTATCCGGGTCATGAGGATCTTTTTTGCATAGTTTTTCTGTATATTCTTGCCACCTCTTCTTAATATCTTCTGCTTCTGATAGGTCTATATCATTTCTGTCCTTTATTGTGTCCATCTTTGCATGAAATATTCTCTTGGTATATCTAATTTTCTTGAAGAGATCTCTAGTCTTTTCCATTCTATTGTTTTCCTCTATTTCTTTGCACTGATCACTGAAGAAGTCTTTTCTTATCTCTCCTTGCTATTCTTTGGAACCTGCATTTAAATTTGTCCCCCACGTTGGCAGGATGATTCTTTAGCACTGAGCCCCCTGGGAAGCCCTGACAACTATTTATTGAGCACTTATTTTGTCCCAGGACCATATATCAGTGAGCAAAACAGTTTAAAATCTCTGTTCTCACAGAGCTTCCAGAGGAGGAAGACACAGCTTTCTTTATTCCTACAGAATTAAAAAGCTTTTTGTCTATTAGAAGATGATAGAAGGCACAATGGGGAATAATAAAGCTGAGAAGGGGACAGGGAATCTGAAGGGGGACTGGGAAGCTGCAGTTTTAAAAAGGTATTTGGGGAAGTATCACTGTGAAGGTGGCATAGGAGGAAAGCCTCAAAGGAGGAGAGAAATGAGCTGGTCCATGTCTGAGGGCAGGGCACAGACCCGAGATGGGACATGTTCAAGAAAGTTCTGGCACATTGGAGGAAGAACAAAGAGGCCAGCGGGGATGGAGCTCCGCCAATGAGGAGAGAGTGGAGAAATTATGCGAGCAAATCATCCTTGGTCTTATTGAACTTTCCAAACACTGTTGGTTTTGCCATCCCAGCTTTATGACAACATACAGAAAATGATTGCTTGATAAAAACTCTGTTAGCAAATCTAAAATGAAAAAAAAAATATCCTAGAGTTAATAGCATCACACAGTATAAGAGAAGGAAGCAGCAAGGTTGGGAGTTATAGTATGGAAATTTAAAGATTTTGTTCGCCAAAAATGTAAGGACCACTTACCCAAAGGATAGCGTGAACCACACAATCGTGAGTTTTATGGTATTTTCCCTGACTGGGTAGGTGAAACATCTCATAAAAGTCAACCAAATCTGTAAAATATCAGAGAGTTAGTTTTCTTATGCCAGTCCCTAGGCAACTCTACTTCCCAACCCCCTCTGACAAATTATAAAATTGTTGCCTCTTCTTTGGGCTGGATTCATTTGGACTTAAAGTGTAAAAGCTAAGGGCTGCTGCTGCTGCTGCTAAGTCGCTTCAATCGTGTCCGACTCTGTGCGACCCCATAGACTGCAGCCCACCAGGCTCCCCCATCCATGGGATTTTCCAGGCAAGAATACTGAAGTGGAGTGCCATCGCCTTCTCCAAAGCTAAAGGCTACAGGACACCAAATGCTGGAATTTGTATTTATCAGCTTCCAACAGACAAAGTAACTCGAGATGTTGGTGTACCCGTCACTGGTAGGACTCCTTGTTTAACACCTGCCCTCCCCCCAAAAAGCAACATCTTGGCTACCCCGCTGATCTCAAGGGAATCCCATTACCTGGTCCCACACCAGGAGTCAGGTGCCCTGGGCAGGAGGGGGAAGAGCCCCACTCACGGGGTGGATTCTGCCAACCCTGTTTCTGACTAACCTCCAGCGACAAGCGAGCCCGCGAGTCAGAGGGGCTTGATACTTACTCCATACAGTTCTGTGCGGATGCGAACGGAGCACCTCCTGAACCATGTTCCTGTGTCGCTCTCAATTTCAATCAGTTCATCTATCTGTCTTGGGGTTTTGATTCTGTTTACCTGTAAGGAGCAACAGAGGGCAAAGTGCTGAGTTTTCGTCTCTGAAGTTGTAGCGTTTAGGCTTACAATTTGTTTTTAAAAGGAGTGAAAGCTGACGCCAACCAAAAGGAAGCAGGTGTTTGATACATAAGCAGGTATCCATAAATAGGAGACCACTGGTGTCAGTATACAGGCACCTAAGAGAACAGAATAAAGAATGAATGAGAGGGTGAATACCATAAAGAAGAGGGGGAAGAGTAAGTAGTAATGGAATTAAATGAAACGAAAAGCCCTTCTCTGAGTCACGACTCAAAAGGCACACATTGGGAGGTGGGGGAGGGAAGGATTCAGAGTTTGGGATTAGCAAACTATGACAAAGAGAAGGGATAAACAACAAAGTCCTACTGTACGGCACAGGGAACTGTATCTTGTGAAAAACCATAATGGAAAAGAACACGATAAAGAATGCATATACATGTAATGAATCCCTTTGCTGTACAGTAGAAATTAACAACATTGTAAATCAACTCCATTCCAATAAAATAAACTTTAAAAAAAAGGCACACACTAGCAGATAAAACTCCAGATAGAGTCACTTGTGGATTAAGAACTACTTTGCTTAGACAAAAGTGACTGAACACACTTTTCTTTGGAACCTACTTACTTGATGAATTTGGCTCCTAAACAGAGTTCTTAGAGCTTTCCCATGTAACTTCCATTCTTGACCCTTTCTTCCTTCTCTCACAGCCAAATAGTGTGTGTTCAGTCATGTCTGACTCTTTGCAACCCCATGAACTGTAGCCTGCCAGGCTCCTCTGTCCATAGGATTTCCCAGGCAAGAATACCGAAGTGGGCTGCCATTTCCTCCTCCAGGAGATCTTCCTGGCCCAGAGATCAAGCCCATGTCTCCTGCGTTAGCAGGCAGATTCTTTATCCCTAGCATCGCCTGGGAAGCCCAAGCCCACAGTGACTAGTCAGCAAATACCCACAGGCGACCTGAAGGTGAAGTCCAATGACTGAGTTTAAGTTGCAAGCACCAAGACTGACTCTTCAGTGACAGAAGGGGAACAAATGATGGAGGTATAGCCTGTATCCATGACTTAAGCTAGCCTCCTTCTCCTAAGGAAAAGAGCCAAGAGTCAGGAGAAGCAATACCTTCAGCACACAGAATGAAGCCTGAAAAGAGGTGGGGTTGGAGGGGGAAGGGAAGCGTTTTTCCTTTGTGGACCTATCCCATCTTCCCTTGTTAGTCATAATCTACCTGCTTTTGACAAAGCTGAGAGAGGACAGAAACGTGCACACACGCTATCCCTGCCAGGGATAACTTCTGAATAGATCTTTCTGGAGAGACTGCCAACATCTGAAGCAGTACTTCTACTGCACAAAACCAGGTACCAAGACTGGCTTTTGACAGAGGTGATTTGAGGACCCTCGGTATCTTTCAAATTATACCAGGTGGGCAGTAGCCTGTCCCTGACTATATAAAGAAAGATGTCTGTATTTAGTGACGATGATGTCTGAGTTAAAAGCAGGATTGCAAATAGGGTCAGCTACAAGCCATTCATTATTTTGTGACACTTTAGAGTTTTGTTTTCTTTTTAAATCACACGGGTATTCCTTTTTTTTTTTTTTTTTTTAAGATAGCATCACTGACTCAATGGACATGAACTTGAGCAGGTCCCAGGAGATAGCGGAGGACATGGAAGCCTGGCATGTGGCAGTCCATGGGGTCGCAAAGAGTCAGACATGACTTAGTGACTGAACAACAAATTCTTGGACATGACTTAGTGACTGAACAACAAATTCTTTTTTTGTCCTGAATGAAAGATTCATTGAATTCTATCATGTTTTACAATTTTCAAAAATTCCACACAAATGATTTCATATGATCCCATAATAATTTGTTTTTTTTCTCCTGCGCCTTCACTGCCCCTCTCCTCTCCCCGCTTCCCCCTACTGCTAACACTAGTTTGTTCTGAATGCCTGTGAGCCCACTTCTGTGTTGTTACATTCACTAGGTTGCTGTGTTTTTTAGATTCCACATAGAAGTGGTACACAGTATTTGTCTTTCTCTGTCTGAATTATTTCATTTAGCACAATGCCCTCCAAGTTCACCCATATTGCTGTAAATGGCAAAATTTTATTCTTTTTTATGGCCGAGTAATATTCTACTGTTTATGATATCATCTTCTTTATCCATTCATCTGCTAATGGACACCTAGACTGCTTCTGTATCTTGGCTATCATAAATAATGGTGTGAACAATGGGTTGCATGGGTTCATGTATCTTTTCAAATTAACGTTTTTGAGTTTTTTGGGGGATGTATACCCAGGGGCGGGATTGTTAGGTCATATGCTGGTTCTATTTTCAGTTTTTTGAGGAATCTCCCTACTGTTTCCCACTGTGTCTTCACCAATTTACTCTTCTCACCAACAATGTACAAAGGGTCCCTTTTCTCCACATTCTCACCAACATTTGTTATTTGTGTTTTTTTTGACGAAGGCCATTCTGACTCAATATATTCCTTTTGAGAGGCTTCTTCTCCACTCATTAATGTTTGTTTGTTTGTACATTCTTTCATCGGCATCCATGGGAGCCAGGACTGGTATAGACCCTGGAGATGCAATCATAAAGCATCGTGCTCTCTAAGCAATTACCATAAAAATTAGAAAGTATCCCAGTGGCAATCTACATCAGATGGGAGAGACATACTGTACAGAACACCCAAGCTGACCTGGGAGTGAGAAAGAAGACTTGATGGACTGTGGAATTTGAGCTGGAGCTTATGGAGAAGTATGTCATTTGCCATGTGTTATCAATGATTTGAAGGGCATTCCAAGTGGGAGGAATACCACATGCAAACATCCAGAGGTGTAAGAGAAAAGACTGTATTGGAAACTACAATGAATCTTTGTGATTCCTGAAGAATGGTGCAAGGGCAGAGGGCAGTGAGTAGGGAGGAATGAACCAAATGAGCAGCAATAAGGGTAGAAAGTAAGAGACAATGATGAGAGATATTTAGGATGGAGAATAATAAGACATACTGGATTTTTTGGACATAATAGAGATAAAGGAAAGAAAGAAATAGGATAGTTTTCAGGGGTCTAGTTTTGGTGGTGCTGGTGGCACTTGCTGATAAGTCTTTGGACAAAGAAGAGATTTGGAGACTCTTCAGGTGCGAAGTTCAGATTTAGAAATTCAGAATTTGAAGGGCCTCTAGTACATAGGAGTATGGCCACAAAGCCCTTCAACATGTATGTCTGGAGCTCAGTTTGTCCATTTGGAGAAAAAGATCTGGGAAGTAGCTGAGATCAGCTAAGGAGAATGTGAATGAACTTAAAAGAGGAGTTTGCTGCAAACAATGTCCTGAAAAACAGTATTCAAATTAGGTACACAGGAAGAAGACCTTTGAGGAAGGCATGTGAATTCGCCGTGTTGTAGATATAATAAGAAAAAGATCAAATGTGTCATGGCAGAATCCTGTAATGACCTTGGAAGTCACATATAAATGATTGAAATGACCCATTCTTTTAGAGTGGTCAAATCTTATTCCCACCTAATCTTTATACAGTCATATTAATGTGGATGATCATGAATGAACTTGGTAACTCAGACTTTCTGGAAGAAAAAGCAGGTTAGCAGGACAATGAGGTTCTACAGAGACACCTTCTCAGAAATCTTGGGTAGAGGGTTTATTCTCAACCGGCTGAGAAGAGTTAGGTGACATTGAGTATCTACATGACACCTCAAGATTCCTTTTGCCGTATGATCCTTGAATTTACTCTTTCTCTGTAGTGCATCTACTCAAAAGAAGGGTTCACTCAAAGGATTCCAGGTCCTCAATGGTGGACATCCATTATTTACCTTTGTTCCTCCATTACACTGCAGAAAACATTTATATTAATTAAGAATCTGTGATCATTTAGACAGAGGCCAGACTGAATTATACCTTCATATTACAAAAAATCTGTTTCATATTAAAAATGTAACAAGTCAATAAGTGTCAAGGGATTGTTTAATCAGGAACTATTTCACTTATTTTAAGAACTATAACTGATACTGTTTATAAGACATTGAATATTTTGCTTATATCACCTTTAAACCTAACTTAGACATTTGGCGTAATTACATGTTGCCTACATCAAAGGATTTAAAAACCACTCTTTTTTATTTTGGTGGAGGTTCTGAGAAAAAAAATACTGTTCTTTCCAAAAAATACTATGCGTTCAATTTTTTATTAGTTTAGATGAGTTTTCCCATTGAGAATACATTTTGTAACTGGAGGATGGAAGACCATTCCATGCAGAGGTAAAAGCACGTACAACAGCCATGCAGCAGGTAAAACAGCAAGTATGAGATACTGAGAAACGAGTGGTTGGTGCAGCCAGAGGGGAATTTACGACCAGGCCTTTTCTGAAAAGGTTTCTCGGCCTTTGGCATAGAGGATTCACTGAGAAGCAGTACTCACCGTGAAGACCTTCTCAGGCTGACCCCGTGCTCTCATGTTTGTGTCGTGAATTAACTTCAGAATCATCCAGGCTTCATCGTGTTTTCCAATCTAAGAGATATGAGTAGACAGTGAATGGCCAGGAGGTGAAACACACATGCTCCCCGATTTTCCGATCACCATGTGATATTGTCAGATCCCATTGGGTGCAACAGTGCAAACGGTTTAGGTCCATCCCATTGGAAACACAGACTACCTGGATGCCCTGAGTGCAGCAGCAGCTCAAGGAATAGTGTTTCCTTTATAAAACAATAAGGCGCATTTTCTTCAACGAGGGAAACCACTTGCTTGAGGAGGAACATTAGCGCTTTCAGGCCATGAGGCAGCCTTTTCGCCTGCTGGTTGTTGAAAGTATGTCTCCATGAAACCAAACCCTCCATAGTTCTGTAGTAGGAAGGAAAAATGTACCTCCTGAAGAGGCAAACATACTCTCCTAGGGTTAAAAGGAACTTGTTTCAACGTCTCTGACTTCCTTGAGTATTTGTAATGACGAACGTTACCTCCAGCAAGAACCGTGGGCTTTCGGGCATGAACGTGAGGGCCACCACCGAGGAGGCACAGGGGAGCGCGCAGACGATGACAAACACACGCCAACTGTGGAACTGGTAGGCTGACCCCATGCTGAAGCTCCACCCTGGGGAAGGAAGACGGGAGGGGTGAGGGGGAGCGAGGACCCCACGCCACTGCGAGCGTCCACACCTGGAAGCTGGAATGGTCAACTCTTACCACGTCCAGAAGAGTGAGCTGATCTGGGCATTAGCCACAGTGACCAGCTCATCTTGAAGATGGCCAATAACAGTGCTGAGAAGAAAGGTGCTCGCAAACAAAGCGGGCTGGGGCTAGGGATGGAGGTGCAAGTATATTTCTGGACAAACTGCAAAGACCAAGGTCAGTGAATTTGGGACAGTGCTTTCTCCAGCAGACTCCCGGGCTGGGTATCCCCTGTCTGCTCCTTCAGATCACTCTGGACCCTTGTCTCTGCTGTAAGCCAGGAACCGGCCCTCGGTGGGCCACACCAACTGGCTGCCTTGTCCATTGGCTCCCAGCTGGGCTGGATGAAGGAAGCACTGGCAGGAGAACAGAGCGTGGGATCAGGGTTCAGGGTATTTATTCCCCTTCCCTCCCTTCTCCCCTACCCCTGGTCGCATGGAGGTTTGACAGTGGGTGTGCTCATCCCTGGGAACCTTCTCATGGGACCACATCTCTTGTCAGGTTCTGGCAATCCCACTCTCCTCCTGACCTCTGAGGTGCAAGTGAGTACAGGAGGCCCTTCCGCTATGAGCTCCAAGGTGCTGTATTATTCTGTGTGGGTTTCTCTTAACTGCTCCTGCACAGCTCTTTGCAGTGACTCCTGCTGAGGGTGTCACTGCTTTCCTGCCAGCACGCTGACCAGCACAAAGATTAAGAACTGGCATTTGCCAGCTTCCACACACATATTCCATACACTAGATTAAGAGAATTTTAAATTACTAGCTTCTTATTATAATATAATGTAAACAAGCAAATGGGATACCAACAGAAATCTCTTCAAGAACTAAAAGAAAACCAATATTCGAATGAATATAAGATGGTTGAAAGCAACATTCCACCATGATTATAAAGGAGAAATAATGAAGCATATCAAATCTAACTGAAAACAGAGATTTATGGTGGCAGAGATGAATTATGGTGAGGCAAAATTCTAATTTTTACAATGCTTGGTATTTAGAAGGCTGCTGTGAGCAAAAGTCAGAGAGTCTACATTCCATCCCCTGGAGAGCAGTGTAATTATTCACTGTTTGCCCAGGGGCCAAGAGAGATTCTGAAGGTGACATGAGCTCCTCAAGGCCAGGCAGCTGAAGTTATATACCAGAACCTTCTCCACTGGGGTTTGAGGTGGAATCTTATACCACATATGTCCTCATGCCTGTGCTCGCTCTTAGACATGGAATTTGTTGATAAATGATGTAAACACCAATGACATGTGACATCAGCCTTAGATTCATGAGCATTTTCTGGGAATTTAATACATGAGGACTCTGTGGACTGCTAAATTAACTACATCGTAAACTATGGGAGGGGATGTCTACTCTCAATGTTTTCTGTAGCAGAAGTTCAAACGTCTCAAATATCCAAAATACAGAGGAAATTCTATGATGGAACTAAGAAAACATACCATGTTCACTTCACATTGGATCTGAGAGCTTCATACAAAGGAATTCTTTTTCAAAAGGGCTGGAGTCACAGAAACGGGTCCCCGTGTGTCTCTGAGCTCACCTGCTGCTGGCTCCCTCGCTCCCTTGGTCCATCTCACCAACATGCTGCCAGCTCTCTGAAGGCACAAAGCTGAGGTCTATTTTAAGGCCTTTGCCTTACTTCCCAGGAAGCCCAGCCTTGCATTGAAAGGATGGTGGCTGTACGTCAGCCAGCCTTTCTGAGAGTGTTGAAGTGAGAGAATGTTCAGTATTTCTTGTCCTCAATGAAGTCCCCTCAGGGTCTTTGCATTTGACATTTCTGTGCCTGAACTGCTCTGAGCATTTGCACATGTGGATGCTTCCTTTGGACTTTCCAGGTCTCAGTTTAAGGCCATTTCTTCAGAGAGGCCCCAACCCTCAATTCCACTTTTATCCTCAAGGCCTGTCTTATTGTCTCTACAGCACTTACCATTATGTAAAGCTGTGTATTCACTGATTTGTTTATTTGTTTACTGTCTATCCCTTTCCACACCGTGAAAGAAGAAATTCTGCTTTTGTTGTTCATCAATATCTCTTCAGTGCTTTTAGCAAGTCCTAGTCCATAGGAAGTATTCTTTAAATATTTGTTAAACAAATGCACGCACACACACACTCATGCACATGCATACCTTTTTGTGTGTCTGTATGTATACATGAACATATACAGAATCACTGAAGGCTACTAAGACATTACTCAGGTTTTCTTTTGAACATTGTTTTCTGAATCTGCACTGAAAAAGAACAACAACCCTGATTTACTTTTTCAGTTAAATTTGCAGTTTGTATCCAGTAAAATTCATTCATACTTTTTAAACTACATTGTTCTGTGAGTATGATAAATGCCAGCATCATATATCCATCATCATAATCAGGATACAAACTGTTCCATCACCCCAAAACACTCCTTCCTGCTGTCTCTTTGGAGTCAGTTCAGTTCAGTTCAGTTGCTTAGTCATGCCCGATCTTTGTGATCCCATGAACTGCAGCATGCCAGGCCTCCCTGTCCATCACCAACTCCCGGAGTTCACCCAAACCCATGTCTACTGAGTCGGTGATGCCATCCAACCATCTCATCCTCTGTCATCCCCTTTTCCTCCTGCCTTCAATCTTTCCCAGCATCAGGGTCTTTTCAAATGAGTCAGCTCTTCGCATCAAGTGGCCAAAGTATTGGAGTTTTAGCTTCAGCATCAGTCCCTCCAATGAACACCCAGGACTGATCTCTTTTAGGATGGACTGGTTGAATCTCTGTGCAGTCCAAGGGACTCTCAAGAGTCTTCTCCAACACCACAGTTCAAAAGCATCAATTCTTTGGCACTCAGCTTTCTTCACAGTCCAACTCTCACATCCATACATGACTACTGGAAAAACCATAGCCTTGACTAGATGGACCTTTGTTGGCAAAGTAATAATGTCTCTGCTTTTCAATATGCTGTCTGGGTTGGTCATAACTTTCCTTCCAAGGAGCAGGCGTCTTTTAATTTCATGGCTGCAATCACCATCTGCAGTGATTTTGGAGCCCAGAAAAATAAAGTCAGCCACTGTTTCCACTTTTTCCCCATCTATTTGCCATGAAGTGATGGGACCAGATGCCATGATCTTCGTTTTCTGAATGTTGAGCTTTAAGCCAACTTTTTCACTCTCCACTTTCACTTTCATCAAGAGGCTTTTTAGTTCCTCTTCACTTTCTGCCGTAAGGGTGGTGTCATCTGCATATCTGAGGTTATTGATATTTCTCCCAGCAATCTTGATTCCAGCTTGTGCTTCTTCCAGCCCAGCGTTTCTCATGATGTACTCTGCATATAAGTTAAATAAGCAGGGTGACAACATACAGCCTTGATGTATTCCTTTTCCTATTTGGAACCAGTCTGTTGTTCCATGTCCAGTTCTAACTGTTGCTTCCTGACCTGCATACAGATTTCTCAAGAGGCGATCAGGTGGTCTGGTATTCCCATCTCTTTCAGAATTTTCCACAGTTTATTGTGATCCACACAGTCAAAGGCTTTGGCATAGTCAAAAAAGCAGAAATAGATGTGTTTTTTTTGGAACTCTCTTGCTTTTTACATGATCCAGCGGATGTTGGCAATTTGATCTCTGGTTCCTCTGCCTTTTCTAAAACCAGTTTGAACATCTGGAAGTTCACAGTTCACATATTGCTGAAGCCTGGCTTGGAGAATTTTGAGCATTACTTTACTAGCATGTGAGATGAGTGCAATTGTGCGATAGTTTGAGCATTCTTTGGCATTGCCTTTCTTTGGGATTGGAATGAAAACTGACCTTCTCCAGTCCTGTGGCCACTGCTGAGTTTTCCAAATTTACTGGCATATTGAGTGCAGCACTTTCACAGTATCATCTTTTAGGATTTAAAATAGCTCAACTGGAATTCTATCACCTCCACTAGCTTTGTTTGTAGTGATGCTTCTTAAGGCCCTCTTGACTTTACATTCCAGGATGTCTGGCTCTAGGTGAGTGTGAGTGATCATACCTTCGTGATGATCTTGGTCGTGAAGCTCTTTTTTGTACAGTTCTTCTGTGTGTTCTTGCCACCTCTTCTTAATATCTTCTGCTTCTGTTAGGTCCATACCATTTCTGTCTTTTATTGAGCCCATCTTTGCATGAAATGTTCCCTTGGTATCTCTAATTTTCTTGAAGAGATCTCTAGTCTTTCCCATTCTATTGTTTTCCTCTATTTCTTTGCATTGAACACTGAGGAAGGCTTTCTTATCTCTCCTTGTTATTCTTTGGAACTCTGCATTCAAGTGGGTATATCTTTCCCTTTCTCCTTTGCTTTTCACTTCTCTTCGTTTCACAGCTTTTTGTAAGGCCTCCTCAGACAGCCATTTTGCTTTTTTACATTTCTTTTTCTTGGGGATGGTCTTGCTCCCTGTCTCCTGTACAAGGTCACAAACCTCCATCCGTAGTTCATCAGGCACTCCGTCTATCAGATCTAGTCTCTTAAATCTATTTCCCACTTCCACTGTATAATCGTTAGGGATTTGATTTAGGTCATACCTTTGGAGTCAACCCCTCCTCAAAGCCTAAGCCCTGGCAATCACTGGTCTGTCCTCCATCCCTATAATTTTGCACAATGTCATATAAATGGATTTATATTATACACATCTTTTAAAATCTTGCTTCTCACACTTAGCATAAGGCATCTGTGCAGACTGTTGCTCATATTAATAGCTTGCTCCTTTTCATTGCACAGTAACATTTCATTGTATGAATATTTCATTTGTTTGCCCACTCACCAGCTGAAGGACAACTGGAATTTCTCCATTTTTAGGGGATTATAAATAAAGCTGTTATAAATATTTCAGATGGGTTTTTGTGTGTTCCAAAGTTTTCCCTTTCTCTTGGGTAAATATCTAAGAGCAGGCAAATTCAGTCATTTAATTAGTTTAGCTTTATAAGAAATTGCCAAACTATTTTCCACAGTGGCTGTACCATTTTGCCCTCCTACCACTAGTGTTGATGCTTTTCAACTGTGGTGTTGGAGAAGACTCTTGAGAGTCCCTTGGACTGCAAGGAGATCCAACCAGTCCATCCTAAAGGAAATTAGTCCTGGATGTTACTTGGAAGGACTGATGTTGAAGCTGAGACTCCAATATTTTGGCCACCTGATGCCAAGAGCTGACTCATTGGAAAAGACCCTGATGCTGGGAAAGATTAAAGGTGGGAGGAGAAGGGGACAACAGAGGATAAGATGGTTGGATGGCATCACCAACTCAATGGACATGAGTTTGAGTAGGCTCCGGGAGTTGGTGATGGACAGGGAGGCCTGACGTGTTGCAGTCCATGGGATTACAAAGAGTCGGACATGACTGAGCGACTGAAGTGAACCAAGCCACTAGTGTATGAGAGTTCCAGCTGCTCCACACCCTTCCTACCACTTCTTTGTTAGTTTTTTTGGGGGAGAGGGGTAAGTTTGGGCCATTCTATATGTGTGTAGTAGTATCTCATCATGGTTTTAATTTGCACTCCCCTGATGTCTAGTGAGACCTTAATATACTCTCTGTTCATTCATTCTTACTCTTATTGAGTGCCTCTATGTGCCAGTCACAGTGCTGAGATGTGGAAGCGAACACTTATTCCCTGCCCTCAATGAGTCAGAGTCCAAAAGAGGAGGCAAATGTGTTAACAGACATGATAAATATTATGATTCATGCTAGAACAGGTTCTAAAAAGAGGGTAGAGGGAGTACAGAAGGGATAGAGGTATCAATCCGAAGGAGTCTTCTCTTAAGAGCTCTTGCCAAATTTCTTGTCTGATTCAGGTTTGCGAACACAGAGAACAAATTCTTAAATTTCTAACACTCAAGTGAGAGAAACAGTTCAAATCAGTACCAAAGAAGTAGGTGAGACCGGCCAAGACTAACTGTGCCGTGCCCAACCCCCAACTCTCTTCTACTACATGACAGCCCTCTGACTTGGAGAGAGAAGGAGAGCCCTTGACCCAAGTGCGAGTCCCAGAAAAGGAGCTCACCCCTCCTTGCCCTTCTGGATATGCCCTGGGCTGGGGCAGGGGGAGACTGATGGATGACCTTCTATGGTCTGAATGAGGGATCGACAGAGTGAGGGTTTTGAGAAATGACCCTGCAGATGCTTTGTAAAACTAAAGTACCACTATCAAGATTAAACACGAATGAAAGAATGATGGGGTGAAACACTGGCTGTTGTAACTCCTCAGCCATGAATTCTCAGGACCCCTCCTCTCTAGCTCCATTTCAAGATGAGTTATATTTGCATTTGCAAGGGACACAAAGCCCAGACCACAGACATCAGGAAGTGGGGAGCCATCAGCATGGAGTGAAGGACCAGACCGTGATACGAACCACATGCAACTGGGAGAGTGGTTGCTGCTTTAGGATACTCAGCCACACTTAGTAAAACGGATCCTTTTCTTCATGTTGGCACCATGCCTTTTTTGTCTTACCAAAAAAAAAAAAAAAAGATTCTTGCAGAGAAGGTGCTTCTAATTGTCCTCTGGACTTTGTTTAAAAATACCTATTAAAATGTCATACTGAGGGATTTATTTATTCATAATGTAAATTGCATGCAAGGAAGGACCTCAATTAGGGTATTACAAAAAGTAGTGACTGCACTGCACTAGTCAGTGCAGCACTAATAAGAGTGTTCTGTGTCTTGCATGATAATCAAGGCCATTTACCAGGCTCAAGCTGATATGCTCTGGGACTGCAGAAACCAGCTGCCTTCCCAGCTGCCTGACCGTCTGAAATCTTTGACGGTGCCAAGACAGAAGTGTGGGGCTCATGGAGAAGAATGCTGGCTTTCATGTTCTTTTCTGGGTTTTCTCCCTGAGCATGGGTGAGTTAGCACCTACTCTGTTGACTCACATTTGGTTGCTAGTTACCTGATATGATCAATAATCCAGTCTTTAGTAAGAAGGTAGATTTTAGGGATAAAACACAGATCCAATGTTCCAAAACATTACTATTAATTAATATTAATAAAGATAAATATTATAGGTCAGATCACTTTTCAATAGCTAAGAATTAAATCACCTATATTTATGTGTCAGTGGTGTTAACTCACAAGGCACATTGCCAGCTAAAGTTCTCTTTGGAAAAGTGGCTCCCAAATCCGTTTTTCTCAAGTGGTCAATAAGCTCAGGAAGTGAACAAGGATCAGATGAGTTTCTGCTTTTATTCTGATAGAAATAAAATGTTATCCCCTCAACCTGTCAGTGGTTTAAAGTATAAACACTGTCTAATCAGCATGAAACATTAGTCCTCAGCTAGAAACCTAGACTGTCATGCATCTAGCATCATCTGTGACGTCGTTAAGATTTAACCAGGTGCAGCTGGACAGTTCTTGTGGCCGATATCAACAGAGATTTTTCACTTTCTTCTCATTTGTTAAAAACAAAGTGGGTGGAGGCAGGAGAACGTGAGGATGTGTGAAATAGTTAAATAAACTATGGTACAGCCATGTTATGGAAGACCATATAAACACTGGCCAAGAATGAGGCAGATTTGTCTGAACTGATTTTGGAACTGTCCAAGTTACATTGCTCAGTGAGTTCATTTCAAAACTGTAAATAACAGTGGTTTCACTTTTATATACACATAGACTATATCATTATATCTAGAATACAAGTGGGAGGAAAAGACACCCAACCACTTTACGTGGCTATTCAAGGTAGGGAGTGGGAGCTCTTAGGGGCCTTTTGCTTTGGCATTATTTAATTTCTGAGTTTTGTATCACTTTGTATTACTTTTAACTCAAAGGGGGGAAAAAACCTTTTCAAAGAGTTGCAAGCCTTTGGTTTTTCTGAAATGTAAGGTCCGATGGGAGAAGAGAGAATACAAGGAAACTCGAATGATTGCCACGACACTATTTGGCATTCACCCAATTTTCAGAACTAAACTAACGTTAATTGTGATTGTGATGCATCCAAGTGTTGGCACCACAGGGCTCACTTACGAGAGCAGTGAGGAAGTGCACCAGTGTCTCTGAGTAGGAAAGGAAATGGTATTTACAGACTTTTCATCTTTACAACTGTAACCACTTATAGGTTGATTTTGAATTCTCAGGCCAAGGCCAGTTACATCTCAAGCAGTAATAGCATGAGCACCACTGCCGATAGGGATGCATAGAGCAATCTCACACACACGCACACAGACCTGGCTAGGATCTGCCTGCAGTACATAATCATGCCTTTAAGAAGAGAGAGTCAATTCAACTGGATTTCCACATTTGAGGAGGATGGCCCAAGGGGACCCATCTGTAAGAGCCGGCGGCCCACGCAACAAGCTGACCTTTCTTGCTAGTTTTCTCCATTTCTATTTCCAGGCTCTGGTCCCACCATTTAGAATGTACAGAGCCAGTGGTAAACAGCAGCAGGAAGTTAGATTACGGCCCTGGTTCCTGAGTCTGGCTTGTGATCCTAAACACACTTTTGAAGAAGCAAGCTTCCTAATGGCTTTTGCAACACAGAAATTCATGGGCTTATTTTTCAGGGTGTATCTGCTGTGAGTGAGCCAAAGATGAAAAGAAAGAATGAGAGGAACTTTCCAGAAAGAGTTCCTGGTAAAAGCATGTAAGACTCATTCAAGCGTGATGCTTCCCAAGCTTCACTGACTGAAATAAGTCCAAAGGCTTAAAAAAACCTGACAGCATAATGTGTGTGTGTGAGAGAGAGATATGAGTATGTGTCTGTTTCAAACAAAGGTCCTTTGGAATTTTCTTTGTAGACAGATAATAATATAGTACTAGTATAATGATGAAGAAGAAGTAAAGTGAAGTGAAGTCGCTCAGTTGTGTCCGACTCTTTGCGACCCCATGAACTGCAGCCCACCAGGCTCCTCTGTCTATGGGATTTTCCAGGCAAGAATACTGGAGTGGGTTGCGATTTCCTTCTCCAGGGGATCTTCCCGACCCAGTGATCGAACCCAGGTCTCCCACATTGTAGGCAGACGCTTTACCATCTGAGCCACCAGGGAAGTCAGTATAATGATAATGTAGGTCAATTAAAATTTTATCAAAGATTTTCATAAAAATATACACCACAATAGCCTATAGGATAGTCAAATCTTGACCATATACAAATGAAGCTTGTATCATAAATGCAGCTCATTACTCTGTAAATACACATTGACTATATTTCATATTTATTATCTTATAGCACATATAAGCACACATTAACTTTCCTTCTCTATTTTACTTACATAAATATTTATTTAAAAGGAACTGTATATGTTTAGAGACACATTAATACATAAACTCTTACATAAGCTGATGTTCATGGACAAATAATAAATCAACTGTGTTCATTTTGTGAACAGACATTGTCTTAGGAAACCGAAAAGCGAACAAAAATAAATATTGGGAATTACGTTGGTCGGAAGGTTCTAAGATCTGGTGCCTGCACCGGTTGAAGTCACAGGAAAACCTCTCCTTATAGATCCATGGTAAGAAATGGAACGCTTTCAAAACTGAACCTAACAAAACAAACTTGTAAACCACAGTTTGTACTGACACAGGTGCCCAAGGCTTGGTAGAAAACTTGTAGCAAAGTGATACCTACACCCTATATTAGCAAATCAATCTGCTTTCAAATTAGTTGTCTTATAATACTATTTTTTTCCTAAAAAAATTAGAAAAACATACATACAACTTCATGGCCCCTATTCTATTTCAGATGAAGATTTCCTTTTGTTCTTTGCACATGGTGTCAGCAAAATTTTGCTCATGATCAACAAAAGCTCTCTCTTCCTTCCCAGCAGATTTTTAATGACAGAGCACAGAAGGATGCTCAAGGAATCCATTCTTAGAAGAAAGTTTTTCTCCCCTGGTTGAGGATGAGGAAGGGGTTGTAATATTTCCCGTGTTATGACAACAGAGGTCAGCCCAAGTGTTCTCTGTTCCTGGTGCCAAAGGTCACCCTCATACATCTCCACTAACTGCTGGCCTCTCTACCTGCTCCTGTTTTTCTAGCCCTGTTTCTTGCCTTGTAGCCTCTCATCCAGAACAAACCATTTAACACTTGACAAGCGAAACAGCTGCTTAGCTCATGATTCGGGCCCCAAATGGCCCTTAGAGTTTTGTCATTTATGTTGAAAAAATTCCCTTTGCATTGGCTAGGAGATACATGTGATCACAGTGACCTGGGACCTTCGAAAGAGGACATCACATCATGCTTCCAGGCACACTGGGAGAGGTCCACTCCATGAGCCCCATAGCTGGATACCACTCGCTTGTATCCAGTTTAATCCCACCCCAAGAAGAGCCTACTGATTATCTCAAGTTCCTGATGTTCACGGTCATTAGATTGTTCATGAAAGACCCCAGCCTGAGTGGAGACACACAACCTCCCTTCCTCACAGCCTTCCAGACCAGGAACGTGGGTGCCAGCCTCTACTTCCCTCTCTCCCTGTGTCTAGTCAATCACTGAGATATAGGATGCTGTTTTCTGTATTTCTCCCAAATTTGTCTCTTTCTTTCCACCTCTGCTTTAGTCCAGGCCCTCATCCACTGCCCAGGTCACACCAACAGGCTGATCTGCAGCTGACATGGGTCCACAGGGCCATGCCCATGGCTGCAATACCGAAGCATGCCTGTCACAGTTATGCCCTGAGTCCTGAGCTGTGGACCTCGCTATGGACCAGCGACAGAAAGGTCTGCCTGGCCCCGCAGGGGCTCAGGACCTGGCTCCACTGCTTTGGCTTTCTTCTCCTCTTACTGGGAAAAGACCTGTTGTTACATGATTTTAGAATCACCTCTCTTTTTTCTTCTGTGGACATATATTAATTTTTTAAATTAGGTATAGCTGATGTACAATATTATAGTGATTCACAATCTTTAAAGGCTACATTCCATTTTTAGTTGTCATAAAATACTGTCTATATTCCCTCTGCTGCACAACATATCCTTGTAGCTTATTTATTTTATACACAGTGGTTTGTGTCTCTTAAAACTACTCGTACCTTGCCCTTCTCCACTTGCCTCTCTCCATTGGTAGCCGCTAGTTTGTTCCCTCTGAGTCTGCTTCTATTTTGTTATATCACCAGTTTGTTTCATTTTTTAGATTCAATATATAAGTGATATAATGTAGTATTTGCCTTTCTCTGCAAATGGGAAAATACTTTTTATGGCTTAGTAGCATTTCATTGTGTACATATACTACATCTTCTGTATCAATTCATCTGTTGATGAACACTTAGGTTGCTTCTATATCCTGTCTATTGTAAATAATGCTATTATGTACATTAGGCGTGCATCTATCTTTTCAAAATAATTGTTTCATTTTTGTTTTCTTCAGATATATACCCAGGACTCTAACCACTGGGTCATACGGTGTTACTATTTTCAGTTTCTTGAGAAATTGCCATACTGTCTTCCACAGTGGCTGCATCGATTCCACAGTGGCTGCACCGATTTACACGCCCATCAGCAGTGTACAGTTGTCTCTGCTCCCTCATCAGCATTGGTTATTTGAATACCACCTGTCTTTAACAGAGCTTTCAATCAGCTTCCAAACTGCCTAGTCTAGTCTGACTTCCATGTATCTTCCAAAGACCTTTCCATGAGAAAACTGAATCACAAATTCACTTACAGCTTAAACCCTTTCAGCAGTTCTCCATAAGCCTAGATTCTTTAGTGTGGCCACAGGGCCCTCCAACACTGGGTTCCTGCCCACCTCTCCCTCCTCATTCCTCAGAAATCCCTTCTTCCATCCTTTGCTACCTGCTGTGCATCATCTTTGAATCTTAACCCCTCCTCATCCTTGTCAATTTGGAGAACTCTTAAACTGCAGTCTTCTATTAATCAAGTAGAGAGGACCATCCTTTGTAAATTCTTATAGACACATTAAAAAGTATTCACTTCCCCCACTGAGCTATCTTGGGATCCTGTGAAGTCCCATGGTGCCGGACAGAGAGAGAAGTCACAGTAGAGAGTGGTCATTCATTTGTGAGTCTGTTCCTGGAGGGCAGGGACCATGTCTTATTCATCTTTTGTACAAAATGTGTCAAAGAATCGTCACTTGACAAATGCTTCTTTAATTCATTTATAAAAAGCCTGTTCTTCAATTCCTTTAAGATTAGAGAATTTGCCTAATACCTTCAAAAGTGACTTTTTGGAAACATAATATTATATTGCCTAATTTCCAAATATGTGGAGTTTTGCTCTTTTGTAACTGATTTCTAGCTTAATTTCCTTGTGGAAGGAGATCATGCTTGGTGGTTTTTTGAAACATGTTGGAACTGCTTTACAATAGAGTCTGTGGTCGAGTTTCATTTTTCTAGTTTTATTGAGGTATGGGTAGACAGTTAAAAAATGTATATATTTAAGGTATATAACGTATATATTTAAGGTATATAATGTGACAATTCGATATATGTACAGCTTGTGAAATGATTACCATAATCAAGTTAATACACATTTACTCACATTTAAGATCTACCCAGTACATTTCAAGTACACAATACAGAATCATTATGTATCGTCACTATGGCACATACAGAACTATAGTCACATTAGATCTTCAGAACTTATTCATATTATAACTGAAAGTTTGTACACTTTGCCAGTGTCTCTTTATTTTCCCTAGTCTCTAATGTTACATCCTGACAACAGCTAGATGGAAAGGGGGCTCCCTGCTAGGGCAATGTATATATTTTCTTTTGGACAAATGTAACAATTCCCCCACACAAACTGGACTTCCTTTGGAAAAAGAAAACTCGAAAGAGTTAATATACTAATATGTAACTCAGGTACTTCTTATGTGTTTAAAGCATGTTTTATATAGATTGTTTGAAGGTAAAACACAGCAACTGAAATCAGTTCAATTGTTGGCAGAAACCCAATTCACTCTTGCCCATCCCTGATTTATGACCCTGCAGGAGACATATAAATGCTATTTCTCCTCATCTGCCCCCCTCCTTCCCCTTCCCCTTTGTTTCAAAATGTCAGGCATCCACCCAGAGTTACATTTCACCTTTGCTCTCTGCAAAGGATGACTGCTTGGGTCATTAATCTTGGCCCAGAAAGAAGTTCCTTGCTGCTACCGACTGGGGAAATGATGGTCCTGGTGCATCCCAGGGAATGGTTTTCTAGGGCTATGGCGCCACAAAAATCAAACCCAGAGTGACTGAGTCTGGGATGAGCGCAGCAGTTTTTCATTCAATGTCACCCTCTCTGTTAGGAGAAACGACGTAATGACTCAGGACACTCAAGGCGACGGAGCACTAGAGCACAGCATACCACCGCCCCAGCAGAGTGGCCGTCACACCAGCTCTGACGGGAACCAGCACCTACAGATTCCCACGTGGGCTCCCCCTTTCCTCACGATGTCACACCCGCTCTCATTACAGCTGTGGGAAAGGATGGGAAGCTTTGAGGAGCAACTGAAGCCTCCTAGGGGGACGGAGATGAAGTGCATTCAAGGCTGTAGGAGATTCCAGGTTATTTATAGCACACTAGCCATGTGCTGGGCACCTCACACACACCACCTTGTTTAATACATCAATGTTCTTGTTTTCCCAGCCAGCCCCACTCCTATCCCCAGTCCAGGGTAGCCAGATAAAATCAGGTCATCAGTCAAACCTGACCTAAAATTTTTTAGTATAAATATGTCCTATGCAACATTTGGGACATACTTATACGAAAAATTATTTGCCATTTCCAATAATTTCAAAATTATTTGATATTTATTTTTTAAAAATTCAAGTATAGTTGATTTGCAATGTTGTATTAGTTTCAGGTATACAACACAGTGATTCAGTTAGACACAAATATGTATCTCTTCTTTTCAGATTCTTTTCCCTTATGCTGCTGCTGCTAAGTCACTTCAGTCTGACTCTGTGACCCCATAGACGGCAGCCCACCAGGCTCCCCCATCCCTGGGATTCTTACAAAATATTGAGTATAGTTCCCTGGAGGTCCTTGTTGATTATCTAGTTTATATATATTCTCATAGTGTGTATATATGAATCTAACTTAATTTATCTATATATATATATTATAGGAGTGTGTATATGTTAATCCAGTCTCCTGATTTATCCCTCCTTCACCTCTCACAGCTTTTTGGTAAACATAAGTTCATTTTCTATGTCTGTGGGTTTATAAAAGTCTCATTAATTAGGTACCCGAGTTGCACTGTTATTTGTAAATCTGGTAATCATACCTCAGGAGACATCTGGCAATGCCTGGAGACAGTCTTGAATACCTCGAGCTTGGAGGAGGAGGGGTTCTACTGGCACCTAGTGGGTGGAGGCCAGAGATGCGGCTAATATCTTATCCAATGCACAGGACCGCTCCTCCACCCCCAGAGAATTACCCAGTTCAAATGTCAACAGTGCCTATGATGAGCTCCTGCTGTGGTCACTGTGCCCATCTGTGGTACAAATACCCAAAGGCAATGTAGAGAGAATAAGGACATTATAAAGCTGGTTTTCAAACAGAGGTTTGAAAACTGACTTCAGAAGACTTTAGGTCTCATTCTTGTATGAATGCACTTTGTTTTTACACTAGATTTTGTTATTAAGTTATAAGCTCTCTTTTTTTGTTGTTATGAAATTGATCTATAGGGGTTGTCATTTTTTTCTCCTTGCCGACTTTTAAATACACGCTAAAGAACAAGTAAAGGCACATTGTAAGAACAAAGGAGAGTTTTGTTCCCTTGGGGTCTTGGTAGAGGGCAGCATTATCCATCAAATGCTTTCTGATAATACCTGCAGCTTATAAATGCCTATTACTACAAAAACGTAATGATCATCTTTCTTCAATGGGGCCTCCTGGTGGACCAGTGGTCAAGAATCTGCCTGCCGATGCAGGAGATGCAGGTTTGATCCCTGGGTCAGGAAGATTCCCTGGAGAGGGAAATGGCTACCCACTCCAGTATTCTTGCCTGGAGAATCCCATGGACAGAGGAGCCTGGTGGGCTACAGTCCATGGGGTCACAAAGAGTCAGACATGACTGAGCGACTAACACACACACACACACACACACACACACACACACACACACACATACCCTGTGATCCAGAAATCCTACACCTGGGTATTTATTCAAGAGAAATGACAATCTAAGCAGAGCTGAAGTTGCTCAAAAGACTCGTATAGGGCTTCCCTGTTGGCTTGGTGGTGAAGAATCCACGTGCCAATGTAGGAGACACAGATTCGATTCCTGATCCAGGAGGACCCCACATGCCGTGAAGCAACTGAGCCCATGTGCCACAACCACTGAGCCTGGGCTCGAGAGCCAGGAAGCTACAGCTACGGAGCCCAGGTGCCTAGAGCGTGTGCTCTGGTAGCCACTGCAACGAGAAACCCACTCTCTGCAACCAGAGAAAGGCTTGTGCAGCAACAAAGACCCCGCACAGCCAAAAATAAATACATAAAATCATTGAAAAATGACCTGTATAAAATTGGTCAGAAACAGCCTCTAGGAAAATGAAAATTAACCCCTCTCTTCCCCACTCTCCCAACCAAAAGCCCCACATAAAACCGGAGGCAAGTCAAATGTTCATGGACAGGACACTGGAGGAACATCTATACAATGGGATACCATTTTACAATAAAAAGGAATGAACTACTGACACATATAACAATGTGAAGTTTTAAGTGAACTTTTACAACATTATACTGAATTAAAGAAGCCAGAAAGTTCCCTACTTTATTTATATGAAATTCAGCAACAGGCAGAACTATTCTTTGGCTATAGAAACCTGAACAGTGGTTGACTCTGCGATGGGGAGTGGAGGGACTGACTGAAAATGGATGCATTTATCTAGATTTGGGTGGTGGTTACACTTGGAGGCGGAGAAGGCAATGGCACCCCACTTCAGTACTCCTGCCTGGAAAATCCCATGGACGGAGGAGCCTGGTGGGCTGCGGTCCATGGGGTTGCTGAGGGTCGGACATGACTGAGCGACTTCACTTTCATTTTTCACTTTCATGCATTGGAGAAGGAAATGGCAACCCACTCCAGTGTTCTTGCCTGGAGAATCCCAGGGATGGGGGAGCCTGGTGGGCTGCCATCTGTGGGGTCACACAGAGTCAGACACGACTGAAGTGACTTAGCATAGCATAGTATAGCATGCACATGGAGGTATATGCTGTGTTGCTGTGCTCAGTCGCTTAGTCAGGTATGACTCTGCGACCCCGTAGACTGTAGCCCACCAGGCTCCTCTGTCCATGGGATTGTCCAGGCAAGAATACTGGACTGGGTTACCATTTCTGACTTCTGGGGATCTTCCTAACCCAGGGATCAAACCTGAATCTCTTGTGTCTCCTGCATTGGCAGGTGGATTCTTTAGCACTGAACCACCTGTGATGTACACAAATGTCAAAATCCATAGAATGGGACACTTAAGAGGAATATTTCTGTATGTAAACTACAACCTCAATTTAACAAACAGTGGTCAGATGACAACAGCAACAAGATTGCATTATCAGCAATGTACCAAAGCTCCTGGCACAGGACTAGATACGTTATAAATTAATCTGATTTGGAAGCATTCAAATTAGCATTATGTCAACTGGATGCATCTGAAGAGGCAACATTCCTTTTGCTGTTCACACCCCAGGTGACCAACGGCCAGGCAGGGCTCATGCTCAGCACTGAAGCTCCTTCCATGCTTTTGGTCAAGCTCTCCTGGACACAGTTAACTCCTGCAGAGGAAATTCTAACCCTGGGGACTGAGGAAGCTCGGGTCATTCCTCCATGCTAAAGGGACACTTCCTGAGGCTGCTGCCCTTCTGACAGTGACCACGATGCTTGGAATGGTCTCTGGCAGCGCTCTAAATGAATCAAATGCAAGCTATAGCTTGCTTAGTGAATCACCACACAGTCCAGAGTTACTACGTCTTAGAAGTCAAACCACAGAAGGGATAGTTCTGATTTTGGTGACCTCAATGAGGACTTCACCTTGTACCATATCCCTCACAAACGCCACACACACACACACAAACCAAAGACCATATTTTGCTCCAGAGGCAAGAATAATTGTAAAATTATTGAATAAAATTATATGTTAATTAATAAGATCAATAAATAAGTGGAGAGAGCAAGGGATTTCTTTGTTTAACTCAGGGACTCCTGAAGTCTGGTGCCTGTGGGACACCTGTGGAGGTTTCTAAACACCACGGATATCTGGAGCTTGGTGTGCTGTGAAGTCTGACAACCAGCCTGGATAAACAAAGTGGAGGTGTGCTTTGATGTAGATTAAGGAAGATTACAAACGGTTTTCAGAAGTCGGGCAGTCATTTTCATTTGGCATGAGGCAGGTTGAAGAACGTCAAGTACAATTTTAGAGACTGACAAGCTTAGTACCAAGGAAGGGACTTGTTGGTCAAGTCTGTTTTATAAAAGCCTTTGCCTTCTGAGGGCACAGCGAAGATGTGAACTGGCCAGTGTTGGTCAGTTTTATGAAGGTCTTGAAAAGATCGACATAGTGACATTTTTAAAGCGGGGTGAGGGGAGGGGCAGGTTAAGAAAGGATTCAGGAGTGGGCAGGATTCTGGCCGGGAAATGAGTTTCTGTGGAAACTCCTCTCCTTCTATCAGAGTCTAGTTTGCAAAGGCAAATCAAAGAGAATTTAAAAGAATACCTCTTGGGTTCTCGGATAGACTGACTTTATAAAGGTGACAAAGGAAGGAAAAGTTTCTGCTGTTAAATCAGAACAGTCATAAATATCAGAGCTAAAATGCATCCCTTATCCATTCTAGAGTGTTCTAAGAAACCTGTGACTAGACAGACCTATAAGCAAAGCTATGGTTTTCCCAGTAGTCATGTATGGACGTGAGTTGGATCATAAAGAAGGCAAAGCGCTAAAGAATTGATGCTTTTCAATTGTGATGCTGGAGAAGACTTTTTAGAGTTCCTTAGACAGCAAGGAGATCAAAATAGTCGATCCTAAAGGAAATCAGTTCTGAATACTCAATGACTGAACACTGAAACGCTGGACTGGAGGAAGCACAGCTGGAATCAAGATTGCTGGGAGAAATATCAATAACCTCTGATATGCAGATGAAACCGCCCTTATGGCAGAAAGTGAAGAAGAACTAAGGAGCCTCTTGATGAAAGTGAAAGAGGAGAGTGAAAAAGTTGGCTTAATGGTCAATACTCAGAAAACTAAGATCATGGCATCCGGTCCCATCACTTCATGGCAAATAGATGGGGAAACAGTGAGAGAATTCATTTTTGGGGGCTCCAAAATCACTGTGGACAGTGACTGCAGCCATGAAATTAAAAGATGCTTGCTCCTTGGAAGAAAAGCTATGACAAACCTAGACAGCGTATTAAAAAGCAGAGACATTACTTTGCAAACCAAGGTCTGTCTAGTCAAGGCTATGGGTTTTCCAGTGGTCATGTATGGATGTGAAAGTTGGACTATAAAGAAAGCTGAGCACCAAAGAACTGATGCTTTTGAACTGTGCTGTTGGAGAAGACTCTTGGGAGTCCCTTAGACTGCAAGGAGATCCTACCAGTCCATACTAAAGGAAATCAGTCCTGAATATTCACTGGAAGGACTGATGCTGAAGCTGAAACTCCAATACTTTGGCTACCTGATGTGAAGAACTGACTCATTTGAAAAGACCCTGATGTTGGGAAAGACTGAAGGCAGGAGGAGAAGGGGATGACAGAGGATGAGATGGTTGGATGGCATCACCAACTCAATGGACATGAGTTTGAATAAGCTCCAGGAGTTGGTGCCAAGGAAGCCTGGCATGCTGCAGTCCATGGGGTCACAAAGAGTCAGACATGACTGAGTGACTGAACTGAACTGAACTGATTCTGAAGCTCCAATACTTTGGGCACCTGATGCAAAGTACCACCTCACTGGAAAAGACCCTGATGCTGGGAAAGACTGAAGGCAGGAGGAAAAGGGGATGACAGAGAACAAGATGGTTAAATGGCATTACTGACTCAATGGACTTGAGTTTGAGAAAACTCTGGAAGATAGTGAAAAACAGAGGAGCCTGGTGTGCTGCAGTTCATGGGGTTGCAAAGAGTCAGACATGACTAAACAACAGCAAAAAAACCCCCAAAACAAAATGGTAGACTGTGATTAACCCTAACCAACACTGGGGGGCACCCTGGGTTCACAGGATGCAGAGATGTGGTGTGATGAGGTGCTCTTAAAAGCCTTTCTCCTGCTGACTTTCACCTGCAAGTTTGAGCGGAAACTATCATCAATTCAGACACATTCCTGTCCTAGAAGCTAAGGCCACGAAAACTGTTGTGCCTTTTCTTTCCTGCAGGGCTCTCCTTCATGTGCATTCTAAGTCAACTGCTGCATTCCTAAATACGACCTGGCAAGATATCTCTCTGGCGGGATAAATCTATAGATTAGAAAGGCAGCGTGCCCTCCAGCTCCGAGGGCCAAAGACCTAGCCAGGGCAGTGGAAGCACAAAGCAGCCTCAGTGAGGGTTAGAGTATGAGATGGAGCCCTTCATGGCTGGAGGTGAGTATTGTTTAAAGCGCCCCCTGCCCATTATTTCATAAAAGTGAAGTGAAGTGAAAGTCGTTCAGTTGTGTCTGACTCTTTGCGACCCTATGGACTGTACAGTCCATGGAATTCTCCAGGCCAGAGTACTGGAGTGGGTAGCTTTTCCCTTCTCCAGGGGATCTTCTGAACCCAGGGATTGGACCCAGGTCTCCTGTGTTGCAAGTGGATACTTTACCAGCTGAGCTACAAGAGAAGCCCAAGAATACTGGAGTGGGTAGCCTATCCCTTCTCCAGCAGATCTTCCCAACCCAGGAATCAAACCAGAGTCTCCTGCATTGCAGGTAGATTCTTTACCAATTGAGCTATCAGGGAAAGCCTGATTTCATTAAAGATCCAGCATATATTCTGCACCCTCACCTCTTTGTTAGGTTTTGAGTTTTAAAAAAGGGATCAGGAAAAACCTGAGAATGGACTTGAGGAGCTGAAGTGAGCCAGCCCCTCCTCTGTTGGCCCAGGGCTCAGCAGACCCCTGGGGATGAGGTGGGGTGAAGATATTAATGAATTTCACTGGGCCAGGGGGTTTGGTTTTAATGAGCACAGCATGGTGCTGCCAATGGAAAGGTTATTTGAAACCAACCCACAATCTTGGATGTAGGTAGGCAGAGTTCAATAGAGCAGAGGAATGTCTATTTAGACACAGACCCAAGCTGGGACAGTGGGGCCTGAGGGAAACTCTGGAGTCACAGTAAAGAAGGAAGTGTGAATCTGTGAGGACTCATGTGAGAAAAGAACTCCAAAGTATGGGCCAATAGAGACACAGAGAACAAATATATGGATACCAAGGTGGGGAGGGCGGGGAGGGGGAACTAGGAGACTGGGATTGACACACACACGTGATACTGTGTATAAAGCGGACCACTAATGAGAACCTACTGTGTGGCACAGGGAACTCTACTAAAGGCACTGTGCGGACCTGAACGGGAAGGAAGTCCAAGAGGAAGGGGATGTAGGGATAAGTACGGTTGATTCACTGTGCTGTACAGCAGAAACTAACAAATTATAAAGCAACTATACTCCAACAAAAATTAATTTAAAAATAATAAATACAAAAAGACTAAAGTCAGGGCTGAGGGAAAGAAACAACATGGACGGGCTGGGGCAGACAACAGGGTTGGCACACACAGGAAATGGACCACGTGAGAAGACGCCCTTAAGACCCACTGGTCTGGCATCCAACCATGTGAAATAATAATTATAACCAAAGAACTGCAAAATACACTCATGAATCTTTGCCTGGGAAACAGAGACTAAACAGGAAAGACTGAGCTAGAAACATTTCTTAAGAGTTAAAGCTACAGTGAGTTTAGTCGCTCAGTCGTATCTGACTCTTTGCCACCCCATGGACTGCAGCACACCAGGCTTCCCCATCCATCACCAACTCCCGGAGCTTGCTCAAACTCATGTCCATTGAGTTGGTGATGCCATCCAACCATCTCATCCTCTGTCATCCCATTCTCCTCTTGCCTTCAATCTTTCCCAGCATCAGGGTCTTTTCCAATGAGTCAGTTCTTCACATCAGAGAGACAAAGTATTGGAGTTTCAGCTTCAGCATCAGTCCTTCCAATGAATATTCAGGACTGATTTCCTTTAAGATTGGTTTGATCTCCTGCCAGCACAAGGGACGCTCAAGAGTCTTCTCCAAAATCACAGTTCGAAAGCATCAATTCTTTGGCACTCAGCTTTCTTTATAGTCCAACTCTCACATCCATACAGGACTGACTACTGGACAAAACCATAGCTTTGATTAGATGGACCTTTGTTGGCAAAGTAACGTCTCTGCTTTTTAATATGCTGTCTAGGTTAGTCAAAGCTTTTCTTCCAAGGAGCAAGCATCTTTTAATTTCATGGCTGCAATCACCACCTGCAGTGACTTTGAGCCCCCCAAAAATAAAGTCTGTCACTGTGTCCATTGTTTCCCATCTATTTGCCATGAAGTGATGGGACCGCATGCCATGATCTTAGTTTTCTGAATGTTCAGTTTTAAGCCAACTTTTTCATTTGTCTCTTTCACTTTCAGCAAGAGGCTCTTTAGTTCTTCACTTTCTGCCATAAGAGTGGTGTCATCTGCATATCTGAGGTTACTAATATTTCTCCCGGCAATCTTGATTCCAGCTTGTGCTTCTTCCAGCCCAGCGTTTCTCATGATGTACTCTGCATATAAGTTAAATAAGCAGGGTGACAATATACAGCCTTGATGTACTCCTTTCCTGAATTGGAACCAGTCTGTTGTTCCATGTCCAGTTCTAATTGTTGCTTCTTGACCTGTATACAGATTTCTCAGGAGGTAGGTAAGGTGATCTGGCATTCCCATCTCGTTAAGAATTTTCCACAGTTTGTGGTGATCCACACAGTCAAAGGCTATGGAGTAGTCAATAAAGCAAAAGTAGACATTTTTCTGGAACGCTCTTGCTTTTTCCATGATCCAGTGGATGTTGGCAATTTGATCTCTGGTTTCCTCTGCCTTTTCTAAAACCAGCTTGAACATATGGAAGTTCATGGTTCGTGTACTGTTGGAGCCTGGCTTGGAGAATTTTGAGCATTACTTTACTAGCATGTGAGATGAGTGCAATTGTGCAGTAGTTTGAGCATTCTTTGGCATTGCCTTTCTTTGGGATTGGAATGAAAACTGACCTTTTCCAGTCCTGTGGCCACTGCTGAGTTTTCCAAATTTGCTGGCATCTTGAGTGCAGCACTTTTACAGGATCATCTTTCAGGATTTGGAATAGCTCAACTGGAATTCCATCACCTCCACTAGCTTTGTTCGTAGTGATGCTTTCTAAGGCCCACTTGACTTCACATTCCAGGATGTCTGGCTCTAGGTGAGTGATCACACCATCGTGATTATCTGGGTTGTGAAGATCTTTTTTATACAGTTCTTCTGTGTATTCTTGCCATGTCTTCTTAATATCTTCTGCTTCTGTTAGGTCCATACCATTTCTGTCCTTTATTGAGCCCATCTCTGCATGAAATGTTCCCTTGGTATCTCTAATTTTCTTGAAGAGATCTCTAGTCTTTCCCATTCTATTGTTTTCTTCTCCTTCTTTGCACTGATCACTGAGGAAGGCTTTCTTTTCTTTTTTTTTTTTTTTTTTTTTTTTGAGGAAGGCTTTCTAATCTCTCCTTGCTATTCTTTGGAAGTCTGCATTCAAATATATATATCTTTCCTTTTCTCCTTTGCCTTTAGCTTCTCTTCTCTTCTCAACTATTTGTAAGGCCTCCTCAGTCAACCATTTTGCCTTTTTGCATTTCTTTTTCTTGGAGATGTTCTTGATCCCTGCCTCCTGTACAATGTCATGAACCTCTGTCCATAGTTCCTCAAGGACTCTATCTATCAGATATACTCCCCTGAATCTATTTGTCACTTCTACTGTATAATTGTAAGGGATTTGATTTAGGTCATACCTGAATGGTCTAGTGGTTTTCCCTACTTTCTTCAATTTAAGTCTGAATTTGGCAACAAGGAGTTCATGATCTGAGCCACAGTCAGCTCCCAGTCTTGTTTTTGCTGACTGTATAGAGCTTCTCTATCTTTGGCTGCAAAGAATATAATCAATCTGATTACAATATTGACCATTTGGTGATGTCCATTTGTAGAGTCTTCCCTTGTGATGTTGGAAGAGGGTGTTTGCTATGACCAGTGCGTTCTCTTGGCAAAACTCTGTTAACCTTTGCCCTGCTTCATTTTGTACGCCAAGGCCAAATTTGCCTGTTACTTCAGGGATCTCGTCTTCCTACTTTTGCATTCCAGTCT